>NC_000084.6:44096250-44775000 GCF_000001635.26 Mus musculus | reverse complement strand
AAAATCTGGGGACATTTACAAGTGTCACAGAGTCAGCAGCAGGGAGAAGTGTGTTCCTATCCAGGTTGTGGTGTGGCCATAGGAGCTAACATACTCATCACAGGAAACATCTATTCAACTCAGAGTACAGCCATAGAGGGCAGGTCAGCCATATAGTTCCAAAGAGTTTGTGAAGCAAGAGGAAGAGTTGTTTGAGAGATGGGGGCGGGGGAGAGGAAATTAATAAAAGTGAGCTGAGAGGCTAGAGCCTCTGTGGATGAACGTTCATCTTTAAAAGTCTGGACACTGAGTCTGTAGCTTTGTGCTAGAGTCCTTGCCTCAGCCTTACATTTGCACATGAGCCTGGGCTCTGACCCCAGCACTGAAGAAAACAAGCACAGAGCCAGTGTGCATTTGGAACTAGCATTACATATCTTTGCTTCATCTCTTACGTAAATAGCTTTTAGTAAAAGTTTCCTTTTCTTCTCTTGTTCTTAAATATTTAATATTTGTATCCATCATTATAAGAGGGAGGGGGCAGCATGAACTCCACAGCAAATCTGCAGCTTTAAATGCACAGCTTTTCCCAGGAGAGCAGGGACCAAACCAAGTCATCACGCTTTCAGGGGAAGACTTTTTTTTTTTTATCCACTGAGCCACCTTGCCAGCCTTTATCTCAATTAGCTATTTCCTATCTTGAAGAAAAAGTAAATACAATTTTGAGATAATAATTCATAGCAAGTTGCAATATTTTGCAGTTTAATTGCATTGTAATATAAATATGTTCTTGAGATTAAAAAAAATAAAAATGACTTCCTGCCTGGATGTGATTGTATTACATCCATTTTCATAATAATGATGCAATGTATGTCATTTTCCCAGGAAAGTAGGACCCAGAAGAACCTAAAGGGATAACGATATTAGTAGTCTTATCTTAACAATTCTTAGACATAAGTTTTCAAATGCTGGTACAGTTTCCAAATACTAAGAATGACTTACCCATTTGTCATGCTAACTCCCAATGCTCAAATATTTATTAGTAACTTAGTATATACTGAGTACTCACTGCAATGTGTCACATCTGTCCCTAAGGTTACCAAATTGATGTTCTGTGTCCATTCATGCACATATCAACCTAGTGAAATACTTGTAGAATCTCAAGCATAATTCTGGGGACCTGAACACGTTCCATTTATAAGCATTAATTGGCCCTGGGAAGTGCAGAGAATATCTAAATTATCATGTGAAATAATATGTCTAAAGCACCTTTGAAATGCAGGTGTCCCAGATGAGTACAACACCCACCCCACTCACCAGGGATGATTGCGATTGCCTCTGAGATATTTTTACAAATTATTCATAAAGATAAGCTGAGTCTTGCTCAATATAAAATGTCACTTCCCCCATTAAAAAAAAAAAAAAAAACCTATTCCAAAGGGGAAACATTTTCTCCCAATAGAATATCAACAGGAAAAGCCAAGTGAAGAGATATTTGGAGGACGGAGTCGGGAAAACAGGTGTAAATAAAAGAAATATAGAGTAAACACGTTTTTCACAGTATCTGAGCATCACTCTTCCCTGCAGCCCGATCTTCCTGAGTTTTGGTTTTACTCCTTCTTGGCTTTTCACCGTGAAAGGGGGAACCATCATGGCTGTGGCTAATCTCAGCCATCCATTACTTTCATGAACTCTTCGAAAGTTCAGGCTAGAAATAAGGAGGTATTTGTGTTGTAACAACTCAGATCTATGAAGATAGAGCTGGCGCTTCCTGTAGGAAACATGCACATCCCCTCACATGCCCGAGAACTCTGATAAATCTTTCCGTCTGACGTTTCTCATAAACTAATGGTTGTTTGGACATGAATTTAATCTAACAAGATTCTCTCAAATGAAAAGTGACTGTTTTATCATGTCTTACGAGTAGGAATAACCCCCAAACTAGAAAATCATCTGAAAAAAAAAAGATTTATGACATGTTTTTTTCCTGTATTCCAGAGGAAGAGCAGCTCCAGTTTTGTAATGTGTTGGTAAGGGAAGGGCTTTGTGTATGCACGCGCAGGTACACACACAGATACACATAGAAGCTAGGGGTCAGCTTCAGGTGTCCTTCCATAGGAGGTATCCACTTGTTTGAGGGAGAACTAGGTTATCTCTCATTGGCTCAGAGCTCTCAAGTAAGCTAGAGGCTGGCTAGCAAGCCCCAGGGTTCCCTGTCTCCTCCTCCTCCCTAATGCTGGGATTACAAGCGCACTTCTCTACACTTCAAATGATATTATTGCCTGAAGCTATTTGAAAACAATACACTCTATTGTATTTTCCCGGCTCTGGCCAATTGAACGTTTTATGGTGATTAAAATATTCTCCCGTGACGGAAAGACATGTATTTCAGATGGAGATTCCTTTTCTAGTCCTGAGTTTCAAAGCTCTGAGCTTGAGCCATGTCAGGACAGTGGTGGCAGGTGGAGGAGGCAGTGGGGGAGGAGTCGGGGAGGGGGGTTCTATATCCATATCCTCATGCTGCACCTAAGAGGATCTGGAATTTGAGGCTACCCTGGGCTACATAGCAAGAAGCTATCTAAAAAAGAAAATGTAATCTATGTTGTTCAGTGCAGTACTATACCTGATCATTTACAAGGTTAAACTAGCACATCTGTGGAACAGTGGTTTTTTTGGGTTTTTTGTTTGTTTGTTTGTTTGGTTGGTTTTTTTTGAGGAGGGGGAGTTTTTCAAGACAGGGTTTCTCTGTGTTGCCCTGGCTGTCCTGGAACTCACTTTGTTCAGGCTGGCCTCGAACTCAGAAATCTGCCTGCCTCTGCCTCCCGAGTGCTGGGATTTAAGGCGTGCGCCACCACTGTCCCGGCAGAACAGTGTTTTTAATATCGTTTTTTTTTAAGGTTTAATTATTTTAAATTAGAATTTAACATATTTTTAAGGTTTTATTTAGGTTTGTTTATTTAGGTTTAATTAATGTAAATGTAAACTTAGTCATCTGTTTCTACTGTCTGCCATATTGAACAGGGAAGGCATAACAGATACTAATTCACGTGGCTTAAAATAAATACCAAATTAGACCATTCTAAGGAGGTTGGTAATTAGAACTCAGCTGCTGTCTCAATATTTCATTAAAAACCCGTTATGCTATAAATCAGTTGCCTTAATGTATTCTTTCTTTCAATCTTAACCTCTTGTTTTGTCATCCTGTTGGTTTTTTTTTTTTTCTGTATTTTTTTTCAAGTCTGTGTGCATACCTAAAAAGCACTTTTCAGATACAAGAATTCGGTGGGTCAAGCCATGGCCTCTGTCATTTCATGGGGAACAGGCATAGTCACGTGGGCAGGGGTGGGGGGTGGCGGGGAGAGTGAATGCTCAGACTGGGCTCCCATGTTGCTTTGCACACAGTAAGCACTCACAGACTGTCCCGGGAAGGCTTTTGTGCAGTGTGCAGTCTCAGTTCAGCTAAGGCTGACACTTAGCTTTACCTGCCCTTTGTGGCACTTGATGTCCTTATATCATGTATTTCCAGAGCACAACTGACCTTTTAAAATAAATACTGACTTTTAAAGGGGGGCATTTTAGTCATAGTAGTGTCTTTTGTCTTTCTTTTTTTAAAAAAAGTAAAATTGTATTTGTGCTTTGGAAAATTCATACACATCCGAAACGTATTTTAGCCATCCTCCCTCTCCAACTCCCTTTAGACTCTCCCCACATGACTCCTCTCAACTTTAGGACACACTGTGTGGTGGTTTGAATATGTTTGGCCCATGGGAACTGCTACCATGGGTGAGGCCTTGTTGGAGGAAGTGTGTTACTTGGGGTTGGTCTTGGAGGTCTCTTCCTATGCCCAGGCTTTACCCAGTGTGGAAAAGAGAAGCCTCTCCTGGCTGATCGGATCAAGATGTAAAACTTTCCTAGCCCCATGTCTGACTGGAGACCGCCATGCTTCCTGCCATGCTGATGGTGGACAGAACCTCTGGAACTGTAAGCCAGCCCTAATTAAAGGTCATCCTTTATAAAACTTGCCAGGTACTGCTGACTCACAGATGAACAAAATGTGCTGTATCCTTTAGAAATTTATAGTCTGGTCCAGGCTTGCAAGGTTGTTTTTCAAATGGCCACATAGTATACATTTTTATTTTTATAGGACCTTTCATCTCTATAAGAACTATTCAGATCTGCTACTATAGCCAGAAAGTTGTCATAGATCAAGGACTATTCTGTACTGCAACAATTAGGCTTATAGAATGTTATAATGGTCTGGACTGTGTGAGAAACCTTCACTGCTGGTCTCTGATCTATTAGAAGAGAACGGTAGATCAATAAATGTTGAAGAATCTGGTGAGTGAGCAATCAGAACCCAAGCACTTTTATAAAATAGCAAAAAGGCATCAAATTAGCATGGAATGTACATGAAAAGCACAGGGAGGACTTCTGAAGGAGGTACCCATGACAGCTGTGAAACAGGTGCTAGAGATTGGAGAGAGAGAGAGAGAGAGAGAGAGAGAGAGAGAAGAGGTGTTCTGAGCAGAGGGACAGCGTGCAAAGCAGACACATGCAAAGCAGCAAACACATGCAAAGTAGCGGTGCCCATTACACAATCTAAGAGGAATTCAGTGAGACTGTAGTGAAGGCCACTGACTTTAGCAGAGAAATGAGGCTAGTGAGCCAAGGCCAGCCCAAATTCAATGGGCCACAGCTATGAAACAGAACACATTGATATTATACTGAAAGTCTTAGGAACACAGGGACTTAAATAAAAGATTGTGAACAGACAAGCACATCCCAATTTGTAGGTGACCCGCTGGGAAGACTAGACCCTACACTGAAAGTTTCACAGTCAACTAAATAGGAAGCAATGCTGGTGTTAAGAATGACCAGGAGAGATGGCTCAGTGGTTAAGAGTAGTCACTGCTCTTCCAGAGGACCTGGGTTCAATTTCCAGCACCTACGTGGCAGGATACAGCCATCTGTAAATCTAGTTCCAGGAGATTTGATTCCCCTTTCTGAACTCCACAAGCACCAGGCAAAAATATGGTACACAAACAAACATGTAGACAAAACACTCATAACACACACACACACACACACACACACGTATATGTGTGTGTATGTGTGTGTGTGTGTGTGTGTGTGTGTATGAATGACCAGTAAGGACAATCAAGATGAAGCAGAAAGAGTAAAGTCAGAAATGGAATGTCCAGTAATGGAACAGCTGATTAGGTGTGGGGACGACTCTGAAAGAAGCTTCTACATGACTAGCCAATGTAATGAGATGCTATCATGTGTGTAGACTGGAGGAATAAACTTGGAGAAAGGTATCAAACGGATGCATTCATGAAAGACTTTGGATTTAATTCAAATACACCGTGTTGACCTGTAGTCACCTAGTGGAAAGTAGATTGCCTGTAATTTCAGCATAACATTACAAATGGGGACGAGGCACGGCGGTGCACACCTGCAATCCTAACACTTTGAGCTGGAGGCAGGGGGATCTGGAGTTCAAGGTCATGAGGAGCTTCAGGCCAGCCTTGGGTCCATGAAGCACTGTCTCAAAAAAAATTACAAATGCATACTAAACTCCTTGTGTACCTTTACTCAGTTCCCTTCCTTCCTCTTCCTCACTTTTTAACATTAATTTATTTATATTGAACGCTGCTTCCCCTCCAGGTCCCCCTCTCACAGAGACCCTCCACCACTGAGATATTTTAAGGATTATTTAAAAGCAAAGAACATATTCTATGATAAAAGAAATAATTTTCCAGGAAAATAGTCAGTTGTTTTTTAAATTGACAATTTTTTCTTTCTTTTATTGTTTTCAAATTTTATTTTATTTTTTACTTATTCATTTTACATCCCACACTAGGTCATGGTCACTCCTTCCCACAATCCTTCCCCCATTCTCCCTCACCTTCTCCTCTGAGCAGGTATCCCCCTGCCCTGGTACTTCAAGTCTCTGCCAGGCTAGGTGCTTCCTCTCCCACTGAGGCCAGACATGGCAGCCCAGCTAGAAGAACATATCCCACAGACAGGTGACAGCTTTTGGATAGACTTCTTTCCAGCTATTTGGGATACACATGAAGACTAAGCTGCACATCTGCTACAATGTGTGGGGAGGCCTAGGACAAGCCTATGTATGTTCTTTAGTTGGTGGTTCAGACTCTGAGAGCTCCAAGGTCCAGGTTGAGTCTGTTGGTGTATGGAAGATAACTATGTGACCGTATCTTATTGCTTATACAATAACCCTATAAATCCATATGCAATGTGTAGAGGTCTGTGTGCTGAGAGAACGGGGTTAGGGGTGTGCTTGTGTCATTCCTCAATTTGATGTTTAATCACTACTGTTTGGGAAATCCATTATAGACGTATATCTTTCAAAAGCCCAATTCCATTGTATTTCTATGCCTCAGTTTACACACACACACATCAACACACAAATTTCTCTGTGATAGGCATCTGTGCTTACCACCTCCGTTTCTCAGCTTCCTTTGCTTGGAAAATAAAGATAACAACACTACTAGTCTTATATGGAGATTGTGAGAATGAGATTAATTTATATGTGTGTGTGTGTGTAAGTGAGTGTGTGTGTAATATATATATATATATATATACATATACATATATATCATATAAGTACACATACATTAATTCAGAGCTCCAGCCCTGACACATAGTAAACATCTAGTATGCATTAACTATTTCTGTCAGTATTGTGGTTCGCATCAGGATTCAGCTGTTCCCAGTTCTCTGCTATTGTGCTGGTCTCCTCTGAGGAGACACAGAGAAGTGTTACATAGTTACCTGTGGTTCTTTAGCCCATGTAACAGGAAGGTGGTTATTTGATTAGAGAGTATTTTAGTCACTCTTCTTCTTGCTGTGACTAAAAGCAAATTAAGGGAGGAAGGATTAAGTGCTTGACAAAAAGGAAGGAACTTGAGGGAGGAAGAGTTTACTTAGGGTTTCAGGAGTACAGTGCATCATAGCAGGGAAACCACTGTGGTGGGAGGAGGAGGCCACTAGTCACGGTGCATCTGGAGTCAGGGAGCAGTCATGGATGCTTGTGGGTATGTACCTTTCTCCTTTTTAAATTCAGCCCAGGATTCAGCTCATGGGTTAGGACGGGAGAGAGAGAGAGAGAGAGACAGAGAGAGAGAGAGAGAGAGAGAGAGAGAGAGAGAGAGAGAGAGAGAGAGAGAGAGATCCTCCTTCAATTAATTTAATCTAGCTAATCCCTCATAGAAGTGGACAGAGATTTGTTTCCATGGTGATTGTAAATCCCTTCAGTTTGACAGTCACTATTAACCACCAGAGATGGTGTGCATAGACACTGCCAAACTCCTCTCCAGAGATGTGGTGATAGTTTTTCCTCTGCCAATGCCAGGTGCCAGCCTGTGCTCCTTTGCCAGCACTGGCAAGTGTGAGGATACTACCTGGGGAGTGTTATGTATATTGAAATAGAACCTGATTTTTAAAATTGGTATAGTCTGCATTTTCCTCATATCTGTGAGACTAATAAGTTTTCACATGCTTATCGGTGCTTATAGACCACTCAGCTTCCTTCGGTTTGGCTAGTCACATTACTTGCCTGTTTTTGTACTGTTTTCCCCCTTCTTATACTGTAGGAATTCTTTTGTAAAAATTATTTTTAATTTTTTATTGGTTATTTCATTTATTTAGAGTTAAAATGTTATCACCCTTCCTTGTTTCCCCTCTGCAAACCCCCTATCCCATCTCCCCCCCCCCCCGCTTCTATGAGGCTGCTCCCCACCCCCAACCAAAATAGATTATGTTGTAGGAATTCTTTAGATCTCTAAATAATAATCGTCTTTCTGTCATATTGTAGATTATGCTATTGACATATTTGGCTTGTTTTAAATGTAAAGTTATTACTTTTACCAAAATCATTCATATAAATGGTTTGAAAAACAAAACAAGAGCAGAAGAGTTTGTGAAAATCATAAGACTCTTGATCCATCTTCCTCTCCACTCCCGCTACTACATCTTAGAACAGTGTGTGTGTGTGTGTGTGTGTGTGTGTGTGTGTGTGTGTGTGTGTGTGTGTGTTTGAGACAGAGTCTTCAATGTAGTTTGAGCTGGCCTGCAAATTGTTTTTGTATAGCAGGCTGAGCTCAAATTCATAGAGATAGCTCCTGAGTACTATATTAAAGGGATACCCAACCATGACAAATTTGGAGGTAAAATTTCTAAACCTAAGGTTCCCATTCACCGTTGGGTTTTTGTTTGTTTGTTTGTTTTTATGCTTCCATCCAAGATTTGAACAGAATCTCTTTGCTCCGGGCTGTGAATGGGAGGATAGCTTTGCTGCCTTCAGGTCCTCAGTTCCTATCACAGCAGTTTGATTGCACACCAGAACCTCGGTTGTTTCAGCCGCTCCTCAGAAGCTCCTGCCTCCATAGTCTAAGCATGGACTTTCAGAGCTTTCATGATCTGTCAACCTGTTCCATGCCTTTTAAACCTTCCTAAAACCCGCTGAAGCCTCTTATGCCTACTAACCTCTTCTGACTATGTGCTGTCTTCACTCTGGGTCCGTTCATTTTCTTCTTTTATCTTGTACTTTTGCTGAGAAGCTCTGACGAAAGAGAAATCCATTTGTTCCACACAGCATCTCTCTGCAGAATCCAACAGTCACCGTCCAGAATCCTACTTAATGAAAGCTATTTTGAGTTTTCTGCATTTTAAGAAATCTGTGGCAGTGAAATCAGAGTGATCTAAGCTATGTTTTCTTTGGTCACACAAATCAAATAAGTACATTATGAGCTCTTCGCCTATTTTTCTATTTATTCCACAGTCACTGATTTCTGGCCTCCTGACTGGGTCTACGGATCTCATTTACTTGAGAAATTTGAACAGAAGCGTGTGATCTGTTACTCAAATAATAGCTGCCTTGGCTCAGCCTGTGTTCCCGCTGGGTTCTGGGTTTGCTGTCATTGTGTTTTTCCTTCCCCTGAGCCTGAGACACCAAAGCTCACCCTCCCCGTTACATTTGCCTCATGTGCGGCTATAAATTTTCCTGGATGATAAATGGCTTTGTTGAATTTCTACTTCCTCCTCAATTTCTCTGTATGTTAAATTAAGAAAAATAGCCCAGAGAAAAAGAACTTACCCCCAGAGAAGTAATAGCTGTGCTTCGTGAAACCACGCTGTTTAGAGCCAGACACATTGATCTTCGGTCATACTTCAGCTCTGCTGCCTGGAGGTTGGTGTTCTCCACAGAACTAAAAACTGTAGGGCCTGTCCTAGCCAGTTCCTGTGCTATAAATCTGGTTCCACTCCTTTGTCATGACATAGTAGCATTTGTCTGAGGACACGGTATATATGTGTAAATGTGAGTACAAGATGTCTCTTATAGCATTGTCACAGTGGTGCCTTAGTAGAAAAACATTTCACCAGACTTTCATGACATATGTCTAAATGTTCTCTGCAGTTACTGCTGAGTAGAGAGATTGCACAGTGTTGTGGATCGCCCTGAAGCTAATTATATTTTATGTTAATTCAATTCTCCCGTGAGTGGTTGTGAACAAGGAATGAGTCAGCACTCAGGTGATTTCCTCTAAACCTGTTTCCCACCTTAATGTGCAAAATAAAGGAGAGCTGATGGTTAGGCAGATAAAGGGAAAGTGGAGCGGAGCGGAAGGTGGGGAGAGAAGAAGGAGAAAATGGAAGAGGGAGAGGATGCAGAGGAGGAGGAAGAAGAAGAAAAAGTGGAGCAGAAGCACGTGGCCTGGAGAAACCGCAAGTTCTAAGGGCTCTCATAGTTGTTGAAGGTGATAGTGTAGTGGTAGATCTGCCCAACCTAGGCGCACAGCATGCATGTATTCATATTAATTGAGTCGTGTTTTCATTGCCGGGGCATATTTGGGTTGGAGATTTACCGCAACAGCACAGAACTCTAGTTTCTCACTTTTGCTCTCACATTTCTACCTTGAGTGTGTATTTTCTGGAATGCAACCATGCAGTCCATAAGGGCAGGCCAGTTGACAATGAATTCTATAGACACTGATGGATGCTGCATGTGGAGCTGTCTTGGTTTGTATCCTTGCCCTCTAAGGTATTCACTCGATAAGTAAATTCACTTACCTATGTAGTTCTTACCATGTGTCCCTGCTTAGATTATGCATGCATGGGGTGTAAAATGTTTGCTTTCCTTTTCAAAGCAGGTGCCTTGTGTACTAAGGTTATAGGGCCCTTTGTTTTATTATGGAGCCCATCAGTCATTCATAGTCACTGAACATCTCATGTACTGGTCTACTAGAAGAAAAGAAGCATTGCATCTGGGGAAAAAATTAAAGTGAGACTGTCTTCATAAGGGTGATCATTTTTAATTTCTGAATATTTATGCTTCAGTTCATGAAATTTGATGTGTTGGCGGTGTGCCCGATGCAGCTTGGGTTCCCCCATGCATTTCAGAAGATCCTCATTTCAGGGCAACGCTGTTTCTGTGAGCTCGAGATCAAGCTAGGAATACAAGTCTTGAATATGTTAAAGCAATTTTTTAAAAAGAAAATGTTTAAGATAACAATCCAAAATTGTCACAAAGCTGTCCATGGTCCCTAACTGAATAGCACAGTTGCTGAATGTTATCAGACGAGACCAGTAGTGATGCACAGAATCAGGAGGACGGTAGAACCTACACTGTGTCTTCAAGGCCTTGTGGTCAATGCTGGGCGTTGTGGTGCACACCTGAGACCCTAGAGCTTGGGGGACAATGATGAGAGGATTGGAAGTTCAAAGCCAGTCTCAGCTATTTAGAGCCTGAGGCCAACCTGGGCTACACAACACCTTGTTTTGATAAACAACTGAGAAGGCTCCTGTGTTTAATGCCCTAATATGCTATTCCTACCCCCGTTTCGTTAACCAGAGGACATTTTCCAGGCTAGCCCAGATTAGAGCATGTAAGTACCCTGCACTTAGGAGGGACAACAGGAAGACATTGCAGAGACTTGGGACCAGGTGGTCACAGCTCATCCGAAGCAGTTTTTAACAGCCCAGCTCAGTAGCTGCAATCCTGTTGTCCAGGCTTTTACTCCACTTCAAAGAAATCTGCATATTTTTTTTCCTTCTTGTAACTTTTTCTACTCATAATACTGATGATAAAATAGAACCATATTTTCATGCACGTTTGAAATAGGAGAACGAATGCAGACTTTCTAGCTAAATATAAATATTGCTTATGAATGGCACTTCATGATCGAGCTGCCCATCAAAGGCTCTTGGAAGATGGAACACAAGGACTGGGACTTGGGCTCTGACTGATTTGGTTTAAATTCCTAGACTTGTCACTTATCCCTGTCACTTTCAGCTTTCATACCTTTAAATGGGGACAGTAGTTCCCTTGCAGACCTAGCCATAATCCTGTAAATCTATACGGAAAGAATGTCGGTTAAATTTAATTTTCAAATACAGGCACTTCCGTCTAAAGATTCTGTTCTGACTTGCGAACAGAAGCAATGAGCTCGGAGTTGAAGTTCGGTACCAGCCCCTCTCACTGGCCCAGATACCAGCTCAGCGTTGTCCGTTCTGCTTTGACGTGGCATCTCTAGAATATAGATCTGCCTTCTGAACGGCTTTGACTAAAACAGGGCCTGAACAGAACTGGGCTTCTCAACAGGTGCCTGGTGTAATACGTGGGCCACAGGCACTAGGGACGAGGATCTCTGTGGACAGATTGGTGCTGGTAGTGAGCAAGCCAGTTCAACTGATTACTTTCTTTGTCCTGGAGCAGTTCCTGTTTCATTATAAAATGCCTTAATCATAAAACAGGATCAATGAGGAAACCCACAATCAATAATTGTGGAAAGATTATAATAATGGCTACTGTTTCGTGGGGGGTTAATATGTGCCAGAAACCATGGTGAGTTCTTTGCATGCCTTTTCTCACTTACCTCAGAACAAAGCTGGGAAATAGATACTGTTATTATCATCATTGTAAAAATCTCTGACATACGGAGTTCTGGCCACCCAGGGAGGATCAATGTCAGAATCTCCCTCTGAACTTCCGGAATCTAGAAGCCCCTCTCATGTCTCCCAGGATCAACTTTTAAGGATTACCTTTTGAAATCATTGCCTAAAACTCTGAGAAGGAAATCCTTAGTCTAGAAAATAAAACATGCACCCAAAGGAATATCTGGAACTTTCCTTTACAGTTTTATTCTACATTTGTAATCCTGATCATCTCCAAATCTTGGATGAATCCAGACTCGGGTCAGACAGGAAATATAAAGAGAAGGACAAAATAAAACAGTCACATGGAAGATTTTTTTAAGAACATTATTTCAATTTAGAACACAAAATCTCAAAGCGTTTACGTTAGCTGTTGTGAACTGTAGGAATTTATTCCTAAGCATACATCTTAGAATGAGTTGGAGTGGCACTTCTCAGGGTATATAAGTCTTGATGAGCACCCATTGATTTGGCTTATTTGGGGCCAGAAAAAAAGGGTTACTCCTGCTGTGGTGTGTTTTCCCATACATGGCGGAAACACAAGAGACACGTCCCATTGTACCTGCAAGAATTCACTAACACTGCAGCAAACACACAAACGAGGTATCAAGCCTGAATTACAGGAAGGGAAGAGCACACTTGCCACAAGCATCCTTGCTTTGGAGGCTTAAGCAAGGCTATATATGTATGCCCTTTCTACCACCTGCAAATGGGAAATTCAGAGTGATAATCTACCATACCCACATGCAGATACATAGTTATTCATCAACCTGTCTGCCTTGCAGACATATATTATATATGCACTGTGGCACATATACTATACAGAACCATACATGCATACACATACAAACTAGTCAAAGTGCATAGCTGTGCATTGAAATATTTAAGAAGATGAGATGCCATGTGGAAGCAGGGTGATCTGCTAAGAAAGCCAGCAACATGAGCCTGGCACAACTGTCATGGAAAAACTCAGTAAATATTAACTACTAAAGTACTATAGGGGAGTGAAAGAGTGGTTGTTCCTGTAATTTTGATTGTGTGTGTGTGTGTGTGTGTGTGTGTGTGTGTGTGTGTGTGTATGAACATGTGCACACAAGTGAAGGTGCCTGTGGAGACTGAAGGTGTCAGACACCCCTGTAGCTGGAGTTACAGGTTGCTGTGAGCTGCCTGGTGTGAGCAAGGGTGAACTGAACTCAGATCCTTCTAAGAGCAGCTCATGCTCTTAAGCACGGAGACACCCCTTCAGCCCCGAGATGCCCCTTCAGCCCCCACCCCATTCTTATTTGAGTTCTTTAACTGCATGTAGAAACCAGATTAAAACAAGAACTGATTAACAAGAGAAAAGCACGGAACTTTTATTACTTTTACATTGCATGGGGGTCTTTACAGGAGAGTAAAGTCCAAAGAAATGACCAGAGCATGCTATGTTTATGCCTTTTAGACAAAGAAACAATGACCTTGAGAAAGCTGTCAGGCTACATGGATATCCTGGCTACTATAGTAAACTCTAGAGCAGTGGTTCTCAGACTATGGGTTGTTAACAACCTTTTTACAGAGGTCCTATATCAGATATCCTGCATATCCAATATTTACATTCTGATTCATAACAGTAGCAAAATCACAGTTATGAAGTAGCCACAAAATAATTTTACAGTTGAGGGAAACCACAACATGAGGAACTGTATTTAAGGGGCCCACCATTAGGAAGCCTGAAGGTCATTGCTTGAGAGTGTTAATAAGGTACCTGATAGGGGTAGGGTGAGGTATGGAAGCCAGTGGTAAGCAAGGGTTACTTTAAAAAAGTATTTATTCATGTTTGCTGCAGCCCCGATTACCAGTCTCTGGTGGCCCAGGTTCTTTCACAGCTTTGGTATAGGAAAGGCATCCATCCCCAAAGAAAGTGTGTGATTTGCACAAAAACCATGCAGGAATACTTGCACTAGTGGCAGTTTCTGACATTGCAGTTCCTCAGGGGATTTCAACTTGAGATAACCAATCTGCTCATTTAGGATATTTTGAGGTGACACATCTATAACCCCTTCAGTATCTCAGCAACAAGTTCAATGGAGATTTGATGGTGTTTAGACCCTAGACACTTGGGGAAGGGAGTAAGGCCAGGGGAAACTAGAGTAAGGTAGAGTGAATTCGAAAGATTTTGAAATGTGTATAGGGCTATGGGCCTAGAGGGCTTGGAGAAGTCATAGTGGCACTGGCCGGTAGGTGGGACTTGCAAGGGATGGTCTGGAAGAGGGGAGGTGGCAAGTATCAATCAGCAAACATCATATTGATTAGGTCAAGACAATTGTACTTTAGAGGTACAGAGAGATGAAGCACTTACTAGCTTAGTTCCCAAGGAGTGGTTTCGAATATCTTTCAACTCTTAAATTCTATAGTTCGTTGACATTGTGTGACTTATAGGTTAGGGTAGTATTAGCAAGATGTTTCCCAAAAGAAGAAAAAAATCTTCAGTATCAAGAATCAAACTGACATCTGCCAGATAAATATTCTTCGTGAGCATAGTGTTTCTGATTTTCCTTTAAAAATTATTGTTCTTCCTTTAAAAATAATGTAAGACTCAGCTGGGAGATGGTGGCGCACGCCTTTAGTGCCAGCACTCAGGAGGCAGAGGCAGGGGGATCTCTGAGTTTGAGGCCAGTCTGGTCTACAGAGCAAGTTTCAGGACAGCTAAAGCTACAGGGAGAAACTGTCAAAAATCAAAAACAAAACAAACAGACAAAATACAAAAACAACAACCCAAAGGTAGACTCTATAGACTCTATAGTCATAGACTATTTAGAGTAATTAAGATTCTATAGTCACAATTTTCCAGTGACCTTCACCACCCCTCTTATCTTAGGTCTAACCACACCACACTTTCTCATTACATCCAGTCATGAACGGTGTCTGGGATTTTTGACACCGGCTCTGCATCTTAGAGATAAATAATTACAGACAGGAAGTGGGAAATCCGAAAAATGCAGAGGTAGGTGAAAATCAAGATCAAGTAACATTTTCACAGAATAACTAACCATGCTGAGCAGAGGTCCAGGAAGCTGGGGAGCCAGATTATCAAAACTTTCACTGCTTTTTGCAGCCAGACTAGTTATAGATGGACAGAATGGCAGAAACTGTCTTTTTCTATATAACAAGTACTGTCTGACAGAAGTCATAGCGCTGCACTGTTCAGATGTAAAGAAAGAAGTTTTAAGTTCCTTAATTTCAAAAGAAATGAAAAGTGAAAGTTCAGAAGGATAGGGAGAAAAAAGAGCAAAGGGGTCACCCTTCTCAACGGCAAATGTCTTTGCCTAGAGAACCCAGATGAAGCAGATTTTTGTTTGTTTTGGTGGAGACAGGGTCTCAATATGTAGCTCCAACTGGCTTGGAACTCGATATGTAGACCAGCTTGGGTCTGAACTCACAGAGATCCACCTGCCTCTGTTTCCCCAGTGTCAGGATTAAAGGCGTGAGCTCAAACACTTGGCCATATGGCTTTGTATACTACCATTCTCCTGGAAGCAGTGAGAACGTTTAATATCAGTATACAATAGCAAATGCATTTAAGAAATGGTTTGGTTTGGTTTTGTTTTGATTAGTGACTCTCCCTACTCCTCCTGACACGGTCTCCTGTGTTCCCCTCCCCCCACAGGAATGACTTGCTAATGGTCTGCAGACAGCTGAGCATGGAAGAGTCAGTGGCTGAGATCATGAACCAATTGGGCTCAGATGAAAACGGGAAGATTTCCTTCCAAGACTTCACAAGGTGCCACACGCAGCTTGTTAGAGAAATTAGGAAGGAGGAAGGAGACCTCTCCATGAAATCAGACATGTCCAGTACAAAGAGGCTGAGTGAGAGAATCACCTCCTGGCCCACGAGCAGTGACAACAGTCTGGGTAGGTGTGATCAAGTGTCATGTGACCATGCCCCATTGTCCCTACTACATTACATCTAAGTGGTCACCCCTGTCCCCTTCCGCTCAAGGGGAATTCCCTCCTGGTGACAGCTTCTCTCCAATGGCTTCTTGCTTCCTAGCTTATTTTTTTCCAGATCAATTCTCACATTTTCTAGCTGTAATAATCCTTTTAAATATCTCTGGAGAACCAAGTGTGATGCAAAGGTCTGTAATCATAGCACTTGAGGGGCAGAGGCAGGGAGATTGTGAGCTTGAGTCCACTCCTTTTGTGAATGTTATAATTTCCTCTGATACAAGACAAGCAATTAAGAAGCAAGTACTTAAGGATTTTGATAATTACTTGACATGGGTGATAAAAATGGGATTTCTCACACATACTTTAGAGTATTCAACTATAGGTGTATTTTTTTTCAATTTTTAAAATTTCACTTTATGTGCATTGGTGTGAAGGGATCAGTTACCCTGGAACTGGAGTTACAGACAGTTGTGAGCTGCCATGTGGTTGCTGGAAATTGAGCCTCAGGTCCTTCGGAAGAGCAGCCAGAGCCCTTAACCACTGAGCCATCTTGCCAGCCCCCACCTCCATGTACTTTTTAAATGTCTGAAATTTTACACAACTAAAAGTTAAAAAGACATATTAAAAAGTGGATGGAACAAAAGGGCAAGAAAAATTTACATCTACATTTCCTACTTCTATTTTGTTTTTAGAGCAGGTTGGTCTCGAACTCACAGAAATCTGCCTGAATGCTTCAGTTAAAAGTATGTACCACCGTGCCTGGCCCTTCAGGAAATTTTTTTCTTCTTTTTAAACCTGGAAACAGTCTCCTAGATCTTCTCTCAGTTTCATGCTTTAGTATATATAACGAGTCAAAGTAAAATGCCAATTCCTGTTGATTTCCCATCAGTTGTTTCAGTTAGGAAGTTTTGTAATGCCACACCACACAGACGATTGTGGGAGAGAGACCTAGAGCAATGTTCCTGACAGTGTGTCCTGCTTTTGATTTTTGTTTTTGTATTTGATTGCTTGTTTTTCAACTTTACCAAAGCTAGCAATCTGGTAAGAGTAACCCCAATTGAGAAAAATCCCTCCCTCAGATTGCCTATAAGCAAGTCTGTGGGGAATTTTCTTGATTGATGATTGATGAGGGAGGGTCTACCTCACTGGTGGCAGTGCCACCCATGGGCATATGGTCCTGGACTGTATAAGAAAGCAAAATGGGCAAGCCATGGGGAAGCAAGACAATATGCCTTGTTCCTCCTTGCCTCTTTCAGTTCCTGCCTGCAGGTTCCTGTTTTGAGACACACCCCCACCACCACCAGCTGTGACTTCCTTTCATGGTGGACTGCATGTAAACTCTAAGATGAAATCGGCTCTTTGCTCCCCACATTATGTTTGGCCATGGTCTTTATCACAACAACAGAAAACAAACCAGGCCACAGTGGAATCATTATTATTGAGTCACTGAAGCAATAAAAATGTCATTTTCCTACCAGACTTTTCTCCCATTATGGATTACACTGTAGCTCCAAAGGCTAGTATAGTAATGTATGTGCTCTCGGCAAATTTGTAGACATATTTTATTTTGAAATATTTTTCTTAACATTAAAGCAATACATATGTTCATTATAGAAAATGATGTGGGGGGAGGTAAACAAAAAAGAAAATTTATTTTAACATTTTAAAGGAATAATAGACAGTGATACATGTGGAATGTTGGCTGCTAAAGTCTTACTTGGTTTCTGTCTCTCCATCTTTGTCTCTGTCTGTCTGTCTGTCTCTCATTGTCTCTTGCACTGTCTTCTCGACATATTTTATTTGGTTTCTTAAAGATTTTCCTTTTACTTCTTCATAGTTTTATACATATTATTTGAAGGCTCAGTGTACAATGATTATCTAACATAAAATGACACTAATTATTAAGTGGAGGAATGAAACGACTTCATTCTGCCTAGCTTTCTTTCTTTCTCTCTTTCTTTCTTTCTTTCTTTCTTTCTTTCTTTCTTTCTTTCTTTTTCTCTTTTAGGAAGATAGATTCCTTGTATAAATACAAGTGAGTGTCTACATACTCTAAATGTATGTGTGTGGTGGGAGTTAAGCCATGAAATATCTCAATAATTTGATGCTATAGAGTCATGAGACAATGGATAAATGTGTTTTCAATCTGAATGTGAACTGTTATAAGGTCTTTTGTTTGGTTCTGTTCTGTTTTCTAAGGCAGAGTCTCACTGTGTAGCCTTGGCTCACCTAGAACTCACTATGTAGACCAGGCTAGCCTTAAACATACCGTGATCCTCCTGACTTTGCCTACCCAGTGCTGGGGTTATGGGTGTATGCCACCACAGCGGACGAACACTTTTTCTAATTTGTATGTAGTAGAAGCTTATGCAAATCTTAAAGGGGATTTTGAAAAAAATTGATGGTAATATCACATTGGTTTTATCCCACTAAAATGACTTAACCAGAGAAAAAGCTGAAAAATAATTTTCTTTCAGCCTTTGATATAAATTCATGTTCTTGAAAGAGAAGAGGTGACCAAAAAGATATGAATCATAACACATATCACGAATTGAGAAAAAACCAAAACAAGCAAATAATCAAAAAAACAAAACAGAGGCTATGAAACCCCCTACCAGTTTATCCTGGTCCCTGATGCTTCAGTCTGAGTGTGAATCATTTTGTCATTTGTAGTGCCAATATAACACTCTACACATCACTTCAACTCTCTATGTCTCTACTTTCTCAAGAGTAAAATGGGGACAATTATTATTTATAGAGCATGAGTTAATACACATGTACAACCAGCAGTGGATGGCTCATACTGAGAACTGAATGCAAGCATATTGGGCCATTGTGCATTACTTTTGATGAAATACTGAGACAAGACAGCTTTATCAAGAAAGAAGTAGTGCATTTAGACCACAGTTCTGAAGGTTCAAGTGCCTGCATCTGGAAATGTTCTTAGACGCTTTCATTTGGCCTCATGGTTCTAAACATGTGCATTTTAATGCCAGTGATTTGTGTGTGTGTGTGTGTGTGTGTGTGTGTGTGTGTGTGTATATATATATATATATATATATATATATATATATTTCCATAGGGTCTAGAATAAGGTAAAATTCATATGTATTCCTGCATCACTCATAGACATCCCATCCTTAATGCAATAAAATATAATAACTTCATTTCCTTCTACATGCTTTCTCTAAAGCCATTCCTCTCAAAACTATCACAATCTGAGAAATATTCAAGTCTAAGTAATATCACTGTCCACTTCATTGCTCAAGCTTAAAGTCCCATCGACAACTCCTCCTCCTCCTCTGTCTTTTTAGATTTTATTTTTATCATTTTATGTGTATAGGTGTTTTACCTGCATGCACATCTGCACCACATGTGTGTCTGGTGCCCAAGAAGATGGTGAGCCTTCATTTGGATGCTGGGAATCGATCTTGGGTCCTTTGTAAGAAACACAATGCGCTCGACCACTGCGCCAACTTTATAGTCACCCATTGCGTCTTTTGCCAAGACAGATTCAGAACCTTTGCTCTCCTGCACCATGTTGTCTAAATGACTACCACATCTGCAGGTACCTATAAAGATAACCTACAGTGCCTCCCTACTGCTTTCCTACTCCCAACATTGTGTCCTCTGCTCCGAAGTCATAGTTGTCTTTTAACCCTGTGAAAACATCTTTAGATTAAGTCCATGTCTTTAACGTTCTGTATGTTCCTTATCTCCACAAATCCAAAGTCCTTACCATAGTCTGGCCCATGCTTGGTATTCTGAGTTGATCTTGGTGACTCCAAGTTTGGTGACTTACACTGTATGTTCTGCTCTGGCTTTCCTGCTGTTACTCCAATTCAGCAAATTCAGCCAGCTCCTCTGACCTGAAACTATGTTTTCTGCACCACCCTCATATAGCATGATTGGTTTTTTCCGGTTATGCAGAGTTCTACTTACTGATGGGCCATCCAGACAGCCTTTCTCAAGCTAAAGCTGCCAACCCTCATTTATGTTTCCAGCTTTCTTACCCACTAACTGCACATTACATGGCCTTACCTGACACTCCAGTATGAATCTACTTGGACATGTAATTACCTATTCCCCCCAATACAATAAAGCTTCTATTAGAGTACTAATGACCTTGACTGTCTCTTTTGCTCCAACACTCTATCCAGCATTGTGGCATTTAATAAAGGTTGTCAATTTAGAATTACTTAGGAGGTCAATCTCTGGGTGTGCCTAGGGAAGACTTTCTATGAGGCTGAATGTGGTTAGAACCAATCCACAGCTTGGAGTCCTGGTCTGAATAAAAAAGATAAAACAAGCTGAATACCATGGCATTCCTCTCTCTCTCTGCTGCCTGACGGCAGAGACAGTGTGATCAGCTGCCTCAAACCCCTGCCATACCTTCCTGTCATGATAGGCTGCATCCTCAAGTTGTGAGCCAAAAGTAAACCCTGCTTTCCTATATATATATATATATATATATATATATATATATATATATATATATATATATATATATATATAGAGAGAGAGAGAGAGAGAGAGAGAGAGAGAGAGAGAGAGAGCGAGCTTATAAGGCACTTAGGAGAGTTCCTGGCTTGTGGGAGCTGCTTGGTGTGGAGATGTTAAATGAATCAATGTGTGCAGACTACACCGTGAGCATGCTCCTCCAGGGATGCGCACAAGTGCAGTGCATAGTTTCAGTCACTAAGGAATCACACTTATTTGTAGAGGAAAGAATAACATGAGAAATTCGATTCCAGAGCTGCAGTTTGAACTCAGGATCCTACACATTCTGGGCAAGTACTGCTGAATACATCCTTCCTAACCATGACGCTCAGATTGCAAAAATGTGAGGCACTGCCCTTATATAGTCTGTAACCAGAGCTGAAAATACCATGAACATGAACTTGAACAAAGTATAGGGATTTTTTTACCTGTGGCTATAAAGATAGAGAAAAATAGAAAGAATGTTTGGGCTGTCATGAGAAAAGCTTGAGTTTTATGATTAACTGTCAGAGAAACTTTATTGTTGGCTCTGACATTTCACAGCCCATCCACAGCAGGGAGTCGAGTTGGCAGAAAAAGAACTGTCAAAACATTACATGCTCAACTTGGAAGAGGAATTTCAATAGATTCATTTATCCCCAGTGTTTTCCATGGAATGGTGATTTCGAGGGATGATCATAAATATTATGAGAAGAAAGGATTCCTTTGTCAAAGAATTCGAAAAGTTTGGGTTAAAGCAGATTAATAGGGTCTTTTTTTTCCCCTGCAAGATGTTTCAGAGATTTAATGTGCTAATGCTTCTCGGGACTCCCCAGGAGAGGAATAAAATACACCACAGCTCCCTGGCTTAATTGACCATAGACTTTTACTCACAGAGCATTCTCTGCTCAAATATACTTTGGCGGAAAAATTAGGATACTGGAACAACTAGGAATTACTACATTTTCATGTCCATTTAAAGTCATCTTAAAAATACTATCTTTACCAACAGAGGTCAGCTGCATATTTGATAGTTATAGCTCTGGCAATAGCAAATGGTTAAAATTACTAATGTTTACTGTGTGCAGCAGATGACGTTTAGGTAATTGACTTGTATTATGTACTTGAAAGATACCAGGTCACCGCTGAGTTCCTATGTGACTCAGGGTGGGTGCCTAATTATTCCAATTTTCTTCTTACTTCCTTAAGGCTAAAGTTAGAATGTAAACGGGTATCTTATAGTATGGTTGAGAAGATTTAGTAAGCTACCACCTGTAAAGCACCTATGCAGTGCTTGCTCATAGTAGGCTTTCAATAAGTGAGAGTTCCAATAACGATTATCTCTGTAATGCCAAGTTAATAGTAAGCTCCTCCTCTCTCGAGGAGGGAATGGGCTCTAAGGCTAGCAGAGTGTAAAGAACACTGAGAAGTTGGTCTGTTGAGAGAGGTGATTCTTCGCGTCCCTGGTAACCTTTGTTTTAAGACTGGTGCCTTACGTAGCTCAAGCCGTCACTGAGTTCACCAGGTAACTGAGAGTAAACTTTTGATCCTCCTACTTTTGCCTGCGAGTGTTGGTGTAATAAGTGGGTCTCACCATCCCCAGTTCCAAGTAATTTTAACATAAGGCTTTAGACAACCAGGATACACGTTAGAATGAGCATTATTGTCTGGCCGCTCTAAGAAATTCCAAGTGCGTGGCCCCCAGGTTCTTGAAGAGAGATAGGAAGGCAACTCAGATTAGCTCAGTCCCATTCATTCAGCAGCGAAGTAGCTAGTCTGCTATAAGAAAAGAGCTGAGTGTTCTATATGCTGCTTGGATTTGCTTCTCCTCAGTATACAGCTAAAGGCTGTAGAACCTTCTGGGGAAGGATGGAAGAAAGGCTGAAAGTAAAATTCTTAGGTGTTTTAGTAAGGCCCCTCTTATCCATTTCATTCCTGGAAATATCATGAGTGATTAACCAATACCAAAGAGCCACACTAGCAATGCCACTATAAAAAAGTCCTTTACCTGTGCAGTTTAAAATGCTAACTACCCTTGCCTTGCCCTGGCCTACTCACCTCTGCTGCTACCCACCCAGCCCTTGCTACTTTGGGGCCCAGTTAAACCCATTATATTTAATACATCCAACTGAGCAGCAGCATCTCCAACCCTAAGATCTAGCCCAAGGGAAGAGTGACAATAAGTGTCCAAACTCCTAGTACCCCTCACACCATTGTGTGTCTTATAGCATTAGTGAAGAGCATGTCTTCAGGGCCATTCTATTATAAGGGATTTGGTTTTGCACAGTATTGCAGGACTTTCTGGTACCTGCTGGTGGTTAAATAATGTCACAGAGACTTATTAATATTGCTGAAAGCTTAGGCATATAGCTGGGCAGACTCTCAGCTAGCTCATCTAAATTATCCAGACTAGTCTAGTATTCTGTCCTGCCACATGGCTAGTTCTTTGCCTCCCTTTCATCCCTGGTATGCCTGTTCCTTTCTATGTCCAGCTGGCAAATCTCCTGCCTGATTTCTTCTTGCAGATCCTCTCTCTGCTCAGAAGGTCTGTCTTTCATTTCCTGCTCAGCTATTGGTTGTCAGATCTTTAAATCTAATCAGCAAGTAAGGAAGGATGGATGTTTATGAAATACGAGGCCGATGAAGGTCCTGCCAGTGTTTAGCTCTTTGCCACTTTGGCAATCAACAACTGAATATACAGAGACAACCTGCACACAATGTACAAATAGTATCCCAACAGCGTGTTGTACCCACTTCAGCACTGCAGTCTCCCTGAACCATAAGATTCCTTCATCAGTACTAAGCTAAGAGATATCAGGCAACTCCAGTTCCTTTTCAGTAGGCAGCCTTATGGCAAATGTTTCAGCTAACCAAACAAACTTTTAATACATTTTTAAGTGTGAGCTTCCTTATTAAACCTAAATGATCTAAATAAATCTTTTATTATTGTACCAGTATCAATAAACTCTACTTGATCCAATTTTATGTTCCTTCTACCATTATCTCAGACTCTTGAAAAAAAAAATCTATCACCACAGATTCCCCAAATTCCTGCTTGAATGAATTAGCAAATTTATTAAGCTCTTTAGTGGCATAGCACACCTCCTTTGTGAACTATGCTTTCTATCTCTTTCTAGGAACCTGCTTAGTCTTAAGTCTGGTTATGCAATGGAGGACATAAATATTGTTCTACCTGACATCTCTTTCAGAGAAAGTCACTGCTGGCTTGACAGACAAATGAAGGATTAATTCGTTCAGGCAAAGGTAGAGAGGGCAATATTGCAGGGGGTGGGTGTGGGAGGGGTGCATCCTCTGATAAGCATGGCAACTACTTCCTCAGGTAAGATAAACCTTCAGAATATGAAGGTTCTGAGTCCTTGCCTTCAATATCCTTTCACACATCTGCTTCTTAAGTTACAGAGCCCACTTCTTACCAACCGGCACTTCTACTTTGACCACTAATACTCTCTGTAGCTTAAACTTGAATGTTTGCTATGGGTCAGCCAATCTCATAAGCATGAGTTTGGTGTTCCACAACCTGAGCTCTATGAATGCTGGAGAGAAGATTCTCACACTTAGAAGCTGTTAGACTTGACAATGATGGATGATGCAGCTACTTAGCACTTTTCTTTTTCTTTTTAGTGTTTTTCTTTTATTTTTATTAAATTATTTTATTTATTTACATTCCAAATGTTGTTCCCCTTCCTGATCCCCCTCCCAGAGTTCTTTACCCCCACCCCACCTTTGCTTCTAAAAAGATGCTCCCCCACTCTCCAATCCACGCCTCTCACCCCTGCCAGCATGCCCCTTCCCTGGGGCATCAAGTTTCTACAAGATTAGGTACATCCTCCCCTTCTGAGACCAGACAAGGCAGTCCTCTGCTACGCATGTGCTGGGACCATGGACCAGCTCATGTATGCTCTTTGGTTAGTGGCTTAGTCTCTGGGAGACATGAAGGCTCCAGGCTACTTGATACTGTTGTTCTTCCTAGGGGGTTGCCATCCCTTTCAGTTCCATCAATCCTTTCCATAACTCTTCCATAGGGGTCCCCTACCTCAGTCCAGTGGTTGGCTGTAAGTATTTGCATCTGTCTCAGTGAGCTGCTGGTAGAGCATCTCAGAGGACAGCCATGCCAGGCTCTTGTCTACAAGCACAACACGGCATCAGTAATAGTGTCAGGGTTTGGTGCCTGTACTTGGGATGGATCCCAAGTTGAGCAGTCTCTAGCTGGCCTTTCTTTCTGTCTCTGCTCCATTTTTGTGTCTGCATTTCCTTGAGACAGGAACAATTCTGGGTCAAACATCTTGAGAATTTGTGGGCATCCCCATGCCTCAAGTGAGGACCCTGTATATCTACTGGAGATGGTCTCTTCGGGTTCCATCTCCCCACTGTTGGCCATTTCCACTGAAGTCATCCCTATTTTGAGAAATATTTTTAAAAACAGTAAGTTCCCATGCTACACCCAGCTACTCTTAGCCCCTGTGGTCTTGACAGCCAGTTCTTATCTAGTGGAGACTCTCTGACTCAGAGCTCCAAAATCTCTCCACCCAACTCACTAAGTTCCCACTGGTGGGTCGCTACCATGTCAGCCCCATGCTTCAAAACCCCCATGGCCTTTGTGGTGCACACCTGGCAAACCCATGTGTTGCTACCTCTTGAACCCGGTCGAACCACCACATGAAGGAAAATACCACACAAACTTAGTTCAGAAACAATGGTAACTCAATTGCTGGGTACAACAACTAGAATCCTAATCTTGTAAGCCATATTTATTCTAAATCCTCTGGTGGTGAATCCTGGCAGATTCACCATTTAAGCTGGGAGACACTAGTAGCTACATCTTGCCCTCTCGCTATCCCCATCCAAAAAGGCCCTCTCTCCTGCTTCCTCTCTTCCTCCATCCAACCCGGAAGTCCAGCCTGCTTACCCAGTGATTAGTCCCTTTATTCATTGGGGGAAGGTTCATAAGAAGTCACCCGAGTATATGACTCATTCCTTGTTCCAGATAGCCTCTCCTGGGAAAACGGAGTAAACATCAAAATACAGGCATCACCAGGGCTATCCACAATACATCCCCATTGAGTCCTGGGAGCCTCTCACATCCCAGGTCTCTGGGACTTTCTAGATGTTCTCTCCTGTGCCCCTCCCCAAATGCTGCACATTTCCATTTATTCTCCTGGCCTTCTGGGCTTCTGAGCTTCAATTTTCTCTCCCCTACTCATATTTGATACTGCCCCCTATCTCCTCCCCTTTCCTACCCAGGTCCCTTCTTCTCTCTGCCTCCAGCGATTATTTGCTCCCCTTCTAAGTGGGACTGAAGCATCTACACTTGTGCCTTACTTCTTGTTAAGCTTCATATGGTCTGTAAGTTGTATCATGGGTATTCTGTACTTTTTGTCTAATATCCACTTATCAGTGAGTATATATCATGCATGCCCATTTGGGTCTGGGTTACCTTGTTCATACTTTTCCTTTTATCCAGATCTTCTAGAAACAACCAGCTAGCTTGTCATTTTCCTTATTTTTTTCTTCACAAGTTGTCAAAAGTTTTATATACAGAGTCACTAAATTCCTTGTTCCCCACAATAAGCCCTTCAAGTATTTTTAACCATTTGCTTTCATTGGTCTCCATACTACCAGAAGAGTCTTTAGTTAGCTATAGGTGTCACTGAATTGCCTTTTCCAGATTTAGGTTGAGTCTTCCCACCTAGAAGGATCCAAAGAAGAAATTATGTAATAGGCATGCCCAGGTGCTTGGGTTTTAGTTGATTCCAGATGTACTCAAGTTGATAGCCTGAACCACCCATCACCCACCACCACAAATATCCATCTAGTCCTGACACAGGTTTCCAGATGAGTGCCACTCATCATACATCTTTTCTGTATGCATTAACTATTTTCTAATTCTTAAAACAGTTTAATACAAGAAGGCATTTTTTTTTTCATTCTAATTGGATTGACCTAGAATGTAAAACTCTGGCTACAAATAAAAGTGATTTACATTCCCTTTGAGCACCGAGTGAGCAATTAACAATTAGCAGAGATGTCCGGGCAACTGGACCCCCACAGGGCTACATCCAGAGTCTTATGACCCATCCACCTTTCACACTGGTGGCTCAGCCTCTTTCTTCAGAATTGGCTTTCTTCTTGGGCTCCTTATTATGGCCCAAGCTTATACTCATTCTGGGATAACATAAATTTTTTTAGTTCTAAACCATTATCATAATAGTACAGGAAATTAGGTCTACCTATATACTTAGGTTTTTTGTTTTTTGTTTTGTTTTGTTTGTTTTTTTTGTTTGTTTGTTTGTTTTTTGCTCTAGCCAGAAGAATACAGTAAAGTGACTGGCCAAGCTTTCGACCACATGATCAGTCTGCCAAAGTTTGGTGGGCTCTGCTTTGTTATCATATGGACTGAGAGTTGCAAAGAAGGCCCTGGAATCAAGGTCCTGGCACTACTTGATGGAGAATGGGTGCTGAACAGGCAGAAATAATATCTGGTCTGTAATGTAAATCTTGCTCCCTTCTCCTCTTTGTATATGTGTTCCTCCAATCCTCAAAAGATTATAATAAAGATGGATAGTGCTGATGTATATGCATATGTAGTTGGGAACTGAAAGATATCTGTTTTGCATGTCATACAACCCAAGTACTAAGTTTTCTACTGAACAAGTGGACATCTTATGGGTTTGTGTACTTTTGTTCTAGCCTGGGCGTGCATTGTAATCTTGATTCCCGTGGTGTTTATTATTCATTTCTATTTTTATCTTCTCTAGTAGATTATGAATTCCTGGCAAGTAGCAAAGAGCCTTGCACATAATAAGTGACCGGTGACTTATTAGTCAATAAATGAGACTATCAGTAAACAAGATTGATAGTCCCAAAACCTAGTCTCAGGGATGGCAACTGTGGTGGTTTGAATAGGAATGGTCCCCCTAGGAATGCAAGGTCATCAGGGACTGCTGCTACTTGAGCAGAATTATGATGTGTGGCATTGTTGCAGGCCCTGAGCTTTGGAGTTTCAAGTGCTCAAGGCAGGCAGGCCCAGTGGCTTTTTCTCTTCCTGTTGCCTGAGCTGTAGAGATGTAGAGACTCTTAGCTCCTTCTCTAGGACAATTAATTGTTCTTTTAGGTCACTGAGTTTTATAGTGGCTTGTTATGGAGCAGTAAATGTGATATGCATGAGAATTCCCCTTTAGAAGTTTGTGAAATTAGTAGGAATCAAGACAAAAATTATGACTACAACTAATAGAGCATTAAAAGTCATCAAGTGGAGCTGAAGGGGTCTGCAACCCTATAGGTGGAACAACAATATGAACTAACCGGTACCCCCAGAGCTCGTGTCTCTAGCTGCATATGTAGCAGAAGATGGCCTAGTCGGCCATCACTGGGAAGAGAGGCCCCTTGGTCTAGCAAACTTTATATGCCTCAGTACAGGGGAACACCAGGGCCAAGAAGTGGGAGTGGGTGGGTAGGGGAGCAGGGTGGGGGGGGCGGGGAGGGTATAGGGGACTTTCAGGATAGCATTTGAAATGTAAATAAAGAAAATATCTAATAAAAAAAAGAATCAAAAGAAAAAAGTCATCAAGTGGAAAATGGGTGATGTAAAGAAAACGTACTTAAAAAAAAAAAAAAAGGAAGAGCCATTGTTATACACAATGAAAACCATGGAAAGATATGAAGCCAAAGGGAAGATTCAGGAAGAAACTACAAAGAAACTTAAGGATGTTGAGATGAAGGGATGTCCCCAGGTAGCAGCAAGGACTCCAAAGAATTTACTAGAAAAATGTAACCAATCATCAAATTTAGTTTCTTCCCCTCATACTAAAGCCTGTGGCCATCTAGGAGCTGCTGGCAGTGGGTAAGGAGGAAGAATTCTAAAAGCCCCAAGATGAAAATGTTTATTTTCTCAAGCATTGAGCTAACTGACGATTTGGTTGGGAATTGCACATACTGGGATCTTGCTTGCAAAAATGGATTAAAGCAAATGCTGACATATAGGGAGAATTTAAAATGCAAGTGAATTTTCAAGATAAAGTATAAGACTTCAAAAGAAATATCTAGCTTGGAGGTGATTGCATTTATCTCCCAGACTTCATGACTCTCTTCTGCCTTTGGTGGGCTTTAGTGGAAAATATTAAGATGCACTGTGTTGAAGGGACCCTGTAAAGCAAGAACCTCAAAGCGTATGTCTCTTCTGCTTTGTTATCACTCCTGGCCTTTTAGGGATCTTGAGGTTAGATCTCGCTACTGCTTTGGTGTCAGACGATGACTTTAAAATCCCATCTGAGTCAAGAAGGAGAAAGAACGTTAGGTTGCCCCAACACTGCTAAGAATCCAGAAAAGGTGTTTTGTTTGTTTGTTTGTTTTGTTTTGTTTTGTTTTGTTTTTTCCAAGACAGGGTTTTTCTGTGTAGCCCTGGCTGTCCTGGAACTCACTCTGTAGACCAGGCTGGCCTCGAACTCAGAAATCCACCTGCCTCTGCCTCTCAAGTGCTGGGATTAAAGGCGTGCGCCACCACGTCCAGCACCAGAAAAGATGTTTTTGTTTTTGTTTTGTTTTGTTTTGTTTTGTTTTTGCTGTTGCAGTACTTTTAAGTCACATGAGTACTATCAGTGTGTGTTTGTGTATGTGGTGTATGTGTGTGTGTGTGCCCCAACTCAACATATAGAGGGAAGCAATTCTGAAGTGCAAATGCATTAATATAGGAGAATCAAGATTAACCAGAGTTAGTTTATATGAGTGGCAAACCTTGCTTTCAAATTATGAGTCTTATTAAGGGTCTAATGATAATATCCTTAATAAATATTCTTAAGGCTCTTGTAATGTGCAACATCAGCAGCATCCACTAAAACTAGATATTTTTATTTTCAGACTGAGAGAAAATATGGAGCACTAGACTAGGAAATGTATTTAGATTTAATTTAAGTCATTTCATAAAGAGAGACTACGAGGTCTTGTGAAAAGAAGCAGAAACCCTGACAGCCTCCCACCCTGGCCCACTAACTTAGCTTCGTTGACTATTGGAGGCACTGTGGGTTCTCAGGTACTAGGGCTGACATACTAAGCTATCACTGCAAGACATCTAGTGAATGCAAAGCTAGTGGGTAACTTTAACCTCAGCTAAATAAGGATGATCAAGAGTCAAGCAAATGCTACAAATCAGAATTAATGAAAAGCTTGTCTACCATGGATTCAAAGTCCAGTTATTCATTTTTTAAGTAGCTTTTCCTAGTGGGAGCTTTAGACTCTGTATTTATGACATCCGATTTCATTGGTGGTATACTGGATATCTCTACACGTTGTGTTCACTGCAGAACAGGGGAAATTATAGGGCAATATTTATGAAGGAAAAAATAAATCTCTCTTTTTTTTAACTTCTGAGAAAGCACCCTGAGATTACTGGAGTCTCACTATTCTTTGAGATGGCAAATACTTTACAAATGTCTGGTAGGTTACTTTCTTGTGTGGTTTAATTTTGTCTGTAGCCATCTAAATTCTTTTAAAATGATGTGTCCAGCAGTACAAATCAGTACCACATCTCATCTCATTCTGCCTTTTTCCAGCCTGTTTCTCATTGCTTGCTGCTTGCTTGCCTTTTGATCCCCTTAAAAAAAAAAAAAAAAAAAAAAGCTGTTTCCTAACGGCCTTTGTTTTAGCCAGCAGAAGAGGAAAAGTTCCTGAGAGCCCAGGTGTGTTTATCTCAGGTGTGGACCTGGCATGAAGGGCACCACCAGTGCTTAGCTGTGTTGATGAGATCTTTTGAACCACAAGGAACACAATAAAACTCCTCACCTCTTTTCTCTTCCCATCATGATTTAGCTGAAGCAATTCATTAAGTGTCACTGGTTTTCTGGGTTGCTGGAGCCATTCCAATTTCAGTGGCAGTGATACAACTTGGCATACTGTTAGATGCTTTTCATGGAAGAAAAGTGATTGCTGGCTGAGATAAAGGCTAGGTCTGCTCACAGAAACTGTTTGGTTTGGCTAGACTATTCCATTGTCCATTGTTCCTTCTGGAGAATCTGCCAGTCACCGTATAATCGCTAAGCCTCAGGAAGGTTTTATTTTGCTTCCTTCTTATCTCCCAAAAGAGGACTGCAGATTCTTTGGAGAACACAGATGAAAGAGCATTAGTAAGCGACTGTTTAAGTCAGTGCAATTTACATAGCTGTTTTGGAAGAATTTTGTACGACTTCCAGCTGATCCATTTTTGTTTGCCGCATACAAGAAAAACATGTTTGCCTGTAGTTAGTTAAGTATCATTGAATCTTGTACCTTGCATGTGCACTAAGGTCTCATCTCAGATGCATATCCGTCAATTCTAAACCTTTTTTTTATTTTTCATGCAAAAATTAGCATGACAGGTTTCTTTCCTGGTGTTTATAGGGCCATCTTTGATGTCTATGACTTCAGATCTCGATACATGTTGTCCTTGATTACAGAAGTAGATTTAGAAGCTCTGTGAAACACCTTTGGGTTTCAGCCTGTGTATAGTGTAGAGAACAACCTAATTTCTTAGGTCGTAGCTGTTGGAGGCAGGGGCAGGAAAAGAGCAAGAATAGGACTTGGGCTCCTAATATAGAAATCTTCCTCCTGCCACACTGTTGTGTTCTTTCTCCCCATGTTTTCTGCCATATGAACAAAACCCTAGAACTGGGGGCTTTTAAAAATACACACATGTGATATGTGTGTGTGTGTGTGTGTGTGTGTGTGTGTATGTGTGTTATGAATTTCTATGTAGAACTTTGTCTGTAGAAATGCTACCTGAGACTCCTAAAGAGTCAGAACAATCTTAAGTTTTACCCATTTGGTTGCTTTAATAACAAAATAAGAAACATTAAAAAATATTTGTAGTTTTCAAGCACATCCCAGTTTTGTTTTATTGTTTTTATTTTGTTTATATTTTACTTTGTTGTGGTCTGGGATGATATAAAAAATACCACAGCTTGTATAGCTTATGAATGATTGACATGTATATCTTACTCTTCTGGAAGTCTAAAGTCTCTGTATCCCACAGTAGAGATTCCTGCACATCCATGCTTATTGCTGTTGTATTCATAATAGTTAAGAAATAGAATCAGCCAGAGGGCTTTCAACTAATGTGGGGATTGAATGCTTAAGGAGAATGAAGTTTTACAAAGATGGGAATGATTCTGAAATATTACAGCCAGGCCCAAAAGGACAAAATGCTTATTGTTCGATTTCTATGCTTAAGCTGAGTCTTCGTAGAGGCCAGAGAACAAGAAAGGATCATGTTGGGTTGAATGGGGAAGAAGAGGCCTTAGGGAGGCCATGGTAAGTCACATGTGATATGAAATAGAGTGGGGAGAATGTTAGAAGAAAGGGCTAAACAATGGCAGGGACAGGCAAGGCTCACAGGGGGCATTACCCAAAACCAAGGATGTGTAGGAAAACTGTGTAAAAACAGACAATTTGAAAACCTCTATTAAAACATCTAATTGTTAAGTTGATGTCTTAGTTAAGGTTCCTATTGCTGCAATAAAACACCACGGCCAAAGCAACTTGAGGGGGAAAGGATTTATTCAGCTTAAATTCCATCACTATCCATCATTGAAGGAGCTCAGGACAGTATCTTAAACAAGGCACAATCTGGAGGCAGAAGCTGATGCAGAGGCCATGGACGGGTGCTGCTTACTGGCTTGCTCCTATGGCTTGTTCAGCCTGTGCCTGCTTTCTTACAGAACCCAGGACCACCAGCCCAGGAATGCCCCCACCAACAATGGGCTAGGATCTTTTTCATCAATCAGTACTTAAAAATATGCCCTACAGGCTTGCTGATAGCCCTGATCTTAAGGACACATTTGCTCAGTTGAGGTTCATTTCTTTCAGATGACTCTAGCTTATGTTGAGTTGACAAAAAAAACCTACCTAGCACAGTTGGGGACAAACGGCTGCTCAGTGGGTAAAGCCTCTCGCTTTACCCTGATAACATCAGTTTAATTACCAGAATTCACATTGTAGAAAAAGAGAATCATCTACTGCAAGTTATCCCTCTGATGTCCATGTGTGCGCTGTGGCATGCGTGCACATGTACACACACACACACACACACACACACAGACACACATATACACACATATACACACACATACACACTCACACACACATACATACATGCACACATACACACATACACACACACATAAACACACACACATACACACATACACACTCACACATACACACACACACATACACACACACATACACACACACATACACACACACATACACACACACACATACACATACACACACACTCTCACACACACATACACACATGCACACACACACTCAAAATAGATTGATTAATAAATAAAAGAATTTGAAGGGAGGTACTGGGCATTGTTTGGATAATGTTTATCTCAGATGCTATGTTTTAAAATTAAATCTCAGCGCCAAGTATGAGATGTCTCTGCCTATGACTTTTGGCCAGGGAGACCCCAAAGGCTCCAAAACAATACAGGCTATAGCCATTGTTCTTGGGTGCCCATTAGACTAGATGGTATGACTCAATTGCTTACAGATAACACACACTTTGGAGACATCAAACTGAAACTGAGTTGGAAGTTTTCTCCCAGCTCCCTCATTTTCATAAGCTGAAAGATGCTATGTATGCAGCTTGGCTATAAAAGCTATCAATGGTCTTCCCTATTAACTAAAACAAGCTACCAGGTAAGATGTTCCCATCATTGTGATAACGGCACAGACATTATAGGGGTAACTTTCTGCTATCTGATTGGACATAAGGTCTGCCCCACAAGAGGGAATTCACTCCTGGTAATGTAAACGCAACCAAAATCCCCTGGTTAGGGGGTCTTAGGCTCTAGCTGGGGAACCTACTACTGTCCAACTAAGTTGTTAAGTTACCTAACTACCTTCTAAATAGTTATGTTTGTGCCCATTAATAAAAATGATGGTCTCAGCCTTAATCAGATAAGCTTCTCTTTCCAATCAATGGCAGTGAAAAAACATACGTACATGTTCAAGGTAAGTGAGAGCAAGTGACTGTTGAGTGCTCAGGTATAAATGAGACATTTATTATCACTCCCTGAGGCTCAGGGATCATCTCAGAGGAGGAGTAGACAGCCTGTAAGAGTTGGAAGATGGAGGAAAGACTATACAATGCTGTCTTCTGGACAAGACACAGCTAATACATTTGCGATCCCACAGCAGCTGTGACTGTCTGCAGTAGGCCTGCACAAACTGGGTCTGTCCATGACCCATCATGGACTGTGATGGGACTTGTGGGACCCTACCTCTCCCTACTGAAATAGAGTCTCCTGAGGGATGCCAGGGCAGAGCACATTCTAAATTCATGGTCACACAGATGGCCCACAATATGCAACTGTGAACTGCAAAAAGGAGAATAAGAGGTTGCTTTCATTGAGGAATTGTGTGGGTTATTTTTATGTTAAGTAACTTTTATCCTCACAGTGTAATACTCTAAAAATACCTGTGCCCTCCATTTTAAATCCCAAATAACAGAGGGCTGTAAAGATGGCTAAGTGCTTAAGAGCATCCACTGTCTTGCAGAGGACTTGGGTTTGCCTCCCAGCTCCCATATAATGGCTCAGGATTATCTGCAAAAGGAAGTGTTAAGCATCCGTTCCAAAAAAAGAAAAGAAAAAAGTTGATGGCAAAATAAATACAAAATGGTAGAAAACATATAATAAAGATAAGAAAAATAAATTAAATCAGGCATAAAAACAAGTAAAGTTGGTTACTTAAGAATTTGATAAAAAATACTTTCTGGGAAAAATACTAAAGTTAAAAAAGAAAAGACACAATTTCCTTGTTATTTCGGGGGAGTAAAACAGTCTAATTTCTCGGGCTTTTCTTTGACTCCTGCATCCTGTTGCCTCAGTTTCCCAGGCAGCTGATTCTATAGTTGTATACTATGCTGCCGAGCACAAAACATTGTTAAAGGCAGGTGGGGCTGGGATGGAGGGTAACCATTAGAAGACCAGGACTGATAACTGAATGGAAACGTGTGTGTGCCACAATCATGAACCACAAAGGAAATATTGTGAGTAGCTTTCTAAAAACATTGTTAAAATGTTAGAAGACACGGGCTGTTGTGTCCGGCCAGCAGACCACAACCTGGGTTCTAGCCTGGAAAGGCATTTTGGAAACCTGGAAGAGAAGAGGGGCTAGGTGGCGAGAGAAAAGAATGTAGCCAAGACAGTTACTCTGATCAAGGCTCAAATTTTATTGTTGCGACACTAGTTATGAAGGAAGGGGGAGGGGACCCAATTCCCGCCGAATAATCTCTGGTCCAGTAGAAAGGTGCACGTGTGTGGCTCCGCAGGTTCCAGCAGTGGGCGTGGCAGAACGAATGAGCAGGAAGCTCCACCCCTGAGCAAGCAGGTTTCAGGCTAGGGGAGGGGAGACTACATCTCCTCCCTTTTATTAACAAAATTTAAAAAAAGAAAAAGCTGGCCTGAGGGGGGAAAATTATCTATGCTCAATAGTTCTGCCTGGAATCTAGGGCTAAAGAAAAAACTTGCTTTCATGGGATTCCTTAACTTTTCTTATGGTAAACTGTATAAGGCTAAGACTGTCCTTTCTTATCTTAGTGAACAACTAACTGAAAAGCCTGGAGCTGTAGGCTCTGACTTTATAATGCTAATTAGTACTTGGTAGGTAACTTTCTAGTTGAATTTTAAGTAGGGCGTTGGAACTCTGGCTAAGTTTGACTGAACAAATGTGAAATACACTATAATAACACTAAGTTGATATTTCTCCGCTTTTTTGGATGATAGGTGGGAAACAGGGAGAAGGAGTTCGACCGGCTCTTTTATTTGGGTGGGAGGCAGTGAAGGGCTTGCCCTTTCAATAGTACGTCTCCAATCTCTCTCCCCCCTATTGATTAAGTTAAATAAGGCAACGCTTAACTGAGGTGATCAAATGATTTTCTCATCCGTAGATGAGTGGGCTTTTAACCTTGGCTTGGGTGGACATGGACCCGATTCCTCCCGTGGGTAGTGGTAAAACCCACACATGTGGCTCTGGGTATCTTTTGGGGAGGCGAGGTAGAGCCGGAAAATATTTTTGATTTTTAACCAAAATATGATACCAACCTCTTTTAAACCGGGTTTATCTCACAGGAAACTCAGAAATGGTCAAGCCGGACCTTCCCTTGCAGTACCTCTGCACCAAGCGATGCCCATACTGAATTTGTACAATCACAAACCAGTATGCACAGTTCTGAGTGCTGTGCAGCTCCTAAAGGAGAATTATCAACCTCAGAATTAGCAAAGCCTAAGCAAGAATTATGTCGTTAGTAACACCACGATTTGTGGCTAAAATAGGAGCTGGAAGTCGTTTCTCCTCATCCCTGTTTTTTCCACAGCCTAAGGACACCTTGCAGTAACAGCAAGGGTGAAAAGGCAGAGGTCAGCTAAGGGACTAAGCCTGTCTATCAAAATAAAAACCAATCTTTATTAATATAGAAATATCTACTTTTCTAGCCCTCTTGGTAAACCTAATTTTTAACTCAGACTGAAAGCCACGTGCTGGAAATGTCCTTGGAAAGGAGATAAAGGAGCCACCTGTGTGCTCTAGGGGGCGGGGATGCACATCCGCTGGTCCGCCTCGAGAATGTTGATTTACCTGCTTGAAAGACAAAATCTCGGACAGTGAGAAAGTAGGAAAGCAGAACTTCTTTTGGGGAAGTCTAGGTACTTTATTTAAATGCAAATTGTAAAGCTGAGGCTAGTCTCTGGCCTCCTGTCGGGAGCTGGCTCAGAGAGTAGCTTTTTTCAGAGCCTGAGTCCTCAAGCCGACTTTTAAGCAAAAGAGGAATTTTAGTCCTCAAGGTGATACTTTAGAAGATTTAGAATCTGTGTTCATCTAACAAATTAATTTCTCTGGCAGCCACCGCGCTCTATCTTCATCTCGTGAAAAAACAGAAACTGAGTCCCTACCCCAAATTAGAACTGGATCTGGACCCTTCCATTTGTTAGTCAGGGGGTCCTTCTATTTTACCAATGTATTAAGTGACCAATTGCTCTTTAATAGCTTTTTCCACTAGCTGTAAGGCCAGCAATCCTTCTGAGGTTAGGGATCTAGGGGAAGTGGGGGATGTGCTCTGAATTAACTTTGCTAGGTAATTTAGAATATAGGAATCTCTAACATTGGACTGAATATTAGACCAGTCTGAGATTGAGTTAGAATGGCTGGTCACACTGAAGAAAAGAGAAAAATCATTATGACTCTATTAAATGACTAATTTTACTAAGTCTGAATATACAGTCTCTGATGTACTATTGCCATAAAGTTAAAAGGCTAGAAGCTAGTCTAAACTGGAAAAATGACAAGTAAGGATGGATCTAAAACATGAATTTAATTTAGTTTTTTAGTCAATTAAATCAGGACATGAGTCAACTTACCTACCAGCTCGTCACACGAATTTACTAATATGCTTCTGCAGCGTTCTGTGGAGAAAACCTGTTTTTCCCTTTTCTAATAAGGTAGTTGTTTTAGGATTAATCTATAAGCCAATAAGTAGATCCCTTTAAGATACTATAAAGCATTTATTAAACTCTTGACATTAAAATATTAGATTTTGAAAATAAAGGTAAGACTTTAATAGTGTGCATGGGAATGCACTAAATAGTATGCACGGGGATACAATTTCTCTCTTTTTTGTCTTTTAAGAAGTTAAAGTTTTAAAATTTTATAATACCTAAACTTTTGAATTAATAACTAGTTGACAAAATATTTTAAATACTTGGCTGTAAAGGGCAGTGACTAATTGCACTTTCAATCAATTTTCTTAAGGAGCAGTTGTAACTAGAAGGCTTGCAAAGTTATTAAGAGTCACATGAGCATAATTTATTTATTAACTAGAAATATGCATAAGCAATTGTAAATTTGAGAATAGTATCTGAGGGATGAACAATTTAAGCAATTGCGAGCTCAGAGATATGGCATTGACTATTAATATACAAATTAAGGTTTGATTGTTCAGCATTTTAAAACACCATCTACAGCACACAACTAGATCATCTGTGCTGGAACAGGGGAAACTGTGTCTTAAGACTCCGCCCCACAGAAGCTAGTTGGGCCCACATGGGCCAACGATTGGCTGGGAGGATGAGAAAAATGACTTTACAATAATGTTTTTTCTGGCCAAAGAATTGTTTTGGGCACAACCAATTTTTAATTACCAATTAATAACAATTATAAAAGCTTTATTTTTTGTAGAAACTTTTGTAGTAAACTAAAACCCTAAGTAATAAAAGGATATTGTACCTAGAGGCAGAATTTTCTAGTGATTACAGTTCACTAGAAGCAAAACTCTTTGAATTTAAGCATTATTTTAAACATCTGAATAGATCTGTAACACTGTTAAAAAGAATTTCTCTTGAACACAGGGAAAAATCTTTCTCAGGCACTGTTTGCAAAACAAAAGAAAGGCCACAAGCCGCTCTGGGGCTGCCCAGAGCCCTGCATTGACTCAAACGTAAAATACTTTTTAATCTGAGCATCTTGGCCCTCCTGTAATAAGGACCGATTCTAGAGAAACAATATAACTGTCTACGCCTCTAAATTATGATACTCTTTCTTAAGATGACTTACAGTTAAAACGTTCTTCACAACTTTAGTGTTGTGAAAAAATTGCCCGTACTGCAGTTTCCTGCCAGGCAGCAACTATAACCAAACTGTTTGTCTAATCTATTTACAAAGACAAACATAACTAGATAACTCTGTCACAGTTTTGTATGAAGTGAGCTGTATGAGCGCTCTCATAAGATGATTACTCTTGTAATTATCTTAATTACAGTATACAGGTGAATTAAAGATCTTAAATTTGAAATCAAACTGCAAGCTGCAGTCAATGGAACAATAGCAGTTTTAACCATAATTTTTAAGTTTTTTGTGCAAGGTTAGGATAATACCTGTAACCTTGGGAAAGCAAAACCCAAGTTTAAAACAATTTATTATCTTTAAAATCAATATTAGAAACATTACTATCATATTACAAAGTTTGGATGTCAATTAATACCTATGAATACCTATTAAAGCAAGCTTTAATGCTTTAATAAAAAGACATTGCTTTAAATCTTATTTTAAATTTTACTATTTAGGATACGAACCACATTAATTATTACCTAAACTAGAAATATCTTTAGAGACCCAGCCTCTTGGGCTGCCTTATGCCATGTGTCGGAAGGACTCTAAACTTGAGTTATCAAATTTAACACTAACCATCTGTAGCAATGTAACAATTATTAATCTTAACCAACAACTTATGAACTGAATGTGAAGACACTCAGAGCACATTACCAATAAAAAAGAACCAAATGAAGCAGTTACATTTAGACCAATCAGAGAATAATAATTTTTGTAGCTACAACCATAAAAATAAAAAACACTTTACCATTGTCAAACACATTAATCATGAACCATTTATTAGCTTTTTTACTCTGAAACTTAGAGGCTGTGCACTCGCCCTTATTTCCTAAAACGAACAGTTTTTCCAGCAGGGGCCCTCTCGCCACGTGTCTGATTCCTGGCTGAAACACGTGGCAGCTTTGCAGATAAAGTTTTTTATACCATCTTTATTATCCAACACAAAACATAGAACATTCATTCATACAGACTGGACACGAACATACATGAATTGAACACGAGAACAGATTGGTGCACCGGACATTAGACAAGACACAAAAGGGAACAGAGTACTCCTGCTATAAGGCCCAGAGAGATATTTCTCTCTGCTTTTTGGGACATTTTCCTCCCTTATGATGCATTTTTTATTAACTGGGGCAATCCGCCTATTCCTTTTAATAAACCCTTTCTTTTCTCACACCTCATGTAGCTTCGGAGAGCTACGGCCTACCGCCTGATACCCAGCTCCTCACTGCTGAACCTAAGTGAACCAGCCCTCGGGTTTAACGCTGTCTCAGCTTAGCCCATACCTTCTCCGGTATGAATTTCCCTTATCCTTTATTTTATGGAGCTCCGAACCAGCAGCGTCTCTTCCAAAAATCCTTTGCCGTTTCTCAGTCCCGCGTTGGTTCGCCAATTGTTGTGTCCGGCCAGCAGACCACAACCTGGGTTCTAGCCTGGAAAGGCATTTTGGAAACCTGGAAGAGAAGAGAGGCTAGGTGGCGAGAGAAAAGAATGTAGCCAAGACAGTTACTCTGATCAAGGCTCAAATTTTATTTTTGCGACACTAGTTATGAAGGAAGGGGGAGGGGACCCGATTCCCGCCGAATAATCTCTGGTCCAGTAGAAAGGTGCACGTGTGTGGCTCCGCAGGTTCCAGCAGTGGGCGTGGCAGAACGAATGAGCAGGAAGCTCCACCCCTGAGCAAGCAGGTTTCAGGCTAGGGGAGGGGAGACTACAACGGGCATGTTTATCAGAAAAAAAAATAGTATAAAAGTAATTCATTAAAGAATATAAAATCTGAGGGAATCTATAACAACAAATGAAATTGTAATAGCAATTTTAAAAAAATCGTCCCACAAGGAAACACTAGGTTCAGACAGCTTCAATCTTAACCTAAGGCTTAATGAACAAGTAATTGCACTTTTGTGCAGACTCACACACATCTTAATACCAAAACTCCATGGTGGTGCACGCCTTTAATCCCAGCACTTAATCCCAGCACTTGGAGGCAGATGCAGAGGATCTCTGTTAAGTTTGAGGCCAGCCTGGTCTACATAGTAAGTTTCAGGACAAACTAGAGCTCCATAGTGAGACCCTGTCTCAGGAGAGAGAGAGAGAGAGAGAGAGAGAGAGAGAGAGAGAGAGAGAGAGAGGAAGAAGAGGAGGAGGAGGAGAAAGGAGGGAAAGGAAAGGGAAGGAAGGGAAAGGGAAGGGAAGGAGAGGGGAAGGAGAAGAAAAAAGGGGAAGAAAGAGGAAAGGGGGAGAAAGAGGAAAGGGGGAGAAAGAGGAAAGGGGAAGACAGAGGAAAGGGGAAGAAAGAGGAAAGGGGAAGAAAGAAAGAGGAAAGGGGAAGAAAGAGAAAAGGAAGGAAAGAGAAAAAGCTCAGTTTCCCCAAGGATGCAGTGAGGGAGTAAAATTACAAAGCAACTCTACTTTTCAACTGAGATATAAAAATTATAAACAAATGCTAGTGAATCATAAACAGTAGGGTATACACAAGGTGCCATACATTTCTACTGTTGGAAATGTAAAGTGGTTAGCATTTACATTATTATATACTTAAGTGATATAATCCACCCCATTAGGAAAGCAAATGAGGAAAAAAAAAACTTTCAGGAATAAAGAATAATAGCTTTTTTTTTTTTTTTTTTTTTTTTTTTTTTTTGCTATAAAGCTGGACTTGGAATCATTTGTAAATTTCTATTTACATATTTTCCTCCCTGGCAGTTGCCATGAGGATTAGGCTGAGTTTCAGCCAAGAAGTAGGGCAGGTCCTCTGGGTGTGCCAGCCAGAGCTCGTATGGCATGCTTCTCTTCACAGCGAGCAAGTCTGGGTGAGCCACGTCCCTATCCACACCCTCCCATCAAAGGTAGCTCAAAGAATGACACCGAGGTTTACCCAATAGCTAAGCCATCCAGAGAGAGAGAGAGAGAGAGAGAGAGAGAGAGAGAGGAAGAGAGGAAGAGAGGAAGAGAGGAAGAGAGAAAGAGAAATTGCATGTAATATCCCAAACCAGTTCAGGAGCTTAAGGGACTAAGCCTCTGTTCTGTTCAAGAAAAACTCAATTAACAGTTCTTTGTGCTTTAGGCTCTTCTTTGTAACACTCTTCCCCTAAAGTTTCCTCTGAATTCTTTAGCCCTGAATCAACCCTCTTGTTTATTTCCTTCATCTAGTTTAGACAAGCCAAGATAATAAGCTGCTGAATATTATTTTAATTGTTTTGTAGAAGGTTAAAGATGCTAGCCTCAGCTGTGCTTCCATAACTAAATTATTAACTGCCAAAGGGCACACGCTTCGCCTTTTATATTAAATTTGGTGCAGATGAGAACAATAGAAGCTGTAGCTGGGAGAGAATTATAAAGTGTTTATTCCAGCTGCCCCTCTAGTTGTCTCTCTGAAAGCCCTCCCATTAGCATCCCCCCACCCCAAGCCTGTGGAGAAGCAAATCAAGGATTGTAGAACTTGCTGGTGCACAGCGGGATGTTTAAAAAAATCCACTAATGGCGGTGGTGCAATAAACACACTTCAGTGTGAAAAATGCACTTCCTGGCTTCTCTTTCTTGTCACCCATTAGCAGTATGAGGGAGATGGAGGAGGAGAGATTGAAGCTCCTAATAATACATCTCTCACTCTATTTCCACGGTTACATTGACACTCTGGACATTGCCTCTAGCAAGAATCCATGAGACAAACCACAGTCAGAATAGGACACCAATGAGTGCCGGTATAAAGCTAGCCCAGGGCAAAGAAACTAACTTAACACTAGAGAGGTGAAGCTGTTAACGTCTCAGTAACAAAGCAAGTGCTTTGAGTGGATTTTGTTATGTCTGTGTGTTCTGGAAAAGAATAAATAAGCAATATTTATCTATCCCTTCTCCCAGGCACAGAAGTCTAGATAATTTACCTGGATTTGCAATCAAATTTGAGGTCGGGCAGCCCTGTGTCCTTTGTGAGAACCAGGAACCTAAGCATTGATTGAATTTAATAAATGAGCAACCTCTGTGTTGATCCATGAGTGGACCCAGCACCTTCCTGCTGCTTTTGCTATCAAGGCACAGTAAGCATGTTGTGACAGGGAAGTCTGACACCTCGAAGCCAATTTGTTCATCTTCTTCTGTAATTCTTCCTCTTGTGTTAGCTCTGGTTGGACAGGTAGCTACTTCTGGGGCTTGGGGGGAAAGGATTTCCTTTCTTGCCACTGAAGGTCATACATAAAGCAATATTCTTTGAACCACTCACATAATTGAAAGATAAATTACCACTACCTGTACTCAGCATCACATGGTACTGTTAATAAAGGCATCAGGTCCCTAAGATATTGTACTGTCTTCTTCCTGCACTGGGATGGGAGAAACCAGCCTTCACCTGAAGGATGGACAGGAAGGAAGGTAGAGGGGTCCTGGCCACTGAACAGTATGTCTGCCACATCTTCCTGGCTTCTAAGCTGCCACCATCATGGAATTGGGCATGTCCCTCATTGAGGTAGCCTCCACTTCAGGAAAGGTGACCTCCCTAAGAGTTGCCCAAGTAGTACAAGGAAGCAAAGTCTATCCGACCCAGAACCCAAACACTGGTTTTTACTTACACTTATTTGCCCATGTATGTGTGTGTGTGTGTAAATGTATGGTTGTGTATGGGTCAGAGGCCAACTTGCAGGCGTCAGCTCTTTCTACATGTGATACTCAGGGACTGAACTCATGTCATCAGGCCAGGTGGCAAGTGCTCTTACCTGCTGAGCCATCTCACCAGCCTCAGGACATATTCATGGAATAGTCCATAATCAGAGTGCATAACTTTTGTCCCTGGCATAGTGGGTTATTTTCACTTAGTTATATTACTATTTATCGTTGTTTAATATTTCAGGCATTGGGTAGGTGTCAAAGTCTCTGCTTCACAAGAATTAGTATCCGGAGCACCTACCTGGCTGGAGCTGAGCATGTTCCTGTCTCCCATGTCTCTGTCCACTGTGCCTAAAATGGACTGGGATAAATGTGACCACATAACTATTAACATTTACGGATATTGCCTTATTTCTCCACATGTTTTCATTTGATTTCGGCAACCCTTATTTAAAAGCAAGGAAACTGTCATAAAAGTTGAATGGCTTGATCAAGTTCTCATATGACTTTAACCTAATTCTATCCTTATCCCCCCTCCCTCCTTGCCTCCTTCTCTCCCTTCCTTCCTTCCTTCCTTCCTTCCTTCCTTCCTTCCTTCTTTCCTTCCTTCCTTCTTTTTTTCCTTCCTTCCTTCCTTCCTTCCTTCCTTCTTTCCTTCTTTCTTTCCTTCCTTCCTTCCTTCCTTCCTTCCTTCCTTCCTTCCTTCTTTCCTTCCTTCCTTCTTTCCTTCCTTCTTTCTTTCTTTCCTTCCTTCCTTCCTTCCTTCCTTCCTTCCTTCCTTCTTTCCTTCCTTCCTTCCTTCCTTCCTTCCTTCCTTCCTTCCTTCCTTCCTTCCTTCCTTCCTTCTGACAGGCTATCTCTATATAACTCTAGCTGTCCTAGAACTCACTATGTAGACCAGGCTAGTCTTGAACTTAGAGACCCACCTACCTCTGCCTCCCAAGTGCTGGGATTACAGTCATGGGTCACCACACCTGACAGAACTCCCAATTAATTCTTTAATCATGACTCCAAAAAAAAATGAGAAAATTGTCCATAAAATTAAAGTTAAAGAAAAATGTCTTCTTTTAAACATTGGAAAGAGAATTGCTATTCAGAGACTATAGGACAGAGTAAGATTATATATGTCTATAAATTGCTTTGCATGTAGTCAGGCTTGCTGTTATTGTCTTTAAGGTGAATTTAAGCACACCAACGGAGGTGTGCTGAGAAGGTGGCAGAATGCCTTTGGTGAATGAGCACAGTAATTGCAGGCCTTGAAGCCCAACCTGGGTGGCATTTTGAAGATGAGATTAGAGTACTAGCACGTAGCTGCCAAGTGCTGACAGGGCAAGGATTGCAGTGCTCCACATTCTTTCTGCTCCAGCTTTCTCCCAGAGCAGGACTTTCCCAGCTGCATTTTATAAACACGTCAAACTGACTCTTGCTCTCTTTGCTTTTCCTTTCTTTTCTGAGGGGACAGGGCCTCTGGTGATTGAACCCAGAGTTCAATTGCTAAGCTCACACTTTACCACTGAGCTGTATATCCACCCCTGTGCTTTTCTGACTAACAAAACATTTACACTTTTTAATTACACTCAATATTCCATCTTACTACTGTTGTAAAGAATACACATAGCTCTAACACCAGAGAGCCCTGCAGAGTTGCGATGGCTGATAAGATGGCTTCCTTTGGTTTTGCACACACAGAGATGTCACTGGACCTCAGTCTAGGGATACCATACAGTCAGATTCCTGCTTTGAGAGCCGCTGCTCAGGGGTTGTTATAGACTGAACATTTTGTACAAATGAATGAAAGAATGTTGCCCATTTCTGCTTTAATAAACCAAGGATAATGTCTATTAACCAAGTATACATGTTAAATGGGAGGTTAGTCTTAGTGAAAAAAATGTTAATTAAAAAAAAAACAACAAAAAATTAAAACTGAAGGGAGGCATAGTGTGTGGTTCAGTGATAGGGCACTGATTTAGCAAGTGTAAGGCCCTAGATTTGATCCCAACATACAGGAAAAAAGAAAAGCAAAAGGAAAGACTGAGAGTCCTCAGATGCTATCACACGTGAGACAATATAAAAAGCAATCCAAGCAGCAGTAAATGTTGACACTTCATACGCGTTCATGAAATAGTTCTGGTTCTCCCCTTCTGCATGTGGAGTAAAGGTTGAGTGATTTGTATCTCAACAGGGTTGTGCCAGTCCATTTGGCTACATATGGCCAGTGGGGTATGCGCCATTTTATGCAAGAATGCTCATCTGTCCACGTACCATTCTCTTCCTGAGTTGACCGACCTACAAATGTTGAACACAATCCACATCATAGTAAGATCACACTTTATCTCCCTTTTATTGAAGATATTTTTTGTCTCATATATCACATCCTGATTTTAGATTCCCCTCTCTCTACTCCTCCCAGTTCCTCCCCACCTCCCATCATCCTATCTGCATCCACTCCATTTCTGCCTCTCATTATAAAAGAACAGGCTTCTAAGAGATAGCAACAAAATATAACCAAGTAAAATATACTAAGATAGAACAAAAACCCAGATTATTAAAGTTGGACAAGACAAACCAAAAGAAGGAAAAGAGCCCAAGAGAAAGCACAAGAATCAGAGGCCCACTCTTTTACACGCTCTTTTATGAGCTCATAAAAAACACGGAAGTGGAAACAATAATACACACAAAGGACTTGGGACAGATGCATGCAAGCCCAGCGCCTGCTGCCTCAGTCTTTGTGAGTTCACACAAGCTTTAGTCACGTTGCTTTAGAGGGCCTTGTTTCCTGGTGTCCTCCATCCCCTCTGGCTTTTACACTCTTTCTGCCTCCCCTTCCAAGGGTTTGGAGGGGAGAAGTTGATGGAGAAATCCCACCTAAGGATGTGTTCCAAGGTCTCACTGTGTATGTAATATTTGGTTGTGGGTCTCTGTATTTATTCAGATCTGCTGCAGGATAAAGGTTCTCTGATAATGACTGAATAAAGTACTTATCTATAAGTTTGGCAGAATATCATTAGGAGTCATTTTATTGTTACTTTTTTTTTTTTGGACCAGTAGTATTTGTTTTTACCTTATATCCCTGAGCTATCTAGTCTTAGGTTTTTGGTCACCCACGCAGTATCAGGTATAGGCCTTAATCCCCATCAGACTTTAGTTGGCTACTTGCACAAGCTTTGTCCCACCATTGCCCTTGCATATTTTCCAGTCATAACAGAATTGTACATCAAAGGGTTTGTGGCCAGGTTGGTATTTATGTTTCTCTTTGGTAACCTGCAGAGTACCTTCCCATACCAAAGACACCAGAACATTGGAATGAAGATTCTATGTTGGTGTCAGCTTGACCTCTCCATGGTCAATGAATTGTGTCGATGTTGCCTTCAGCAATGGGGTTTTTCTGTCAGTTTGGGAAGATCAAGAAAGAGTCTGATTTGTTTGGGGGATTTCCATGGGACCTCTTAGTCTAGCAACTAGGTTGGATGCCATCCAGTCTAAAATCACTCATAGTTATTTGACTTAACAGTTCTGGTAAATATTAAAATATTAAGAACTTGGAGAGTTGTAGCCTAATGGTCCATTTACCAAATTCCTTCTCACAAGCAGCAGCTGCTGTGGGGAAAGAACATTCATGTCAATACACAAACAGGAATTCCAGAGAGAATAAAGGGTTCTTCTGCTGGCACTGTAGGATGAGTGACAATGTCTTGTGAAAGAGTGAACTGCTGTGGAGGAAGAAGGGGATACTCCCAATGCCCAGACATGCCTGAAAACCCGCTTCAGCCTCTCACCACAAGCCAAGCTCTTTAAAAACCAAGATTTCTATTTTTAATTGAATTAGTAGTTTACTATTGCTTCTATCTGTTGAGTGACAATCGAGCAGAAAGGATGGGAGGAAGGGAGACAAGTGACCAGGAGGAAAGGGAGAGTCATGCACACCAAGGCCAGAAAGATGGCATCACACCTTTTCTTTTGACGTTTTTCAGTTAAATAATTCCAAATGAATGGCTAAGTTTTGTCTTGAGAATGGCACTCCTTCTCTAAGGAAATCTAATGTGAACAAAGATAAAGGCAGTGGTCTGCTGTATTTTATGTGACTTTCCTTTCTTATGCCACATGGATGCATTTTGACTGACTTGCTCCTTAGCAGGATATCCGAGTTGCTCAGGATCACTTCAGCAGAAGTATGGACCAATGGTTAAGGCCTTTTGATCTGCTGATGAACATGAAGCAGTTAGACACACTTACTAGCAACTGGGCTGGGACCTACAACATGGCATACTTTATGCTTCCCTTGGCTGGCTCATCCCAATACTATTATATTTTATTTTAAAGTGAGGCTCTTAGTTGCCATAAAGCAAAAAATGCGTGTATTATTTATTTTGATATTTTAAAGTAGTACAGATTTGCTTTTCCGGATTAAAGGATGAAACCCTGGGGCACTACAGCTATGCATAATTCAGCAGTACGTTCACTAAATGTTTATTAAAGGTGTGATGTATCACAGGCCTGTGTGCAGTGCTAGGGATAATGTGGATGTAAGAAGAAAGAAGACCTCTATGTGTATCTGTGTCATATGTGAAGTCCACCTGAGATTCACTCCAGTAGAGGAGAGCCACTCTTCAACTCTGATCTCATTCAGTTTCCTGCCTCATATTGTTGGGGCCACAGCAAAAACAAAAACAAAACAAACAAACACCCTGAGGTAATCAGTTAACTAACAAAGTGCAGAGAAGAAAAGAGAGAGGAAAAAGGACAGATTATTTGAAATCTGTATTGAAGCAAAACCTCTCTTGTAAAAACAACTGGTAGGGTCTAGAGAGATAGCCCAATGATTACAAGCACTTGTTACTCCTGCAGAGGACCTGAATTTGGTTCTGAGCACTCACTTCTGGTTCCAAGTGCCACTAACTCCAGCCCCAAGGGATCTGCTGCACTCTCCTGACTAGTGATGGCATTGTAAGCATGTCTACATGCAAATACATACACATAAATAAAATCTTTAAATATTAATAATTGAGGGCTGGAGAAATGGCTTAGCAGTTAAGCGCATGACTGCTCTTCCAGAGGTCCTGAGTTCAATTCCCAGCAACCACATGGTGGCTCACAACCATCTGTAATGGGATCTGATGCCCTTTTTTGGTGTGTCTGATGACAACATATTCATCACATAAAAAAAAAATAGATGATAGGCTGTTTACTAAAATAGATGTTGAAGGATAGAAACATAGCTCAATGCTGGACTGTTAGCCTGGCACTTAGGCTGTAGGTTTAATTGGAGTACCACCATTACCTAGAACAAAGATACAGTGAAACAGACCCTGAACAAACATGGCAAGAGTACTGTATTCTTCGATTCAAAATGGTTGGTACATCTAGTCATACAGCACTGTATGGAACTTTTGGGTCAAACTTATTTATGATAAGCAGAGAACAGTAGTGGTAAATCATATGAAGACAGTTTTCCAAATCACATTGATTAACTTTACCAATAATCCACAAAAAGAAGATTGTGTATTCATGTCTGAAGCTCCAGTACACAATTTGCAGTTTGCCACACGTCATGGTACTCAAATTACAGAACAGTCTGCTTATATTCTCATTTCACAATATAACTTTGTCTGCTTGAATCCTTTTTTTGTTATAACTGAAAGTCCTATATTAAAGATTGCCAACTCAGGCTGGAGAGATGACTCACTGGTTAAGAGCACTGACTGCTCTTCCAGAGGTCCTGAGTTCAATTCCTAGCAACCACGTGGTGGCTCACAACCTTCTGTAATGGACATCCGATGCCATCTTCTGTTGTGTCTGAAGACAGTGACAGTGTACCCACATATATGAAATAAATATGGCAGGAGAAAGTAGGGATGGAGCTAGCAGGGTCGAAGTGAATGGGGCTAGAAAAAATCAAAAATCAAAAATCAAAAGGTTCCAAACTCCACAGTCAGGAGGTACAATTTAGCATGCTTCCTACTGAATCCCTAGTACCTTGCACTGTGCCTTTGTCAACCTTCATCATGTATCTGCCACCCAACATTTGTGAACATGTCTCCTTTGTTTTAAAATGACTTACCTGGAGCTGGGGAGATGGCTCAGCAATTAAGAGCACTGATTGCTCTTCCAGATGTCCTGGATTCAATTCCCAGCAACCACACGGTGGCTTGTAACCATCTGTAATGGGATCTGATGCCCTCTTCTGATTTGTCTGAAGACAGCTACAGTATACTCACATACATTAAATAAATAGATAGATAGATAGATAGATAGATAATCTTTTAAAAAAAAAAGACTTACCTAACAAAGTCCTACCTTTCTGTAAAACTTTCCCAGCCTCCTTTGCAGCGAAGACAGTTGTTCCACTTATCACATGTACTTAAAAGGGATTTCTGTTCTGAAGTAACAATCTGAGGAAGCAGGATTTTCTCCTAGTCTGATTCTTCTAGCAAAGGCAACAATGGAAGCCTAGGGTTTTAACTCCTCCTCTAGCTCCGCCCTTCATTCCACTTTTGGACTGTATTACAATCATCAGTACCATTAGATTTTAATCTGTTGTAATGGGTAATACTAAAGTCTTCTAACCGATACATAAATAAGGTACATAAAACACAGTGGTTCTCAGCCCCTTTGGGGGTCAAATGATCCTTACACAGGGGTTGCCTGAGACCATCAGAAACACAGATATTTATATCATAATTCACAACAGTAGCAAATTTACAGTTATGAAGTAACAACAAAATTATTGGGGGGGGGTCACCATTACATGAGGAACTGTATTAAAACTTCACAGTGTTACGAAGGTGGAGAACCAGCCAGGTGTGGTGGCGCACGCCTTTAATACCAGCACTCAGGAGGCAGAGGCAGGCGGATTTCTGAGTTCGAGGCCAGCCTGGTCTACAAAGTGAGTGCCAGGACAGCCAAGGCTATACCGAGAAACCCTGTCTCAAAAAAAACAAAAAACAAAAACAAAAAAGAAAGGTGGAGAACCCCTGCAATAGAAGCTGCATTCCTATTCACATAGAGTAGAACCACAGGGCAGCTAGCATGAGCATACTACTCCCTAGGCATCTTTCATCTTGTGGCTCTACCATATGAACTATAGTGGCTTCCCAAGGGCAAATCCCACCTGAACCCTACCAGAAGGCAAAAGGGTGTAGGGAGATCACACTGAGAAGCTTATGTGAAGACCTGGAAGGGAGACTTGTCAGTCTGCCCATAGTCTATTACCACTCAACTGTGTGGCTGCATCTATTACCAACAGTGCCCAGCTCCATCCAGGGGAGAGGACATAGGCACTAGGAAGTCCTGGTTAAGCCTATCCCTTGTGTCTTCTCTTTCATTTCTTTCCTTCTTCCTCAGAATCCCCAGCAAGCACTAAGTCAACATAATAACCAAGTGCAAATCACAGGCAGATGTGGCTTTGTTTGGTCTGCATTTCTTTTCTTACTTGGCTTTCCTGTGCTTCCCCACCCCTACCCCCTAAGTTTTTGTGTTGGGGAGGGCATGTGTATTCATTGCATAGCTATTTCCGAATCCTTTACTTAAAATTGCTTTTACCTTCAGGCTTCCCTTGTGTCAATTTGAAAGAGAAAGTGCTCAGCAGGCAGCCTGGGAGGCACATGTGTTCTGAGATGCTGGCACAGGGAAGACTCAGGAGCCTCAAATCATTGCTTCCTGACCACCCACAGGCTAATGAAAGAAATGTCTTTTTATTTTCCCCGCCTCTCTTGGACTAGGTGCTTTGTCAGCAGCCAGGGAGAGCTGGGAGGATGATTCTGGTGCCAGGGATCTCCAGAGCCCGGACTTGCAGAGCCAGCGGCCCCTCCAGAAGCTGCTGGAGTATGGCGGAAGCTCTTTGCCTCAGCAGGCTGTGCTCCACAAGCTTCTCACACACGCCCCGAATTTTGGCACCTCTACAGGCGGAAGCTATCTAGAGCTGGCCAGCACCGTGAGTACTTCTCTGTTCACAGAACATGTTTTCTGGCCTGTCTGCATTCCAATACTAATATTTTAATATTGAGCTCCAAGGGGTATGCTGAGTATTGTCTTTTCTTGTTGAGCTAAATGTTGTGCCACTTCCATTGCTGCTGGTATTGTTGAGCACTCCAGAGTTCCTACCTAGTACTTAAGGGCTTAGGAACTTCATTCTTGCTGTAACAATAGAGCAGGCTTCTAAATGGTGGCTTGATTAACTCTACCTTGTAGAGTCTGATTTACTTAAGTCCACAACAGCTCTTCTGTAACACTCCTGTGGTACCAGACATTGCAGACCAATAGAACACACTTCTTTCTGTTCCTGAATTTGGACGTTACTCCTTTGGAAAAGAAAGAAAGAAAACATGTTTCATTGAAAGTTTGATTATTGTTCTGGCTTATACTTTTAAGGTTATTTCTGTGGGGAAACTTAGTAATTAGTGCTGACTGTCTTGGGGGGAAGAACTATTGACTTTCTTAAGTCAGAATTGGGGGATGAGAGGGTGTGGCTGATGGCTGGCTCCTTTTCAGTGGCATACAGTTTACACACTGAGATTGCTATCTAAACTCTGTGGAGGTTTCCTCCCTCCCTCCTTCCCTCCTACCTCCCATCAGTCTCCTAAGTTTGAATAGGATGACAGCCATGATTCCCAGTTTGCTCTGATAAAAACTGCAGCTCATAAGCACATGTTATGGCGTATTTTCCAGTCATACATTTTGGAGGGAAATGTTTGAAAAAGTAAACAATCATAAGTCTCTAGAAATACTGAAAATGCAAAAAAAAAATCACAGAAACCCTAATGACATTCTACAAAATTCCTGACCAGTATTTGTCAAAACTACTAAGGTTATTAAAACCAAAGAAAGTCTGGGAGAAGAAACTGCCGGTCTTCAAAGGTATCACCTAAATGTAACATTCCTTTGGTGAGATTCTGGATAAGAAAAAAATCTAAGGAGACCTGGGGAATATATGGGCTCTAGTTGATAGATAGTTTTGCTTCCTGAACTGTGACAAAGATCATTCAATAAATAATATAACATGATAGTAAATGAGACAAGTTGGTCATTGAACTCTCTATACTATCTTGGAACTTTTCTATACGTCTAAAGCTGTTAAATAAATGAAAATGTCTCTAAAATTTAAAATATGAAGAGCACCTATACATACAATCACTTTCTGGATATGATTACATCTCCTAAGGCCTGTCAAATCATCTGTGGTTATTGTACTATTTCTTGCTTGACCAACCTTCAAGGACAACCTTATATAGTTTGAACTGTGAATATAACTATTATACTTGTTTCCTGTGTGTTCAACAGACCAGGAAATTATCAGAAAATATATCTGGCATGGGTCTAAACTTAGTCATGCCTGCTGCAATCATTTCCAGCAGATTGAGCCTTCCCCATGCTACATCAACTTCACTTTCTAGCTCATCAACAATCTTTGTAGCTCAAATATTACCCTGTACTTCTGATCCCTCTGCCCTCACCCCAGAATTCTAAGACTGTTGGCACTTGCCATCATGCCTGGTCTATATAGTGCTGGGAATTGAACCCATGATAGTGTGCAGACTAAGCAAGCACTTTAGCAATTGAGCTACAATCCCTAGCCCCTGATGTCATTTTCAAGATAGCTAATGACATAGCAATAGAGATGACAGTAAAAATCATTACACATTGATCAATTGCACTGGCATCCACTATGAAGGGTTCAGGGTTCATGCCTCCAGAGGTGCAGCAAACCCACTATGGAAAGCTGTAGGAGCTGACATCTTTCTACTTCAAAGTGGATCTGTGGCTCCTAGCTTTCCAGGAACATCCTGGGTGGATGCCTATGGTCCTACCTCTCCTTAGCAGAAGCAGGTACAGCCTTTATCTGGCTGGGGTCTCTGAGTTGGGTGGTCAAATGAGTTCTCATATGCCTCATACATATCCCCTCCCTGTTGGTTACTCCAGCCCTGAGTAGATGGTGCTTGAGATTGTCTCAGCAGATGCTGGCTTGATAAAACCTCCCTTAAATGTCAGGTTTGTATAGTGTCATTCCTGTTGACAGGTGAACATACATGTTCATAACAGATCAAAGAATGGACACCACCAAAGGCCAACCACTGGGGTTTTTTAAAGGAATATAAGTGAGGGGATATACCAGAGCAGAAATAACTCAAAGACAGCTGCATCACCCAAAGCCCAACTCAGTGTGAGTGGCAGCCCCCAAAGGCTGGAAAGTTGGTGCTTTCTGCGTAGCCCGCAGACAACTCAGTGGGTTGGAGACTATCTCTTTAAGGCAGTCCCAGTGGTCTGAGTCTCTTCTCAGTCACTCAGCTGATTTCTGCATCTTCCAGGCTGTCCTGTTGGTCATAGTGTCTTTCAGAGTCCTTACAACTTAAACATTCTTGAGGGGAGAGCAGCCTAGAAAATCTGGTCAGTTTCAGGAATTTCCTGAAGTTTTTGAATTGCTTACTTCCTGAAGAAAACAAGTTTTCTGTCTGGATAGAATTTTTCACCTCTGGAAAGTTTTGTTTTAATGAACTTCCTTCCAAGATGGATGGTTTTATCACAGAGGAAATTGTGACACAACACCAGACACCCAGTTCCTATAGCAGCCGTTAGTGGACTTCAGCTTGTAGACCTTTCTGCCTGTCTATGGCTATGAAAGCCTGTGAAAGATAACCATGATATGTGATGGCAGCTAGTCATTGTGATGCAACGAACAAGTTAGAAAGGATTTAACTCTACAAACAATTAGCAAGTACACATGTGACCAAATAAATAAATCAAACTGAACATACTCACTCAAGGCCATTCTTTGTAAGAACCTGACCATAAATACAAGTACAGACAACTGAATTCGTATGACAGTCATATGTTCTCAAAGAATGAAAAACAGAAATTTTTAACCAAGGCTTAAACCTTGGTACAGGGGTGTGAGCTCCCAATTCTCCACCCCTTCCTATGTCCACACCATTTCTGATGCAACTTTGAACTCTTCTTGTCACATGAGAAATAGTAGTCATTGTGTCAACCATTGTGTTTGGGGTGGTTCATTACACAGCCACCATTTTTCTGAGACTGCGCACGGGGATCCATGATCCCATCCCAGCTTGAGAAAGAGCCCTGTGTGTGGTCAAAGAAAGCAAAATTGCCTCTTGAAATGCCACGCTCGGGCAATCCCTTTATTTATAAAGTCATATTAAAAATAATTTATGTTCCTTCTAAAACAAAATCCTAAACTAATAAAATTAAGCTGTGTTTAAAAAAAAAACAGCTAGAAGCAAAAGACATTGGTCAGCATCCAGCTTGGAGATGAAAACACACAGTAATTCACTCAGGGGAAGGCTAATATAAGCAATATTAATGAGTAGCACAGCGTTGCCACAAGTGGGTAAAGAAAGCTCTAGTAAGTTCACAAATAACACAGGCAAAGAGCAGCACCACATTTCAGTCAGGCAGAGTGTCCAGCCAAGAAACACATTTTGAAGCAGGTTCTCACACTGTTGGGGGCTGATTCTACCTCGGAGGGAGTGATGGTATTCACTGGGTAATAGAGAATTCTTCACACCAGGGATGATAAATAGATGACCAGCGCTCTAGAGTATCAGCCCAACTTGCTGAGATGCTATCGCTAAGAGCATCCTAAGACTTGCTGAACATCACTAAGAAGGTATCTCCAGAATATCAGTGGAATTCCCTAGAAAGATTGCTGAAATGACAAAACGCTAAATCTTTCCAAGAGTGAATGACCTGGATGTCCTGTGCTGCTGGTCTCTGCAGGAGAGAGCACAACCAGGTCAGGGTTTCTGACTTCCTTCTGTGTCCCTTTAGCATCCTCTATTGACAGAAAAGCCAATTTTGCAGAGTTCTCTCCATACTAAGAAACAGGAGAAAGAAGGGTAAATTGGCTGCAAGAGAGAGCAAGCCATACCTGGCAGAGGCTTGTTTTTGTCACTGGGGAGCTTCCAGGAGATTCCTACAAAGCATTTTACTTTCTAAGCAACCCCCAGCCTCTCAATACTGTTACAATGGCAATTAAGCTTCAGCATGAGTTCTGAAATGTTCAAACCAAAGCAGGTAGCAAGTACAGGAGCAGAACAAGACAATGCTGTCAACAGACAGTTGCGTGGAAGAGACAGGGTGGCACATGTGATTTGGGACACAACTGATTAATCATAAGTGATAGACCTCATACAAATGTAGAAGCTGGTGGCATGGTCTATTGACTCTGCAGTGTAGTGTTCAGCTTGAAGCTATTCTGGGTCTTTCAGATCAGCACAGGAAACCAAGGATAACCTAGAACCTCGTTCACTCTTCTACTGTGACCAACATGGTTGCTGTTGGTGACCTGAAGGAGAAACTGACACTCTTTATTCAGAGCACAAGAAGCTAGCCAACGACTCAGAAAAGCTTAAAGAGGAAATCCGGTAGATCTGTAGTGCTATAAGCCTGGTATACCAGGTTGTTAAGGAGCAGATTAGCAACACTCAACGTAAATTGCCCTGTGGTTGGCACCTGCTTTGGTGCAAATGTTTTCTCCAAAACTCACACAGAAGTTTAATTACCATGATAGCAGCATTAAAAGTGAGGAACTTTAAAAGATAATTGGGCTCCAAGGGATCCACCTTTGGAAGTAGGATCAGTGCCATATAAAGAAAAGGAAAGTGTGCCAAGCACAAGGGTGCACACCTTTAATCTCAGCAGGCAGGAGACAGAGGAAGGTGTCCAAGCTACTCAGGTCTACATAGCAAGCTCCAGACCAGCCAAAGCTACATAGTGAGACCCTGTTTCAAAAGGCAAAATAATAGATAGATAGATAGATAGATAGATAGATAGATAGATAGTTGGAAGAGTGTGCCCATCCCTCACAACACAAAGCCCATTGTCAAATGCTAGTGCTTTGATTTTGGACTTTCCAGCCTTGAAAGTGCTTATGAGTGCGTAAATGTCTATCAAGTTACCAAGTCTCGCGTGTTCTGTGATAGCTGCACAAAGTGGACCCTGTCTCACACCAGGTATCAAGAATGACTTCTTTATACCTAACTTTTGGAGTTCACAAAAGATGTTTCTCCTATACGACCATGCAGAACAACCCAGGAAAGAAAATGCTAGGAAGCGTGTTTCTGCTTAGTGGAACTGACATGGTTCTGAGCCACTGCAGAACAACAATCAAACTGCCAGAGAGATTTTAAGCTCTCTTTGTAAAGCAAAGTCAGAAGGAACAGTAAGAGTTTGGTAAAGCAAGAAGGTGAGAAGAAAATGCCTGTTCTCTGAAAACGTTTCTCCAAAGATTTGTATTACCCAGGACGGAGAGTAATGTTAAGGTTTCTAAATAGTGATATACTTAAGTACTCCGATACATAAAACATAATATTTTATAAGCACAACACCAATAAATTCTTGAACAGAATACAAATTTCTACAAACATTCTTTCAGCCATATGATAGTTTAAATGACCTTAGTTTTGGCATGTTCATTAATAAAAGAACGAAATGATGTAAATCAAAACTGTATCTTAAAAGAAACCATACACATGCTATGAAGTGTTTAAATGAAACAATTTAATGGGAAGCAACAGCCATGATTTTTCTCTGCATCTTTCCTCACTAGTTTGTTTGTTTGTTTATTCTGCCCTTGAATTGTTTTTAAGATAGGGAAATTTCTCCTTCTCCTTCCCTGATCATTAAGGAGTTGCCTAATCTGGAGTTAACATCTTGAAATCTTTGGTCTAGAGGACATGTGTGAGCTCTGTGGCCATTAGCACCCTCTTCTGGGCACTCTTCAGCTGCAAATAAAATCTTCAGCACAACTGTAACCCTTCAGATTTGGGGGGAAACGGGACAATAAACACAAAAGGGGGAAAAATGGAGACTTGTTTTGCTTTGAGAAAATGGCCAAGGAACAATCTAGAAATTTCAAAACCTTTGTCCCTTCTAAATGATTGAGATTGATTGTTTTCTTTTTGTAGGATTTGCACCCGAAAGGCAAAGACATTTGGCTTTGAGTTCTCATTTATCTGATACAGCAGCTATCAGTGAAGACATATACCACTTTATGTTGTCCCATCGCTTCAAATAATGGCTCATGACTCAAAAAGCTCAGCAGACCTCCTTTCTTTGCAAATGAAGAGAGCTCTGTCCTTCTAGGCTGTTCAAGCCTGCCTTCCTCTGCTTTGCACAATTAGGCTTTAATTTTGTCTACTTCCTTTTAATTTTTCTCTATATTTGCTTATTTTGTATGTTGGTATGCTGTATTGTGAACATGCATATGCCAAGGCACACATATCTTGGGACAACATTTGAGCACTTCTCTCCTTCCACCTCGTGAGACCCAGGGATTGAACCATGATCCACAGGCTTAACAGAGCACACTGTTAGAACCATCTCATCAGAAAAATTTTACTATTTTAACACTTAATTTTGCATATTTTTTAAAAAGGTATTTAAGTTTTTTTCTTTTTAAAAGAGTTGTGTGGGTTAAGTTGTATAGATTTTAAAAGCCAACAGGGCTAAAGAGATAGCTTGGCAGCTAAAGAGAGCATTGTGCTCTTGCAGGGCACCCAAATTCAGTTCCCAGCATTCTTGTTGAACAGCTCACAGCTGCAGATCATTCTAGCTCAAGGGGATCTGACATCTTGTCCTGGACTCAGTGGAGATCTGTACTCATACACATAGGCATACACACACACACACACACACACACACACACACACACACATACACACACACACACACACCACTCACACTTAAAAATAGAAGAAATAAATGAAGGACAACAAGCAGCTTCCTAGCATGCATAAGGTCCTGAGTCTGATCTCCAGCACTGTGTTAAACAAACCAAGGAGATCAAGCAAGTTTTGTTATTTAGTGACTCCAACAGTCAAAAACTCTATGGAACTTTTTGTTTATCCTGAGAACATACCTGGGAATGAGAAGTTAAATGAGAACTGTGTCTATGTGAGTTTTCTTTACAGATAAGACTCCTGGTAGTCAACCATGCTCCAGTGGACAGCCCCATATCCAGGAATGTATGGGCCACAGAAATAACTTGGAGAGTTATCAAAAATAAAAAGGATAGAGCATAGAGAGTGAGAGGGACCAGGGAAGTGGATCTGGGTGGGGGCATGATCAAAATCACTGTAGGCACACATTAAATTCTCAAACAATAAAAATATTATATTTAACAATAAATAGATGAGACCTGTATTGTTATAATCTGCCACATGTTCCTTCATATTGAGAAGTCAATTGAGCTTCAATTAGTATAATGTTCTGACTTCTGCCATTTTGCAGAACACTTTGCATGCATTTGTGTGAGAAATAATTCTTACTCTTGTGAAGCTCTTATTTTTGCTTCAACCTGTGGTGAGAATTTTGGTTTCTTTAAAAAAATAAAACACAGAAATGTCTTAGGAATATGGTTTTGTTTTAATCCCAGCTGCTTTAGATTGTCCACAGCAGCTGAATATGATTTGCCTCGTGCTCTAGCAGGGGTGTGATTTTTGCCAGCTGTACATAGTTTCTGTAAGGGTATGGCATTTGGAATTCTGGGGACTCTTGAAAGGGTTTATCAGTGCTGGAGCCCCAAGAGGGGTTGTGGCAGCTGCTGTTGCTGGTTGCTGGTTGCTGGTTGCTGGTTGCTAGCTGTTGGCTGCTGGCTGCTGGCTGCTGGCTGCTGGCTGCTGGCTGCTGTTGTTGTGGTTTGTCAAGTGGTCATGAACGAAGAAATGAGATAAAGAAATTGGATATCCTGAAATCAAATACCAAACTTGTCCCTTGGAAACTTGACACCCTTAATTACCAGGAAGTAATCTAACAATACCACCACCCCTTTCTCCTGTAGCCTTCTTTCTCTTCTATCTAGTATTGGGGGATTGGGAGGGGGTGGAATAGGGGTAGAGAAGGGTAGTAGAAAAAGGAATTCATAAAGTAGTCAAAAGTCTGACTACATTAACAACTTCATGAACTTTATATGCTCTTTGGTTTGTTTTCCTTTTCCTCCACTTCAATTGTAGGATACTCAGGGATACACACACACACACACACTACATACATATACATATATATATATATACATACATATACATATATATATATATACATATATATACATATATATATATGAACGAAGAAATGAGATAAAGAAATTGGATATCCTGAAATCAAATACCAAACTTGACCCGTGGAAACTTGACACCCTTAATCACCAGGATATATATATTATATATATATTTATACACACACTTTTCAGTTGCCATGATCTTTACTGTTTTCTCTTTTATTTGAACCTGCTACCTAGATGTTCTAAAAATCAGGCCTAAGAATATTTGAAAATAAAAAATAACAGTGACACCTTTTCTAAGTTACATTGGAGCTCTGAAGGATCATCCAGTGTTGTGGTTTGAATATGCTTGGCCTAGGGAGTGGCACTATTTGGAGGTATAGCCTTGTTGGAGTAGATATAGACTTGATGAAGTAGGTGTGTCACTGTGGGCGTGGGCTTTAAGTACCTCATCCTAGCTGCCTGGAAGTCAGTCTTCTTCTAGCCACCTTCAGATGAAGATGTAGAAATCTCAGGTCCTCCTGCACCAAGCCTGCCTGGGTGCCACCATACTCCTGCCTTGATAATGAACTGAACCTCTGAACCTGTAAGTCATAGCCTATTATATGTTGTTCTTATAAGAGTTGCCTTGGTCATGGAGTCTGTTCATAGCAATGAAACACTAAGACATTCAGTGGTAACTTGCCTTGTCTTAGGATTCTCTGTTTTCTGGGATACAGATTATGAATATATATATTCGTTTGCATTATACATTGATACATTATTAATGACTTTGACTTTATCAGGATGTAAAATATAGTTTGACTCTCAGGAATTAAAAGCCCCATATTCTAGTAACCATTTTATAACCAACTCTGCAATCTATTATTTTAACGTTAATTAAGTTCTGGTATATTGCAGTTACCACCTTCCAAAGGAACCCACATGAGAAGTGAAAAGTATTTATTTGAATACTTATATGCCATTTGAGAACGTTCAGAGCAGATTTACTGGGGTATTTTCAATTCTTCATACTGATTGAGTTGGTAAAATCCTTAGGAGTTCATTTAATCAACGAAATGCTCTGCAGATCTCCCCTAGTATCTCAATTTTTTTTTTCACACACTGAAAAAACACTCTGCTCAAATTCTTACTCTCTTCCCCTCCTCATCCCCAGACGCCCAGTGCTGACCCTGCCTGCATCCTTCACTTCTGGTTGAGAGAGTCTGGCTTTCTCTCTTCCTCTTATCCATCTCCCTCTTCCTGGCAGTTGCTTAGATTTATTTACAGCTTCCTGTCCTGTTATTTTTTCTCTCAAACTCCAGTAAAATTGCTCTTGGGTTTTAAAAAAAAATCACATTGCAAGCATAAATTTGACATTTTATGCTCTAACATCCTGTAGAGATGTAATACTCTGGGGGGAAGAACATTAAATTGAGTAAAACACCTTCTTTTCCCTTTTTCCTTTTTTTTTTTTTTTTGTTGCTCTTTTCTTTTATCACCCCCCCCAACACACACACACACACACACACACAAACACACACACACACTGGGAGATTTGCAAAGGTCTCTCTTGATGCATGTGACACTGGAGGTGTTCTTGAAGGATTATTGCTGTATTATTTGCATAAACCCAGAGTGCAGGCCCAGCAGTGGCTTTAGTGATTATTATTCCTGGACAGGTTCGCTGTTCCTGGTTACCCAGTTGAACTTGCTAGCTGCCTGGAAGTCAGCTTTATTCCCTTTGCCATGACTCAACCTCTTGTTTCTTCCTTGTAACAAATGAAGGAAGTGACCTGGCAGAAAACTCCCTTCTTTCCCTGCAGCCCCTGAGTCAGGCTGTGAAAACAGAACATGGCTGTCCTCAATTGGCAACAAATTCAAACAGGGTATCCATGCCACTCTCACAACCACAGGGCACCTGTGTGGCCATTTCATGCTCCTGGGTAGTACTGGCTCTCAGATAGCTTAGGAGTTGCTTCTCTTCTACATGTGGGCTCAGGGATCAAACTTAGTAGGCTCTAAAGACTTGCAGGCTTGGTAACAAAAGCCTGCACCGTATCACTGGCTCCCAAATGTATTTTTTTTTCAGCCCACATTTGTTCTCATAAAATTTGATTTTGTGGTCCAATGACATTTTGAAAGATCGAGACTTGCTATCTCTCTTTCCATGGCCAAAACTCAAAAGTCAATCTCCAACCTTCCCAACACCACCATCATTTCACCACTGGAAGGTATTTGTTAGCACCACAAGTAGGTAGGGTCTACTACTAAGCTTCTATCTGTATAAGACAATGAATTAAGACTTAAATTTACTTTCATGTTGATCCTAGATATTTTTGCTTTTCACATTTTTTCATTAATTGAAAGAAGTCCCTCCACAAGTAGCCAGGCTGTGGACTTCCATGACACACTTTGTACTTCCAACATAGATAGAAAAGTAACTTAATTTTTTAAAAACTCTGTATTGCAATAATAATATTTTCCCCATAATCATGACAAGGATTAAACTGAACAATGCACAGAAAGGGTTTAATATAATCCTTTGTGAAAGACTGTGTGCAATGAACAGTGATGGTGTTCTAATAATGCTACACTAGTGATGTTTTCCTATCTTATTAGAAAAAGTCTTGAAGTTTTTGAGTGGATAAAGATGGAACAACATTTGAAAATGGAAATCAGAAAGTTACTGAAGTAGGCTCTAAAGATTTGTCACAATGCCTACCAGTCACCTTTTTATAGGTGAGAGGTTGCGACTGAAACCAAACTCAATTATTTTACATGTAGAATTCATGCGGAAATACCAGTCATGAAAGAGGACAATAATCGTAGCTAATAGATGAAAGAATCTGCAATATACTTTTTCTTGGTAAATTGTGGCATGTTATTTGAGCTCACTGAGAAGAAACTGTCTTTGAAAGTAATATTATCTCTCCTCCCACTTCAAACCTAAGCATATTTGCTCAAAGTGTCTTCCAAGGCCCCTGCTCAAGGGACAGGCTGGATTCCCTGACCCTCTAACAGAAAAAGAGTACGGCATTGTGTCCTGTAGATGGCTAGAAGGCAAGCCATTTCCTGTGGAGGTTCCTTATTTCTAGTGTCTACAGTGGGAAAAGAGAAGCTGGAAATTCAGCCATGAGCAGCTCCTCCGTGGATAAAAAGCTTAATTAGAAATTCCAGTTAACTGCCTCAACTTCACTAGCTGGCTTCTGCTGGATATTCTGAGTACTCGATTTGATAAGGTCATCTCTGTTGGTTTCCGTTCTTTTGTTTGGATGCTTCACCTGAGGGGACTTTGCCCAGGATTCTATCAAAATACCCATTTGACTTCGAGCGGGACATCCCTAGTTGATCTCTGATGAGTGTTTTGAGCCACCCAGTGTGATGATGTTTTACTCTCTGCTGCCTTTATCTGCCACTTTCCATTTGACTTGCTATATACTCAGTAAGCTCACTCATTCAGAACTGAAAGTATGACCACCGTAGATCATTGACCCTCGGATCAGAAGAGAGTCATTGAAAAAAACACAAAACAAAACAAAACAAACAAGCCGACCATTTCAGGAGCTGGATTATGGGGGCCTACCTCAAAACCTTTCCTGAGGTTCACTTGGGCAGTAGGGGACCCTATACTAGGGCAGGTTTGGGGTGACCACTACCCCAGCACACATTAGTTATGAAATACAGTAAGTACTTTTTCCCATTTGCTAATTTGTTAGTCTGAAAAATGAGAATACATTTTGGGGGGTCAGTGAATTGGCTCGGAGAGTAAGGGGGCTTGTCACCAAGCCCGACAACCTGAGTTTGATCTCTGCACCCATAGGTAGGAGAGAACCAATGACCACAAGTTGTCCTCCACACATCACGGAACACACGCTGACTACAAACAATTGTTATTATTTTTTAAAATTAATTTATTTTTTATACTCCATATTTTATCCCCTCCCCATCCACCCTCTGATTGTTCCACATCCCATACCTCCTTCCCACCCCCTGTTTCCACCTGGATGTCCCCATACCCCACCCCACCTGACCTCTTACTCCCTGGGGCCTCCAGTCTCTTGAGGGTTAGGTGCATCATCTCTGAATGAACACAGACCCAGAAGTCCTCTACTGTATGTATGTTGGGGGCCTCATATCAACTGGTGTATGCTGTCTCTTTGGTGGTCCATTTTAATGACCTGATAGGAGGACTAGCAATGACAACTAGTGAGGTGGGTTGTCACTAAATGTCCTGGTTTTTTATTGTTTTCTTTTCTTTTGTTTTCTTTTCTTTTTGTTTTCTTTTCTTTTTTTTTTTCTTTCCTTTTTGTTTTTTGTTGTTGTTTTCAAAAGAGGGTTTCTTTGTGTAGCGATGGCTGTGTTGGGAACTCTCTGAGTAAACCAGGCTGCCTCAAACTCAGAGATGTGCCTGCCTCTCCCTCCTGAGTGCACCATCATCGACTGGCCTAAATGTCCTTATTATGATGATAGTTCCCATTAGTTTTGAAGGTGTTGTGCTGGGAAGTTCAAAAGAACATCACTTTTCCTGTCTTTGGGATAACCATCTCTGACAAAAGGCTGCTGAGTGTTTTGAGTACACACTAGAGGGCAGTGGTCCCATATGTAGACACTTGATAGTCCCCTGATCTCTGTGTTTCTCTCTTTCATTTCTCATAGATCAGAAGAAGGGAGTTTCCTACATGCAAGACAAATGACATTTGTGTCTGAAGTGTGTCTTGGTGGCATCCTGTCTGTCATTGCTGTGGTTTCTTCTCCATTCTTCTTCCAATAACTTATCTCAATGGATCTTTAATCATGGAGATATTACTGACTTTTTCTTTTTGAGATAGGGTATATAGTCCTAGTTAGTCTGAAATTCAATAAATAGCTCTGCCTGCCTTTGCCTCCAGAGTGCTGAGATTAAAGGAACTTACCAGCACACTGGCTTTTATTAATATCTTAGTGGCATTTAAAAAAAAAAAGAAAACACAGAGGAGAAAGGATGTATGCATTCTTAACTTAGGATAGTAGAGTTTTCTAGCTTTGTGTCTTTGTATTTGAGAATACATCTGTGGAATGAGAATGAGGAATAAGAAAGTGGGGTCTTCAATCACAAAAGAACTCACATGGTATGTACTCACTGATAAGTGGATATTAGCCCAGAAACTTAGAATACCCAAGATACAAGATATAATTTGCAAAACACATGAAACTCAAGAAGAACGAAGAGCAAAGTGTGGACACTTTGCCCTGCTTAGAATTGGGAACAAAACACCCATGGAAGGAGTTACAGAGACAAAGTTTGGAGCTGTGACGAAAGGATGGACCATCTAGAGACTGCCATATCTGGGGATCCATCCCATAATCAGCCGCCAAACGCTAACACCATTGCATACACTAGCAAGATTTTGCTGAAAAGACCCTGATATAGCTGTCTCTTGTTAGGCTATGCTGGGGCCTGGCAAACACAGAAGTGTATGCTTACAGTCAGCTATTGGATGGAACACAGGGCCCCCAATGGAGGAGCTAGAGAAAGTACCCAAAGGAGCTAAAGGGGTCTGCAACCCTATAGGAACAACAATATGAACTAACCAGTACCCCCGGAGCTCGTGTCTCTAGCTGCATATGCATCAGAAGATGGTCTAGTCGGCCATCATTGGGAAGAGAGGCCCCTTGGTCTTGCAAACTTTATATACCTCAGGGGGAACGCCAGGGCCAAGAAGTGGGAGTGGGGGAGGGGAAAGTGGGTGGGGGGGAGGGTCTGGGGGACTTTTGGGATAGCATTTGAAATGTAAATGAAGAAAATACCTAATTAAAAATAAATAAATAAAAAGGAATAAAAAAGAAAGTGAGGTCTTCTTGTGTTTGTGTGAGCTTCTAAGAGTCTGCAGAACGGTTCCTTCTCCATGCTCACACAGGAAAACCCTGCTACTGCTCACTGTTTCATCACCCTCTTATAAGTAGCAGGGAGCCCAGCTTGCTGGAGCAGAGGTAACCATTGAAAGAGTGGGCACAGAGAGAAGGAGTGGCTAGGGACAGTTAGACCAGTTAGACCGAGGGAGAGAAAGAGAGAGAGAGAGAGAGAGAGAGAGAGAGAGAGAGAGAGAGAGAGAGAATGAATCTCAGGGCAGGGCAGAGAAACAGTGTAACAGATTTCAAGAGAAAAGCAGAGAAAGACTAGAAGAACAGCAGCAAATTACTTATAAGTCTATGTTTGATAGACAGAGGGACGTAAAGACTTAGGAATTTGATTTTTTGATATACAGCAGTGTGTGTGTGTGTGTGTGTGTGTGTGTAACTGGGTTTGTTTGCTATGGGTTTTTTTTTAAGATTTATTTATGTATGTATGAATGTTCTATCTGCATGTACACCTGCATACCAGAAGAGAGCATCAGATCCCACTATAGATGGTTGTGAGCCACCAGGTGGTTGCTAGGAGTAGAACTCAGGACCTCTGAAGGAGCAGTCAGTGCTCTTAACCACTGAGCCATCTTACACCCCTGTTCACTGTTTTTATACTTAGTAATAGCTGGGAGAGAATACCTTGTGTGACTTCATCTAACCAGAGACCTGGGTGGAAGGAAGAACTCTTGGACCCTTTTAGCAGCCTGTGGTCCATGATGCAGAGATCAGTATCCTGCTGACATTTCTTTTCCATGTTGTTAATCTCTCTTGAGCACTTGGTCTATATCACATAATGTGCAAACATAATCCAATAGCAACACAATTATCTCCCTCAGTTCTCGAAACTTTATACCATGAATATTTATATGTAGTTATGATCATGTGCAGATGAAGACCTTGAAGTTTAGAAAGATTAAATGGAATGCAATCAAGAAAAATATGAAGCCAACTTCATTAGACCCCACGGCTTGATCTTGTACCCACTCATTTAGGCAACAGAGGATGCCTCAGCCATACATTGAGGAGAAGCAATCCCTTCTCCTGAGCCACCCTATAGAGGCAGTGCTGTGTCTTACATACCCTGCTTATTCCTTTATAGGAACACAAATGATGCCCAGCCTTTCTGAGGTTAGCCTAGATACACTACAAACACACATACACACACACACACACACACACACACACACACACACAATTGTGCACATGCCACATATGCACACAGTAAATGGATTTTCATTTCTATAATTTTGTAGAAGATATTGTTCCTACAGAACAAGTGAATACCTTGGTGTCTTTATGCTGGGGCCTCCTGACACAGCTGTGTATTTATTCACAGGTGATAGGGGAGAGTTAATGAGAAAGGAAACATACCTGCAACTTTAATGCATTTAGAGGCATCTATGAGAGAAACATTTGGAACCTAGACATCTCAGTCTAATTGCCAGCAATGCTACAGGCTTTCTCAAGTAGCTTTAAAAGAGCAGAGAAAAGGAGTCTGTGGTGAGAAAGGTTGGCCTCGCCTTACCTTCTCAGTAGATATTTTTAGGGACAGAGGAGTAGGGTCCCATCTTCAGCCTTGTTTCCCTTATCTTTTAGGTATAGCCTTGTGCTATAGAAAGGGAAAAGGTTTTTTTGGTGGTTTTTTTTTTTTTTTTTTTTTTTTTTGAGACAGGGTTTCTTTGTATAGCCCTGGCTGTCCTGGAACTCACTCTGTAGACCAGGCTGGCCTTGAACTCAGAATCCGCCTGCCTCTGCCTCCGGAGTGCTGGGATTAAAGGCGTGTGCCACCACCGCCTGGCTGGAAAAGGTATTTTTAAGAAACAGATTCAGGCAGAAAAACATGTGTCTCTACTATAACCCTATGAATAACTGGCCACATGTGTTTTGTATGTGTAAAATATAGAATCATTTTATTTAATGAATACAACCTGTTCCTTGCTAGTTCTCAGTCTGTTCTCATCTACTGATCCATTTGCTGTTCCTGTGGGAGAGGAAAGATACCACTCACTCACAAGGCTATCTGTATGTGAGCTTCAAAAAGCAAACACATAGGAGCTGAGGAGCTGGCCTGGTTGGTCAAGTGCTTGTCACATGAGTCTGGGGCCCAGAGTTTAATCCCCAACCCCCACACGGAAGAATCAGGCACAGTGATGCCTCCCTATAGTTCCAGTTTGGGGGAGGTGGAGACTGAAAGATTCCTGGGGCTTTTTGGCCAGCCAGTCAAGCCAAGTCAGCAAGCTCAGGGTTCAATGAAGGAGCCGATCTTTCAAAGTAGGATGAAGAGCAACTGAGGAACTGACCCAGCATCAACCTCTGGCCTCCTCTCTCTCTCTCTCTCTCTCTCTCTCTCTCTCTCTCTCTCTCTCACACACACACACACACACACACACACACACACACACTGGTGTACATGCACCCTTGTACGCACATGTGCAAACACATTGTCTTAGACAGGGTTTCTATTGCAGCACAAACATCATGGGCAAGAAGCAAGCTGGGGAGGAAAGGGTTTATTCAGCTTACACTTCCATGTTGCTGTTCATCACCAAAGGAAATCAGGACCGGAACTCAGAAAGCAGGAGCTGATGCAGAGGCTATGGAGGGATGTTACTTACTGGCTTGCTTCCCATGGCTTGCTCAGCTTGCTTGCTTATAGAACCCAGGACTACTAGCCCAGGGACGGCACTATCCACAATGGGCCCTCCCACCCTTGATCACTAATTGAGAAAATGCCTTACAGCTGGATCTCATTTCCTCAAGGGAGGCTCCATTCTCTATGATAACTCCAGCTGTGTCAAGTTGACACACAAAACCAGCCAGTACATACATCAACAACAGAAAAGTAAGCACTGTCAAGTAAAAAGCAAGGAAAAAAATGACAATCTTCAAATTCTAACATCAATTCTTCTTATACCAGAAAGAGCAGGCACTTGCTAGTTATTAGATTTTATTTCACATTTGTAGATGTCAGTATATGTTGCACATCAGGGAAAGATTATTTTTATAAGACAAATACCAACAGCTCCTCTGTCCTCAGTTTGAGTTTCTGCTTATCCTATCTCTAGTGCCAGAAATAGAATTTGCAACCCTAGAAACAAGGAGACATCAGATGTGAGCAGGTGAACAGGGAGAGGAGAGATAAAAGCCTCTAATCTGAGATTCTGGAGTGTCTCCAGAAGGCAAATTTGTCCAAAATAGACTTGGAAGCTCCTTGCTTAGGAGGCACTGTGCGTTTGGGGAGGGGGTGGGAAGCAGCCAGATGTAATGTGACTCTTTGTCTATGCCTGTATCCCTTATTAAAATCCAGTTTGCGGGGGGCCGGAGAGATGGCTTGTCAGTTAAGAGCACTGACTGCTCTTACAGTAAGTCCTGAGTTCAATTCTCAGCAACCACATGGTGGCTTACAACCATCAGTAATGGGATCAGATGCCCTCTTCTGGTGTGTCAGAAGACAGTGTGCTCACATACATTAAATAAATAAATAAATAAATAAATAAATCTTTTTTGAAAAATCCAGTTTGATCAAAAAAGAATTCTCTTTTGGTGATCACAGAGTCCAAATCTGGGGTACAATAGGGCAAATGCAGAGATGTCTTTCAAAACTGGAAAAACATAATTCCAGCCTTTTCCAGCTTCTAAAGTTTCTATTGAGAATTTGATGTTACCCTGATGGGCTTGCCTCTGTGAGTGTTTTCACTTCTTGCTGTTTCCAGTGTTTTCTCTGTGTTCTGCGTATTTAGTGGTTTAGATGTATTGTGATGAAGGAAGGGGCTTGTTGTTGTTGTTGTTGCTTTGCACCTGACTCTTTAGTGTTTTAAGTGCCCACCCGCATAGATGACATAGCCCCTGTTGTCTGTAGCAGTTTTATTTAAAATAATTTCTATGCCTTTATCTCCATATTACCCATGATCCTTTGATTTGTCCTTTGTACTGGCTCATGAACATCTTGAAGCACAGCCGGGACCACTTACTAATTTACCTTTGTTCTCATTGGCGAGTATTAATTCCTCTAATTTGTCTTCATATTAAGATATTATGCATGTGCCCCCCCCACCCTCGTATCTATCCTATCATGGGGCTTTCCACAAACTTCTATTTTGGCTTGGTTTCTCTTTTTAATTCCGATAATTCAGTTTGGCATCCCTATGGTCTTTCTATCTCATTATTGCATTCCTCTTTTATATACTATATAAAATACCATGCATTCTGCCATTGGTGTTCTCTTGGGATTTGTTCACAACTATCTTCTATTTGCCTTGCATTGAGCACATTGATAATCAGGCTTTTGAATTTGGAGGGGATCATATAACCCACATCCTTGGAGGCCATTACTATAGGGCAAAGAATGTTTGGAGGTACAATGTCTCACTTGCATGTTATATGTATTTTTGACTAACAATCTGGAGCTAGCTCATTAAGTTTATTCAGTTCCCTAATTTTTTTTTATATTTTTATTAGGTATTTTCCTCATTTACATTTCCAGTGCTATCCCAAAAGTCCCCCATACCCTCCCCCCCCCCACACCCTTGCCCAACCACTCCCACTTTTTGGCCCTGGCATTCCCCTGTACTGGGGCATATAAAGTTTGCAAGTCCAATGGGCCTCTCTTTGCAGTGATGGCCGACTAGGCCATCTTTTGATACATATGCAGCTAGAGTCAAGAGCTCCGGGGTACTGGTTAGTTCATAATGTTGTTCCACCTATAAGGTTGCAGTTCACTTTAGCTCCTTGGGTACTTTCTCTAGCTCCTCCATTGGGGGCCCTGTGATCCATCCAATAGCTGACTGTGAGCATCCACTTCTGTGTTTTCTAGGCCCCAGCATAGTCTCACAAGAGACAGCTATATCTGGGACCTTTCAGCAAAATCTTGCTAGTGTATGCAATGGTGTCAGCATTTGGGAGCTGATTATGGGATGGATCCCCGGATATGGCAGTCTCTAGATGGTCCACCCTTTCGTCACAGCTCCAAACATTGTCTCTATAACTCCTTCCATGGGTGTTTTGTTCCCAATTCTAAGGAGGGGCATAGTGTCCACACTTCAGTCTTCATTCTTCTTGAGTTTCATGTGTTTAGCAAATCGTATCTTATATCTTGGGTATCCTAGGTTTTGGGCTAATATCCACTTATCAGTGAGTACATATTGTGCGAGTTCCTTTGTGATTGGGTTACTTCACTCAGGAAGATGCCCTCCAGGTCCGTCCATTTGCCTAGGAATTTCATAAATTCATTCTTTTTAATAGCTGAGTAGTACTCCATTGTGTAAATGTAGCATGTTTTCTTTATCCATTCCTCTGTTGAGGGGCATCTGGGTTATTTCCAGCTTCTGGCTATTATAAATAAGGCTGCTGTGAACATAGTGGAGCATGTGTCCTTCTTACCGGTTGGGACATCTTCTGGATATATGCCCAGGAGAGGTATTGCGGGATCCTCTGGTATTACTATGTCCAATTTTCTGAGGAACCGCCAGACTGATTTCCAGAGTGGTTGTACAAGCTTGCAATCCCACCAACAATGGAGGAGTGTTCCTCTTTCTCCACATCCTCGCCAGCATCTTATGTCACCTGAATTTTTGATCTTAGCCATTCTGACTGGTGTGAGGTGGAATCTTAGGGTTGTTTTGATTTGCATTTCCCTGATGATTAAGGATGTTGAACATTTTTTCAGGTGCTTCTCTGCCATTCGGTATTTCTCAGGTGAGAATTCTTTGTTCAGCTCTGAGCCCCATTTTTAATGGGGTTATTTGATTTTCTGGAGCCCACCTTCTTGAGTTTTTTATATATATTGGATATTAGTCCCGTATCTGATTTGGGATAGGTAAAGATCCTTTCCCAATCTGTTGGTGGATTTTTTTGTCTTGCTGTTCTATTCAGGAATTTTTCCCCTGTACCCATATCTTCCAGGCGTTTCCCTACTTTCTCCTCTATAAGTTTCAGTGTCTCTGGTTTTATGTGGAGTTCCTTAATCCACTTAGAATTGACCTTAGTACAAGGAGATAGGAATGGATCAATTCGCATTCTTCTACATGATAACCGCCAGTTGTGCCAGCACCATTTGTTGAAAATGCTGTCTTTTTTCCACTGGATGGTTTTAGCTCCCTTGTCAAAGATCAAATGACCATAGGTGTGTGGGTTCATCTCTGGGTCTTCAATTCTGTTCCATTGGTCTACTTGTCTGTCACTATACCAGTACCATGCAGTTTTTATCACAATTGCTCTGTAGTACAGCTTTAGGTCAGGGATGGTGTTTCCACCAGAGGTTCTCTTATCCTTAAGAAGAGTTTTTGCTATCCTAGGTTTTTTGTTATTCCAGATGAATCTGCTGATTGCTCTTTCTAATTCGTTGAAGAATTGAGTTGGAATTTTGATGGGGATTGCATTGAATCTGTAGATTGCTTTTGGCAAGATAGCCATTTTTACAATGTTGATCCTGCCAATCCATGAGCATAGGAGATCTTTCCATCTTCTGAGATCTTCTTTAATTTCTTTCTTCAGAGACTTGAAGTTCTTATCATACAGATCTTTCACTTTCTTAGTTAGAGTCATGCCAAGGTATTTTATATTATTTGTGACTATTGAGAAGGGTGTTGTTTCCCTAATTTCTTTCTCAGCCTGTTTATCCTTTGTGTATAGAAAAGCCATTGACTTGTTTGAGTTAATTATATATCCAGCTACTTCACTGAAACTGTTTGTCAGGCTTAGGAGTTCTCTGGTGGAATTTTTAGGGTCACTTATATATACTATCATATCATCTGCAAAAAGTGATATTTTGACTTCTTCCTTTCCAATTTGTATCTCCTTGATCTCCTTTTATTGTCTAATTGCTCTGGCTAGGACTTCAAGTACAATGTTGAATAGGTAGGGAGAGAGTGGACAGCCTTGTCTAGTCCCTGATTTTAGTGAGATTGCTTCCAGCTTCTCACCATTTACTTTGATGTTGGCTACTGGTTTGCTGTAGATTGCTTTTATCATGGTTAGGTATGGGCCTTGAATTCCTGATCTTTCCAAGACTTTTTTTTTTAATTTAATTTTATTTTTATTAGGTATTTTCCTCGTTTACATTTTCAATGCTATCCCAAAAGTCCGCCATACCCACCCCCCCAATCCACTACCCACCCACTCCCCTGTATTGGCCCTGGGGTTCCCCTGTACTGGGGCATATACAGTTTGCAAGTCCAATGGGCCTCTCTTTGCAGTGATGGCCGACTAGGCCATCTTTTGATACATATGCAGCTAGAGTCAAGAGCTCCGGGGTATTGGTTAGTTCATAATGTTGTTCCACCTATAGGGTTGCAGTTCCCTTTAACTCCTTGAGTAATTTCTCTAGCTCCTCCATTGGGGGCAGTGTGACCCATCCAATAGCTGACTGTGATCATCCACTTCTGTGTTTGCTATGCCCCAGCATAGTCTCACAAGAGACAGCTATATCTGGGTCCTTTCAGCAAAATCTTGCTAGTGTATGCAATGATGTCAGCGTTTGGGAGCTGATTATGGGATGGATTCCTGCATATGGCAATCACTAGATGGTCCATCCTTTCGTCACAGCTCCAAATTTTGTCTCTGTAACTCCTTCAATGGGTGTTTTGTTCCCATTTCTAAGAAGAGGCAAAGTGTCCACACTTTGGTCTTCGTTCTTCTTGAATTTCATGTGTTTAGCAAATTGTATCTTATTTCTTGGGTATCCTAAGTTTCTGGACTAATATCCACTTATCAGTGAGTACATATTGTGCGAGTTCCTTTGTGTTTGGGTTACCTCACTCAGGATGATGCCCTCCAGGTCCATCCATTTGCCTAGGAATTTCATAAATTCATTTTTTTAAATAGCTGAGTAGTATTCCATTGTGTAAATGTACCACATTTTCTGTATCCATTCCTCTGTTGAGGGGCATATGGGTTCTTTCCAACATCTGGCTATTATAAATAAGGCTGCTGTGAACATAGTGGAGCATGTGTCCTTCTTACCGGTTGGGACATCTTCTGGATATATGCCCAGGAGAGGTATTGCGGGATCCTCTGGTATTACTATGTCCAATTTTCTGAGGAACCGCCAGACTGATTTCCAGAGTGGTTGTACAAGCTTGCAATCCCACCAACAATGGAGGAGTGTTCCTCTTTCTCCAGATCCTTGCCAGCATCTGCTGTCACCTGAATTTTTGATCTTAGCCATTCTGACTGGAGTGAAGTGGAATCTCAGGGTTGTTTTGATTTGCATTTCCCTGATGATTAAGGATGTTGAACATTTTTTCAGGTGCTTCTCAGCCATTCGGTATTCCTCAGGTGAGAATTCTTTGTTCAGCTCAAGCCCCATTTTTAATGGGGTTATTTGATTTTCTAGAGTCCATCTTCTTGAGTTCTTTATATATATTGGATATTAGTCCCCTATCCGATTTAGGATAGGTAAATATCCTTTCCCAATCTGTCTTTCCAAGACTTTTATCATGAATGGGTGTTGGATTATGTCAAATGCTTTCTCAGCATCTAACGAGATGATCATGTGGTTTTTGTCTTTGAGTTTGTTTATATACTGGATTACATTGATGGATTTCCGTATATTAAACCATCCCTGCATCCCTGGGATGAAACCTACTTGGTCAGGATGGATGATTGTTTTGATGTGTTCTTGGATTCGGTTAGCAAGAACTTTATTGAGGATTTTTGCATCGATATTCATAAGGGAAATTGGTCTGAAGTTCTCTATCTTTGTTGGGTCTTTTTGTGGTTTAGGTATCAGAGTAATTGTGGCTTCATAGAATGATTTGGGTAGAGTACCTTCTGTTTCTATTTTGTGGAATAGTTTGTGAGGAACTGGGATTAGATCTTCTTTGAAGGTCTGATAGAACTCTGCACTAAACCCGTCTGGTCCTGGGCTTTTTTTGGTTGGGAGACTATTAATGACTGCTTCTATTTCTTTAGGGGATATAGGACTGTTTAGATCATTAACCTGATCTTGATTTAACTTTGGTACCTGGTGTCTGTCTAGAAACTTGTCCATTTCATCCATGTTCTCCAGTTTTGTTGAGTATAGCCTTTTGTAGAAGGATCTGATGGTATTTGGATTTCTTCAGAGTCTGTTGTTATGTCTCCCTTTTCATTTCTGATTTTGTTAATTAGAATGCTTTCCCTGTGCCCTTTAGTTAGTCTGGCTAAGGGTTTATCTATCTTGTTGATTTTTCTCAAAGAGCCAGCTCCTCGATTGGTTGATTCTTTGAATAGTTCTTCTTGTTTCCACTTGGTTGATTTCGCCCCTGAGTTTGACTATTTCCTACCGTCTATTCCTCTTGGGTGAATTTGCTTCCTTTTGTTCTAGAGCTTTTAGGTGTGTTGTCAAGCTGCTAATGTGTGCTCTCTCTAGTTTCTTTTTGGAGACACTCAGAGCTATGAGTTTTCCTCTTAGAAATGCTTTCATTGTGTCCCATAAGTTTGGGTATGTTGTGGCTTTATTTTCATTAAACTCCAAAAAGTCCTTAATTTCTTTCTTTATTCCTCCTTGACCAAGGTATCATTGAGAAGAGTGTTGTTCAGTTTCCATGTGAATGTTGGCTTTCTATTATTTATTTTGTTGTTGAAGATCAGCCTTAGTCCATGGTGATCTGATAGGATGCATGGGACAATTTCAATATTTTTGTATATGTTGAGGCTTGTTTTGTGACCAATTATGTGGTCAATTTTGGAGAAGGTACCAGGAGGTGCTGAGAAGAAGGTATATCCTTTTGTTTTAGGATAAAATGTTCTGTAGATATCTGTCAGATCCATTTGTTTCATAACTTCTGTTAGTTTCACTTTGTCCCTATTTAGTTTCTGTTTCCATGATCTATCCATTGGTGAAAGTGGTGTGTTGAAGTCTCCCACTATTATTGTGTGAGGTGCAATGTGTGCTTTGAGCTTTACTAAAGTTTATTTAATGAATGTGGCTGCCCTTGTATTTGGAGCATAGATATTCAGAATTGATAGTTCATCTTGGAGGATTTTACCTTTGATGAGTATGAAGTGCCCCTCTTTTGTCTTTTTTGATGACTTTTGGTTGGAAGTTGATTTTATTAGATATTAGAATGGCTACTCCAGCTTGTTTCTTCATACCATTTGCTTGGAAAATTGTTTTCCAGCCTTTCATTCTGAGATAATGTCTATTTTTTTCTCTGAGATGAGTTTCCTGTAAGCAGCAAAATGTTGGGTCCTGTTTGTGTAGCCAGTCTCTTAGTCTATGTCTTTTTTTGGGGGAGTTGAGCCCATTCATATTAAGAGATACTAAAGAAAGGTAATTGTTGCTTCCTGTTATTTTTGTATTTAAAGTGGCATTTTGTTCTTGTGGCTGTCTACTTTTAAGTTTGTTGAGGGATTACCTTCTTGCTTTTTCTAGGATGTGGTTTCCGTCCTTGTATTGTTTTTTTTTTTCTGTTATTATCCTTTGAAGGGCTGGATTCGTGGAAAGATAATGTGTGAATTTGGTTTTGTCGTGGAATACTTTGATTTCTCCATCTATGGTAATTGAGAGTTTGACTGGGTATATTAGCCTGGGCTGGAATTTGTGTTCTCTTAGTGTCTGTATAACATCTGTCCAGGCTCTTCTGGCTTTCATAGTCTCTGTTGAAAAATCTGGTGTAATTTTAATAGGCTTGCCTGTATATGTTACTTGACCTTTTTCCCTTACTGCTTTTAGTATTCTATCTTTATTTAGTGCATTTGTTGTTCTGATTATTATGTGTCAGGAGGAATTTCTTTTCTGGTCCAGTCTATTTGGACTTCTGTAGGCTTCTTGTATGTTCATGGGCATCTCTTTCTTTAGGTTTGGGAAGTTTTCTTCTATAATTTTGTTGAAGATATTTGCGGTCCTTTGAGTTGAAAATCTTCATTCTCATCCACTCCTATTATGCGTAGGTTTGGTCTTCTCATTGTGTCCTGGATTTCCTGGATGTTTTGAGTTAGGATCTTTTTGCATTTTCCATTTTCTTTGATTGTTGTGCTGATGTTCTCTATGGAATCTTCTGCACCTAAGATTCTCTCTTCCATCTCTTGTATTCTGTTGCTGATGCTCGCATCTATGGTTCCAGATTTCTTTCCTAGGGTTTCTATCTCCAGCGTTGCCTCACTTTGGGTTTTCTTTATTGTGTCTACTTCCCTTTCTAGGTCTTTGATAGTTTTATTCAATTCCATCACCTGTTTGGTTGTGTTTTCCTGCAATTCTTTAAGGGATTTTTGTGCTTCCTCTTTAATGTCTTCTACCTGTTTGGCAGTGTTCTCCTGTATTTCTTTAAGTGAGTTATTAAAGTCCTTCTTGATGTCCTCTACCATCATCATGAGATATGCGTTTAAATCTGGGTTTAGCTTTTCGGGTGTGTTGGGGTGGCCTGTACTGTGCTAAGTGGGAGTGCTGGGTTCTGATGATGATGAGTGTTCTTGGTTTCTGTTAGTAAGATTCTTACGTTTACTTTTTGCCATCTGGTAATCTCTGGAGTTAGTTGTTATAGTTGTCTCTGTTTAGAGATTGTTCCTCTGGTGATTTTGTTACCCTCTATCAGCAGACCTGGGAGATTAGCTCTCTCCTCTGAGTTTCAGTGGTCAGTGCACTCTCTGCAGGCAAGCTCTCCTCTTACAGGGAAGGTGCACAGATATCTGGCATTTGGACCTCCCTTCTGGCCGAAGATGAAGGCCCAAAACAGAACCTTTCCCAGAAGCTGTGTTGCTTTGACCAGTCACAGAAGCTGTTAGCTTCTGTGTGCACACTCTCACCTGTGCAGACTACTTTTTGGTGGAGTCCCGGAACCAAGATGGCACCCGCCGTTCCTGAGGCAAAAGCCTCCCGGGCCGGGTGGACACCTGTGCTCTGGCCAGGGAGGTTTTCGAATGTCTGGATCCCAAAAAGGGTGCTGCCTCAGAAGCTCTGTGGCTCCAGCCTGTCCCAGAAGCTGTCAGCTTCTGTGTGCGCACTTTCACCTGTGCAGACTACTTTTCGGCGGAGTCCCAGAACCCAGTTCCCTAATTTTTATATAATTTAACCCACCCTGTTCTTTCAGGCAGAGTGTCTGTAGTGATCAAGAAAGGTCAGATTCTTCAAGCGAAGTCCATCCTCTCCACCCCCCAGCTAAGCTGTTGGACAGGGCCTCCTGCTCGAACTCTAGTACCCTGCACGTTTACTTTCCACCAGATTTTTCTCTCTGAAATCCCTGATGCTGCCTCTGCAGGTTGTTCACTGGTAGACAAAGCACTTATCTGCAGATTGGTGCAGTACCTGGAGTCACCTCAGCTGCAGGGCATGTGACAGTTGAAAGTCCCTATGGTGCTCCAAAGGGTCAGAGCCTTGATAGGTGTGCCACCACTACCTCTAACATTTGATCTTCCCTGAGGATAAATGCTGGGCTGGGGTCTAGTGGGTGCACTGACCTCCCTGAGGTGATATGCAGAGCTGATGCGTCACAGTTATGCAGTCCTCACTGAGTCTGTTGAGACTAGTCAAGCCCCATGCACACTGGAGGCCAGACTGAAGCACCAGATGCATTCAATTCTCAAATGGCCAGGGCTGAAAAGAAATGTTGTTATAGTGATACAAATTGAAAAGATACCCAAACTGCAAACTAATAATACAAATCCTGGTTCTTTCTGGGATTTCCACATTTTTCCATATTTTTGTGTCTTGGCTCATAGTGTTAGATGTAATCAATGCAACTATATCACATTCATTTACATGTTTTTGTACTTATAGCACCAGTCTAGACAAGTATATAATGTATAACTGAAAGTACAAATGAAAGTTTAACTCACGTATTGCTTTTGCCGCCTCACACCACTTTCCAGTGCACGTGGCAGCTCAGGGTTTCTTGATCTTAGAGAGTTAGCCATTGGAGTTCTGTTTAGGAAACTTCCCCTTGTGCGAATGAGTTCAAGGCTCTTTCCCACTTTCTCTTCTATTAGACTCAGTGTATCTGGTTTAATGTTGATGTCCTTGATCCACCTGGACTTGAGTTTTGTGCAAGGTAACAAATATGGGTCTATTTTCATTTTTCTACATATAGACAGCCAGTTAGATCAGCACCATTTATTGAAGATGCTTTCTTTTTTCCATTGTGTGTTTTTTTTGGTGTCTTTGTCAAAGATCAAGTGTCTGTAAGTGTGTGGCTTTATTTCTGGGTCTTCAATTCTATTCCATTGATCAATGTGTCTGTCTCTGTACCAATACTATGCAATTTTTATCACTATTGCTCTGTGGCAAAGCTTGAAGTCAGGGATGGTGATTCCCCCAGCCATTCTTTTATTGTTAAGAATTGTTTTGGCTATTCTGTGTTTTTCTGTCTTTCTAGATGAATTGTGGCAGTTCAAAGTGGCAGCTGCAGGCTTGAGTGGACTGCCTTTCCATTCTCAGAAAAAGATAGAGGTAGTATTATGGATATCATTTGTTTTCTTCTTTATGTTTTCTATATATTCAAATGAACTAAAATCAGTATTTATGATTTTTATAACAAAAAAAATCATTTTAAAAAGGCCTAGTTTTAATTAGGCATGGGAACCCAGGGAGGGTACTCACAAGGAAATGCCCTCCCCAAACCCTCAGAAAAATTGAGGTGATTGGTAATTAATTGTTAAGTCACTCTCTTTTGTGCCTTTGATTTTCTTACCTTCTCTGCAATGTAAATGTTATGCCCAACAAATGAGCATTTATGTAATGAACAGTATCTACATAATAAAAAGTTGATGTTTATGTCCTTATAGATCACATGTACACCAAGGAGTAAATATTTGTACCATAAATTTGTGCTTGTTTCAAATCAGCATTTTAGGCTTTGCAGATAGACGACTCTCGTCTGGATTTGGAACTGGGTCTGATTTGCCTTTGGAAGGGCTGCAGCGCCTGCACAGGTCACAAGAAATGAATCCAGCCCACCTCATTTGTTTCTTCCATCTAAACACTTCAGAGGACACACTAGCCCTGACTCTAGAGCAATAGCACTACTAATGTTAAAAGTGCTTAGATATTTATGTGATTCTCAACGCTGCCAGACTTTCATGGACATTGTTCTGTGAGCCTCTGCACAACTGAAGATTAGATGGCAGGCCACACATACACACACATGCACACGCACACACACACACACACACACACACACACACACACACACACACACACGCACATGCACACACACACACACATGCACACACACACACACACACACATGCACACACACACACACACACACATGCACACACACACACACACACACACACACACACACACCTATGCTCCTTCCTCCCAAGGAAGCCCAGTATGGTTTGTAAACAGAGAGGCTCCTATTCATCTTCTGCTAAAAATCGCAGCAAAGGGTTCCAATGTATTAAGAATATCATTTGAAGTCTTTATGGGTGGCTGCACCATTTAATAGGGATCAGACCACCTCTGTGACCTCATTTCTCTCATTCCCCTGAAGGGTCATCCTACCATTGTGTAGCTCACAAGGAAGTATGTCCTTTGGACCCTTGTTGGGGAAGGATAGTCTTACTCCTGCCACCTCCCTGCAACACAGAACCCCTCTGTGCCATCCAGTATCAGCTGAGATGCCTCCCCAAAGATACCTTCCCTGACCATATTGCTTAAATAGATGTGTTCTCACCTTTTTCTTCCATATTAGTTAATTATAACTAATTAACTAATTATAACATAATTAATGCTGCCTAGCTCATCTTAAACTGTGGTGCCTTCAATTAATACACATTTTTATGGACCCATCCATTTTTTTAGACTTATTTTATGGGTGTTTTGTCTCCATTTATGTATATGCACCACATACATGCCTGATGCCTGTGGATATCTGGGGAGGGCATCAGATCCCACAGAACTGGAGTTATAAATGGTTGTGAATCACCATGTGATTGCTGGGAAGGAAGCCCATGTCTTCTGTGAGAAAAATAAGTGTTCTTAACTGCTGAGTCAAATACATGTACAAGGACACACGCGTGCGGGGGGGAGGGGGAGAGAGAGATTGTATGTTTCAATATAGGCACCATCTCTTAGGATTGCTTTCATTGTATCACATTAGTTTTTTCAATGTTGTGTTTCTAGTTTCTAGTTTCAATCTTTTGCTTTAATTTTGAATTTCTGATTTCTTCAGTGACCCATTCAGTGCTGTGCTGTTGGACCTCCTTGCGTTTATTATATTCCTACAGTTTTTCTTGCTCTTGAGTTCTAACTTTGTTCTATTATTATTAGATAGAACATAAGAACTTATTTCAATTCTCCTACAGTTTTGAAACCTGCTCTGTGTCCCTATATATGACCTGCTCTAGAGAAAGACTTGTGGCTTTCTAAGAACATGCAGGTTCTTCAGTGTTTGCTTAGAATGTTCTATAGATGCCCAATAGGTCAGTTTGCTCTATACTGTCAGTTAGTTCTAATTATCACAATGTCCTTTTGTCAAGATGAGAGTGGGTACCAAAATCACACACTGTTATTGTGTTGGGTTTCATCTATGACTATACAGTAGCACTTTTCCCTCAATTGGGTGCAAGTGTGTGTACATGTTTAGACTTGTCTTCTTGATGGATTGTTCGCTTAATCAGTATGAAATAACCTTATTTTTCTCTCATGACTAGTTTTAGTTTAAAATAAATTCTACCTGACATCAGACTAGGGACACCTGCTTATTTCCCAGATCTCTCCCATTTTCCATCTCGTCACTTTAAGGCAGTATCTAACATTGAGGTTGAGTTATGTGTCTTGGAGGCAGCAAATAGAGGGACTCCCACCCCTTTTAATCCAAGCTGTTCATCTGTATCTTTATATTGGTAGCTGAGAGCTTTAATATTCAGCAGCATTATTTTGTAGTGTTTGGTATTTTCTCAATTCCATTTACTCTGTTATTATTCTATTAGGGTATTTTCTTTCCTCCACAATCTCTTGGGTGTGTTTATTGTTCTCTTTAGTTTGAATAACTTCTTTCAGCATCCTCTATAGGGATGGATTAGCATCCATACATTCCTGGAGTCTGCTTGAATCATGGTAAGTTTTTCTTTTACTTTCAGCACTGGGTTTAATAGTCTAGGTTAACAGCTGTGGCCTTTCAGAAACCAAGCTGCATAATTCCAAACTCCACTTGCTTTTAAAGTTTCTGATAAGAAATCAAGTTTAGTTCTGTTGGGATTATCTTTATAAGTGACCTAATGTTTCTCTTTTGATACACTTTATTTCTACTGTATATTCAACATTTTATCTCTAATATGGCTTTTGTTCTGGCCCTGCCTATTTGGTGTTCTATACATCTCTTGTACCTAGATAGGCATCTCTTTTTCTATGTTTGAAATTTTTACTCATATTTTTAATATCATTTTTATGTCATTGGCATGGAAAGTCTTGTCTATGCCCATCATTCCTAGCTTTGTTTTTATTCCTCATTTCCTAGTGATCTTTCATGTTCCATCTGTAATATTTTTTAAAAAGTTATTCATTTCATGCAGATGCAAGTAATACCAGTTGGACTCAGTGGTCTCTAAAATAAGAAGAAGATAGAAGAAGATATAAAGGTGTGAAGGGGACTCTAGGGAAGGAGAATAGGAGGGGGAATTTGGACTGGATATGATGAAGATACACTGTATACATTGGATATGATCAAAATACATTGTATACATTAGATACGATCAGGATACATTGTATATATGTAAGGTGTTGTCAAAGAATAAAAAGGACAGTTTTGTTTGTTTGCTTGATCCTAGCAGTTAGGAGCTCAGTCTGGGCTTTGCATGCCTGGTGCCCACACAGAGCAGAAAAGGGCATGGGACCCCCTGGGACTGGAACTACAGAGGACTGTGAGCCACCATGTGAGCCACCATGTGAGCCACCATGTGAGCCACCATGTGAATGCTGGGAACTGAACCTAGGTCCCCTTGAAAAGCATCCTGTGTTCTTAACCACTACAGCAAATTCTCCAGTTCCCATATGCACTTAAAAAAACAAAAACAAAAACAAAACCCTATGGAAAAAATATTTGGGATGAGATGACAGAGCTTTTAGCCCCTTGTCTCTAGACTTTCTCTCCCACCCCCACGTCCTGTGATTCATTCTATTTATGAGACTTCCCACTGAGCCTTTTTTTTTATTGAAATTTTTATCTCCAGCATTTCAATTTAGTTCTCTTTGGCATTTCTATCTTTTATTGAATTCCATTTTCATATCCTGTATTGACTTATTTCATTCAGCTGTTTGTATGTGTTCTGGTACTTTTTTTTCTGGAGTTTAGGCCATCTTTGATTTCTTGGAACAAAATTTTAATCATTCTTTTGTATTCTTTGCCTTTGCTGTGAGATTAGTAATTTTTTTCAAGGAAACAGACAAGTTGTCGTATGTGCGTGTGTGTTCGTGTATGTGTGTGTGTGTGTGTGTACGTGTATGGTCCTGTGTGTGTATGTGTGTGCGTGTGTGTGTGCATGTGTGTTTGTGTTTGTGTGTGTGTGTTCGTGTGTGTGTGTGTGTGTGTTCGTGTGTGTGTGTGTGTGTGTGTGTGTGTGTGCTACTTGTGCTTTTTTGTGTGTTGGCACCTGTACATGCCGATTACTGGTTGCATTTTTTGTTTGTTTTGTTTTACATTGGCTCTGTTTGCAATGCTCAATGGGGTCTAAATTGTAATAGGGTGGAGCTGTCTGGTTTTGCCTGTTAGATTGCTATTCATAGCACCAGGCTCTTTTCCAGTTCTTCTTGAGAGGAGACCACTTTCTTCAACAACAGACACTCTTCAGGGGAGGATCTACTCAGGGGAGTATTGGTCAACTACAAAACATGCACCCTTAAGCACTAGTAATTGTGGGGGATAAAGTAACACCTATAGTACTGGGTCTGCTAACACATAATTGTGGGCATAGATAGAAAGGAAAAAAACAAATAAGGCATACAGAAACACTAATGATTAATGTTGGGTTGATAGAATGCAGAGTCGGGGAGGGAAGTAGATAAGGGAACTGTACAGGGAAAAAATTTGGGATGAAATGATGGATCTTTTGCTAGAGGTAGACTAAAAAGGTGATAAATCCCATAAATATTAATCTCAGGACTTAGGAGGCAGAGGCATGCAAATCTCTGTGAGCTCCAGGCCAGGATTTTCTATATAGAGAGTTCCAGAACAACTAGAGTTGCATTGTGAAACCTTGTCTCAATCAATCAATCAATCAATCAACCAATCATTCAATAAAATGTCAGGTAATGAAGAACAGGGGTAAGCTATTGCCACTGTCCTTCTTGTCCTTCAATATCAATTCTCCAATCTTATCCCTAGTCCTGTAGCAGTCTGAGTGTGTGTGTGGGGGTCCTCCTCTTCCTCTCTGCCCCCAATACTAGGGGACCCAGAGAATTTTCTACACAGTCAGCGTTCCTCCCATACCACATCCCTTTGTCTCAGCCACCAATACCAGGAGGCACTCTGCCCCGAACCCACTGGCCATGTGTCTGGAACCCCACTGTCTATATGTGTGGAACAAAGTAAGCCATCTTCACTCTCTTTCCCGTCCTCTAATTCCAATTCCCCAGTCACATCCCCCACAACCCTTAGCAGCCTGTTGACCCTTTCTGTCTCTTACTCCCTGGGGACTTGACCAAAGCTCATGGAAGACCCAGCTTTTTTCCATTCTGGGGATATTTCAGCACCATCCTTCTTCTAGCTCACCTGCATTCCTTTATCTTTCTATCTCTATTTATTTCTATATTTCTTTATTTCTATTTCTGTGTTCCTATTTCTAACACATTAAAATAAATTCTACCAGAAACTAACACCATCTACACATGACAGGGATTCAGAAGCACTTCCTATGGGGCAACCCATAATATTCCTAAACTTATTCCTTAAACTCCAGAGGACAACAGAAACCAAGGAACAAGCACTCGCCCAAAATAAAGACAAGACCATATATCAACATTTAGAATTACAGTCACCCGAAACCCAGATGCCTAGATACACTGCTAAAACACAATCAACAGCAACTAAGTCAACGTGGCTCCAGCAGAACCCAGCAACCCTACTACAGTAAGTCCTAAAAAGAGCAATGTTGCTGAAGCACAAGATAAGAACTTCCAAATAGGAATGCCCTAAAGCGGAAGTGAACAAACCCTTTAATGAAACTATGAAAACACTAACAAGAAGTGGAATGAAAAGAAGAAAACAGCTGATGACTGAAACTGGAAAAAAGGAATAATAAAGTGAAGCTAGACCGAGGAAAAAATGCAAAAGAAAAATTTAGGAAAAACAAAACAAAATTTAGGAAAAACCTCAAAGACAAGCCTCACCAACAAAATATAAAAGATAGAAGAGGGAATCTCAGGCATTAAGACAAGATAGAAAAATAAATTCCTCAGTCAAAAAAAAAATCTAGGCACAAAACAACCAAAAAATCTGGGACACTATGAGAAGGCCAAATCTATGAACAGTGGGAGTAGAGGAATGAGAAGACTGCCAGGTCAAAGCAATAGAAAATATCTTCAATGAAACCACATAAGAAAATTTCCCTAATGTAAAGAAAGAGGAACCTATTTAGGTTCAAGAAGCATACAGAACACCAAATAGACTGGCTCAGAAAAGAAATTACCCACAACACATATAACCAAAACATTAACTGTACAGAACAAAGAAAGAATATTAAAATTCTCAAGGAAAAAGACCAAGTACTATATACAGGTCAACATATTAGAATAACACCTTGCATTTCAGTGGAGACTAAAAACCAGAAGGGCCTGGATGGTTGCTTTGCAGATTCTTAAGACCACGGCTGCCAGCCCAGGCTACTATATCTAGAAAGCTTTAAATCACAATAGATGAAGAAAGAAAATATTCTGAGATAAAACAAAATTTAAGCAGTATCCATTTACAAATCCAGATCCCTAGAAGGCATTGGAAGAAAAACTTAAAGCTGAAAAGATTAAACACGACCAGTAAAACACAAGAAATAAACAATTTCAGACCAACAAATAAAAATGTGGAACCCCACACCACAACAACAAAATAACAGGAATTAACACACACTGCTCATTGATATCTCTTAACATCAATGATCTCAATTCCCAGAAAAAGATGTAGAATAACTTCTTGGATTCAAATGCAGGATCCATCCTTCTGCTGTATTCAAGAAATACACTTTAGCCGGGCGTGATGACGCACGCCTTTAATCCCAGCACTTGGGAGGCAGAGGCAGGCGGATTTCTGAGTTCAAGGTCAGCCTGGTCTACAGAGTGAGTTCCAGGACAGCCAGGGCTACACAGAGAAACCCTGTCTCAAAAAACCTAAAAAAAAAAAACCTAAAAAAAAAAATTGGGTCAAGATGAAAATTAAAGACTTTTTTAGAATTGCATGAAAATAAAAACACAAAACAGCCAAATGTATGGGACACAATGAAGGAGGCTCTAAGAGGCAAGTTCATAGCACTAAGCCTATATTAAAAATAAAAAAGTGTTTTGGATGGAGATTTCATACTAGCAATTTCATGGTACATCTGATAACTCTTGAAAAGAAGAAGAAGAAGAAGAAGAAGAAGAAGAAGAAGAAGAAGAAGAGGAAGAGGAAGAGGAAGAGGAAGAGGAAGAGGAAGAGGAAGAGGAAGAGGAAGAGGAAGAAGAAGAAGAAGAAGAAGAAGAAGAAGAAGAAGAAGAAGAAGAAGAAGAAGAAGAAGAAGCAGCAGCAGCAGCAGCAGCAGCAGCAGCAGCAGCAGCAGCAGAAGAAGAAGAAGAAGAAGAAGAAGAAGAAGAAGAAGAAGAAGAAGAAGAAGAAGAAGAAGAAGAAGAAGAAGAAATCACACCCAAAAGGAGTAGAGAGCAAGAAATAGTCAAACTCAAGGATGAAATCAATAAAATAAAAAGGAAAAAAATTACAAAGAACCAATGAAACAAAGAGTTGGTTCTTTGAGAAAAAATCAATAAGATTGACAAACCATTTTCCAAATTAGCTAAAAGGCTGGAAGAAAAAAATCGAAATTAGAGACAAAGAGGGGCGATTACAACACGTACTGAGGAGATCCAGGGAACCATAAGGACATGATTTAAAACCCTGTGCTCCACCAAACTGGAAAACCTAAAAGACATAAACAATTTCTTGATATATACCACCAACCAATTTTAAATCAAGACCAGGTAATCAGTTTAAATAGACCTATAACACCTCATGTAATAGAAGAAGTAATTAAGAGTCTCCCAACCAAACACATCCCTTCAGTGCAGAATTCTCCATACCTTCAAAGAATTAATGACAACACTCCACAAACTATCCCACAATCAAAATAAGAGGAACATTGCCTAATTCTTTTCAAGAGTCCACAGTTACCCTAATACATAAACCATATAAAGACCAAACCAAGAAGGAGAATTACAGACCAATTTCTTCTATAAACACAGGTGGAAAGATTCTCGGTAAAGTAATTGCAAACTGAATCCAAGAACATGCCAAAACTATTTATCCACCATGATCAAGTCAGCTTCATCCAGAGATTCAGGGATGGGTCAACATATGTAAATTGATAAGTGTAAGGTACCCTATAAACACACTCAAAGACAGAAACCACGTGCAGAAATGGCCTTTGATAATATCCACTTCCCTTTCATGATAAAAGTCCTGGGGAGGAGGGACATATCTCAACATAATGAAAGCAGTTTACAAGAAGACCTCAACCAACACACATCCTCAAAATCCAGCAGGACTGATGCATATATGAACTCACAGAGACTGTGACAGCAGTCTCAGTATGCATTTCTGTGGCACCGTTTGCTTGAATGGTGCCAGCAGAGTCCAGATGATGGCTCCAGGTTGTCTGGAACTGGAGTTACTGACAGTTGTGGGTCACCCCATCCCAGTCCCAGTGTGGGTGTTGGGAACCAAACCAGCATCCTGTGGAAGAGCATCCAGTGCTTAACCACTGATCCATCCCTCCAGACTCGTGGGTCTTGATCTTCTGTAGCATCATCACACATAAGCAAAAACTATTTGAAAATGTTTAACAAACTATTAACAATTGCTTCCAATTATCATTTGTCTCTCTAACTCACTTTCTCTCTATCTTCTGTACCGAAATAATTCCTAATGCAGTGTTGGTGCTTGATTAATATTTATGGAATGGATAAGAAACATTATCTTCTCAGTCAGCCAATTGTTTAACATAAGAGTTAGGTAAGCAGATACAGAATGAATGGCTCTGGCTTGTGGACTTCATCCAGTTAACTTTAATTGAATAATTGAATCAGAGGAAGGGGAATAGAGTCTCTATTTACTGAAACGCTTACATCCATTTCAGCTGCCAGTCAAACAAGTGTCCTTTTCTCATAATTTCTTGACTCAAAGCAAAACTATTCATACTTCCCTTATGAAGAATTTTCTATTGAGTAATTTTATATAACGTTGTCTTTCAATAAATTCAAATGCATTTATAAAAAGAAGTTCAAATGCAGGAATCATTAAACTAAACTTTGTCACACTCCTGTTAGATATTCAGTAGGTAGGGTTAGTTTCAGATCATAGGGCAATGGTTCCATATTACATATAGGGTTTTTTTTTTCTTCTAAGTGGTAAAACAAAGGAAGAAACAAACTTTTATTTATTGTGGTCCAAAAATCAGTAGCATCCATACCACCTAGGACTTGTCAGAAATACACATGTTGTATTCATTCCGAAAGTAGCTCTCTGATGATTCACAGGTATGCTGCTCATTTGAACTTAACCCGCGGCTTTGCCTTCTTTAGGAATTTTAATAAAACTAATATATAATTACACCGTTTCTTCCCTACCCTGTCCAACCTCTTCCACCCCACTTTCAGATCCATGGCCTCTTATTCTTTATTATTGTTCCATACATATGTTAATAAATGCATCCTGCTGAGTCCGTTAGTGTTGCTTGCATGTATGTTTTTATATGTGTGTTGTTAGGGCTTACAACTCGGGCTGTATAACCATTTAGGGACTCATCTCTGGAGAATACTAATTCTTCTTCTCTCAACAGGTTTTAAGTGCCTGTATCTCTTCATCTAAGGGTAGGTCCCAGGGATTTGCTTTTAAGCATGCAGTTTGACCTCGAGAAGAAAAAACACACTTGCTCTTCCAGAGCCAAGTTCAGATGAAGGGATGGTACCGTCTTGTAAAGGGTGTGTCTCTGAGAGAGAGATGCTGCCACGTGTTTGTTTGTTTGGTTGGTTGGTTTTTCGAGACAGGGTTTCTCTGTGTAGCTCTGGCTATCCTGGAACTCTCTTTGTAGACCAGGCTGGCCTCGAACTCAGAAATCTGCCTGCCTCTGCCTCCCGAGTGCTGGTATTAAAGGTGTGCGCCATGCCACATGTTTTATATGTTGACCATATCCTGTTCCCTTCCTTCCTGAAATTTCCTACTGATTGTGTGGTGGATTCTCTTGGAATCCAGAAGTGCCTCCTTTCAAACAGCCCCCTTAAATTAGCAAAGAACTTGAGGCTCCAAAACCAACACGAGGAAATCAGAGTCAAACGTTCTCAAATGCTATGACTCAGAGAATAAAACGTTTCTCTGGTTTTCTTAAAAAGCATTTCCTTATTTTTAAAAGCAACTTTTTAAACTTTACTATAGAAAATGCATCTTTGAGTCTACTTCCTGAACTTGAAACAAGTAGGAGTTCTGTTTTTACAAATTTGAGCAGACTGCATACAAATGACTCATCACTCCTGGGTCTGTCGGCATTGTCGACCGTACCAGCTCTGCTGCTGTGGGAGTATTTCACTAACTCAGAGTAAAATGATTACTGAGCATGATTAGCTGACGAATGTCATTCCATGCTTCCATGTTTCCTTTTAAATAGAGATGTAGCTTTGGGAAGCTGGACCAACTAACTCTTCTAAAGCTATGTATACACTGTGTCAATGAGGGAAGTGTAGGACAGTATATTTGAAATACTTGACAAAATATAAATAGTGTTATATTCAGTATCTCCTAGCTAGGCGTTCAAGTCAATTCTGTGTCCCCATTGCCAGCATCTGCACAAATCATATTTGAGAGCTACCAATTTATTTTAAATGATATCACCTATATATGGATTTATTCAGTGTTTTTTTACTCGACACTGGGATTTTTTTTGGCCAAGGAACTCTGGTAATAATTAAACTAGGCTCTGGCTCCTGAGAACTGTAAATCTAAGCACTATGCTCCCCTCATTCTAAAATAAACATACATTTCCTCAGAATTGTAAATATTTTGAAGAACTCGCGGGCTTATGGATAGACAGACTGCTCTGCCAATTACGTCTGCTCCACAGAGGGACACGGAGGAGTTTTTGTTTGTATTTATGTTTCTCTCTTAGCTACTCAGGTGCATTTTCTCAAGCAGGATTGTCTTGCACATGATTTCACCATCATTTGAAAAATCTGTTTCTTGACATGACAAATGGCAATTCTTTCGCTCTGGGAGTATTTCCCACTTATAATCCATTTCTCTGCCACTGTGGCTGTTTTTAAAAAACAACAAATATACATGTATATATGTGTCTTTCAGTTACTCTGGCTGACACAGGCAGTTGGCTTTTCTAGATTTTTGTAGTGGTGATCTTGGTATTTTAATGAATATGGTTTCATAAATGAAAGCATATTTTTTTTAGAAGTCAGAAGCCCACAATTAAATTATGCTGAAAAATAAATGACTCTTAGACCCTTTAGTTCAAGAAGTCTCTAGTACTTCCCCAACTCTCAGAGCCCTTGTAAGGAAAGGCAGATCAGGCGTGATGGTGCACACTTGTAGTCCTAGCTTAGTGAGGGGAAGCATGGGTTTGTATCAAGCTTGTGAGAGTTGATTTAATAACAAACGAGGGCAACTATTTCCTGTTAATGACAGCATCAGGACTGGGGAGACCTTTATGTCAGTAAAGTGTCTATCCTCATTAGCATGCAGACCTAACTTTGGATCCTGAGTCCCCTTGTAAATAAAAGCCTGGTGATATGGTACACTTTTGTGATCCCAGTGCTGGAGGGAGTTAGTGACAGAGACAGCGTGATCTCTGGAGATTATAAACCAGGCAGTCCGGCCAACCTGATGAGCTCTAGTCTCTGTGAGAGACTATAAATCAAATAATAGATAGGTAGGTAGATAGATCGAGGATAGATAATAGATGATGATACATGATAGATAATAGATAGATGATTATGACAGATTGATTGATAAATGATAGATAGTGATTGATGCTAGATAGACAGACAGACAGACAGATGGAGGCAAAGAACAGATGAGATGACTCAGGAGGTAATGGTGCTTGCCATGCAAGCTTGGTGACTTGAGTTTGATCCTCAGAACCCACTGAAAGGTAGGACAGAACTGACTTCTCTGAAGTCCTCTGGGCTCCACACAGCAGGACCATGATACTCATCCCCCCTTGCATCATACACATCACACACACAATAAAGTAAATCAACAAATAAAATGTTAAAATAAGGTATGAAGTGGTCAAAGAAGACACAGAAGGTGAAATTCTAGTACATATGTGTCCACACATATGAACCCATACAGAGATGCACAAAGAAATGATGGTATTAATGTTTTTTTCTTCTTAAACAGGTATTTTGAATTATCGGGACACAAAATATAGGAAACAGCTTCCTGGTTGGGAACAGGCTTTGGACTCAGTCAAATGTGGAATTTGCATCTCTGTTAGGCATTTGCTAGCTTTCTGATGTTAAGGAAATGTTTTGCCCCTCTGGAATTTAGTTGTCTTCATCTGAGAATGAGACTCACAGCGATTCCTACATGGAATATCCGCAGTACAGTGTTCTAAAAACGGATGCGCTTACACTGTGGCTCCCTGGCGCTTCCAACCCCTTCAAGACTTACTCAAATACAGCTAACTCCGACAGTGAAATATCAATAATTGAAATCATCTGACCTTCACCTCTTTATAATTGATTTGCTGCTCTTTCTCCTTAAGATTCATAAGGCTCTGCGGCCTTCCTAGGCATCTTATGATATGTAAATTGTGTGAAATCTTCAGTTTGTAAGACGGTGAGTATGAAGGCTCTAATTATATCCTGATTATCCTTCTCCTTTTGATAGTCAGACAATGGCTATAGACTCTCCGAGCATTCTGAGTGATGTACCTTCCCTGATTTTGTATCTTCATTAGCTCCCACATTGGCCTTATTGAACACATGTGGACCACATTTGCAATTTTCATAGCCATATGCTACAATCCCATTTTAAAATTCCATTTGTGGGGTGAAGGCTTTATGGAAAACACTGTGCTGTATAGTTGTGAATGTGCCTAGGGCAATCCACATTGAGCACAGGACATCTCTGTCCCTATCCTTACCACATGTATGTTCCTTGTTTGCAGTATAGCCATAAACATCTGCCCTTTTTTGTATTATCACTCATGAAAACAACTGCCGGTATACTTTTGTTTGTATGTGTTCAAGTGATGGCCCGTTTGATTAAACAGACATGCCCATTAAGTGTGATATAATTCTGCCAGTATACATTTCATATTATGCAATAAAATGCACTTTCCCAACCAACTCAGAGATTGCAAACTAAGCCCACATGGACCAATGAGTCTACTCATTCCACATATGGCCTGGTCTCTGAAGGGATGTGTTTGAGTAAAACACTTTTTTTTTTTTAAAGCGTATTGGCTAAGAGAAAATTTAATTCATATGCTAAAGTATGTCAGGCATCCGAGTTCCAGCATTCAGCTAATCATTATCTTGAATTGTGCGTTTAATCAAGTTCCTTCATTTAACCCAAGTACTTCTCTCAAAACCTAGTGTCCCATTTTAAGGGAAACCCTCATCTCCTATTTCTTTTGCTTAGTACCTACTTTTGTGAGATTTGATGAAGATAGTGAGTGACAGGAATCTAATTTGAGCAGTTGAATACCAGGGGGAATCAGGAAGACTGCATAGGCTGTTGCCTTCATTTACATAGCTTTGTCCAAGGGATATTTTCACCATACTTTTGCATCTGTTATTTCCATTTTGCTTTGCTTAAATTAAAAGGGAATGACTGGTATTAAATGAAATGAAAGCATGCATGTGAGCGAACACACACACACACACACACACATGAGTCAGTGCATCACGCTGAATGTATTGGACAGATTCTGCATGTCTGCTTGGGCTTGGTAGGGGAAGAATGGTTTGCCACACTCTCTTGATCCAGAGCCAGCATGTAATAGAGTTTATTTGTTCAGAGCTGGGCATCAGGTGTAATAGAATCATGCATTATGTTTCTTTGACCCTGGCTTTTATATCCCCATAGTTGCCCATTCATTCACTTTGCAGATATAAATTAAAAGTGGAGATGGAAGATGAGATGTGCCTGGGCTCATGTGGGCGATGTGAAATGCAGTTTCTCTCACTCTTAGAACTTAGTGAATCATGACAGAAATAGAAATGACCTGTAGCTAAATATTCAACACTTGTGAGATTTCAATTCTGTTGTTGGCTTTCCTAGCAGATGAGGCTTGGCAAACTGACTTCTCTCTTTTTCTTATTATTTGTGCATTCAAATTAGTTAGCAAGGCAAAGCTTTCAAAGGAACATTAGCAATCTATGTTTATAGTCTTTTATTTAACTAATTTTAAGCAGAGTTTCCTACTTTTTTTTTTTCAAGACAGGGTTTTTCTGTGTAGCTCTGGCTGTCCTGGCACTCACTTTGTAGACCAGGCTGGCCCCGAACTCAGAAATCTGCCTGCCTCTGCCTCCCAAGTGCTGGGATTAAAGGCGTGCGCCACCACTGCCCGGCAGAGTTTCCTACTTAATACAACAAAAATCTCCTCAGGGCTTCCTTTTTTCTCCTTTTCCTGCTCCTTTTTTTCTTCTTTGCATCTTTCTTATCCTGGGAATTTTACAAGAAGAGATGATAAGAAAAATTCCATTTCTTCCTGCCACTTGTTGAGACACAGTGAATGAAAAGCACTTGGCTCTTCAGATGCCACTGAGCCTTTTTATATGACGTAATTAAAACGACATTCTAAATCCAATGTGTGTGGTAGAATTTAGGCTGAAATTGAACAATTAAAATGTATCAATATTTTTGTATTCGTTCTATTCAATGGAACCGTCTACTGTGTCTTAATTTAATATCCATAATTTGCTGAACACTATCTCCATAACTCCATTCAGTACATGAAGGGTACCCAAGCTTTTATAATGAAGACAGCCATGCCTTTGAAGCAAAGGTCACTGACATGGATGTTGTTAGAAGCTTGGACATTTCCCAGCAGAAATGACAGGAGAAAGAGAATTGTGAGACAGAAGTAAATTATGGATTTATGTTTATCCTCTCAGTATTTTAAAAGCTCTCTGCTCAATAATAAAGATCACAAATTTATGTGCATAGAATATGAATACTGAAAGTTTATAGTGTGTTGTGTTGTGCTTTGTTTTTACAGATTTATTTATTTATTTTATGTATATGATTACACTGTTGCTGTCTTTAGATACACCAGAAAGGGCATCGGATCCCACTACAGATGGTTGAGAGCTATCATGTGGTTGCTGAGAATTGAACTCAGGACCTCTGGAAGAACAGCCAGTGTTCTTAAACACTGAGCTAGCCGTTCTTTGTTTGTTTTAAGATTTATTTATTTCTATGAGGATTGGTGTTCTGCCTGCACGTCTGTGCAAGGGTGCCAGATCCTTTCGAACTGGAGTTACAGACAGTTGTGAGCTGCCAGGCAGGTGCTGGGAATTGAACCAGGGTTCTCTGGGAAGAGCAGCCAGTGTTCTTAAACCACTGAGCCATCTCTCTAGTCCTCTAGTGCATTTTGTTTAAAGATAGTTTGTGTGTGTGTGTGTGTGTGTGTGTGTGTGTGTGTGTGTGTGTGTGTATTGACATTGGGCACAACTCATTGATAACTCCACAAACCAAGAGTCTATGAGTGTCTTAGTTTGCTTTCTATTGCTGTGATAAAACACCATGACCAAAAGTGCCTTGGGGATTACTTCATCTTACAGAATACAGTCCATCATGAAGGCAAGTCTGGGCAAGAACTCAAGGCAGGAACCTGGAAGCAGGAACTGAAGCAGAAGCCATGGGGGAGAGTTACTTACTGACTTGTTCAACCTGCTTTTCTATACATCCAGGACCACATGCCCAGAGTGGCACAATGATATGGGCCTCCCAAATCAATCATTAATCAAGAAAATACCCCATAGACTTGCCTACAAGCTAATCCCTTGATTGAAATTCCCTCTTCTAGATATGTCTAGATTTGTGTTGAGTTGACAAAGCTAACCAGCCCAATAAGAATCCAGAAAAATGAGCAAAACTCTTGGAAAAACAGAGTGACCAGTCACAGATCTTTGGGCTGACCTCTGAGAGGTGGGGTTTTGATCAAGTGAGGCCAAAGGTAGGAAGATTCCTATATTTTTTAGAGAATATTTTAGCCGGGCGGTGGTGGCGTCACCTTTAATCCCAGCACTTGGTAGGCAGAGGCAGGTGGATTTCTGAGTTCGAGGCCAGCCTGGTCTATAAAGTGAGTACCAGGACAGCCAGGGTTACATAGAGAAACCCTGTCTTGAACCCCCCCCCCCCAAAAAAAAGACTATTTTAACTGGGGATATTGATATATGCCTTTGATCCCAGCACTGGAAAGGCAGAGTACATAGATCTTTGTAGGTTTGAGACCAGCCTGGTGTACATAATTAGTTCCAGGACATCCAGGAATAGTTAGTGCAAGCCTGCCTTGGAAAAACAAAAACAATGCTGTAATTTTTTTTTTTTTTTTTTTTTTTTTTGTCTAGTTTTAGCTACCACCTTTGATCCAGGAAGTGGTTCACTACCAGCTCCCGCCCAGCTTCCTTTTCATCCTTGGACAAAACACACACACACACACACACACACACACACACACACACACACACACACACAGCCTGTTCCTTTATAACTTGCCCTTTTGGTACAATTGCTGGGTGCTGATATCTCCTGCCTGGAAAAGCATGCCCTTACCAAGTTATTATCTCTGTCTCTCCACCTGCCCTAGACTTCAGTGACTAGTCCCACCTAGCCCCTGTCAAATATCCCTGGCCACCCATCTGTAGTGGTGGCTACAGGCCCCAGCCCCCACCCTGAGACCTCACATGGTTGCTGTGATCTTCTCCCTCCAAAGCATGGCAGAAACTCCCTCTCCTTCCTTGTGTCTCCTTTTCCTGGAAGTTCAGCCCAGCAATTGGCCCCTGGCCTTCTTTACTGACAAATCAAGAACCAATTAGGGAAGAGGACCTTAGCATCAGAACCACCACCTTCATTAATTGATATATTTTTATTGTTCATAGTATTGGGTTCCATGAAGATATTCCCATGCTAGTATATAATATGTTTGAGTATATGCTCCTTAATAACCCCTCCTCCCCTATCTTCCTTCTCCTGTCCCTTTTCCTCTTCATTTTCTTCAAAAGTTTTGCCTCTTCTTTCATGTCAGTATATACACATGCTTTTATAAATTGTAATTGTAGGCATCTGATATACAGAATGTCTACATGTGACTCCCACAAAGGTCATGACCCACAGGTTGAGAACCACTGTTTTAGAGATTGCTTTTCATTCTGTCTAGGCTACTTCATAGCCCTTTTTTGTGCACATCCTTGCCAACCCTTATTACTATTTGATTTTGTTTTGTTTTGAGACAGGGTCTCTCTACATAGCCCTGGCTGTCTTAGAACTTACTAGGTAGATACAGCTGTCCTCAAACTCAAACAGATCCACAACTGGCTGCTATCTGTTTGCTAATGACTGACATTCTGACTGGGGCGAGATGAAATGTCAATGTAGTTTTATTACGTTGCTCTGATAACTAGTGATGTTGACTATTTCCCTGTGTGTTCATTGGCCACATGTATTTCATCTTTGGAGAACTGTTTTCTCATTTTATTAGTCTAATTATTGACTGCGTGATTTCCCGTCATATTTTTAGCTATTTAAGGTATACCACTTGCATTTACCTGGGTTAACAATGAGGCCTATCTTTTATGACCAAAGTGATAGGAGTGAATCTCTCCTCCTAGGCTGTGAGCAGATCAAGAATGGGAATATTGTCTTTGCTTCTCTCCAGGGCCTACTGGATGGCTTGTCCCAGGCTCATTCATCCACTGAATCTCCCAGTCATTTACTCATTCTATTCTGGATCCTTTCAATGAACGATTATTGAACAAGTGGGTGGATAATCTTGTTTTAGAGGCTGTGAGAATCATGGGGAAATGTCAAGTTGTCTAATGAGATATTCCATACGTACCTTACAACAAAATACACATGTTTTCATTGTGCATGGTACTGGGTGCCATAAAGGACATTTCCATGAGAGTATATAATGTGTCTTGAGCATATGGTCACCATAAATCCCCTCCCCCTCTGTTTTCTCTCTTCTGCCGTCTGTTGGCACTCTTTGTAAGATCCATGGTTCTTGCCCGTCTGAAACCAGCATTTTGCACAATTATTTGGATCAAGTCTCAGGTCCTTTGTGTGGTCTCTAAGGCTTTCTGCTTATTCTATTTATTGCTTATCTTTACACCTTCCCTGCCTGAATTATTCCCTTCCTGTCCAAGCTCTATCCACATCAGCTTGTAAATAACTCAGCATTTATTCATCTTGTTACAGAACTTTTGCATATGTATTCCTATGATTTCAATAACCCCATTCCCTACTCCTCAATTAGTTCATTTCTGTACATTTTTATTTATGTTTTACACATGTATATGAGTTTTAGAAACAGATGGCGTGTGTGTGTGTGTGTGTGTGTGTGTGTTGCACAAGAGTGTAGGTACTTGAGGAAGTCAGAAGAGGGTATTGTATCCCCTAAAGCTAGAGCTACAGGAAGTTGTGAGACATTCCATATATGCTGTGGGAATTGAACTCCAGTGTTTTGGAAGTATTGCCCGAGCTTTTGTCCCTGCCGGCAAGAACACACTCAGGACAACCGGAAGCTTCTGCGGCAAAGCTTTATTGCTTACTTCTCAGGAGGAAGACCCCGAACCCAGAAAATGGCACTGCTTATATAGCCCGCAGCGTGACATTTCAGCACCTGATGTGGCGTGACAGCTCCTGATTCGTTGCTCACCCATCACCCCATTATTACGCCCCGAGATGGGCAGTGACTAGGCGTGAATTCACTCTCGCACCTGCGTACAAGGCTTCTTTACTAGTTAGGCACAGTGGAGGCCAGCACCATCTTATAATGGCGATTGCTCACGGCACGCACGGCTCTCCACATGGAAGAGCATCAGGTATGGGCCATCTCTCTAGCTCCTGCATATTTTTAGATCTAAGATCACACATCTTTTTTTCTTATTTTAATTTTTCCAGGTTTTAATTTTACATGTGTACTTCATTTGCCTTTGTCTATGCATGCAGTGCCCACAGAGGCCAAAAGAGGGTGTCAGATACACCCCTGGGGGCGGGGGTGGAATTTCATATGCTTGTGAGCCACCATGTGGGTGTCTGGAATTGGAGGGAGGGCCTCTCTGGAAGAACAGTCAGTGCTCTTAACTGCAGAGCCATTTCTCCAGTCTGGCAAGTCTGTTACTTAGGCCAGGTAGTGGTGGTACATGTATTTCTCTTTAAAAACAAAACACAAAGTGTTCCTTGATCTCTTAACCTAGCTAGGTTAGAGAAACTATTGCTGATCTTCAGAGAACACACTGCAATTGTCATCTCATGTTTATTTTTATGATTGAGTGATGTGTCAAGTATCTGTTGCTGCAGTGAGATTGTGTGATAAGGCACCAATAGAGAGTGGAGTGACATTCAACAGTAAGTGTTTGCTGATGACCTATCTGAGGTCAATTGTAGGCTATCAGGGCAACTATTATTCTTAGCTATCATGGGTGTGGACTCATTCATACACCTAAAGATAAACTGGCTGATGGCTGTCTAATAGGGAGAGAGGAGCAACAGATTCACAAGTCTCATGTTCAGAAGGCGAGATCAGTCAGATTCTCAAAGTAGTGGTAGATGTGTAAGAAAAAACAGAGAAGAAAAAAAAAACCCTAGATGAGGTAAACCATACTTATGAGTTATGTTATACACTGAAGTCTGAGTTCTGAGAAAAGGCCTTTACATGGCCATCTTTGCATATAAGATAGAAAGCTCACATGAAGATGATGATGACATACCTCTTTGTAGTTGTCATTATACATTTGGGGCCTAGCATGATGTTTGGCCTATAGTGAATAATAACTATTTCTTGGACAAATAAGGATGGAATATAAAATAGCATTAATTTGATACTTTTTCTCAATCATCTAAAGAAATGGTCAATTTAAAAAGTTTCCATTGGACTGAGTTTGGGGTCCCCAATGGAGGAGTGGGAGAAGGGACTGAGGAACTGAGGGAGGTTTGCAGCCCAAGGAGGGAGCAACAGTGTCAACTGGCCAGACCCCTGGAGCTCGTAGGGACTGGACCACCAACCAAAGAATATACATGGAATGACCTATGGCGCTGTCCACATATGTGGTAGAGGATAGCCTTGTTGAACATCAGTGGGAGGGGAGGCCCTTGGGCCTGAGGTTTGATGCCCCTGTGTAGGGGAATGCCAGGGCAGGAAGATGGGAGTGGGTGGGTGGGTGGGTCAGCATGCTCATAGAGGCAGGGGGAGAGGGGGTTTCTGAAGGGGAGACCTGAAAAGGGGAAACATTTGAAATGTAAATAAAGAAAATATCCAACAAAAAGAGAAAAAGAAAAAAGAAAAAAATCACAAAAAACTACCTATAGGTTTAAAACAATCCCATCAAAAGTCCAGTGGCATTCGTCACAGAACTAGGAAAAAAGAAAGTTTTCTGATTAGGAAGGTAGCTCAAAATTGTTTTTTCATTTCTTGTTTGTATACCTGTTTCTGAACTTGGGTTAGCTTTTATTCCCATATGATACACTTCTGCTACCATGTTCATCATTTTTGTATAATGACAAAAGTGCCTTAAAAGAAAGATGGAGTATTTTGGCTTCAAGGACTAGGTCTGACATGGTACAGCAGCTCAGATCCTAGCAGTGGGAGCATGTGGCAGAGGCTTTTCACCTTGGAGTAGACCAGGAAGCAGAGGGAAGCAGGGGCCAGGGGTTGACTGCAGTCTTTCGTGGCCTGACCTAGAGACTTCTAGCTAGCCTGTACCTCCTGAGACATCCAGGATCTCTTCAAACAGTACCACCAGCTAGGGAAGAAGCAAGCAAGATGTGCACTAGAATACCCTACTGCCACCAGAGCTAGCGATGTGTAAAATAATATCAATTGAGCTTTCTGAGTAAAGGGATAAATTTTTGTATTTTGGAAGTGTGGGAAGAAAGCAAAATAATAAAATAAAGTAAATAAAAACTAAAGTGTTCAAATGTTTATTTTGGTTTAGTTATTAAGCACAACTCCCCATGCTTGTTTGTTGAAGCTTTAGTCTCTATACTGTAGGTCCAATCATTCACAACTGGGTAATTTGTGAGGGCTCTAGAATCCACTGACTGGCAGCTACAGGAGTGTGTGTGTGTGTGTGTGTGTGTGTGTGTGTGTGTGTCCTGGTTGGAGAAGATTCATCACTGGGGACATGCCTTTGAAGAGAATACCTGGCCCTGAGACTCTTTCCTTACCTCTCTTGGCCTCTTGGTTATAATGCTATGAGCTCTCTGTTGTCATGGTATTCTGCCTAACCATAGCCCAGATACACAGAGCCATTATGCTTGAACTAAACCATGGAAACCCTGAGCTAAAATAAATCTTTCCTCCTTTAAATTGTTTCTCTGGTATCTGTCCCAGTGATGGAAAATCTAACATGCAAAACATCTCTGCAAACTCTCCCTCCAGCCAAAGGTGCTATCATTAGATACACTGCTGTCACAGAATGCCACAGATCGGGGAGACTTATAAGGAACAGAAATTTTCTTCTCAGAGTTCTCGAGACTTGGAAGTACAAGATCAAGTTGCCTGTAGGATTGGTGTGTATCGAAGACCACCTTGTTACCACATCTTCTGAAGAGGAGAAATGCTGTATCCACACAGTGGAAAAGCAGACAAGGAGAAAGTTTCCCTTTAATTCCAAGCCTTCTTATATAATAGGCGGCAATCTTATTTGTGACTTCAGAGCTCCACTAAAGCCATACTTCTTACTGCTGTTGCAGAGGGGGCTAAGTTTCAATGTGAGCTTTTGAGAGGACTCTGCCATGGTAGCCTTGCATATACGAGGGTTATGACGAGTCTGGCAGTGTTTGTAAAGAGCTTCATTCCTCATAACTAAAGAAATCAAAGTAAGCAGTTTAGAACATGACAGTTAAGTCATGGATCATGAAAGCCTAAAGGTCAATAAGAATTTGAAACATAAACAGGCAGGCAGAAAGGAACAAAGGAAGGGAGGGAGGGCAAGGAAAGGAAAGGAGGAAGGAAGAAAGGAAGGAGAGAAAAGACATTTCCTAGAACAGGACAGTAAACAAGTTGTATGTTCAAAGAGCTATAAAGAAGCTGAAAGATGCTGATTGAAATATCATTAGGAAGTTCTGTGAAAATATTATAACTTAATTAGAATATGTACTTGGTAATTTTGGTAAAAAAAATTCTTTGATTCTGTCTCAATCTTTAAAAAATGGGGGCCAGGTATGATGGCATGGGGTGTTCAAATGGGAGAGAGAGAGAGAGAGTGGAGCAGCTTGAGTGTTATGAAGAGAGATGGAACTGGAGACTGAGGGTCGAAAGGAGTAGCTGGTTGTGAATGGCTAGCTCTACCACCTAAGGCTATGGTGAGGTCTCAGCCAGTGCTGCCCCTGAGGGACATGTCTGAGTCCACTTTGTGGCCATGCCGTGGCAGGGGTCAGTGTTGATATCTGTGCACATAGTACTACGAGAGAACATGGGCATGTCCCTGGCCAGGGCAGCCACTGGGGACCAACTGGCCCTGCTCCTCACTGGATGCAGCTGGTGCTCTGGAGAGCTTGCCCCATCTCTTGCTGCTGGCAGCACTTGGGTGGGTGGGCCTCAGACCTTGACTCGGAAGCACAGTGGAGACAGCTCTGATGTCATGAGTCATGGGTGCTGGTGAGCCAGCCCTGAGGGCATGAGAATAGGAGGGCTGACCCTACCTCCTGCTGACTGTGGCATTGGATGACTTAGCCAGAGCAGTGCTGGAAAGCTCCTTGTGGTGGTGTAGATAAGGGAGAGCTGGAGGGCTGAACAGCTCTGCTACCTCACAGACCTATATCCATGGCTCTGAGATGCTGCGCCCCAAAATCTATATCATCTGCAAATGTTTGGGACTAATGAAAGGGCCAGTCCTGCGGATCCAAAGCTGCAGGATCCCCATGACACAGGGCAACAACAGGATAACTGTGAGAAGTCCTGGTGAGGCTCTAATGATTGATGGTGACACAGAAGCCAGAGATCTCAAACCAGACAAATCACTGCAATGAACATTTTTGAGATGTATAGGCACGGGGATATACCTTTGGACACACTGTGACATATTGTAGCTTCCACAATGAGATGTTTTCTATGCTTTGTTGTTGTTGTTGTTGGTGGTGGTGGTGGTGGTGGTGGTGGTGGTGGTGGTGGGGTGCATGTGTGTGTGTATGTGTGTGTGTGTGTGTGTGTGTGTGTGTGTGTGTGTGTGTATGTATATGTGTTATCTTCTGGGGATGTTGCAAGGGCAAAGGGGACAGAGAGATGAGCAGAACTGTGGTGCATGATATGAAACTCACAAAGAGTCAATAAAAAGTTTTTTAAAAAATAAAAAGACAAGAGGAGCAAACGGCTAATACTCCAGTCAGGGAGAAAGAACATGGGGGAACTGTGGGGATGAGCTTGAAGCTAGAAGAAGCAGAAATATGGGTCTAAGAAGAAGCTCTACACTGAAGCAGTAAGAGATAAACCTGATTGGAAAATAAAGAGCACAAATGAATATTTTCCCTGAAAACTAGCAACAGGCAAGCACGTCTACTCTGCTCACTTCAACATTATATTAGCATTGCTAGCCAGCGTAAGTAGGTAAGAAAAAGAAATAGAAGACATGCATCTAAAGAAGCAAAACTCTACCTTTCTTTGCAGAAGATCTTGCATGCAGACAATTAAGAAATAAAAAAAGTTAGAGAAGATTTCAGGATATAAAATCAACATAACATAAACTAGTTGATTTTTATATGTTGGCAATGAATTATCTGAAAATTAAATAAATAAAGCCTATTTACATTAGATCATTAAAAAAAAAAGTAAAAGCCAGGTGGTGGTGGCCCACCCCTTTAATTCCAACCCTCAAGCAACAGAGGCAGGCAGATCTCTGAGGATGAGGCCAGAGAGAGTTTAGGACAGCAAGCGCTACACAGAAAAATCCTGTCTAAAAACAAACAAACAAACAAACAAACAAACAAACAAACAAACAAACTAAGAGAGGGGGTGGGGAAGAAGAAGGAAGAGGAAGAGGAGGAGAAATAAAATACGTAGTAATAAATTTAATGAGAGACATAAAAAACTGTTTAAAACCCCAAGTGAAGCAAAGACCCAAGTAAATGAAAAGACAGCCCCCATATGTGGGTCAGCAGGCTTAATATTAAGAGGTAAATGTCTCCAAATTCTGGCCTCTTTGCATACCAGCAGCTTGATTCCAAAATTCACGTTGAAACACGAGAGGCTTAGAACAGCCCAAACGACCCTGAAACAGAACAAAATCAGACAATATTTTCTGTTTTTAAAACAGACAACAACAACAAAAATACCCCCAAATTAATTAAGATCATGAAATACTGGCACAAAGATAGGCATAGAGACATATGGAATAGATTTACAACTCTATAAATAAACATACTTACTGTCAATTGGTTTTGACAAGGGTGCCAAAAACAATTTAGTGTGAGAAAAGAGTAACGGTTTCAATAAATAATGCCAGAATAACTGGATATTAAAAAAAGAGTGTGGGGAGCTGAGAATATATTTCAAAGACAGAGAGTAGGCTACCATGCACAAGGCCCTGGGTTTGAGCCACAGCAGTGCTAACAGACAGGCAGAGACACACAGACATGCACACACACACACACACACACACACACACACACACACACACGGACCCTAAAAATGTAATTCAACATGGATCACTATCCTCGTCATAAAATGCAACACGGTAAGGCCATTAGGAGGACAAAAAGCTATGTGATCTTACATTAGGCAACTGTTTATTGACTGTTACAACAGAAGCATAGTGACTTATTTTTCCCTGTGACAAAACTGTCTGGCAGAAACAAGTATGGGGAAAGGACTTAGGCTCACTGTTTCAGGGATCCCAGTCCATCCATGATCATGGGCTCTGCTGGTTCTGAGCCCAGGGAAAGACAGAAGATCATGGCAACAGAACCTTGTGCAGGAAGAGGAGACTGGTCATGTCATGATGGTCAGGAAGCAGAGAGAGAGCTGAAGAGAAAGAAAGATATGAGCAAGTTAGGCTGAGGTATGTATTCCAAGGGCATATACCCAGAGATTTACTGCCTCCAAGCTAGCCTACCTTCTGTAGTTCTTCACCCTCATGAGTCTATTCAGATCCTGTTCCCATCAGTGGGTTAAACCCTTATTAGGTCATAACCCTCATGATCTAATCCTCTCTAGAAACACACTCACAGACAGATGTAAAGTCTGTGCTGGGCTTGAATAATTTTCTAGCTGTCTCTCAACCCAATCGAGTTGATGAGCAGGATTAACTGTCACAGTAAGAACATTTAGGTAAACTGGGCTTCATCAACATTTCAATATTTTATTCTTCAATGATCTCTGTGAAGAGAGGAGAAAGACAATCTGTGGAAGAGGAAAAGAAATGAAAGTTTGTAGGTGATAAAGGTTCAATCTCCAGGACATGGCAAACAAACAAACAACAAATAAATAAATGATAAAAAGGCAACCCAATTTAAAATATTTTAGGCTGGAGATGCACCTCACTGAGGCCCTGGGTTCTGAAGAGAAGATATGAGTGGCCAATAAGGACATGTAGTTCAACATTATCAGTCTTCAGAGCAAAGCTACTAAAAAGCAATATTGATAATAATGTCAAAGAAATTAAAACACAAACATTGCTAGTGGGAATTTTTTAAAAACAGGCCACCATCTTGGAAAATAGTTTGTTTCTTAAAATGTGAAACAAAAAGTTGCCCCATTGCCATGTAATTCTCCTTCCAAGTGCACAAGCCCCCAAGGGAACTGAAAACATACATCCACAGAAAAACTTGCTAACATGTACTTCTAGAAGCACTACGAGACCAGTCAGGAAGTGGGAGTTACTCACATGTGTATAAGCTGGTAAGCAGATAAAGATACCATGATGTACACAGAAGAGTATGGCAAGGAAAAGGCCTGAGCCGTGAATATACACACCAACCCGAGTGAGCCTCTGCAACTCACTAAGTGGAAGCAGCCAGATACATATACACTTGTGTTGTCTTTCCATGAAATGCCCAAATAGCAAATTCACAGCAACACAGTTTTATACATTCATTCTGTTCCACCGTCCTGGTTGGAACATGGTCCAGGAATGGAGTTCATGTGTGGAGAATTCTGAGTGTTTGTGAGAATACTCCGAGAACACAAGAGCCTTGTGATCTCCATTTCGTTAAAACAGGAAATTGTTCTTGGAATGTGTTTTTAGACTCCTCCCAGATGTAGCAGATAGGATTGAGTTTACTTCTTATTAGTCATGATTGCTTGCTGTTGTTATTCAGTTAAATGTTTAAACTATGTCTATGGAAAGACACTTTTGCACTGTACAGCCTTGTCCTTGTCATTGCACATGGCTTGAACTCTTGAGAATATTACTCAGCTGTTCTTTTCTGAAGCTCTGAGTAAGGCTGGCTGCTGCATGAGACTTTAGTCCGCCTAATTTACTGGATCCATTCTCCCAGGTCTCACAGTCTCTGGAGCCATGACACCGTCTTTCAGTACCCCATCCCTCCCTTCTATTTTCTTCTCTAGTGTTGGAGATGAAACTCGGGGCTGCCACTTCTAATCAAGAGCTGTGATTTTGAATTATCTTTAAAATTTGAATTACATGTATTAGATATTTTTGGTGCACAAATTATATTTTAACAAAATATTAAAATATAACTTACAGCATAACATGATATAAAGCTATACACTTTGGAGAAATATAACAGTGCTAGAGTACATGAAATGATTTAGACTTGAATCATATCATTCAGTTAGTCATTAAAATAACACTTGGGAAATGGTGTGTAAAGCAGGAGAGAGAAGGGAGGAAGAGAAGGGGAAGAATTGGAAATTACTAAAATTATAGACTCCATTGTAGGCTTAGATTTTTCAAAACCCACTTTTAATAAGGGTTCTCAATTGCATGGACACCCCCTCTCCTCTTTTCTAGTAAACTGTCCAAAGGCAGGGGAGAAAAGATGGTAAAGAGGACAAGGGGATGTGGACCTGTTTAGAAGTAGTTCTTTGGGGGTAATTCCATACTTCATTGGTCAGGATAACAGCAGTCCAGTTAAGTAGTATTAGGATACCAACCAGGAATCAACAGCGATGGCATGATCCAGCAGAAACCACCAGTCCTCCACCTCCAGAATGGCATGAATCAGCGGGAATGACCAGGACCAGCTGGAATGCCTTTAGAAGTTCTCTGCCATGCCTTTTTCAACAAAGTGACGATCAGGGAAGACTGACAACCAACAACGGTCTCAAGGCTAGCTATGCAAGCACTCATCACTGTCCCATTGAGTCCTATTTATACTCTCTCCAAATGTCACACATCCTTCAACTGGTCAGCAAAACACCACGTGAGTCTGCATCACATGAGAAGACAAAAAACTTCCACTGCACTTCATTTACAGAAAGTGTAATTAAAGTTAGCTTTTAAAAAGATTCTATTACATTTCCTTCTTTCTTCCAACCATGTGGACCAGAGGATGAAACTTGGGTCATCCGCCACGATGGCAGTTACCTTTCCTAGGTAAGCTTTCGTGCCAGCCTTGAAGTTGGATTTTGGTGGAAAGGAACAAATTCAGGTCGTACGTGATTTTATGGTGATGATACTCAATGAAACTGTTCAGTATTCACATAAAAAGATATTGGCTTAAGGTATAGCTGAACAACAAAAGCAAAACACAAGGGCACAAGGAAGGGTGATGGCAGAAAATTCCAGTTTGAAAGCATTTGCTTAGAGGGGCAAGTCTGATCTCTTGACAGCTGTGCAAACCAATTAAGAAACCCTGGGAGAAGGCCCATTCCTCACAACTCAGTGTGTCCCAATAGGAAGCCCGCACCTCTGAAGTCTATTACTGAACACCGTGTGGTCTCAGAGCCAGGAAAAGTGGCTTTCTTTTGTGCCAGACCCTCCTTCCTCATCTCAGCTTGGTACAATGCCATGTTAACGTTCATCTTTTGTCATTAGTTATGTAAGGCACACAGATTACTTCTTTGTTCTTCGCCCTTTACGGTGCTAGAGATCAGAAGCCAGCACACTGAACCTGCTTGGTGAGTTCTCTTATCTGATCGCCATCCCCAGCTCCCATCTGCCTGTGCTCCTTTTTAGCTATTGCTATAATGCATTCTAGCTAAAGGAGCAACGGGACAATTCTGTTTTAGCCCACAGGGCTCCAGAAATAACAGTGGCAGGCATTTGGAATTCATTTAATTTCAGAATATTCTCGAAATTTTACTAGATCTATCTTTCCACATCTACTTAATACATATTTTTGTTTTCTACTGACATAGGCAGGTACTCCTTGGATGACTTTAAAGCTCACCTTTTAAAAAACTCTTCCTGCGGGGGTTTCCAAATCTCTAATTTGCACGATCAGTTTTCCCTCCATGGAGAAGAATCTGATGTATTTTAAAGAAATCTGGAGTACAACAGAGTAAAGGAAAGGTTCTCAGGACATTGATAATGACAGGGTTTCTTAAAAAAAAAAAAATCTCACTGGGGGTAATTTTCAAAACATCCCACAATGAGGTAGCAAAACTCAAGTTGGAATTTCCCACTGATAATGGCAGGGATGCTGTTGGCAAATGACTCTAGGTCATCGGAATGTGTGGGCCGGGTGTGAGGCAGCCCAGGCAAGCCATCAGGGAGCACACTAGTGCCTGCTCTCCTCAGGTTTGTTTGCAGTTGGAGAAAAAAAAAAGTTAAGATTTTTGTTTGTTTGTTCTGTGTACGATTTAATCTGAAAATAGTTTTCAGATACTTGTCTTCTTAGAAACTTTAAACACTGACTAACCTAATTATGTAGGGCATTCCAGCCATGTCTCAGCAGTAAGCCACTGACTGAGCCTAAAGCAGGGTAGCGCCCAGAAGGAGCCTGGTCACAATGGGCAGCGTTCACTATTACTTGGGCTTAGGGCAGTATACTTCTCAAAGTTACCTTCAAGCACCTTTTCACATTTTCTCTCTTTGATCCACCTGTGCCACTTAAGTAATGTCTCTTCTGGAGGTCTCTAGTGATCTCTAGAAGCAAACGTTTCATTGCCAACTCTCCTAGCCTCTCAGGAGCATCGTACATAGTTCTCCACCCTTCTAGAAGGAGCCTCTCCACATCCATGCTGTCACTCAGCAGCTGGTTTGGTCCTCTCTGAGTTTTCTTCCTTGATCTTGTTGGATTCTTTTTTATTACTAATTAATTAATTTTTTATTTATTTACATCCCAAATGCTGCCCCCTCCCAGTCCTCCCTTGCAGAATTCTTCACTCCTCCCCAACTATTAAAATCAAGGACATCTTGTTTCAACTAGCCTGAAAATATGGCAGTGTCTCTGTGGTGAGTTTTGGGACTGAGCTCCGCACTCTGTATTCTCTCCCTAGGTGACTTCATATATCTTCATGGCTTTCAGCATCAACTATAAACCTTATGTTGGAGACGGCCAAATCATCACCATGCCCCCAACTGTCCCTCACCCCAAGATTCAGATGTCCAACTGTAGTTGACATCTCCTTGTGTGCTTGCTGAATAGGAAGTTCAATTTTACTTATTTATTTACTTAACTCTTTGTCATTATCAGGGTTGAAACCACAGTCTCACACATGCTGGGCAAATGGGCTACCACTATAATATCTCTCCAGCCCCAGAAACTCAAATTTAATATATTTAAAACAGACTCCTTAGTTTCTTAAAATCTGGCCATTCTCCCTTGGTTCAGTCCCCAACCCGGTAGCCATCCACAACTTTCTCTCTGTGTCCTATGGCCTATCCAAGCATTCATGAAGGCCTAGCTAATTTTACCTAAAACCTACATCTCAAATCCACCCATTTCTTACCATCTTGATTGATTTCCCCCAAGTTACAAGCATCCCTGATCTGCAATAGACATTTCTAGTTTCTTGTTCTGTCTTATGAGCACTAGAACCCATTCTTGGCATAGAAGGCAGAGACAGCCCACACGAACTTGTTTATTAGGAAGATTTTCAAAGACGTATAAGAGGACAGAGTATTTATCTGTCACTCAGCTTTAATGGTTATTAGTTAAGCTATGTCAGTTTGTTTCATCAGTATCTCATCCATTCCCTGCTTTCTGTAGTTGACAAAAATGCCAGACCTCTTATTACTTCCTCCTTAAGTATTTCAATATATATTCTTAAAAGGACAATTTATAATGTGACCACATGATGATTAATATATCTGAAATTAATAATTATTCAATTATTTCATGCATTGCTATGTTTTGCCTGTGTGTTTGTCTGTGTAACATGTTCTGTGCCTGCTGCCTGTGGTGGCCAGAAGAGGGCATTGGATCCTCTGGAATGGAGTTAGAGATGTTTGTAAGCTGCATTTGTGGGTGCTAGAAATTGAACATGAATCTTCTGGAAAAGCAGCCAGCACCCTTGACTACTGAGCCATCACTCCAACCCAAATAATTTCTTAAAATAATTGAATATATTAAAAGTATGTTTCTGAATGTAAATATAATTTTAACTTGTTCTATTTTTGAGCTATCTTCTTAGACATTTGATTATTCTACCTCAGCCTCCAACATTATCAGATTACAGTTGTGTGGATTGTGTGCCACCACAACTGGCTTGAATGTCATACGTTTTATGGCTCATCATTTTCACAGTTTAGGTGACCATCCCAATATAGTGCACATACTGCAACTGGCTATGTACTTCTGTGTGTCCATGAAATTCTATAGAGTTCTATCTCTTTTGATCTCTCACTTGCTTACCTGTTTTCTTCCTTGTAATTTATTTGTTGAAGGAAGTGGGGTGGGCTTCGGTCCTGGAGAATTATACTCTAGATATTGCCTATTGCATTTCTGTATAGAATACAGTTTTTCCCCCCTCACATTAAAACTGCTAATATTGCCTGATGGGTGGCAGTATTTTCTTCCACTGTCATGTCTGTCTCTTCTTAATGCTAGTAGTACTATGTTAAATGTTAGAATCTATGAAATTAGTCTATTAAAATGGGAATAGTGTATTAATTCTCCTGCATGTATAACAGCATAGAGGAACTTTCTTTGACTTGATTTTCATGATATTCAGTGATGCTTTCTGTAAAGGAATGATTCATTGGTGGTGTGAATAAGAATGGTCCTTCTAGGATGTTTGAATACATTTTCTCCATTTGGTGGAACTGTTTGGAAAGGATTAGGAGGTGTGGCCTTGCAATTGTTGTCACTGAGGTCAGGCTTTGTGGTTTCAAGACCCATGCCACTCCTGATGTTCTATTTCTGCTTCCTGCTTGTGGATCAAGATGTGGCCTCTCAGCTGTTCCGCTTTCCAGGCCCTTACTTCACCATCGTGGGCTCCACCCCTCTCCCCTCTGATACGGTGAGCCCAATGAAATGCTTTTGTTTATACGTTGCCTTGGTCATGGTGTCTTATCACAGTCGTGGGAAACAAACTAACACAGCAACTCCTTTTGAAAAATGTAAACTGTACAACTGAAAAGATATGAATTAGGTCTTGTCTCTGCCCTGCTGAGCATGCTCCGTAGTGTGTATTACCAACTTCTTCCATTGATATTTTCCATCATGTTTCACCACACTGTCTACCTTTAACTGACAGTTGAAACTTACTAACATAATGTTACTAACTTACTAACACAATGTTTCCTAGCCTGGCCTTGAACTCAGTCTTACTGCAGGAGCATGTTAATTTCTGGGAGGCCAGGTATCCACTGTAGTCCACTACATCTGAATGTCCTACGGCATTTCCTCCTGGTGTTCCCCTGCCTGGTCAGGACATCTCCACCTCAGCTGCCAATCAAAACAATCCCCTACAGACATACCCAGAGGCCACCCTGATCCAGGGAGTTCCTCACTGACACTTGCTTTCCATGTGAGTCCAGGTTGTGTCACCATGACATTAAAACTAACCAGTAGACCTTCTTTTCCACCAAAATTTCTGCCTACTCTCTTTGTATAGATTCTCTTGCATGTGTCTTTATCTGTTGCCTCTACATAAGGCAGCAGCCTTTCCTGGACTAATTAGTCTAATTAGCTTGTCCACTTTCTACTTTCAACTTACCCCACCTACTGCTACCAGACAGTGATGGAGTCACCTCTTTGTGGAGGTAAGTACTGAGGCCACACCTGTGAAGAAAATCTCATACAGGTAGTAATATCATCGTTAGAAATATTCTCTAGACTCAGAGCTGGAGAGTTATATCGGCAGTTAAGAGCACTAGCTGTTCTTCCCAGGGACTCAGGTTCAATTCCAAGCACCCATATGACAGTTCACAGCTTCGTGTAAATCCAGCTCCAGGGAATTCAAGACATACACATGTAGCCAGGAAACTCATACACATACAACAAAAGAAAAAGGAAAGGAAATGTCCTCTGGAATATAGAATATCCCATTTCTTAGTATGTTACATTGCTAGCTTTTCATCTTCTTTAGAAGCAAATTATGTTTTCACTTGGCTTGACAGTAAATAAAGGCTTCCATTTGGCTTTGGTAGCTGTACTGGCTGGTTTTGTGTGTCAACCTGACACAACCTGGAGTTATCACAGAGAAAGGAGCTTCCCTTGAGGAAATGCCTCCATGAGATCCAGCTGTAAGGCATTTTTTCAATTAGTGTTCAAGGGTGGGAGGACCCATTGTGGGTGGTGCCATCCCTGGGCTGGTAGTCCTAGGTTCTATAAGAAAGCAGGCTGAGCAAGCCAGGGGAAGCAAACCAGTAAGCAGCATGCCTTCATAGCCTCTCTATCAGCTCCTGCCTCCAAGTTCCTGCCCTGTGTGCGTTACTGTTCTGACTTCCTTTGGTGATGAACAGCAATGTGGAAGTGTAAGCCAAAACAAAACAAAACAAAACAAAACAAAACAAAACAAAACAAAAAAAAACAAAAAAAACATTTCCTTCCCAACTTGCTTCTTGGTCATGATGTTTTGTGCAGGAATACAAACCTTGACTAAGACAACAGCATTAAAACAACACTGTTTAATTCATTTTTTTTTACATTTTCTTTTAAATTACATGTATTCAGGTTGAGCATCTGTAATCTGAAAATCTGAAATTCCCTGAAATCTGAAACCTTTGAACTTAGACACAGTGTTAAAAAACAAAACAAAACAAAACACCTGGATGCACGGGCTGGGGGCGTGGCTCAGATGGTTGAGGACTTCCTTGGGAGGAACAAAGTTCTGAGTTCGGTCTCTATCACCAGATACATATAGGCATGGTGCTGCATGCTTATAATCTTAGCACTTGGGAGGCAGAAAGAGAAAAAAAATTACAAATCTGAGGTCTGTCTGGATATCATAAGACTTTTTCTTTAAATGACAAAAAATTGAAAAAACCAAGCAAAACAAAAACAAACAAAACCAAAGGCAACACAAGAATTCCAGCTTCTGGAGCATTCCATGTTTTGGACTTTTATTTTAAGAAGACTCAGACTGTACTTTGTCAAATAGTTCAAACTCAGAAAACTCTGAGATGGGACACACTTTTACTCTCACACATTTGGGTTAAAGGACAGTCAGCTCGGCTATACACCCTCACCTCCAGCTTCAGACATGGTGAATTCAGGACATGTTTTAGGTAAGTTAAGTGTCATGGCTTCCCAACCCCTCCCTAGTGGAAGGTTCTGCAGCCTGGCACTACTCCAGAAAGAGCTACAACTCTCCATCCTAGCCCAGCCTCTGTTAGGAAATGAATGAACCAAACAGGAAGGGGATGGGTAAAAAGACACATGCAAATGTGGTCCCTTTGTGCCATCTTAAGACAAAAATAAACATCCTATTTGAGTTTTTTAAAAATAGACTTTGGATTGGAACAATACAATGGCCTCTTCATAGAAGGCTTCAGGAAGCGACAAGGTCTGCCTAGAGGTGGAGATATTTTCTTCCCATTGTGTGAGGAGACACTGGTGAGGTTTCTTAAGCTGTCATGCAGCCATCCTCTTTTAAAGGATCTCACATCCATAGGGACTTTATCACACCAGCCCTCTCCTCACCCTTTATTTTATTGCAACTGGGTCTCATTAAGTTGGATAGGCTGGCCTTGAACTCACTGTGCAGTCGAAGCTGGCCTTGAACACGTGATCTTCTTGTTTTCAAGCTGAGTACAAGCCAGGGTGATCACCCACCAGGCTTGGAAGACTTTTAACTTTATTTAGAAAAGACTTCAGGTAGCCCCTCTTCCCCAGAGTATTCACCAAGTACACTGACAGTTTCATACTAAGGGAGAGAGAGCAAAGCCTGATTGGACATAGTAATCTTTTTGAGCTTTTCTAATTCATACTCCACAATCTCCAGAAAGAAACAGCCCAGCTCTGCCAAGATAGCAATGATATTTGTTTGTTTATGACTGGTTCTTACTAGTTAACCCAGGCTAGCCTCGAACTCCTATCCCATGCCTCTGCTGGGCGCTGGAATTTACTGCTAAGTTGGGTGAGGTATGTGTTTTTAAGGAAGGCAGGGAGGTTGGAGAGGACACGAACGAGAATGAGCGCATGAGTGTCTTAAATCTTTCAAGGGCAGGGCATGTTTTTATCTTGGACGTGTAGAGAATGCACTCTGCCTTAGCCACGTACAGTGGGAGCCTGACTTTAGACTAATCAGGGAAAATGACCGCCCCACACTCTTGTAAAATCTTAATGTAGCGTGAGAACCGCTCAGTGCTGGCCGACTTACGATGTTCAGGTTCGCCTTGACCTTATTGAATCATGGAAAGCGGCTCCTAACAGGGAAGGTTTTTTTCAATTTCCTGCACGATTACTCAGGTGGCTTTTCCTGTTTCTTCTCTCCCTTCTGGACCTGGGTTCTGTAATTACTATAGCAGAGACCTGGAAGGATGCCTGCTCTCCCGGCACGGTCTCCTCTGCTCCCTCCCCCCACCCTTTTCTCCTCCTGGCCCCGCCTCCGCCGCGCAGCCCTTAGCCAGCAGCTAGACAGCTGTGTTCAATCAGAAACCACTTACAACTCCAGACGATTCAAAGGGGGAAACTTCGGCGTGAAGTGCTGCTCAGCTCCGGCTCTCTCCAGCTCTTTCCTCCCGGGAACCGGAGGCACATATCGTTCTCGCACTGGTGCCCAGGCTTCTCCCGGAGGATACCCGAGCTCTGCTGGGCGCCGGCGCGAACTGCCCGCCTGCCGGGTAATGGGGATCTGCGTGGTACCATAGGAGGGGCGAGGCGGCGCGGAGGGTGGCATCACTCCGGGACTCCGCGGTGGACGCGCGGGTGGGTCCCGGCGCCGGCTCGGCCGCTGCAGCTGCTGCGAGCGCAACCCTCTGCCCAGTCTCCTGCAGCTATGGCTCGCTGGTGAGATTCCAGCCTGACTTACGGTATCGAGCTTCTCCATCCTTTCTGGCCTCGCTGCTGTCCTGGGTGAAAATGGCTGTCTAGACTGAAATGTGCCGGCGGGGAGCAAGCCCAGGCTATCCAGCCTAAGCCCGGCTCCTACGCTCCGAGGTCTGGGGACGAGCCCGGCTCTGAAAAGTGCAGGCATGAATTCTGGAGTTGCGGTGAAATATGGCAACGACTCCTCAGCCGAGCTGAGCGAGGTAAGGAACTGCTGAGGTCCGGAGCTCGGGTTTCGGTGCCTCGGCTCCCCGCATCAATCCCAGTCTTTCCCCACCCCACCTCTCGTGAGTCTCTGGAAACGTCACAACTGAAGATTGATGGATTTTCCGGATCTTGTTTTAACTTGTGCTACTCAGGATCTGACCTGAACTGGCTTGATATTTCACTTAGAGGCTTAGAAAAGAAACAGCTCTCACCCCAGCCACCTAGGCTTTTTATTCCCAAGAGTCTGGACCCCAGTCCCTTCTCTCCCTCCTCCTCTATTCACAGGCTACATTCCTTGTAGCAGTCGGAACGCTACACTTTAAGCCCCAGCAACTAATTTGGTGGGGCCGGGACGGTGGTGGTGCTGGAGACCCGGAAAGGACTGGTTACTAAACCTCTCACTTGCTTCCCACGTGTGCCGCGTTTGCTAGGGTTCTGGCAAGGTGGTTCCTTCCTGGGTAGAGACGAATGACCTGCTCCCTGGAGGGGGTGGGGAGGAAGCACATCAAAGCTGTTTGGAACTTTATTTCCTGCCAGAATTTGGACTCCTGTGTCTTTGAGGCCACATTTGCAATTCCTGGGCTTACTCTGAAGTGTTAAGAGACCCGCTTTGAAATTAAATAAAGCTGCATCAAACAGTATGCAAATATGTGAGCAGTAAGGTACCCAAAAGCCAGGGTTTTGGGGGAGGAATAGTTTTAGGGATGTCTGCCTCCCCTCCCCGCTCCCCCCCCCCCGCCCCCTATGCAATATAGTTTTAGTGATGTCTGCCTCCATGTGATATATGAATAGTGCGGGGAAACCTATAAAACTTGATGTTCCAAGGTCTATGTGCTTGCTTGGATCCTTTGGGGTCCCTCTTAACATCTTGCCTGGGTAAGGTGGCTCAGGTCTCAAAGGTCACCCGTGCCGCTTAAAAGTGCGACTGAAGAGAGAGGGAGATCAGAGGAGAGAGAAGAAAATGAGCGGGAAGCAGGCATTGTTGATGTCCGAAACATCAGGAAAAATGAGAGGATGCCACTCTTGCAGAGGGACTGTTAATGAGGAAAATCCAGAGATGGGGTGCAGTAAACCCTAGGGTGCTGTGGCAGTAACAGAACTGGAAGGAATAACTCTGCTTGGTGCCCCGTGCCATGGCTCTGTGCTCTCCCTTGCCAGAGTTTGGAGTTAGCATTTCCAGGTGTTAGCTGTAGGAAACAGAGACTTGTCCTAATCCCCATATTTACGCCCCAGTGATGTGGAAGGCTGCAGAAATGCTGAGTGAGGATGTAATTTTCAAATGGAAGTGAGAGAGGAGGCATGAGAAACTGGGTGGTTTTTGCCAATTTTCTATTTAGGACAAGTCTCAGATCCGAACCAGAACCTAGAGTCATGCTTCATAACTAACAAGAAGCATTCAGCTGAGATTCTAGGGCCATTTAATAATCGAAAACCACTCATGGTTATCTCCTGGCAAGGCCTTTTGACAGGCCCTTTTGTTCAGTCTCTCTAACTATCAGCTTTACCTCTGTCGCTGGAGGTGCTTTGTTGAAGGGGCTAGGAAGAGTGTGCCACAGCGCAGAGATGTGCTTTTACTTGACTAGCAGAAGCATTGCCAATGAGTGCATAGCAAGAGCTCAGAGTTTGGGACACTGAGGCTGCGAGGAAGCTGTTCTGTCTTGGCCTGACTGTATTAATTAATTCTCGTAAAGCTTGGGAGCAAATGGAAGGGTTGGTGGTGCTCTGTGGTCTCGAATTGGCTGGGAAAATGGTAGTTAACATTACGTGGGATGTTCTTGTCCCTAAGGAAACCATTTTGTTTTCTGCCAACCCTGCTGTCCTCATCAGACTTCCTGCTCTTGTCCCTCTGGGTGTGTCCATTCAGATTTCTACCCTCTTTAGAACCAGTTATGATTCCCACGACCTAGTTCTTCTGTCTCTACTCAGTCCTTCACACACACACACTCACACACACACACACACACCATCTACTGCCTGTGTTATCCTGGAGGTTAGATAGTTGCCATAGCCAATAGATTAGATTGAGTATCTTTACTTCTGTACTTACTTACAAACTTGGTAGTGCAAGAAGGGGTGTGTGGTCCATTCCTATGAACCCTGAATGGCAGTTCAATGTATGCGGATAGTGACTCTGACAATTATTCTTTTTATAACATCCATAAATACACTTACTTGTTTGTATTTCTCACGCTGGGTCTTTAGCATAGAGTTTCTTCTCTTCCCTGTTTTGTTGGTGGTGTTTTGTTTGCTTGAATGCTGCTTTTCCTTTGATGCATTGCCAGGCAACCCTCTCCTGCGTGGTAGTTACTGATGCAGCCTGCTCACCTGGAAGCATGGTTAATAAAACACTCAGGGTTTCCCTTTTATATTCCGTATTACACAGGAGCACTGAGGCAGACTGGAGGTCACTGCAGGGGTCAAATGCTGGGTCAGATGCCTGCTGTTCACCAGGCATTTGTGAACCAGGAAGGTCCCTGAAAGGACCCATCACTGTCCCAGGGTGATCAACAAGAGGTCTCCTTACTGGGGTTCACTTGAGAGCTAAACCCTTCTTCAGGAGTCTTCTGGCTATCGCCACGAGAGGCGCTCTTTGACAGTAATGTTGATACGGAATGAGGGGGAGTGACTTCTGTTAGTTTCTAGATGAAATGAAACATGCTAACGCCCTAGTGAGAGCAGCAAACTTTTCTGTGGTGACCAGTGGAAGGATTATCCTTTCTGTACCGCCCTGGATACAGCTGTGGTAGTATGTGGTAGTATGGCTACCAGACCTATGAAGGTGGGAGACTTAGGGCTGAATGTTCACCATTGGTTGCTTTGCAAGTGTTAGGAGTAAGATGGAAAGAAACAGGAAATTCCTCAACGTGTCGCTGTTTAAATTGACTGATTTGTAATTCTTTAGTTTGAATCATAGCATTTCTAGATCCTGTGAATTGATTACAGAGAGTAAATTGCCGCTAACTATGAACAGGCAATCAAGTTCAAGCAGACAAAAGCAGTGGTAACAAGAATACATGGAGAAAATGTGAGAAGCATGAATTGCCAATGTGTCTTCTTAGCTGTTCCCCATACCTGTCAAAGACTGCAGAAATGTTTTTATTTTCTATAATGTGAGGTTAAAAGAAGAATTTCAGCATCAACCAAATTAAAAAATGCCTCAAAAATTAAATGATGCTCCATCAGCGTTACCCCCACCCCATCCCACCCAAAAAATCAGGAAGCAGACTGAGCAGACTGGCCGCACTTTCAGTAGCATTACATTAACCCTGCCAAAGCAGAATTTCTGTCAAGGGAGAGCTTTGGTGTCTTCCTCATTGGTTTGAGTTTGGGCCAGCAATTAGCACTGTCTCTGAAAAACTTGTGGGGCCAGTAGGGAGTGAACCCCATTTCCCAATCTGTCATTCTGCTTGGCTCTTAGACCTACTCAGACTTTGGAAAGAAAGTGTCTTGAGATGCATCAGAATCAAGACTTGACTCAAGTTCACTCATCCTTGAGGAATAGCTGTCCGCTTGGTCTGCCTGTCTGGTAGACGGATCCCTACTTATGTGAAAACATCAAAATGTGTTTTTGAAGTTTCCCATTTCCTGGTAATCCTTAAAACCTCTGGAGACCAAAGAACTGTTATTTTTCTTAAAGGATTTTCTAAAGCAATCAATTTTTATTCTTTGCACTTTTAATATTACTTAAACAATGAATGGGCAGAAAGTCTCCATCACTACTTTGCAAAGACTGCTTACTGCTGAGGATAAGAGTGTGTCTGTCTGTCTGTCTGTCTGTCTCTTCAGAGTGTCCTTCATCTGTTCTGTCCACTCGAGTAGAACACAGTCAGTACCGCAGGGTTCCCCCTTTACTTGCTGTGCAACAGCTGAACGCCTGTCACTTTATTGTGACCAGTTAAGACACTGACTTGCATGGAGGACAGTTGTTTCTTGCATAGATTATTTTGTGTGACGATGTGTATGTAGCCATTTTCATAGATATACTTACTCTTCACCGCAGATTAATTACATCAGTATTGCAAAGCAGCTTGAAAGACTTCCCCACACTCTGTGTTTTGTGTGCCTCTGTCTTTAAAGTATCACATGGCACTGTAATAAATTGCTTAGTGTTGATCCTAGACCATAAACAACAGCACAGCCATGCCAAGATGTAATATTGGGTCCTGGGACATAGGAAGTTGTCCTACAGATGTTTGACTGTATGTATGGATACCTACTGCTTTCCTCCCTGGATCAGAGGTTGGTTTAGGGATACTGTACATATATCCAGATAGATATAGAACTGTAGACACATATATGAATAAAATAAACCTTTTTTATAAATAGCAGTCTGATTCCTGGTATTGCCGTTTGGCAGCACTTCATGTGGATTACTTATGACTGTGACCAGAGCAAGAGGCTTACACACGTGGCTGACAGGTTGTGCTTGCCTCAGAGCTGGCAAAGCAGCTCCCTTCTCTTCCGTATAGCTTTCTTCATTTGCTGCTTGGGATTTGTTTCCTTTTGTTGGGGCAGGACTGGCTATAAGCTTCTGACTTTCTTTTTTGGGGAGGTGGGGTGTAGGGGGTGTTGTGAGATAAGCTCTTGAGTAGCCCAGGTTAGTCTCTTTCTTCCCATGTAGTCTCTTGACTTCACATGTTGGAGTTATAAGCATGTGCCACCGTACCCAGTTTGTTTAGTGTGGAGGATCAAATCCAGGGGTTTGTGCATTTGAGCTCTATCCCTGACCCTGCTGCCAGATTTCATAAGTGTAGGGTTGGCACGGGGTTGGCTTTTTTGTTTGAGACAGCTAGCTGTGTGTGGCCAGCCCAAGTTAAAGGAGTGAAGAAATGGATTCCACATCTCCTAGAGAGAAGTGACTGAGAACATATGTAATCCACCCCAGAGGCCACAAAAGGACAGAGCCTGTCTGGGCCCGGGTCCCATAATTCTGATGTCGGGTAGCAGTTGCAATAGTTTTATGTTTTAGTTTTGCTTTCAGAGGCTTATAGTAACTAGCATTTTCTAAGTACTGCCAGAGAACTAGCATGCTGAATTGGAAAAAAAAAATTCCCATGAGAGACATTATCGTAGTCATGATACAGATACAGAAAATGAGACATTGGGACGAGGGGCAGCATACATACATCAGGCTGGTGAGATTGCTCAGTGGACAATAGTATTTGCCACTCAAGCCCGATGACCGGAGTTCAGCCTCTAGAACCCATCATGGAAGACTTAACTCCTGTTAAGTTGAAGATTGTCCTCTGATTTCCACACTTGGACACGTACACATGGTCCCACACAATCTGAAAAGGTGACAAGTCTTACCAAGGCTGAGCAGCCCAGGAAAGGGAGAGCCTGACGTGTGCCGAGGCTGGCTTCCTCTAGAGTGGCAGCGTTCACTGCGGCTTCCTTTCAATAGGCTCTGTTAAAGCGCTCAGCTTTGGATCCCATGTTCTTAGAAGGGAGCATTTTATTTAATAAACCTGTTTAACTTGATTTGTATTGTAATCCCCGAGCCGTGCTCAGATATGTGTTTTTGATAACAATGAAATGGATATGATTAGACTCAAGGGCCTTCCAGAGGCTGAAGAATTCCAGGCATTGAGTTTCCAGAGCCTGAAAGCAGATGCAGATAAGAGAGGAATGATCCACACTTAACAGAGGACATAGAAACTGCAGCCCTTGGCTGTACCCCAGGCACCTGAGGACTGCTGCTTTGATATTTGAGGCACTGTCACCAGAACCAATACTCCTCCTGCCCCTGCTGGCAGAACTCTGGTTCCTATTAAAGTTGGCCAAATCACTGTGGGGCAGAGGGTGCTGAGGCTGGTGAGGTTGGCAGCTAAGGCTCCGTGTGGCTCCAGATGTACTGACTGTCACAGTGAGGTCATGACTCAGACCCAGTGGAAGAGCAGTGGATGGAGCCAAAGATATGGTGTCTGTGGTAGATGAACCAGGTAGATGTCAAAGTAAACAGAGGAAAGAGAGGAAGTGTGGTATAAGGATGGGTTGGCTGGTAACAGGTTAGGCTGGTGATAGTTGAGGTCTCAGAGATGGGGGCTGGGGAGGACACAGAGGGAGGAGAAGGAGGGAGAAGAAGAGGGGGAGAGGGAGAGGGGGAGGGAGGGAGGGAGGGAGAAAGAGAGAGAGAGAGAGAGAGAGAGAGAGAGAGAGAGAGAGAGAGAGAGAGAGAGAGAGAGAGAGAGTATATAAGATCTCTGGACTCAGTGTGGGCTTTAAGCTTTTAACTCCTACCCGAGACATTTTAATCTTAACAAAAGGGCCTGTTGGTACAAGACCTGAGAGGCCAGGTGTCTGAATGGGTAGCCTTTCCTGGAGTAGAGGACACCATAGTGTGATACTTAGGACATAAAGCCTTTAGTGAATAATGGTGTTTTCCCCAGTGCCGCTCACAAGGAAGACTTCCTCCTAGGTGAGGAGGCAACTGGATGGCCAACTCTGCCCTCGGCACTCAGGGCAACATTAATCTGTGGATGAGCTCAACCTAGGGAAGCAGGATTATGTGGAATGTATGACTTACACCCTAGGAGAGGAGTTTAGGTTGGCAAAATTATAGAACTGGACATGACTATAAATATGTAAATGAATAAATACATAAAAGTCCATACTTGAAGGATATAGGTTATTTTCATGAGGAGATGCCATGATACATCTCATAAGTGTTGTGTGTGTTTCTTTCTTTCTTTTTTTTTTTTTTTGAACCGTCCCTTCCCTTATTGAACCAAACTCCCAATAGTGCTCCCTCATTCTCTAAAGAAAAGTTATGTGGATTGCACAAGCAAATTATATGAGCAGAACAAATATTACGCAGACCACAGAGCTTCTCTGTCTTTCCTATGAATGTCCTTTATCCCTTGCTGACTAAGAACAGCTAAAGTTATTACATAGGAGGAAGAGGAATTTTCTTTTTTGGAAGGCTTGCATTATCATAATGAGTGACTAAGGGTGTATCTGTGCAAATCCAAGATACTGCTTAAGTCAGCAATGATGTTAAAGCCTGGAGAACGAAAGCCCCTTAGGGAAAAAAAAGCAACCCAAATTAGCCACTATTGATTCATAAAGAAAGCTGTAGGTTTGGCCCATTGACTTTGCAGTAAAAGCTTGGTTGGTTGGGAAGTGCTGGGCTTGGCAGCGTATTGTAAGGCAGATCCTTGGTCATGAGATTTTATGAGTGTTTGGATGCCTGGTAAGACAAATGGGTGAGAGCCCAAAAGCTCCTGTGTTTGATGAATGGCGAATAGAAATGTTTACAAAGCCTCACGGCATGTGTATGCCAGTTGCCCTCACCTGGACTTAGGAAATGTACTAGAGTAGTTATCAAGGGGAAGGATGCCAACGTGGAAGGAGAGTGCCCTGCAGTTAGAAAAGCAACAGCATCCCTGCTTGGCTGGTGGGAGAGCATGGGAATGATGGCTTACCACTGCCTTCCTGTGAGTTTTATGATCATCCTGGGTTTCCTTGGGCTCTTTGTTTGTTTTCCTCCACTACCCCTCGTGGCCTCTCCAAGCTAGCTCTGCTCCTTTCTGTTCTGAACACTTATTATATAACCCCTGTGTGTGTGTGTGTGTGTGTGTGTGTGTGTGTGTGTGTCTGCCTGCCTCCTCAGGGACACTGTGAGCTCTTTCCCAGCCCATCCTAAGCAAAACTAATCACTTGATTTTTAGCCTCTTTTCAATAGGTAAGGGAGCAGGGCATTGACAGACTTCAAAGTTGCCTTTTGGATCGAATCCCACTTGTTTAGTGTGACAGATGAGATGGACGACAACTTTCCTATTTTGGTGAAAATAATGCACTTGATGAAATTTTGTTTGGTCATTATGTCTGTGGCTCACTGTCTCTTCCTCACTCATTTTCCAATAAATATTGTATGCCAGATTCTATCTTAGGTCTGTGCACACAGCAAATGTGAATGGATGGAGTCTTTGTTTGCAGCTCCCATTCTGATGGGAGCTACACAGTGCACACAAGCCAATGCATACCCAGGGATATGTTCTATAAAGAAAGAATGCAAGAAAGGAGGAGAGGGAGGGTTTCATTAGCATGATCAGGGATGACCTCTTTACTGGAGTCTGTGACTAAGATCTTAAAGGAGTATGAGCAGAGAAACAAAAAGCAGAGACACTTTTTTCAGAGGCCAGGGTCTGCCTAGTGAGTTTAAGGGGTGTCAAGGTGATGGGCCCATGGAGCAAAGGAGGGTGGAAGGAGATGAGGCCACACATGGTACTTGGAGCAAAGAACCTTTGGAGGACTACAAAAAGCACAAGAAGACCACAAAATTGGTTTCTATTATATCACCTAGGGCTTCTTAAACCTTGGGAAAGACTGGATTTCTCTGAAGAGTTTTGAATATTGTTCTGTGTCTTAGTCAGCATTTGTATTCATGACCAAGAAAAGTAAGTTGGAGAGGAAAGGGTTTATTTGGCTTACACTTCTACATTGCTGTTCATCACCAAAGGAAGTCGGGACTGGAACTCAAGCAGGTCAGGAAGCAGGAGCTGATGCAGAGGCCATGGAGGGATGTTCCTTACTGGCTTGCTTTCCCTGGCTTGCTCAGCTTGCTTGCTTATAGAACCCAGGACTACCAGTCCAGGGATGGCATCATCCACAATGGGCCCTCCCATCTGTGATCACTAATTGAGGAAATGCCTTACAGCTGGATCTCATGGAGGCATTTCCTCAAGAGAGGCTCCTTGCTCTGTCATAACTCCAGCTTGTGTCTAAGTTGACACACAAAACCAGCCAGTACACTCTGAATCTATTTTTATCTTTCATGCACACACACGCACGCGCGCACACACACACACATGCACACACAGGCACACATGCGCACACACACATACGCACACACACTTGCACAGACACACATGAACACATGTACCTCTGTGTATGTATGTATGTTGTTGGTGTGGATGTGATGGATAAGCTGTGAGGAAGAGAAAGTATTGGCAAACCCACGGAGGTTGTGTCCCAAGGGCAGCACAAGGCAGACAATGGTCTAGTGTCCAGTGCTTATCCTTTAGCTAATCGTTTAAATTGTACTATTTTTTTTAATAACCAGAGACAATTGTGCCATAAAAACTAACTATTTTTGGATATCTTCAGAATATTTGAGTTTATTTTTCCCTTAAAAGGAATGCTTGAAAGTACCATGTGGCAGGAACCCTGGCTGAGAGTGATTTGAAAATGGCCATACCTTGATTGATGGTTCAGGGCTGATAGACGTGAGGTAGATTCTGAGTGTGGAAAGCCGACTCTGCCTTTCCTTCAGTGCCTTACAATACCGTCCCCTCCCCCATTACCAACCTCCATACTCCTTGAGTGGTTTACACCAGATACAGCTCCTGAGAGACCTGAATGCTGGTGCCTTGCTACTTGGGTAAAGCTGTTTGGCAATGAGCTTGTGACCAAGCCTGATAAGCACGCTGTCAAATGAAGGGTGCTTCTGTTTCTGTTCCCAGGATGCTTATCTTTGGTACACTGTTTTATCCAAACTGGTGTGGTTGTTTTTTTTTTTTTTTTACATGCCTGATGAGGAAACCGAGGCCTGAAGCTTGCAGGAAAAAGAAGCAAAAATATAAGAACCCCTTTTCCTTTGTTTAATATTCAGGTTTTCGTCTTTTTCTGCCTCACTTTTAACTGTATCATGGAATGTCCCCACTAAAGTGCACATTTAGAAATCTTTATTTAAATCTTTATTTATTTAAATTCTAATTCCTCAGTGAGTCTTGCCTACCTCCAACAGTTCTGTAGCTCACACTATTAAAATGATTGGAATTTATTGTTAGCTGTAGCTTTGGTTTGGGGCATATGGTAATCTGCTCTCAGTAGGTTTTTATTGACAGTGGTTGGTTATTGGATCTTATCATCAGGTTGAGAAATACAGAAGAGCACTTGTGTTCTATTTGGGGTCTGTGAGGGCGGCTGTTTAGCTGCCTTCAGCTTCTTAGCAGTGAGTATGAGTGTGTGTGTGTGTGTGGGGGGGGGGGGTAGGGGTAGTGGTGGTGGTGATGATGATAGGAATTCTTTATATATTTAAGGTATCAGCTACTTTTGTTCCATGTCTTAGTTTGTCTGCACTGGTCTTTGTACAATGCTTTGGTATTTCCCGATGCAGTCACAGTGAATATAGAACGAGGCTTGCAAGGGAATCACTTCTCTATATAAAATAAACAGCTCTGTGTGCTTATCCACAAGGGACTTCGAGGTCCTCTGGAGTGATTGAGCGCCATGCATCTGGGGGCAAAGGTACCTTTCACAGATGGACAGTCAGCAGTTCTGTTTGGAAAGAGCAATCTCTAGTTATATGAGGCAAACACAGAGTTACGATTTCTGACCAGGACATGGGGAGAGTTGTGTTTTCCCACCTCATACTGCTAGAGAGGAATTCCAGGAGAACTTTAGCAAGAGGGGCCTGTGGAGAGTAGCCAGGAAGTTGGATGCTGGTCTGTTAGATTAGATAAAGGTTAGTTTTAATTTCTTGGTGCTCAGAGTCTAATCCTGGCTAAACCAAAATCAAATTTATTTCCACGCTTGGTAGGGAGCACCCTGATTAAGTGTTTGGCTGAGGACACAGCAGAACAGGAGGGTTCAGGATGGCTATGCCTTTGCTGGTTATTAAACACCCCCCCACACACACACACACACAACCCCAGTGAGGAGGAAAAGGGGGTGAATTGGAATCTGGTCAGGAAGATTCATTCCCAACATGGAGTGGGTCCATTTAAAAGTCAGATTTGGGATTCATTCTTTATCTTTCACCCTTTTATATATCTTAACCAATCTCTCTCTCTCTCTGTCCCTGCCCTCTCTCTCTCCCTCTCTCTCTCTCCCTGTCTCTCCATCTCTTCTTCTCCTTCTCTCCCTTCCTCCCCCACTCTTCCCTTCTCTCCCTCTCTTCCTCTCTCTCTCCCTTTCTCTTTCCCTCCCCCTCTCTCTTTCTCTCAGTCTCCTTCCTTCCCTTCTCTATCCCTCCCTCCCTCCCTCCCTCTTCCCCCTCTCTGTCCCTCTCCTTCTCCCCATATCTCCCCTGGATGAGTTAGACAGCATCTCATTCGGGGCCCTTGAGACACTAAGAAAATGCTTTCTGGACCTGTGTGTAATTACTGTGGAGGAAAATGTCTCGTGCTGATAAAGCTGCCTTCAAGCCTTCTAGTTCCCCAAGTAGCAAAAGGTGGATGTTTCTCTTATTTGGCATTAAATGTCCTCAGCTAGCAATGAGGACATATGGGGGTCAGGATAATATGTCCAATGGTTATGAGAGGTCTCTGATTTTTGGACACCCTTACTGACATCCCCAGGGGTTCATGTGTTGTCTCTCTAAAATCATGTTTGTAAAGCTGTGACCCCTGGAATCATAGATGCCCTGCCACTTCCCAGTTAGGGAAACCTGTGAAATGTTACCTTTCTGTGCTGAGCATTTCGTGCTATAAAGAAGTGATGACAAGTATGTGTAGCCCGTCCCCACCACAAAGACTGGTGACATAGCCCACCGTTCATCATCCTGCAGTCTGTGATCAGTGGGAACTCTTTCAGCTGTAGTGGTACCAGTAATGACACAGCTCACTACAGTGCTTGCTGGACAGTAAGTGCCAAGTGGAGAAGTGTTTTCTAAACAGAGGCATTAGTAGCTGTAACTGTGAGCACTGATGGAATTTAAAGGAGGGCCTTAAGTGTAGGCTAACGTGTCATGAGAACAATGTCCAGGAATCCCGAGAGGCTCTGCTCGCTGATGCTTTTCCTCGCTTGACATTCATGATGGAAGCACAGGACCTGGGAAAACATTGATCCAGATATAGGCAAGTCTTAGGCAGATTTTTATTTATTTACTTATTTTTGAAGCATGGTGATAGATTTGACTTGTCTTTGGAAATAAAGGATATTGTCCTTAAAGAATGTTAATGAACTAATCAGTCTCAAGACTAATTGCTTTAAATTTTCTTACTTTGTGTGTGTATATGAGTGTGTTTGTGCACACACTTGTGCACACTTCCATTATACAGAGCAGAAGTTGACATCTGCTGTCTTTCACTCTCCACGACACTTTAGAGACAAGATCTCTCTTTGAACTTAGAGTTCACAGATTTGGTTGGACTGGCTAGCTAAACAAGCCCGGGGCAGATCCTACTTTTTATGCTTACTCAATGCAGGCATCATAGACTTGCCCTGTGCCCAACTTTTCACATGGGTGCTGAGATTCAGGCTCAAGTTCTTGCTCTTACATGGCTAGCAGTTTACTGAGTTATTTCCCCACCCACCCACCCCCCTAAATTTTTATTATCAACTTGTTTTAACTTTGTCCTATCTATTGTATTGTCAGTTACTTTTGTGGATAGAAACAGGTTAGAAGGTGCAATAAGGGCAAGGGAAAGCGTGATAGGCCAGTGTTTGCATGGGCTGTATAACAGTTGCTTCTGTTGGTGAATTCCCCTGCAAGCTGCAGGATATAGCAGTGTGGGCTGGATAGGAGCTCTGCTTTGGAGTGACAATGGGTGCAGGAGGAGGATCATCTGGAGTCAGCAAGGAGCCCAGTGATGGGATTAGAGAGGACTCGGGATGTGCCCCATAGCCATAAAGATCTCTGCTTCTCTGTGTACCTGGGCTTTATCTGAGCATCAGAGGGTAAGAATCTGTATAGTCTGCTGGTGGTTTGAAGTTGGTTAGGTGTTTCCTTTGTTTGCTAAGGGGAAGGAGTCAAGAGTGGGATGAGAAGGTCCCTGACCAAAGTCCTGTCTCCAAGCCTTGCCTAGCAGTGATTTTAACCTGGTCCTTTTCAGAGGTGGAGTTTTTGACACCCTGGACTCCACTTCCTGTCCATCTCTGCAGGTCCTTGCATTGATGTTCCCATGTCTGTGGCATAAATACTTAGCTCTTAGCACTCTAGCACGAGCTGTTTGCCTGTTTATCTTCCTTGGAATGTCTCCCAAGAGCTTCTAGCTAGGGAGGATCAATGGCTGGAAAAGTGCTTTCTCCTCAGAGTGGTTTTGCAGTCCAAGTGACCAGATAAGTCATCATTACGATAAGTGAAAAGTGAGATTAGTCTGATTGATAGAAAGGGCTCACAAATGGCAGCTACATTCACATTTACCAGTCATGTGTATAGCCCAAGCTATGTGCCAAGTTCCCTGTCCCCAAAAGGAGATCCTAGCTGCCCTTCCAGTCCTTTGCTCCTGAGAGTGAGTCCCAAGCCCCATCTCTTTGTGCCCTCAATGCACTGGGATCAGAGAGCTCTGCTTCCTGCCCAATCCCACAGGACTGAGAGTGGCTGTAGGTGTCCTCTCAGGAAGAGAAGAGCAGGGTCAAATCCTGGACTGCCAGAATGTACCCAGGGCCTGGAAATGTTGCATTGTGGTAAACATGATAACTGGGGAGGAGTGCAGACAGCCTCCAATGCTTAAGATCTTTCAACTTCACAATGACACAAAAATGGTTCAGTGGACACTGCACTACACATTTCATTCTTCTCCTTAGCTGTCAAAATGCAGTCCATTCTTTTTTAAAGCTAGGTAGCCGAAAGCCATAGCTTTCAGTCAGCAATGAGACCATTGGGATAACCAATCAATCCATAGTCTACAGTATGCACTGCTGCTAGGCTATGCTATTCTAAGTTAGGAGAAATGAACACACTTAGCTGATGGTATTTTCAACAGTCAGTTTATCAGAATGTAACCTCATGGTAAGTCAAGGTTATCTACTGATACTTTGCTGAAATACTTCCAGTGGAGCAGTATGGTACATTATTTCCATCTCATCATGTAGGTATTGCCTCCCTTCATTTGAGAAGCTAAATATGGGATGGGTGGAGATGCCTCATTGGTGAGAGTGCTTGCTTTGCAAGTCTGATGACCTCAGTTCGTATCCCCAGCATTTGTGTAAAAAGCTGGGCAGGGTCACATACATACAGTCTGCAGTTGGGGCAGTAGAGACAGGAGGGTCTTTGGAGTTTATTAGTCAGCGAGTCTAGCCAAATCAGTGAGCTGTGGGTTCATAAGAGACCCTTGAATGGGGCCTCAAGAAATAAATTGGGAGAACGACTGAGGAAAACTATTGGCATTGACCGCCAGATCTGGCATGCACTTGAACACATGTGTACACACACGCAGCTAAATCTCTGCGTTTAGAAATATGTTGCCTTATACACAACCAAACCCTGGTTGTTTGATGGTTCACAACAATCAACACTTGTGATATCCCAAAGCATCTTGCCAGTGGTAGAGTTAGTATCGCAAATGCATATTGCCCATTTATATTCTGGTTAATAAAAGCAAGATCGTTAACATTCACCAGAACGGCAACCTGGTGCCTTTAATCTTCTAAAAAACCTCTTTCCAAATTAGAAAAGAATCGTGGTGTTGAAGGCTGGGGCTTTGTTTGCAGTTGAAGGTCAAGGGAATTGTTCTCCATAACGATATTCTATGTATAAGAGTGTCCTGTAGAGAAAGAAAAAAAAAAAGAGAGAAGCAAAAGCCTTTCTCATATAGAGCAAACTCCACATAGCAGTTAAAATTCATTTGTAACTGACAGAAATATGTTAATTGCTTTTCTTGGGTGAATGACCCTTCTACCAATAGGAATGATAGTTAAAATTCACTCAACTAATTCGAGGGTTTTTGTTTGTTTGTTTGTTTTTAATGTCAGAGTTCATTGTACCTTTATAGAGTTCATAAAGTATTCTAATCAAGTTGGGTGGCTGGTCAGAGTCATCCAAAATATCACACATTCGCATTTCCCCAGTAGTAAAATTAACTCTATATGGGCAACCAAGGACACGCTTTGGTGATTAGAGTGTCTTGGACCATTTCACTTCCGGGCTGGATGGCAAAGTTGCTCCAGCTTTGCCCATTGGCCACTGAGCTGTTTCTCCAGTCCAGTGGTTCTCAACCTTTCTAATGCTGCAGCCATTCAATTCAGTTCCCTCGTGTTGTGGTGACCCCCAACCAGAAAATTATGTTTGTCGATACTTCACAACTGTAATTGTGCTACTGTTGTGAGTCATAATGTAAATTACCTTTGTTTTCTGATGGCCTTAGCTGACCTTTGTAAAAGGTCCTTTAACTCCCTCCCCAAAGAGGTCGAAACCCACAGGTTGAGAACTCCTGCTCTAATCTCACACAACATTGGATTATAAATTTCTGGACACCAGAAATTAGGAGCCAGAGTCTAACACAGTGAAAAATGAAGGGAACGTTTATATTGCTTAGGAATAGGTCTCAATATGAGGAAAGCTTTTTTAAAAAATATATAGGACATTATTATACAAAGAATGCTGTTATGGAAAACAATACCCTTGACCTTAGAAAACCTACTGTGTGAGGGTTTTGTTATGTATTGTCACTTCCCCTCTTATTGCCTTAGAGTTTGAGTTGCTTAACCTTGTGGCCACATTGTTGACCTGTATTTCTGGTCAATAGTCACCATTAAGATGTAGCATCCAACCAACTCAGTGGACCTCAGTACCATCAAAGTGCCTGACTGTCTCTGGGCCTTGTAACATTATGTTTGCTGCTTCAACTGGTTATCCAATCCATAACTGCACCATGGCCCGTCTACCTCCTGTCCCTCCCATACAGCTTAATATTAAATACTAGTTTCCTTGAAAAAGGTTCTCTGATGTTCCCATCTCTCATAGGTTTTAACCCATCTACTATGTACCCATTGCCTTAGGTACCACTATATCTGGCAGGTAATACCCTAACCAGGCCTGCAGCATTTTATGTCCCACTAGAGTGGCTATTAGTCACCAATGATCCTAGCTATTACTAAGTGCCTTATCCTGAATTTTTATGTTCCTACTGTCCCATGAGGTAGGGCCTATCTGCAGGGACAGTTGGTAGTGAAGGATGGACGCTCACACTAGGATCAGGTTGAAACTGGAGCCTCATTCTGCCCTCTGTTTGCACCATAGGTTTTGATTTCTCAGATCAGTTCTCATCATGGCTTTCAGGGCTGACATCTGTAAGATCTGGGGGTTTGTTTATGGGTAGGTAGGTTGAAGTGGGTTGACCAGCATCAAAGATTTCAGATCCATATTGAAATCCAGTGCTGGGGGAACCGAGTCTGGATTTAGGCATGTTGTGTTGGAGATGGCTAGTAGACATCTAGGAGATGTGCAGTATATACTGACGGATATTAGGTAAGACGGAGTCTAGGATTGGGGAATCTTTGGTTTCCATCGCTCTTCATTCACAGTGCCGGTGGCTGGTGGATTAGGCGGTTCTGTAATCTAGTCCACTCTCTCCACAGTTGATGTCTTTGCTTCCTGTATCATATAGGAAATAGTATACAGTAAGCCAAATGGTTGGTACAGTGTAGACTCAGATGCTGGTCAAAGCACCATAGCCTTCACTTATATATAAGAAATGTGTGCTTATGACTAAGAATCCACCTTCAAAGCACGGTGTGTTTTAAAAATCATGGTTTTAAAATATAATTTTAAACAAAAATCAGATTAGTTTAATCACATTGTATGAATTACGTACACCTTTGGCTCAAAGAAATGGTGGAAAGGAGTAAGTTACACAGGTGTGACTGTAAAAAAGTAATTCATGTTTATAAAGCTTTGGAAAATAGATGGGTAAACCTGTTTGGAAATCTACTATCAGGTAACATATTGGTGTGTTCTTTTAATTATTTAAAGACTTCATATTAAAATCTTACAGTGTTACGTTCAGTTTCTTCAATTTTTTTTCTTTAGAAAAAACGCAGATTTCCTAAGTTTTAGTCGTCAATCTTATTTACCACATATCTAATTGCCTATTGAATAAGTGTATTGTTTTAAAAAAAATCTTTGTATGAATGAGTTACTTGTATGACTGTCTGGTCTTTTCATAGCAGTCCTCTCTAGGGGATACACTAAAAGACCCCTACTGAGTGCCTGAAATGGACAGTATTGGCATAAACTATGTTTATTATTGCAACTAACATACCATGTCCGAGTATAACTTATAGGTGAACAACAGTAACTAATATTAAAGTTGATCAGTACGTTGTAACAGAAGCTACCCATCTTATGTATTGTTTACTCCTGGAATTCTCCACTTAATATTGTTTTAAAAAATTCAATTGTTTTTATTTTGGGTGCACATATAAAAGCCTGTCATCACAGGGCAACTTGAAGCACTCAATCCTCCCTACTGCCAATCTGGGGATTGAACCTAGAGTCCTCAGCCTTGGCAGCAGGCACGGCAGCTACTAAGCCATTTTGCTGGTCCCACCAATGAGTATTTTTAAACTGTAGTTGGATAGAGGTAACAAACTCCAGGAAGCAAAGCAGTGGAAAGAGGCAAACCATCTTTAAGGGACGATGAGAGGGAAGTCAAAGAGAGACGTTAGGGAAGGCTAGGGGCTAGGTTGACTCAAGGAAACTTGCTTACATGAAGCAGTGGAGGAGGGTTGGTTAACCTCTGATCTCACAGAATGAAAAACAAGGATACCTTGAGGCCCTGGGGTGGTCTTTGTAAAGAAATCGAAAGACTATAAAGGTTCTGTATTTTTTTTTTTAAGACTAAACAACGGGCTATATAATAAATTGGAACCATCTGCTGTTTTACTCTGGTCTGCTTACTTTAGCTTGTGCCTGCTGCTGAGGAATTCCTTTCAAATGGTGAAGGAGTGTTGCAGGTGTTGAGGAAGCAGCTGGGGCAGAGTGCAGAGATCATCAGGGACAGGCAGCAAAGGCAGAGTCAGCCTGGGCTGCTGGACCAGCTCCCATCCTGGTTACCCCTAGGGATCAGAGTGACTGAGGCTGCTGTGGCTATGAGGTTCTGATTCGTGCGATATGAGGCAGAGGCTGGGAGTGAGCTTAAACCACAAAGAGAAACTAATTTTAGAAAGATGTTTTAAAAAGGTATTTCCTTCGAATATCTAATAATATGGCTCTCCTTGCAGACAACTGTCTCCAGGTGACTCATGCTACTCTGCTTCTGTGGATTTTTCTGTGGACCAATCTAACTGTGTGTTTTTACACGCGCATACATGTGTGCTGACTTGCTCACATGTGTGTGTGTGAGAGTGCGCTTGATAGGAATTTGTACGTGCTAAGGTTGCTAGAAATGAAAATAGTCTAAAGATCCACTGTGCCTCAGTGTGATTATTTCAACCCAGTGAAACAATGGAACCAAGAGAGTGGGATTTCCCCAAGAATCCTGCTGTGACAAGGTAAAGATAACCAGCAAGACTGGGAACTTGTTTCCCAGAGAGCAAGAGAGATTTCACACAATTCTAACAACTTGTCAGGTCATCTTACAGGAAGGGACTGAAGCCCAGACACTGGTGGGTCAATAGTGGGTGGGACTACACCTTCACCAGGACAGCTATTTAAACTTTGATCTCAGTTCAGGACCTCAAAGAAGACTGCGGAAAGAGGAGTATTCAATGGATCTCTTTGTCTCTCTTCCCAGTGTGGCCACATTGAAAAAAAAAAAAAAAAAAAAAAAACAAACCCTCCTTTTCCTGCTTTTTAAATTTGGCCTTTTTATTGGCTTATTGAGGAAGTGTGGCTGGATCTGGCTTGGGGCATAGGTTGTGACCCCCCCAACGTCTGCAACAGTACCGTTGAGTTCTAACCCCACCCCTGCGGAACAGCCTAAGATCCCTGGAGCACAGAGGGGCCTTTCCCAATCAAAGGGGCAGCTGAGGTGTATGCCAGCTCTATCTGCTTTAGTGCTGACTTCCTGTATATAGCAGGAAGATTATCACTTAGAAGTCCCTAAATTAAACTGTTTGCTGAGTACACGTCTATAGTTAAAGGACTGACTTAATTTTTGTTTAAAGTAGATAGTCCCATAATGATAATCTAAAGTGTTTAACCCCCTGATTTGGCAAACCATGCCATGTAATGGACTGACCAAGGGAATCTGAGGCACTATTTTTTGAAGTAGAATGGAGGGTCTGTTTCAGCCTCTCCCTCCCCTGGTGTTTTCCTGTCCCTCCTGCTGCACCCACCCTGTCCCCCTGTTAGGAGCTCATTTAATACATTAGCCTATTCTGGTTGGTCCACTGGATAGCAGTCCTAGTGATCAGGATAGTCTTGAGGTTTTTGCTGCTCTCTGGAAGTGAGGGAAAGCCAGCGAGCTGTGTGAGAAAAGCCATCTGCAAGCTGGGCTTGTTTTTCTCTGTTCCCCTTTCTTTGGCATGTTGAATGCCAGGCTGGAAACCCTGGCACAGTGCAGGAGGTGCCAGAACCTGGCTTACTAGCTAGAACTGTCATTCAGCACAATTGTTTTTTTTTTTTCTCACACATAAGATACACCATTCATTCAGAAATGTGCGTGGATAAAAGTGGAGAGAGTAGGTTGTGGGAACTCGGGTGACGAAAGCATTCGCACCCGAAGATTCCAGTATAGTGTGGAATGAGGCCCCTTGGAGGGGATGGCTGTAGAAACCCAGCTGTTTGAATGCTGGGAAATAATTTCCAGAGTGCTAGTCTGCCTTCAATCTCATTAGCTTTCCAAGTATTTTTAGTTCAAATTAAATTATCTGAGCTCAGTGCAGATGATTCCCTACTGGCTTTTCCTCCTTGCTGGAAAACCAAGCTGCCTTGCTAAGAATTATACCATCAATAGCAATGGAGCAGCTTCTGATGAGGGACAGGGCAGCTTCTGGTGCCTATGATGACGATGTTGCTTCACCCTGCTACTTCGCATTGTGACACCTCTGACGCATCCTAGGAAGTGAGTTCTGTGTGTCCCTTGCTGGAGGTGAATCCCCGTTTGGGGTCTCTTGAGTTCGAGAAGATCGTGCTCCGCTTCACACAGCTGTTGAACATTGCTCAGCGATGTATGGACAGAGGTAGCTTCCCATAGATATCATTCATATCTAATATCTACACATCTGTCCCTAGAGGAGCCCACAATTAGGGTAGAATTAGGATTATAACGTGGTTGGCAGGCCTGGGAGGTGAAAGAAAGGAGATGTTATAAGAGTGTATTTTATGGTAGAGGAACTTCTTAGCCTATCCCAAATGATGCCAGCCACCGCTTACATTTGAACAGAAGGTTCCTGATCTTCGTTATCATGGTCATTCACACAGTGTTATTTATATTTTCCTTGACTAATAGAATTTGGTCATGAATATAGCCTTTTTTGTTGTCAAGGAACCACCAAGTGCCAATTTGTACCCATTCTGTGAAACTCATGTTGGGTTTCCTGTGTGCACACTCATTTATATATGTTTTAATGTGGTTGTGCCTTGTTTCTCATATTTACACTTTGCCTCCCCCATAAGTTTATCATTTTCAGCAGCAGGGGTGGCTGTTTTTTTTTTTTTTTTTTTTTGCATTCTGCTCTGTTATACCTAATATAGTACCAGACATCAAAGAAAAACCAGTGGAGAATGATGCTACCATGTAGCAGGCTCGGCGCAGAATAAAGCACAGAGCCCCTGACCTCCATAGGATGTTGCCTAAGATCTCAAGTCGCATACATGACCTTCTTCTACATGTGGCTGTTAGAACCTGCTGAGCAAATGGGGCTCTGTTGATCTACGACATACTGGATATGATATTATATGTAAGTGGGACCTTGCCTGCCGGAAGGGGAAGGGACATGTTCGTGGTATCCCCACTGCTGGTAGAAACTACACAATGATTCTGTAATTGGTGCTGAGTCAATTTCCTATTTTAGAGGAATTCTTTATTTTCCTTCCCACTCCAAAAAGTTCTCCAGTGTCCCCTTCAGCACAGGACACCAGGACAAGTTGAGTGGATTTGGAGGTTTCTTTATCTTCCTCTATATTCGCCTGTATCTGTTTCCTAAGGATTCCCCAACAGTAAAACACAGCAATGAGCAGCCACAACTTTGTTCCCAACTTCTTGCTCCACTTCTACAGTTGCTGTGCTTAGTCGCCTCAAGAATTGGGTGCCACCTGATTAATGGTGTGTGTGTGTGTGTGTGAGAGAGAGAGAGGAGGGGGGGAGAGGGAGAGAAAGAGAGAGAGAGATATTGATTCTGTGCTGCCTACTTACTGTAGTGGTTTTATCAGCTTGGAATTGAAAATTCGGATGAAGGAAAACAAAGTAAAAGCAGCCGCATCAGATATGATGAAGTAATTCTTCCCCAGACCTGATTCACAGAAGTGTCTCTTTACATTTTGAGCTTTATTGCTTTATCATTTTAAAAAGAATCATTACTGTATCTTGTGGACAGAATCGGCTCATAAATCTTAAAAGAAAAAAAAAAAGCTAATTATGTTTGGTTACTAGTGTTGCCTGAATCCAGATGAACTCTCTCCTATTTCTAGGTTAGCTGTTGGAAAGGTGGTGGTGGTGGTGTGTGTGTGTGTGTGTGTGTGTGTGTGTGTGTGTGTGTGTGTTGCATACCAGCGTGGAAAAGTATGTCCTGGTAATTGCAAATCACAGAGAAAAGAATGATATTTTGCCATTAAAGGAGTTTTGTACCACTTGGTTATGCTAAAATGAGCACGAGAGAGTCCAATTTCAGATCAAAGAGGGTAATTATACTGCTTCTTTATTATTTATATAAATCTGTTAGGAAAAGGAGAAGACAGAAGAACACATTAACCTGATAGAATATGAAACATATACTCTCCCCTCTCTTTCTGTCTCTCTCTGTGTTTGAGATCAAAACAGTAGCTATGTAGTATTTATACAGATACATATTTATACAGAGATACTTAAAAATCACACACAGAAAAAATAGGGCCATGCCCACCCAGTCTCCTGTGTTAGAGACAATGTTTGCATGGTGACTGCCTTACATTTGGGTGCCTACTGTGTGCTTCGTTTGATAATGAGCTTGAAGCAAGGACTTAAGTAACTTGTCTAAAGTCACAGCATAAACAGCAGAACCTCTGATAACTAATTTTGCGTTTCCCTTTCCGTAGTAACTAAAACCAAGACAAAAACAAAAATTATAAAGCAGACACAAGCTAAAGATAAGCAACCTCTAATTAAAAAAAAAAAAGTATTGCATTTTTGTATGTATGCAAATGCTCCCATGCAAGGGTTTTGTGTGTGTGTGTGTGTGTGAGAGAGAGAGAGAGAGAGAGAGAGAGAGAGAGAGAGAGAGAGAGAGAGAGAGAGGGAGAGAGAGAGAGAGAGAGAGAGAGAGAGAACATCAGAAGACAGACACCTCATAGGAGTCAGTTCTCTTCTCCCATCATGTGGATCCTTGGGATTGAACTCTGGTCCTCAGAATTGGCTGCAAGCCCCTTTACCCACTGAGCTTTAACTAAGCCAAACAAATGGTAATTTTTAACGAAGAGAACTGTGCTGAAAGTAACTTTTTGTTAAGTTAGTCAGTCCTCTTTGATTTTACGAGCATTCCAACTTCTGTTCAAGTCACCAACAATCTCTGCCCTGGAAATGGAAGTGGAGGCTATTTTCCTTACGTTCCTTGGAACAGGTGAGGATTATAGACCAGTCATTTGTTTCTCCTGGATACTAAGTTTCTCTCTAAGTTCTCAGTAGGGAACTCTTCACCAAACCAGGGAAACTGAAACTAAGAAACTTGTCTTGGGGCTAGAGAGGTGGCTAAGCAGGTTAGAGCTGCTTTCAGCTCCTCCAGAGGTCTCCCATTCGAATACCCACATCAGGCAGCTCACAAATGCTTGTAGTTCAAGTTCTGGGGAGCTGACCTCCTCTGCCTCTTCTGGCTCCTAACCTTGTGTTGTTAGACACACATAAGCAAAATCAGCCTTTTAAAGAAGGGAAACGTTCCCCCCACTCCCTTTTAATTTGCTACACTGGTGCCTGAAATCTGTTACTGAACTGTATCTCCACTCATTTGGCCCTCCCTTCTTCTCTCCCTCCTTCCCTCCTTCTTTGAGATATGATCTTACTTACCACTTGGCCTTGAACTCAGTTGCACTGTGTAACCCTGGTGGTCCTAGAATTGGCAACCTTCCTGCCTCAGTCTCCTGGGTGTTGGGATTATAAGTGTATACCACTATGCCCCACTCTTTCTCAGCTTTCAACACAGAGACCTTGTTACGGATCATATTCTTGTGTGATCATGTAAGCTAAAGACTTCAAAAGGACCTTGTATCCAGAACTACAAAGCATTTTTGTGTGCCACTGTGTGTGATACAGGGAATCTGGCAGGGAATGGGATGAGTGAGGAACAAGAAAAACTGCTCAGAGGGCTTTTTAACCTCAAGAGGCCTTTAGAATTTTATTTTCTTTATTCTTTATTTTGTGTGATTCCCCTTTCTTGTAATTACTTGAAAGAATTTGATGTGCGCCCGTGTAAGTATCAAAACTTTCTCTCTGTAAATAACAGAGGCTAGCCATTTAAATCAGCATATGGTCCCCATCTCCCCACCTTGTTGGGAGGTAAAGTGAACATTTCTTCAGATGGGCTGGCATCAGTTATCAAAAGAGGAACAGTCTTGATCCACGAAAAACCCTGCCCCCCCCCCCAAATCTATGCACACATACCCATACATGCACAGGCATGTACATGTGCCAGAATACAACTTCTAGAGAAATGGATCTCTCCTCCCATATGGGCTCTGGGGAATCGAACTTAGGTCATCAGACTTGGTGGTGAACATACATATCCGCTGAGCCATCTTGCTAGCCTATTTAATTTTATTTTAAAATGTTCTGTCATAACTGAATCTTAAGAACCATTATATGTGAAACTACTGAATCTTAAAGAAGAGATATGCTGCAATTGCTGAAGAAATCTTTGAAAAATTTTTCTTGAATACATAAAACAAAAACAAACAAACCTCAAAGCACTTAGCTCGTGGGGCACCCTTGGTCCGAGTCCTTCATTTATCTGAAAACCTGTTGTAAATAAAGGTGAATTGGGCCCCATAGCTCAGCTCTCCCATGTCTGCCTCTGGGACACTTTATGCTCATTTCTTTCTTTTTCGAGGTTTACAGTTCAGTTTCTTACGTTTTATATGTTTAAACATCCCAGGAGAGTAGCTGTCCCTTAGACGGAATGCGTAGGTTTGCCTTGGTGTCCTGTCTGGTTCCTGCCTCATCTCAGGATGGAATCCCAAGCCTTGAAAAACCAAAGCAACCTGCCAGCGGGGTGTTCTCTGCTCCTTTTTAGCAATCATCTTTATTGCTGTTCACGTCTGATTGCTGCTCTGACATTTCCATGAAAATTACCTAGGGCAGCTCAACTAGATAAATTAGTCCCTTTCTTAACAAATAATAATAATAATAATAATAAAAACCATTGACATTTTGGCAGTGCTCATTAACTGTATTAGCCAGGAGTCCTGCTTTTACTGAAAAGGCATCCTGAGCATGTGACTGCAGGTTGGGGAAGATAAAGACAGGACAGATCCTAATTAGCAAGTGTAATAAATGGCAAAACAGTTTGTGGGACTCCCTGAATAACATTAATCAGGGTTAGAAAGCTACCACAACTTAGTCATTTGTTTCAGTGTGACTGTGGGGGGTGGGGGTGGGGGAACCACATTTGTCTAGAGATAGAAATGAATGTTTGATGTCTTCAATAGCAGTAGCTAAATTCAAGACGTTGTCTAATCGTTCCTTATCATTCAGAGTCACTTTGGAAAAGCTTATTGTAGGCAGTTGGTTCCCCACAGGACAGCCTGTTGTGGTCTACAGGTCCAGTTCCCACGTGGAGAGAGACCTCTAAAACTGGCAACCTTGCCAGTTGTTTTTGAGCAGAAAAGTCCATATGTGCTTCGAAGTCCCAAGGCTGCAAAGCTGATCTCGGCGCCACCATCTCAGCCACCCTGCTTCCTGTTGCCCTTGTCACCTGATTTCTGCTGATGATTTTCTTTTGTCTCTTTGGTGTGTTTTGTTTCTCACCTTTCAGATAAATAAGCGCAGCCTTTATAGATCACAGGGATCTTTGTTAGTCTTTCTGTCCTCCCTCCAGCACTAGCCAATCAGTGTGCCATTGAGTAAAATCTCTGGGTCCTCTACTTCGGTGTCTTTTAACTGCTGATTTTGTTTTCCTCTTAAGCCCAGTATTTAGATCTTTTAAAAGCCAGTTAAAACTAGTTTTCTAGATCGTCAAAGATTTACTAGCAGGTGTTTGAGATGAATCCACGCCTCCCAAACTGAAAAGGTTTGGTTTTGGCAATAGCTTCTGGGGTTGTATTTTTCAGCTCTGTTGTTACTAGAGTTGGATAGCCGAGGCAGCTAGCTTTAGCAAAGTAGTTTGTTTAACTGGTAGATTTGGAAGCTTAAAGTTGAAATGGCATGATGCAGGCTGGGGCTGGGGCTGGGGCTTTGTGGTAGGTAGTTGGTGGCTGCTGGAGCTCTTGGGAACGAAGATCCAGAGGCGGCTAAGGGAGGCTAAGCTTGCCCTTTAGACATCACCCCTCCCTCTCATGAGAGCCTCCAGAGGGGACAGTAAACTGAAAATCAAGAGAGTCGACTTGCTATGGTATGGTTTCAGAGACATGGTTTGAAGTAGTTAAGTGCACCTGAGAAAGATGGCTCCCATAAGAAAGCATATTGCTGCTGCTGGTGATGAGAGAGAGAGAGAGAGTGTGTGTTGGTAAGAGAGAGAGAGATGGGGGGGGGGGGAGAGATCAGATCAGGGAGAGGTGGGGGAGGGAGGACCAGGCAGTGAATGTAAGGCGTGATATATGACCAGGTGAGACCAAGGAGTGAAGCCTCCCACCCCACCCGAGAGATCCTTGAGGATGTAGTATGTGCACACTAAGGTGTTCACTGATGCATCTCTCCTTGGAAAGAACATTTCGGTATTAGCTGGACATTGTGTGGGAGAACGTGCTTATGGGGAAGCATCAGACGTCATGGGTAGGATTGGGGATGTGGTGAGGAGGAAAGCGAGGGAAGCATTGACTCTGTAAGCCAGCTTGGCCAGGGTGAAGCCTGTGGCTTGCAAGATTCGGCTGGGAAGGTGAGAGGCTCTGAGAAGAGGAAGCAGTGGAAAGTCAAAGATATAAATGTAGCTGGTTTGGATTGTTTTTTCCTTAAAGTTCTACTCTATTTTATTGGCCATTTTCATGGCCAATAAATATATAATGTACTTTGAACAGCCCCCCATATCCCACCCATGTACCCCATCTTCCTTCTTGCCTCTCCCATTAGATTAGTTTGCTTCCACTTTGATGTCATCTGAATATACACAGTTTGTTTGTATCTGTATAAAATTCAAGAACCAAAAAGGAGAGAAAACATGAAATATTTGTCTTTCTTAGACTGGCTTAATTTGCTTAATGGGATCATCTTCATTCGTATTAAAGGTAAAACCACATTTAATAGCATTATTGAGATATGAGTCATCTACAAGTAGCTTATCTATATACAATGTACAATTCGGTGGTTTCAGCATATTTCCAGGGTGGTGTAGCTATCATCACGCTCCGAGTTTAGAACATTTGTCATCGCCAAAGAAACCCATTAGCAACCATTCCATGCCTCAGGGAAAGCATTTATCTCCTTCTGTGGCTCTGGATTTTCCTATTCTAAAAACTGTGTAATGTTGGCCTCCTGTATCCGTGAATTCTGCACGTGTGGACTCAATCGACCATGGACCAAAAATATTCAGAAAAACAATTGGGTCTGTCCTGATCGGGCACATATTTTTTTTTCTCGTCATTATTCCTTAGACAATGTAGCACAGCTATTTATGTAACATTACCATGGTCCTGGGTATTATATATTAATCTAGATAGCATTCAAAGTGCATGGGAGAATATATGTACATTATGTGCAAATACATCCTTTTCTGAATAAATTGTACATAAGCATCCTAGGGTTCTCTGTTACAATTTGTAATAATTGGCATTTTGTGACTGGGTTTTGTCATTTCCGGTTTGTATTAGCTACTTTCCTGCAAGGACACACCTAATAAAAGCAACTTAAGGACTGAGGAGTTTGTTTTGGCTTAAAGTATGAGGTTAGGGTCTGCCCTGGAACAGGAGGGATGGCAGTAGGAGTATGAAGCAACTGGTCACATTTTGTTGGCAGCAGCAAGCAGAGAAAAAGAGACGACTACTCGTGGTCACTTGTCTTTCTTTATTCAGTCTGGGACCACAGCCCATGGAATGGTGGCCCAACACAGTTAGGAACTTCCCACCTCAGTTAACCTAGTCCCTTTTGTACCATGCCCTGAGGTTTGTTACCATGGTGATTGTAAATCCCATCAAATCAACAATCAAAATTAGCCATCATGGCGTATTTCCACATTTTATTCCTATTATTATATGTTTTAAGTATGTGGCTAGGTTTTGATTTTGGATCTGAAGGCTGGGAAATGGGCCCCAGTGGAATGGCTACCTCATGTAGTAAGTGAAAAGAAGGGCGTAACCTCTGCAGCTGTTGTGAAGATCAGCTATGTGTATGAACATCAGGTGATTTGTGTGTGTGTGTGTGTGTGTGTGTGTTTATGGGGAGGTTATAATGTTTGCCTAAAGAGATAATAGGTTCTAGGGGCAAGGGGGTGAAATTTGGACACAGCTACATTTGGGTTAATGATGATACACACATGTGTGAGTCTGAAGAGTCTCTGAGGAAGTCATTCCATGCGCTGGGAGATAATGCTGAGAGCTGAGGGAGCTTTCCAAAAGTCAGGCAGTGAGGGCTGAGGTCTGGGCTGGAGGTCCGCTTAAGTAGAGATACTGTTGGAGGGGGAGAGAGCCAGGGAAGGAGAGGGGGAGGGAACAAGAAAGCACCCTTAGAAGCTGGGGGAGCGCTAAACCTGTTTTGCTGAAATGGTTTAACGATGTGATCATTGCTAAATTCTCCTAATTAGTGAACTGTTGGCCAAGTCATGTCTGTGCAGGATCCTCTGACCCAATTTACTATTGGCCCAGGGCCACGTGTGCTTAACTGGTCAATAATTTAGGCTCCTAATTGAAAAAACAAAATGAAACAAAACAAAGTGTTCTGGCTTTGAAATGTGTCCTCGATCCTAGGTTGACTCTGTGACATCATCTTCTTCAGATCATAGTTTTTGTTTTTGTTTTTGTGTTTTTGTATTTTTTTTTTTTTTTTTTTTTTTTTTGGCTGCACAACGTAGTCCCTTGCTGGAACACTGGAGCTTACTCCTCATGTAAGAAAGTGTCTGAAGTGCGAAGGTGGCAGCCTTAGGTGTGAGCAGGTGGTACTGTCCATTTGCCACCCATCGCTCTCCCAGATAAAGATGAACATAACCAGCTGTGAGATACTGGGAATTTCCAGCCGCTTGTTGTAAGGCCTGCTATGTTGTAACCAGATGGGAAAGGTGTAATTGAAGATTGTTAGGTGAACAGGAGAGTCCTGCTTTGGGAGTGACTATCTAGTCTGCATTTATTTCTTATCTTGGTTTCTTTCTCTCTCTCTCTCTCTCTCTCTCTCTCTCTCTCTCTCTCTTTCCTTGCTTTTTTTGTTTTTTGTTTTGTTTGTGTTTTTGTTTTTCAATACAGAGTTTCTCTATGTAGCCCTGGCTGTCCTGAAACACACTCTGTAGACCAGGCTGGCCTCAAACTCACAGAGCTCCACCTGTCTCTGCCTCTGGAGTGCTGGGATTAAAGGTATGCACCACCACAGCCCAGCCTTTCTCAGTTTCTTTTTTCAGAGTTGGTAGTAATACTTTGGTGGTGGCTGAAAACGTGTGTGCGATGAGAAGAGAAAGAGAAGCCAGAAAATTTAAAATAAACTGGAGGTAGAATTGATCTGAGCTATAGCCAAAAGTGTAGATAACGCCAAGAGCCAAGAGAAAGGAACCTAGTTTTCCCTGGAGTTTTGCATGGGACTTACCATGTAAGTGAAGCCTGAAACTACTCCTAGCCTGGCCCCGAAACAGGGGAGGGATATCACCTGCTGGCATGTGATGGATCTAGGGAACTAGTTCTACAGCTGGGGAGGAACGTGGCACTGAGAAGGATCCAGGCAAAGGATGGGCTGAGTTCCCAAGTATTGCCTGAGTTCCTCCTGACTCACGAGCAAGGAGGATGGATGCAGAGGAATTTGTACCACTTTTGCCTAAACTGACTCAAGTGGTTAAGGGACCTTGAAAAGCATAGTGTCCAAAACACCAGGCGATCTTTAAAACTGCTTTGGGGATGTAAAGGACACAGTATATGGGGTGAGTAGAGGAGGCGGCATGGCTGACTGAGGTCCCAGAGAAGCAGTGATAGACACTGAGCTCAGACAGACCCTGGGATGCCTTTACTTGGTTATTAGCTAGAAAGAAAACACTTATTAAAAGTGGTAGGCTGTGGTGGGGGAAGGGGAGTCATGTAAAAAAAAAGATTTTACAGGTCATGTGGTGTGTCACACCCCTACCCCCTGCTTCCAGAGGTAGGAGCACTCAAAGATAACATGTGAATAAATACATACAGTGTTCTAACTTTACTGGCAGTGATATTTGAATTTCATATAGTTTTTGTATGGCATGAGGTTCTTTTGATATTTTTGTAAAAAAAAAAATCTATTTAAAATGTGAATTCCCTTCTTAGCTTGCAGGCAACACAGATGCTTGAGGTGGGTGGGTTTGGCCAGTAGGCTGCAGCTGACAGATCCCTAGAGTATCATATGGAAGTAAGGGACTGTGTGATTTTTATGGTGGCTGAGGTGAGTGGCAAGAGCTGTGACTGAGTGTGTATGTACTTAGAGTTCAGCCTTTTCATTAACCCCTGAGGACCTACAAACTGCTGGCTCTCATCCATCTAAACCAGGGAACTGTCTTAAGTTTGGTGAGCTGGTTTTATGGATGAGAACCAATGCTTCGAAGCCCATGGCCCTGCCCGTCTTAAGTGAGACACTCCAGTCACTGTGTTAGCGGGATAGTCAAGTACTATGGAGGATTTAAACAGAAAAATTGAGTTAATGGGAGGGGGTCTAATAATCCACCTTCAGTGAACTGCATATGCTTTCTTACGCAGGAAACCATTGCCCCAACCAGGGCAAAGAGCTATGTTCACTTCCTGAAATGGTCTCTCTTCCTCCCCTTCTCCTTCCTCCTTCAGCTACTACTGATTGCCCTGTCCGTCATTCTATGTCATTTGTATTTTTTTGGAATTTTACATGAACAGAATTTTAAGACCATGCTTCCATTGTGGTTCTTTTGTGCAACACGATGTTAAGAGTCATGCCTGTGGTTGCACACATCAATAATTCATGGCTCTTGTTGTTATTACTGCTGCTGGTGCTGCTGTTGTTTATTGCTGAGTAACGTGCCATTGCATAGGTCCTCACAGTTTCCTTATTCATCTGTCAGCAGGCATTTGAATGGCTTCTTTTTGAGGGGGTTTACAGTTTGTGGATATTGCAAGTAAATGTCTTACCAGTTGCATGTCTTCCTTTTATAGACACAGCTCTCATTTCCCCATAGTAAACGCCTAGGGGCAGGTAACGTGGAACCAGGGCCATATGGAGAGTGTGTGTTTAACTTTCTGAGAAACTCCCAAACTCTGCCCCCACCCCAGTGGCTGTGTGGGGAGGGCTCCTTCCTTCCCAGGTCCTTGCCAGCTAAGAGTGGGTTCAGGAAGCAGCTCCACAGGAATGTTGGCTTTTAGGCTTTGTGAGACCCCCAAAGTCACATCCTTAAAAATGAGAGCATTGATATCTCCTGTCCCTTTTGTTTCCAGAACCTTTGTATAGTGTGAGGAATCGACACACCCGAGATGGAGTGTGAGACTTATGCGAGGTGATTGTAGTCATTCTTTCCCACCCCCATGCCTTTCCTTTTCCGCCTTAAGTGTATGTCAGCTCTTTTTTCTCCTTTCTTTTCTTACTCCTTTCATTTCTTTTCCTTTCACTGTGATCAACTGTGAGATTCCATCTTGATCTGGGTGGAATCTGAATGTTTCCACAGAGTGAGTGTTTCTTGAAGACAGAGATGTTTCTGGAGGTAGCCCCTTCGGTAATGGCTGTGTTACAGCGTTTACTTCTCAGACTAGCTTCCTCGCAACGAAATTATTGCAACCTTTCTGCCCTGTCCTTGATAGCGATGCCACTCTGAGACATGAGATATTACTGAAAACATGAACATCCTGGGTAGAAAGTTGAACCTCCCATCAATAGGCAGTTTGTAGCATCTTAGGTAGAGATTTCTCACATTGAAAAGTCCATCCTCTGTCCAGGTATATCAAGGCCGGCACTGGTTAATTAGCCATTGAACAGCTATGGACCCGTTTCTTTGGTAGCCGGTATCTGATGTAGAACAGGTGTTCTGAGATTTCCTCATCTTTGGCTCTCAGCTTCATTCCCATTCAGGCTCCATGTCATTACAGTAACTTGGGTTAGTGGAACTCTCCTCCAATCATGAGCCAAGTTGGTAACTTAGTTGTCCAGTCAGTGCTGCTAACTGATGAAACGATTTGGAGGGGACACAACCTCAACTTCTTAGGTTCCGTCTTGAGAACACCATCCTCCTAAGGGGCAAAGAACTGGGGACTTGAGTTTCTTTCCGGTGCTTCTCTGCCAGGATGATAGGGATTGTAACTCTGTTCTTACAGTTGGTCGCATGGTGTAAATCCAAAGCAGGAAATAGACCTTCATGAAGGGGAAGTATTGAGAATAGAAAACTACATAGGTAGAAAAATGGGTTTCTCAAGTTGAGTTGTAGGAAAATGTGCCTGAACTCCAACCTGTTCACTCCATCCGCCTCCAGTGGTTGTGCTGGGAGTCATTTGTGCTCTGAGCACACATTGAACCCTCGGCAAGGACAAGCTGGTTAATCCAGGTAGAAGAGTGGTGCTAAATGAGTGCTTCCCCAGAAGTGTCAGCCTCCCCTGGGAAGATGTTAGAGATGCAACAGATTGGGCCTTGATCCAGACTTATTAACTTGAAAATCAGCGTGTGGGGCTGAGGAATACTCTTAGCAGGGCCCACGGGGTGATTAGGACACATGCCACCGTTGTCAATCATCAGCTGGCTGCTACGTTTGGATCCCAGTTGTGTATTTTATAAGCTGACAAGGACCAGCTACTTTCTTTCTTGTCATGAAAATAAATCCCAGCACCCAGAAGACAGGTAGATCTTTGTGAATTTAGGGCCAGCCAACCTAGTGAGTTCTGGGCCAGCCAGGGTTGCAGAATGAGACTCTTGTCTCAAATACAAACAAAAAGAAAACAAAAGAAAAAGAACAAACAAGAGATGAACACCTCATCCCTGTCTTTGGAGATCAAGGTGGGAAATGATGAATGGCTTGCGACTTTTGCGTCTAGGACTCAGTGATCAGTAACTGCTGATATCAGGTATGGATTTTTAAAAGTAAGGTAGCAGACGAGAGAGGATCAAGGTGTAAAATATGGACAGTGACCGAATGAGTTTGCAAACAAGAACAGATAACTGACACATACTATTATCAGACCAGAGAAGAAAGGAAACTCTTCCCAACCAAGGATGGCTTTCTCTACTTGATAGCAAGTGTGAAAGTTGAAACAAACACTTAACGTTCTCAGGATCATGGACCTGGTGTTAACTTTTTTGAATCTTTTGAACCTGTGTTCATAGACAAAACCAAAGAGGCTTACAAAGTCCATAAGTACCTGGCGTTCCAACAGGTCCTTGTGCTCTGCATCAGTCTTTGTGGGAAGCCCTTTGGACATTTGAGAAGCTAGCACTTTGAGTTGAGTTGGTTAATCTGCCTATACTGGCAGGTGGTTATACAAACTCACAAACCCTTGGTTCTTCAAAACTGGTTAGCTTGGTTGCATTTCAGCAGCAGTGATGGAAGTAGATGTAAGGAATTACATACCATCCCCTAGAGCAGTGGTTCTCCACCTTGCCAGTGCTACAACCCTTTAACACACAGTTTCTCATGTTGTAGTAACCCCTCCCCAACCATAAAGTTATTTTCATTGCTCCTTCATAACTGTATTTTTTTGCTACTGTTGTGAATCTTAATGTAAGTATCTAGTGTTTTCTGATGGTCTTAGGCAACCCCTATGGAAGAATTATTTGACCTGCATAGGGGTCGTGACCAACAGGTTGAGAAACCCTGTTCTCAGTAGTGACTATTGCAGATTTTGGACTTAACGCCTGCCAGAGTGTTAAAAGGGAGAGGCTCTTTGGAGTTATGTGTAAACAATGTGCTGCTTTTTATCCTGTGTGCCACCAGACAGCACCTCATTTCTTCCAGGTCTTCTGACTTGATAGGATTGCTGATTCATTCATTTCTTTGTGTGTCAGTTTAATTGAATGACATTCTTAAACGCTAAATATAAGCTGAAGATTTCACTTACCATCTAGATTTGTAAAATCTTCTAGCAAAGAAGTCAGTGCTTCAGTGTGGAGAGAGAGGTGGCTCAGCAGCTAGGCACTTGCTGCCCTTGTAGTGGAGCCAAATTCAGTTCCCAACATCAATGTCAGGTGGTCTGTAACTGCAGCTTCCAGGGATCTGATGTCCTCCTCTGCCTTCTGAGAGCCCTTATATTCACATGGGAAAAGACCCAGGTACATAATTAGGACCAAAACTAGAAACAGAAATAGGTATCTACTGCTGCATATGAAAGTATTAGGGTTTGGGTATGGCACCAAATTACCCAGCACAGGAACACTTCAGATGTGAGCAATGCATACATCTGATGTAAGGCTTGGGGTTATAAGCTGTTTTTCCACCCATTTTCATTTGGTGAGCATATTCCTCAATCGTTATATTTTTGTAAGCATAAGTCATTGTGAAGATGCAGCAGGCCTTTCTATTTCTTGAACACCAAAGCCCACTTAAACTTGTTCAGAGTTAAAATCATGTTGAGAAAAGTACCTTGCACCGGGCGGTGCTGGCACATGCCTTTAATCCCAGCACTTGGGAGGCAGAGGCAGGTGGATTTCCGAGTTTGAGGCCAGCCTGGTCTACAAAGTGAGTACCAGGACAGCCAGGGCTACACAGAGAAACCCTGTCTCGGAAAAACCAAAAAAAAATCCCCCCCCCCCCAAAAAAAAGAAAAAGGAAAAGGAAAAAGGGAAAGGAAAAGGAAAGAAAAAAGAAAAGAAAAGAAAAGAAAAGAAAAGAAAAGAAAAGAAAAGAAAAGAAAAGGAAAGGACCTGGCTATCTGTTACCAGAGACAAAATTTGAGCTGTCAAGAGGAAAACGGGAAGTGACTGGGCTTCAGAACACTCTGTCACTTAAAGATAGTTTACGAAGACCCATCCTAATACATATTGGCTTTGTTGTTGTTGTCTGGTTTGGTTGGCTGTTAGATTTGGTACATGTAGCTCAGGCTGGCCTTGAACTCACTGATGTCCCTGAGTGTGATAGTAGGATTACAGGCATGGGTGCCAAGCATGGAAGTGGGATCACAGGCATGAGCCACCATGCCTGCTTTTTGCAGTGCAGGGTGTTGGACCCTGGACTTTGTGTATAATAGGCAAGTGCTCTTTTAGGTAAGCTACATTCTTAGCCCACTGATATTTATGCTTCAATATTTGTTTTGTGTGCATGAGTATTTGGCCTGTATGCACATATATGTGCCATGTATTGTCCTGCTGCCCAAGGAGGTCAGGGAGAGCATCAGACCCCCTGACCCCCCCGAAATTGGAGTTATGGATGGTTATAAAATGGCACCATTTCTCCAGATCCCTCTCAATATTTTTTAAAAGATATTTATTTATTTATATGTGTGTGTTTGTGTGCGGGCATTTCCATGCAATAGTGCACATATGGAGGACAGAGGATGATCTACAGAGTTGGTTCTTGCCTTCTACCATGTTGCTTCTGAGGATTGAACCCAGGTTGCCTGGTCTTGTGGCTAATGCCATTATCTGCTGAGCCTTCTTGTTGACCCTCAAAAGAAAAAAAACAAAAAAACAAAAAACCCTTAAATGGATAAATAAGAATGTATGTGTCCTTATTAGAGGAGTACTGTGTGAAGCCTTGTAGCATGCTTCAATTCTGATACTAATGACTGTGATACTGTTCATGTTTTCTAAAGAAATGTGTCAGCATTTGGAGTAACTGTGTAACCCAGGGAAGCAGGATTTCCCCAAAGTTGTTCATGAGTCAAAGACCTTTTCCGAGTTTGAGATGAATTATTATATTGAATGTAACCAGATTTCATGTTACGCATTTTATGCTTCAATTTTTAGAAAGCTTCATTTCTATGTCTACAAGTGTTTGCCTGAACATATGTATGTGTACCATGTGTGGCTGGTGTTCATGGAGACCAGCGCAGGCATCCTATGCCCTGAAAATGGAGTTACAGTTATTGTTTGTAGCTAGTCATGTAAATGGTGGGGACTGAACCTGGCATCTCCGCAAGAGCAGTGCGCATTCTTAACTGTTGAGTCATCTTTCATGCCTTGTTTGAAAATTATAAACTGGCAGTTTATAATTGTATGACTTTATGGAGTATTAAGTGATATCTGGACTTATGAATACAATGTAGAATAATTAAATCAAGCTATTAATGTATCTACCTCCACATCTTTTGTGGCTAGACTATTTGAAATTTAATTTGCTAGTTGTATTGAATGTGCTGTGCATAGGTCTCCTACATGAAGCACAAATTCTCGCTCAGACTTTGTCCCCTTGGAAGGCTGTCTTCCCATCATCCTCCTGGACTCCCAGCTTCCTCCCTGCTGATATGTGATCTACCCCCTTGGGGTCCACATATATGTGAGAACATTTGTTATATTTCTTTGTGTGGCTCATCTCACACAGAATGATATACTCCAGTTCCACGCAGGTTGTTACAATGGACTAGATTTCCTTTTGGAATTATGTGTAGCATTGTTTTGTGTCTTCACTCACTATATCCACTCCATTTTCTGATGTCCGTCCACTGTGATCACTTGGGTCTTCTCTATTACTTGCCCACTGTGGGGAGAGCTGCAATAACAAGGGCACTGGCTTCTTGTCTTTATGGTGAATGCTTAAAATTAGAATTGCTGGATTGTAATTGGCCTTTTTGAGAGAAAAAGAAAACCTTCACCTGTTGAATTTGGAGGGGGGAATACTAAAAATGATGTAAAACTATCTGAAAAGATGGTATGTTTCCATTTTCGGAGACTGTGTAGATGGGGCGAGATGTTTGTCTGATGCCTCAGCCTAAACACTGTTCCATAACAGAAGGAGGAGAGCGGGGCTGAAACACTCCTCCCACTGAAAGGGTTTTTAAAAACGTGCCATGCCGCCATCTCTGCCAAACTCTAATCTGCAATGTGTAAATTCCTATGGACCTTATATAAACTAACATGTAACTGAAATGTCACTTTAATGCAGGATGTGATAAGTAGCAGTAGAAATAATTCACATAAAAGCCCCACTGGACCCATTAGTAAATTAGGATATAGTGATTCTGAGACACAAAGTGTGAGAAGCACTACACTGAGTTAGGTGACTGTCTAGGTTTAAAGATTTCTTTTGTTTTGACTTCTTGATTTCTTCTTAAATCTAAGAATGATTGTTTTAAATTAGAATTATAATTGGGAACCTCTGAAGATGAAACAAGCTATAGTTTGAAAATGACCCTGTACTCCGTACTGCAAATGGGTGTTTGTTTCAACGGAGTAAGATGGGTATCAGTAACTCCTGGCCCATATCCCAGACAAGCCGTTAAAAAGGCTATCACAGGGACGGTAGAGTGCAGGTGTAGTACATCTGAGTTTCCCTTGTACCTATGCTTTTAAATTAGAAATGACTCTTAGGACCAACTTCATCGTCATTATCCCCCTGAGCAGTCTGACGAGTCACATTTCTTCTTCTGTGCATCAAACTCTTCCTGAGCCGTGAGTCTGGGCTGCAAAAGAGGACTGACTTTTGTACCAGCTTTTTATAACTTTAAAACTTTTAATGCCTTAGGTCTTGTGTGACGATATTTGCTATCTCATGAAAGGATTCAGTTGTTCTATTTGGAGACTCATTTTAGAGTTTACTTAACTATTTGGGTTGAGACTTGACTTTTTCTAAAAAAATTATGGATATTTCCTGGAGTAGCATGTGGGCATGCGCGGAAAGCCTCTGCAGCTGAGGGCTGAGATGATCCAGTGTGGTATCACAGCTGCTTTTGCGAATGCCCTTGGAAGCATATTTGAGAGCAAACTGCCTCCCAGTTAATTGTATTTTCCTTTGCTAAATGATAGTGGGTCTATTACCTGACTTCCTGTAGTTTCAAAGGCCATCTTTAAGCCATGATGTAAATTTGTGAGATTAGAAGTCAAGACTGAATAATTTTGGATAATCGTGATTGCTAGTAAATCTTTGGCTCTTGGCTAAGTGAGAAAATGACATGTTTAATTTTTTAGCTGAGTTGGGCTTTGTCTATAATAGCGGGGCAAATCACAAATGACCGAGAATATAAAATAGACACAGTAATAATCTGTAAAAAGAATCATTGCTTGATTTGGGAGGAGGGGGCGTTGGAGAAGCCCCTTTCTAGCTAATTTAACTGATGGAGGCAAGGTATATTGGGTGGTTTGGGCTTGTTTTTGTCTTGCCTTTATTATTGTAAGTCACGAGAGTGTGGGTCCAGTCACAGAAAACCCCGATCTGTCTCTTTCCACACCTGGAAAGTTAAACCGAAAGTTAACTTCTACCTGGAGTTGAAATAGATCACTCCAGATCTTTTGCTCCAAGTGATGGATGGGCAGCAGAAACTGCAATTATGTGGTAAGGCACATCCTAATCTCCCCATATGGCCTCTTACTGTACTGTCAAATTCCTTTAAAGGTTTTAATTAGCATAATTAAGCAGAATAAGAGATAAGATACACTATTTTATGTGTTGGATCATAGCATTTAACAGGGGCTGTACACTTAATTAGCCTTTCCAACCCAGGCCAGGTGTGAGATCCATTTCCTAACAATGTAGCCAGTGTCTCCAAAGGCTGCAAAGGGTTCCCATTCTTATCTGGGCTCTAGAATGCTCTTGTCTTCTTGTGTTTACCTATTGATTTGCAAATGACTTGCTATCACCCGAAGTACATTCATTATGCCATTTTATTCCATATGCTCATAGAATCTTTATTGATTTTTTTTTATTTCATTCACCTTTGCCTTGATCATATGCAAATACTTGGATTTTCTTTCATCACCCTCTCTTTTTAAAAATACCAATTCCCAGACCTCCTGCAATGAGAATTTTGAAAAAAGCCCAAACCAAAAAACCAAGCCCAGTACCTTGGGAAAATGCCATCAGCTCAGAGTGGTTGTTTATTTACTTCTTTCGCTCTGGTTAAACTTTAAAACTGCCGCCCTGTTTGTTTTGCTCACTGGGTCTGGGTGTGTGATGACGGTTACATAACCTTATCAACCAGTGTTGATTCAAAGGACTCCGACAGCCCTGCTCAGTGGAAATGTGTGCTTTCTGACCTCAGGCTGCTTCCAATATAGGTTTAAGACACAGAACAAAGAGGGTAATGGAGACTCGATGCAGGAGCCAAATTCAAGTTCCCCAGTTGCCAGAAGATCTGTATCTCAAAGGAGTGAAACTTTATACGAAATTCAGTGCAGATTAATTTGACAGTGTGTGACAGAGAAGTGGCTCACCTGGCTGACTATGAGATCAAGTATAACTCCAATCACGGCCTCTAGGACAAGAAGGCAGGCCCAACACGCACAAAGGCTTTGACTGTGCTGCTCTGTTGTCTGTTATGCCTGACAATAAACTCTGCTCTCAGTCCAAAAGAACAGACAAACAACGACAACAGAACAACTTCATGTCTGGTCAGACTTCTCAGCTACATCAAATGTTCTGGCTGCTTGCTTTCTTGAAGAACTTTTAAAATTCCGATTTCTCTCATCTTGCCACCATACATCCAAATTTCTATACTGGTTCCATCCATTCATCCACTCCCCCATCCATGTACCCGCCTCACCCATCCCTGCCCACATGTATCCACACACTCATCTACCTATCCATCCACCTATGAACCCATCCATCCATCAATCCATCCATCCATCCACCCCTATCCATCTACCCATCCATCCATCCATCCATCCATCCATCCACCACCCATCTGTTGATCCATCCATCTACCCATGTACTCTCTCCACCCACCCCATGTACCCATTAATTCATCCACCCATCTATCATCTTACCCACGCACCCACCCATCCATTCATCTTATCCATGTCAGAATGGAAGAGGTTTCTTTTAATCACATGTTCTCCAGGTACTTTCTGCTGCCTCTGAGACTGTTTAGTTGGTTATTTCTTCTCTCATGATCTCTGAGCCTTTCCTTTTTAATGAGTTCTTCCTAACAGCTGTTAGGTGTGTGTGTGTGTGTGTGTGTGTGTGTGTGTGTGTGTGCGCGCGCTGGCATGCTTATAATGTCTGCATATACTGAAGCTAGAGGAGTAAACTAGGTATTTCCTTGTATCCTTTTTCCTTTATTCTTTTGATATTGGGTCCCTCACTGAACCTAGAACTAAGTTGGAATCTAGAAAGCCTCATTGACCTCTAGAAAGTCTCTGACCTGTACAGTGCTGTGGTTATAGGCCCCTGTGGCTATGCCCAGCTTCTTAAATGGATGCTAGAGATTGGAATTACTGTCCCCATCCTTGGGAAATGAAGACTTTTGCCCACTGAGTCATCTCCCTAACCCCAACCCTCCCTCTTAGACTTTATTCTGCCCTCTATTTTCTTCATGTTCTCCATCCTTCATACCTCCCCTCTCCCTCTCTTCTCTTGTGCTCGCCTCCCTGAAGTGGGTGTCTGAAACTCATCGCCCCACTTTTCAAATATTTTTTCTTCCATCATCATAAGTCCCCTTCTGATTAAATCTAATTTTCGCACCCCTTTCAGATGACCTTCCCTGACTGTGTTCTGTTTAATGGCTGTTCCTTCCTCCTGATTTCATTACTGAAAGTCTTTATTCTTTTCCTCTCCCTTCCCCCTCCTTCCATGGAGGTCTTGGAGGCTCTAGCTTTGGCTTCTTTTTCTCAACTTTCCGAACTTTTATCAGAGTTGTTCATGAGCTGGTGCTAAGGCTCAGTTGTGTTACAAGCTGACTCTCCTCCTGTGTATCGTACAAGAATAGAATGACCGAAAGTGGTACTGGGAATGTCTGCCCAAACTCCCACACTCTGAAGTTGAATGTACTTACCCCCAAGTCTCCAGCTACTTTTAGACCTCGGGGCTTCAAACTTCTAAATTCCAGGACAAAATAGAGAGGAAGGAGGTGGATGTATGTGATAGCTTCAAGATTTGTGCAACTGATTATAGAAAGAACTTAAAGAAATGACGGTCAGCTGCCCAGCTCCAGCCCCACTTATAAAGACAAGAATAAAAATTAGGCACTTTGAAGAATATAAGAGAGTGTGATCCACCTTTCACAATAGATTTGGTATATTCTAGCTTGGCTTTCTGCTAAGCAGCTTATAGGGTGATGTGGTAGTGAATGAAATGGAAATTTGCAGTAACTCCACTTTCAAGCACATAGTAGGTGCCTTCTTAAAGTTGTGACTGCTCCAAGTGTTTGAAGGCTTTGAGAATGAGGTGATGTCTGCAGAAGGCCTCATGGCTAATGTAAGCACCTACTTTCTGTGACACTGTTTATATTGTAGATACCCTTGAAGTAAATTCATCATCCTTATCAAATTTGTCATTTCAAGGAATGATATGACTGTCTGTATCTCTAAAGTACAAATAGAACTGTTTATTGAACTTGAGTTTGTCTTAGTTGATTTAATACAAATCACTGCAATAAAATATTGTCTAACAAAAGCAACTTAAGGGAGAAAGGTTTTATTTTATCTCATGGCTCAGGATGCAATCCAACATGGCAGGCAGGTCAAGGCCACAGAAGCTTGAAGCAGTCACATGGCTTCTACAATCAGGAAGCAGAAAGGGGTTAATGTTTTCTGCCACCCAGTTTCTTTTCTCCACTTACTCAGATCAGGATCTCAGCCAGGGAACTGTGCCGCCCACAGTGCCTCCATAAACAAAATCAGGACAATCCCCATAAGAATATATGCACGTATATATAACACTAGCTGTTGCAAGTTCGGAGTCCCTGGGACATGCCATGCGTCTTGTCTTGAAACCTTTGAACATACTTTTTCTCTGTGTCTAGAGAACCTACCACAAGTGCGTTTTTCCCTGGGTTATTTCCTTGACTGTGGCCTAGGTATCCACTCTCTTTCTGCATTAATAACTATTGTAACAGTGTGGTATCCTCTTTTATCCTTGTCAACCTTGTCAATCTTGTGTCACAGATGCTGGCCTTGGGGACAGATGATTTCTTTCTCTCTGCTTCACTTTTGTTTTTTGTTTGTTTGCTTCTTTGTTTTGTTTTTTTGTTTGTTTGTTTGCTTGTCTGTTTTGGAGATAGGTTCTTACCGTGTAGACCAGGCTGGGCTTGAACTCACAGAGAGATCTTCCTACTGGTGTCATTGCCACCATGCCAAGCTGATTTCTTCTTCTCTTTTTTGACTTCAGTGCCTGGCATGGTGTTTGACACTTAATCTGGATAAATGAGGGCGCACGTGTGCTAGAGTAAGGACAAGCTTTAATTCACTGAGCAGCAGTATCACCTATCCTTTCTGCTTGGAAATGCTGGAAAGCAAGCGTGCTTTACTGTAGACACAGGGCCAGGGCAGCGAGAATGCCACTCGGGTTCCCTTTGAGTCAGAACCTTCCATTTGGATTCAATTTGTTTAGGGCGTGGTGACTTCTCAGAACAATAGACACACCCAACTTAAAATATAAATCCATTCACGGGAAATGATTTAGCTCTTCTGTGCCATGTTCAGTGAATAATTCAGAAATCACCAATGGATAAAATGTTGATATGAGTAAATCTGGCTGAGTAAGGGTTTTGGAATTGTAAAAGTCTGTTACGTTTGAAAATATTACCAGCTTGATCTCAGTTGCCCCCCCCCCCCCTTACTCTGCTTGCACGGCAGTCCCATATGCTGACGGCGGGTTGTGTTTATAAACTCTCTGCCCTGCTTTACTGGGGCCCAGTAGTGCAACTCGTGTTATCTCAGTGTCCTGATGTCTCATATTCCGCTCAGGGATTAGCATGTGTGTAGTGACGAGGAAGAGTGTGTGTTGGAGGCTCTGGACGACCCTTCCAACCTCACGTTCCCAAGGCTATGAAGATCAGATTTCTTTGGAGCCCAGTAAAGGAGAAGGCTGTGAGTTACAAGTATCTTAACTTGCAGAGCTCAGAAAACCACTGCGAGATGACTCTCATTTTGAATGGAAAAGAGCCTCCTCCCCTAGCGGGCTACACTCAACGTCAAGTTGTAAACTTGTGAGAACAAAATATTCTCAGTCAAAATGCTAGAAAAGTCAAGGAGGAAAAGGGACCAAGCCTTCTCCTTAGGCACGATTTGCCTTCTTATTCTTCAAACCTTCCTCAGAGGACACAGGATCGTGTCTGGATCTTAACTGATCAAGCTGCAGTGGAGTCACAGGAATAAGGGAGCTTTCTCAGTAACAATTAGTTGTCTTTCTTCTTTCAAGACCTTAATGTCCCTTCCCCATCCCCATTTCTCCCCCCTCCCTTCCCCTCTTCCCCCTCTTTCCCTCTGCTTCCCTCTCCTCTCTCTCCCCGCTTTTCACCTTCTTCCTTTCCTCCTCCCTTTTCCCCTCCCTTAACTCTTTGAATACTGTGCTGTGGGTGAATTGCTTTCAGGACTTGCTGTGAGCTGTCATGCTGAAATAGTCTTGTTTCCTTTCTTTTTCTTACATTAGTCCTACTTTTCCTGGGCTACTTTCTAGACTCTGCATTCCTGAGTCTTCTACCATCAGAAGGATGTTTCTATGGAACCAGAAACATCCTCAGGGGTTTCTCCTAGATGTAACATTTCATTGGGATCCTCCTGCTTTTCCTTCCTGGCCATTCCTTCCTGTGATTGACATCTGTTCTTGGGCTCTTGGAAAATCTGGCTGCTAGGCCTGCTGGTCTAACTCTTTGACTCTTCTACTCAGTCTCCCTCAGTTTTTTGAGAATCCTATCATCGATTTCTTTATCCTCTCTATTGAATCTTTTAACTTCAAAACTCTACATTTTTTTGTATTGTAGTATTTTCCCTTCTTTTCATAATGTCTTGGTTTCATGTATATAATGTGTGTTTTCTAGAATTTGATTACAGTTAGATTTTTTTTTTCTCTCCCAGAATTCTCTTGTGTTTGTGATTTACTGTCTCCATTTTCTCTGGGCTTAGGTCTATGTTGTTCCCTTTGTACTATGTGTACTGCCTGGAGATCTTTGGCTAACTGTGTGGATTCCTACCTGAAGGACAACAGCTGGTGGTGTGGTTTTTTTCCTGCATGAGAAAGGGTGTTCCTGAGTGATGGGATTGAGGGTACCCTGTGTCAAGAAGCAGGTTGGGTTCTAGGGTGTTCCAAGGTGAAGGAAGCAGGCCAGATGGCAGTTCCCACAGAAGTACCAGATCTTCCTATTCCCCTTGGACAGGAAGTATCTGAATTCAGACCACAAAGGATGAGTGAGAAGGCTAAGCCCTGCCATTGTTTGGGACCTAGTTCGGTCAGCCATCTCTTAGCCTCTACTCTCGCAGTATCTTATTATTTCAGTATACATTTATATCTGTTTCCTTTATTATGTAAAGTATGCTGTCATTTCTTTTATGAGAACTTTTAGTGTGTTATGTGTGGTAGCAGACGGGATGATATTTTGGTTCTTAATTTAGATACTAGAGTAACACATGTTAAAAATACATCATATTTCCGAGAAAGCAATTTTCATAGAAATCAATTAATAAGAATTTTTAGAAGTATGCAAAAACCTGTAGGCAGAAATACACTCAGCACATGGGCTTCATGTTCTCCAGTTCTCCTTCAACAGACAATCGCTATTAGCAGGCTTTTGCACACTTTCAGAGAAGTTCATGGTATGCACAATTCAGGAAAATCATTTCGGTAGTATGTTTATCATGGCTTGGGCTGAGAGTGAGAAACGTTAGGGAAACTAGAGGCCGGGGCAGTACAGCAACCGCAGTGGGTCTACTTGAAGGGTGTGTGATGGGATGGGAGAGAAGATCCAGGATGCTGTTCCAGGTGGTTTCAGTGTTAAGAATGCTGGTGAGATGTCAGAGGGGAAGTGTTGCAGAGAAGAGAATAGACCCCTCTTGGTGTTCTCTGTGGACGCAGGGAGGGACTTTATGCTTATTAACCCACTGACCTTACAGCTTCTGAATGCTTTGTTTGTCTGTAAGTCAAAGAAGCCTTAGTGACTTACCATCTCTGCTCTAGTTCCTGTTCCTTCCCCTCGGGCCACGAGAGGGCTTATGACACTAGCCATCTAAAGGGTTGTCAGAGCACTCACTGAGCAGTGCAATTCCAGATTCCTGCAGCAAACTGCAAGCTCAGCACCCATCAGGAGCCGCTGGGCATCTTTGGTCAGCTACAATAGTGTTTTTTGTTTTCAACTTCAGCTAACAGTTTTTGAAATTGAGCTTTCTGGAACTAGAGCACTGGTTCTCAACCTTCCTGATGTCGTGACCCTTGAATACAATTCCTCATGTTGTGGTGACCCCCCCAACCATAAAATTATGTTGTTGCTACTTCATAAAACTGTAATTTTGCTACTGTCATAAATTGTAATGTAAATATTTGGTATAGGATATCTGGTGCAGGATATCTCATATGTGACCCCCAAAAGGGTTGTGATCCACAGATTGAAAACCTCTGGGCTAGTAGATTGTTTAGTGGTTAATAGTTCTTTGTTTGGTCTTCCAGAGGACTCTTTAATTTCCAGCAGCGTATGTAACTCTAGTTCCTGCAGATCCTATACCTTCTTCAGGCTTCTGAAGATACGGCACACATATGGTTCATAAACATGCATGCAGACAAAAATGCACGTATACATTAAGTAAGGATAAATAAATTAAAATCCCTCCAAAAAGAGCTTAAACTTTTTTTTTTTTTAAAGAAAATCATTCCCCTTTGAAGGTGCATTCATGGCTCCTCTCAAGAAGTTGGATAGTGTAGCAACATACCTGAGTGTTCCTAGATGTGTTAACTGGATGAGCCCCGGGTAGCTGCTGTCTATATAGAAGGGCTGTACCATATCTTTCCCACATGGCCCAGATAATACCAGTGAGCGATAGCCTCTTGGCTGGTTTAGTTACAACCAGAAGTTCTTTTTGTAACCATGGTCACAGATGTCTCCCCGTAAAACATATCAAGCTGTCTGTTGGAGTTTGAGTAGGAAATGTTCTTCATGGGCTCCTGTGTTTTCCAACACTTGGTTCCCAGTTGTTGGCATTTTGCTATGTGGCCATGGCTGGTCTGGAATTCTCTGACCTCAGACTCACAAAGATTCATCTGCCTTTATCTCCCCATTAGTGGGATTTAACAACCCTGGGTTATGTTACCACTAGTTTTAAAGGTCGTGGAACCTTTAGGAGGTGGAGTCTCATGTGGTAAGTGAGTAATGGTGTATGGGAGGGATAGGCCTTGATGCTTAGCAGCCTTCCTGACCATCTTGGCCTCGGTCTGTTTTCTGACTCTGGAAGTAATGTCACCCGGACACAATATTCACACCACCAGACACTTCCTGTCATACTGGGCCTTATCCATTCTAAAATTGTGATTTTGAGTAAACCTTCCCTCCCTTAAGTTGCCTCTTGCCAAATGCTTGGTCTCAGCAGAGAATGAGAAGATTAACTAATACGCTGACAGAAACCATCTGTAGATTTTCCCTGCAGTATGCCTTATGGTGGCATTCTGTTTCTTAGCACAAATGTCAAGGACAATCTGAAAACTTTGATTTTAACAGCTGAGGTCTGATTGATTTAAGCAATAGTGACTTTGTTTTAAGAAAAAAAAAAGCAGCTACTGCTGACTAAGAGTTAGGAAAACAGCACCTTTGGGCTTTGGGCTTGTCCAGATGATGTGAGCTTTCCTGATTTTTGTGACCAGCACACCAGCCATTCACAAACCTTGGCGTCACAACCCGGATTCTTGAGTCTATGCTGTTATCTGGGCAGATTAATTTGTTCAGTGCTGAGAAGCGGGGCTGGATAAAGTGGCTCTGAGTGCCTTGGATAAATGCTCTGTCAATGAGGAAGAGTATAAAGAAATCCTTTGTAAGGGAAGGGCTGGGGAGAACACTGTCAGTTGAGATGACTTACTGGAAGTACCTGTGTGCTTAACTGTTTGGGGCCATGTTTTTCTAAGACCATCTTGCTAAGTTTCACTTGTGAGTGTAGACTGAACTTGAACTGACCCCAGAATTTCCAGTCTTTGCAACATAGGAAGTAGACGGATAGTGTTACCCATGCTGGGAGCCCAGACCTCTACAACAGCCCACATGCTTTCCAGTGTTTGGCTGCCTTCATCCTCAGTTGTGAACCATTGGATATTTGACCTTAATTCCCCACACCACTTCCATAAACAGTTCCATGCACGGCTCAGGGAACAGATGACATAACTTTGTGAGTGATGTTAAGATTCCAATAGCAGGAGCACAGCATCATGGAAAAGGTCTGGAAATGTAAGCCTAAATTTAAGATCATGTATGTGTGAAGGTGCCTGTCTCCGTGTATAATGGAGCAGGCAAAGGGAGGCTGGGGATTGTGTCGTGGGGAGACTGTCTCAAAAAATTGTGTCTGATCCCTCCTGGCTCCCCATCATTCTGGGAGTCCTCTGTGCAAGGTGTTACCTTCCTTTCTTTTGAATGATCCAGGGGGGCTGGGCTGTACTATCTCAGGAGCAATTTTCCCTTTCCTGACATCTGAATTGTCATTTATTCTTGTCATCTTTGCTTGAGGGATTACAGTTGACAGGGAAGGTGCTTCACTGGTGCTTCTTCCCAGGGATAAAGTGACCTCTTGCCCCCTGATGTAATGACAAGAGGATTCTGCATAATTTAGGGGACTGATGAGTCTTCAGTGACCAGCTTCATTCCTGTTGCCCAAGACCCACCCATTCTCTGACTAAGACAGGCAGCACTGGCCTCGTGGAGAGATGCATCTGGTTTGGTTTTATCTGGGTTTTAATGTGCCTGGAAAGTTTCTCCTTTCTAGGTGGTTTTATGCTTTGGTGATGATTCCCAAATCCTGCAATGTTTATTTCACATTACTGTTTGACTTCAGGGATCTCTAAAGACCATGGATTGCAATCAAAAGAGGCAAGTCCTTAAGGCAGATCCAAGATCCACAGAGCAATTTAGCAGATGGTGAAGCCAAAGGTGTTAGGGATGCATGGTGACATAACAGTTCGTGAGAACAGAGGCAGCTCCACCTGCCTGGTCCTAGAGGAGTATGCTGAGTAAGATACCAAACAGTGGCAAAGATGTCATACATACCCCAAACACCCAAGTGTACACAGACAGCCTGATTTCCCTGAGTGGATTTTATGGTGTGAGCTAGGAAGGAGAAAGGGGGCCAGAGGAGAAGAAATCACTAAAGGAACAGCATCCAGACACAAGCAGGAGACAACAGGCTCTCTCAGGAAGAAGGCTTGGGTTTGGCCAAATTGAGAGGAAGTCTTGCCTCCCCAGAAACCTATGAAGGGAAAGAAACCCTGGCCCAGACAATGAGATTGGGCCACAAGGACCTGTTTTCATCTGAGTTGACTTCAGTAAAGTCAGAAAGTCTTCCTGTCGACCTCATCTCCCCGCAGACTGGCAGGGCTTTCTGTGTTTGATTAGCTCCTAAGTGAATCTTGTTTATGATTGACATCTTCAAAGAAGAATTATTTTTGCAGTGTAAACAAATGGGACTCAGTTCCACTGATCAGCTTGCCAATGCCTTTCTGAGTCCACCGAGGTGGTTGTGTCCAATTAGGCTTCTGGATCAAAGTAAAGATGCTTCTCTCTCTCTCTCTCTCTCCCTCCCTCTCTCTCTCTCTCTCTCCCTCCCTCTCTCTCTCTCTCCCTCCCCCTGTGTGTTTGTTTGTGTGTGTGTGTGTGTGTGTGTGTGTGTGTGGTGGTGGTAGTTGAATGGTTCGGAGTAGGTTAAGAAATTGTAGCTCATGCACTAGGAACCAGATTCTGTCCTTTTCAATGTCAAAAGGCTAATGTTAGTGTAGAGAGAAAAATGGCTTTGTTATTTAGAACCATTCTTGAAATGTATTGAACCAACCAGACCCTACCTATGAAGTGTGTGTGTGTGTGTGTGTGTGTGTGTGTGTGTGTGTGTGTGTGTGTGTGAGAGAGAGAGAGAGAGAGAGAGAGAGAGAGAGAGAGAGAGAGAGAGACTTAGAAGGTCAATTCAATCAGGGTTCCAAACAAGAACGTACAGAAAGCAGCTAGATAAGTCCTTACACTTTCTTCACAAATCTAATTTGTCTAGATATAAAATATGCTTTAATATTTCTGTATTTAACCAGGTAGTGAGGACATGGTAATTCAAGGTTAAAATGGAATGCAACACCCACTCCATCCCAGGTCTAATCACCCCTCCAGTATGTGTGGATTCCTTAAGCATTTAATGCTATTGACCTGTGAAACTCCTGCTTGCCTTCTTCCTCTAGTAGTATCTTTTTAAACCTTCTCTTAAGGCCTTCTCCCCTCTTTTTGCGACACACAGTGTTTCTCTGTGTAGCTCTAGCTGTTCTGTAGACAGGCTAGACTCACAGAGATCTGCCTGCCTCTGCCTCCCAATTGCTGGGATTAAAGGCACCACTGTCTTGCTACCTTTCCCTTTTTCACTTAAGCCCCGCCCTGTGTCTTCTGGCTCTCTGGTTTTGGGTGGGGCATGTAAGACTGAGTTCAGGACTCTTGGGCATTTCGCTCCTGCTTAATTTAAGGTCCAGCCTTAACTCTGAGCAACACTCCACACTGTTCTTTACAGAGCTTTAGCTTAATCTGCAGTCTCAGCCTGCTGGATGTATGTTCTTAGAGGACACCACTTCGTCCCTTTAGAGCATTCTTTCTTGGGCCTCTTCTGCCTCCCTGCTTACCAGGCTGCATCCACACATACCTGAATTGCCCAGTTTTTACTTCCTTGCCCTGGAGCCATGTCTTGTAGCCTCTTTGGGTCTCTTGTCAAGCCCTCCTTAAAGTGCTGACTTATTTTTTTTTGGTACTCCCTTTCTTCCCACTGCAAATTCTGACTAAGGAAGTGTCCCCCAGAAGGCATCTGAGTGGCTGCTTGGAACTACAGGGGCAATGAAAGCATTGCTGCTTCTCTGCTGACTCACTTTGCCCTTGAGTGTATCAGGAGACATATCAGCATCCATTTTTATATATAGATTAGGGCCTGTGCTCTTGTCTCCCTCTCCAGTTTACTAAAGTGATTTTCCATCTATGGTCTGCTTTCTATCTGCCAACAGCCACCCAGCTTCAGAGATCCCTTAGTGAAGGTTCCCTTTTCAACATTCCTGTAAGGTTGTCTTTGTTTGTTTTTGTCTACTTATTACCTATGTAATAATTTAAGTGCACCTATATGCTATTGCGTGAACTTCCTCCTCCCTATGCAGTATTACTTCCTATAGCTCCATCTTCCCCAGGAGTTGAAGGCTGCTCCTGGAGCAGGGAGCATGTCCAAAAAGTAACGCCTTACTTTCACAAACTGTTTTGAGGAAAAAAAGATGATAAGAAAAGGCTCTGTAGTAGACAGAACCAAGGGCTAGTGAAGAGAACCTCTGAAAGTCACAGGGAGCATGGCCCAGTTTCCTCCTCCCTGGACTCAGCTTTTATATATCTGAGTGGCTTATGAGGTCCCTGAGGACGCAGGGGTACTGCAGCTCAGCCTCATTCTCTGGTTCCTGGGATGAGACAGAGTGAGGTTTACAGAGCAGCCTAGGAGTTAGTGAGGGCAACTCAGAACTCACAGGATGGAACAGGAGGGTGTCTCCCCAGCTGTATCCACAGGAGTGATGAGACAACCTTACACAATGAGTGAAAAGGCTGACGCCTGGAGACCAAAGACACCCTCTCTCCTTAGGATTCATTTCCTTGGCTCACAGCCACTGTCTGTATTCACAGAACTGCTTCCTTTTCCCACTCAATCCAGATGCCTGCTTGAGGCAGCCAACAGCGGGCACTTAGGAGAGGGTCCTTGGGCCTTCCTGATCTTCCCAGAATCACCTTCCGCCTCCATTGCTTGTCTGGAAATCATTGCTGAATTCCCCTTAGTCCCACAAAATCGTATCATGTCCCTCTCTCCACAGGGGGTGAGTCTTCCCAGGGTGTCATTCCTTTCCTGCTCACTGAGACTTCAGTTCTCAGGAGAGCTTGCTTCTGGAAGAATGTGATTTTCAACTTACCCATGAAAAAAGTATGCCAGTGGATGAGGATTTGTTTGCAACATGTCTGTGTTCTAGAACAAAGCACACGACATCCCGTCTTAACTGTCTTTGGAGTCTTAAAACTCCTAGGATCTTTTGCTGACATTCTGGAAAATCTGGCTGGATGTTATTTTCTCTCCGTTGTTTATCAAATTCCCTGCCAGTACACCATCTTTTATTATTAAGTCGAAATTTCTGTCTTTTCTAAGCAAGACCTGGTTCTCTTTTGTTCAGTATCTTTCCCCTGGGAAATTCATGTGGCCAGGATCATATCTCAAAAAGCTTTTTTAACAAGATCTTTCCAAACCTCTGAAGTAGCTCCTGTTCTCCCTGGCCCCATGTCACGTGAAGCCCAGACATGGGACGTTTTCTGATCCCATTAGATGCTGGTTACACTGTTGATTCTTATTCCCTGTGATTTTAGTTTGTGTTTCCAAGTAACAGTGGCTATGATTGAATAGATTTAAATTGACTCAGTCGGATTCTTTTATGACTTAAATCTCTTTGGATTTTCCGTTATTTAGGGAGGGGGAGTCATAAAGGAGAAAATAGAAGACTGGGGCCTTGTGACACATTTGTTTCTAGGAGTGAAGGGTGCAGAGCCCGGGGAGGGTTGCTATGTGAGAGCATGGCTTCACAGCCATTGCTACGATTCCAAACCTGATGTCACCTCTTATTTACTTTTGCCTCTGTACCCTTGATTTCTCCAAAAAGATGTCAGTCAGGGTGACTTCCTGTTCCCATCGCCCTTGTGTCTGAGCGTTTGGATTGCTGATGGGTTGTGGAGATGAATTTAAAGTGTTCAGTTGGTATAAAACAATAGTAAAATGGATAATTGGGGGAATGCAAAGGTGAGAGTTGTTTTTGGTTTGCTCCTCAAGGATCGGGTTGGGTTGAGCTTCTCTGGGGATGAGAACGCTCCTTTATTGTACATAGAAGAAGTCAGAGCTACCCAGGTTGTTTAAGTTTGTTTATGTGTGGAGGACAGAGTGCTCTGTGTATGTGTGTGTGTGTGTGTGTGTGTAACCCACATTGACTTTTAAATATTAATTTCTTTGTGCTTGTAGCCAGCATTTGGTAGGTAAACAACAATGAAAGAACCTGGACTTTGTGACAATTTTGTTGTTTTGGTGATTTTCTTCCAAATGTATTTGAGCATGTGTCTGTGTTGATGGGAATATAGAGATTCAGTGTTTGTGGAGAGTACTAGAGGGCAATGTGGCTTCCCTAACTTTAGGGAGCATCTTTTCTTAATGGTCACTCTCTTTACTTCTAGCATCCCAGAGAAGACGTCCTCAGATCAGCTGAGTGAAATCGCTTCCCCGTGAGGAGAGTAAAAGTGGATTCACTCTAGTTTTGTTTCCTTTTAGAGTCTGACATTTTCTCTCTGATACTACATAAATTCTCAATCACAAGAGATATTCCGGGTAACCAAATGTCATATTTAGAAATGTTATTTAAAGGTTTTCTTTTTAAGCTGGGACTTCTGGAGTTTCAAAATGTATAAGCCGAACTTCAGAGCACATGCTAAACACATTCTTGTTCCAATTCCAGAGATTCGTATCAAGTATTAGATAATTCCGAGTATTTCCTTCAGTTGTTCAAAGTGAAACAACAGAAGGACAAAAATAGTTTGTATTTGTTCCTGCTACCTTCAGTATGTAGGTCTATGAGTAAATTATACTTAACTCTACTGTGTGTGTGTATGTGTGTGTGTGTGTGTGAGAGAGAGAGAGATAAACGTGTGCTTAACTACTCTATATTAAGGTGTATGTGTGTGTGTTTCATGAAAGTGTACGTGACTGCCCTATATTAAAGTGTATGTGTGTGTGTTTGTGTGTGTGATGAAAGTGTGTTTAACTGCTCCATATTAAGGTGCATATGTATGTGTATTTCCTGAAAATATGGATGACTGCCCCATACTAAAGTGTGTGTGAGTATGTGTGTGTGTGTTTCATGAAAGTGTACATAACTGCCCCATGTTTACAGTGATTGAGACCAGTCTTGTCTTACATAGGTGTTTGAGGGGGAGAAAAACATGATCCCATTAGGAAATTCATTTATTAAGTAATCCATATCTATTAGAATCAATCATTTAAATGTAGATAAGTTTAACATTTCCATATGTTCTTTCCACAGAAACACTTAGTCATGTCTGTGCCTGTACTGGAGATGCAGCCCTGGCTCCAGTTACTGTTGCGGTGTGTTGACTTGCAATGGATCCTAATCATTGCATGGCATCATGACAAAGTCCCAAAGTCTCAAGCTGCAGCTAGGTGGATGAGAGAAGCATGAAGGTTGTAGTAAAACCTGAACTGGAGTGGAATGAAATGGCTTACATGTTGGCACTTTGCCAAAGAGTATTGTGCTGGTAGAGAAAGGAAGGGGAATGAGGTTAGCACGAGAGAGGGGAATCAGCAATGAAAAGAATGGCATTGGGTGTAGTTTATAGGAGGATGCTTTCATTTTTATAGTTGCCTGGTTTGTTTTCTTTTCCGTGAGAGAAATTCTGTGGATCTGGTATTGAGTCACTTCATCCTAACTAAAGCACCAGCCTACAGTTAGGCTTGGGAGCCAACCATTTGGCCATAAGAGAGGCTTCCTCAAATCTCCCCCTTTGGAGATGTGTGCTGTCTTTAGGCACTGAGGGCAACACAACTTTGGAGCCACAAAAGAGCATTGGGTGTTGATGCAATTGCTCCCAGGAGTCACTTTGCTAAAGACTTAGTCCTCAGTGAGCCAGGGTTGAGATGAGATGGGCCTGTAAGATGTTGGAGCAATAGGGTTTTATGGGTTCTGGGGGCATGGCCTTTGAGGATATTCATCTAGTTCCTAAATGAACCCTGGGTTGGTTTTCAGCAAAGAGTCATTAGACAGGAGCGAGCCTGACCATTCTCTAGCCTCCTCGGCTCTCTGTTTGGCAGTCTTTTCTCCCCTCTCACACACCTCTGTTGTGATGATGTCATGACTATGAAGTCTTCACTGAAACTTGGTTCCATGCTTTGAACCTCTAGAATCAGAAACTAAATAAACCTTTTGAACAGAAGTACCTAGCTTCAACAGAAAACCGACCAATAAAAGCATTGTGACTCAGAGTTTATACTTTTATTTAATACTTCCCATCTTACCCCAAGTCAAAACTTTCTGTGTTGTGTGGTTTTCAAACCTGCCTTTTCTACACTTTTCTAATATTGTGAAGGTGGTCACAATGAGAGGACGATACTCTTATGTATGTTAGTTATACAGAGACCAGGAAGCTCAGACTCTCTCTCTTGCCTTCTCTTCTGTGGAACACAGTCTCTCTAAACATGGACCTCTTCGTGCTTCTGTGGGATCAAATTCTTTTTCTTGGTTTCTTCCTTGCAGTTCTTTAGGCAGAACTGGATACGTTAAACCTAGAATCAGTCTGTCTACTTCGTCTTTCTGACACTTGTTGAAACGAGCCCTTACTTATCCTCCTTCCTATTCTCTGACTCGTAACCTCTTTCTGACACTTCACCCCATCTTGGGAAGAGGAAGTGGTTGCTGTGTGGTCGGTCTGCCACATTTGGTCATAGACCAGTGTTTACGTACTCAAGAGAAATACTCCAAGTTACTTGAGCTTGTTTACAGTTACATCAATATTCTGTGTACCTAGAACCCTGTTTGTTACTGCTACGCCATTAAAAACATTTCAAAATGATTTCTGAACATCACATTGATCAACGAAATAGAGTCTACCCAAGAAACATGGCCAATAGTCGATGTCCCATGTAAGAGCCTGAGAGTTGCTTATAGGGTAGAAAAGTGTGTCCTGTTGCCTAACTCTGCTGCTCCCAGTCAAATGAATTCTCTTCTAGGCCCAATTTCTGATGTTCATTCGTCCTCCCTCCCTCTCTCCCTCTCTCCCTCTCTCCCTCTCTCCCCGCTGTCTCTCTGCACTTAGAAAGAGGAAATGATTGCTATGTGGTCAGTCTGCTACCAAAGTTAGTCACAGACCAGTATGTCCTTCTTGCATATGCCATTCTGGGAATATTACTACAGACAACTTAGGGAGGACAGCTTGTGTACAATCCACACACCTATCATTCCTAAATCTTTAATCCGCACTTGGCGTTTCTCGGTCCCACAGAAGAATTGTTAGCATGTTTGCACATTGGTGAAATAGGATATGGTGTGTGTTCCAGTCCTCAGCCCTCTGGTCGAGATGCTTTGGTTGTGAGCACATATTCTGGATAATTCTGATGCTTTTGATATGGTTTGCTCCAGTAACACTTTTATTTAATACTTCCTATCCTATCTCAATTCAAATCTTTCTGTGTCCTGTGTTTTATCTTGTCCACCACTTCTCTAATAATGTGAACTGAAGTGTCCAGGTCTCTCTGTAGGTATAAGTTAGAAGCCAAGAAATCCTTGACCCAACTCTGGAGGAAAGGAAATATGGTATCAGGGCCATCTCACTCAAACCACCCTCTCTATAAGTAGTCCCACTGATCTTTAATAAGCCATACTAAAGCAAATGTCTCATTCGGTATGACTAACTGTGTAGAGAGTAAAAATGATGGCTATTGTGATATATTCATCCTGTTGGCCTGAGAGGTCTGGACTGGGTGAACCTTCTTATATCCTTATATACAAAGTACACACCTTCATAGGATGTTCAGTCCAATATCATCTGAATCCTGACAGCTGAAAGTTTAGAAGCACGTTTTCCAAAGAAACAAGGAGGGTCAGCCTGTGTAAGTCACTGAGTGACCCTGAGGTTCAAGCCGTGAGGATTGGGTGTAATATTCAGGTCACCTTGTCCTCTCTCCATATGCCGGTCAGGTTAAGTTCTCAATGCCAGGCTATTCACTGTCCTGGGAAGGAGGGAGACTGGGACTGTCTTTTTGAGGCAGAAACCTTTAATCATCATTCAGAAGGAGCAGAACAGTTCCCGTAGGAGAGAAATTCCTGTGCAAGAGAAACACAGGAGCCTTTTGCCCCCCTGCTTCATGATCATGTGAAAAGTCAACAGACTCAACTCAGAGACTAGGAGAAGTGTGAACTTGACTTCAAAAGTAGGCAGGAAGGGGCTACTGGAGGATACACACACACACACACACACACACACACACACACACACACATATATGCATGCGTACACACACCTATGGCACCTGGGTACTCAGAGAGGAGACTGGGAATTACAGCATTTGTCTCAGACATTGGGGCCCCAGACCCCTCTCTCCCCTTCTGGTCTGGCTTGTAGCTGCATCTGACACCCCAGTGGGAGACACAGCCTGTGGACTCTCTGTTCTGGACTTTGCACTGCCTCCTCCGGGCAGGTATGTCAATGGCGCACAGACACCCCAGCCGGTACCATAGAGGCATTGAAACATAAGTCGGTATTCTACTTTATCTTCTATCCTTAACTGCCAGGTGCCTGTGATCCCAGCTTCCTAGAACTCACAGCACCTGTTTTCTGAGTTTGTGAAGTTGCCTGTGCTCCCTGACGGGTGCTGTCAACACCGCATGGGAAGCCCCACAGAGCTGTGGTTTTTACTCAGTTTTCAATTTTATTCGTTAGTGTGTATGAGAAGGATTATGTGTGTGCTAGCATGCCTCAGCCCTGGAATTGGTTCCCTCCTACTCAGGGGATCAATGTATCAAACTTGGGGCATCAGGGTTCTGTAGTAATCACTTTTATCCATGAAGCCATTTTCACTGGTCCTAGAACTTCCTTCTTGATGTTCTTCTCAAAACAGAATCAAAAACCAAAATCCTGACAGCCAGGAAGAATATCTGGCTGCCTCCCACTCTCCACCACTGCAGCCTTCTTTCTGCTTTTCCCTCTGTGCCTCTCCTGACATTCTCATTCATAAAATTGTTAGCTGCTGCTGTTGAAAAGTAATTCAATTCTACCATTTTGGGGAAGAGATGACCTTGATTGTTGGTGCTCCTGCTTTAGAAGCAAGTACATCCCTGGAAACACACATCACACTGTATGACTCTTGAGTCCGTGAGAAGCTTGGTGGGTTTTTTTTTTTAATTGGTGAGGAAGTTTAGTAGGTCTGAGGTTCCATGGGGAAGCTCCATGTAGCCCACACAGCTCTAGCTTTGTCTAAAGTATAGCTGACCTGTATGTAGTTCTTTGCTTAGTATGTAGTTCTTTGCTTTTTTTTTTTGTATGTAGTTTTTTTTGTATGTAGTTCTTTGCTTAGTATGTAGTTCTTTGTATGTAGTTCTTTGCTTAGTATGTAGTTCTTTGCTTTTGCCTTGTAGCTTGTGATCATTTCATGGAAGTGACCCTTCATGATGTGATTTTATTGTCTCCTAACTCCAGAGGCACCAGATTTTCTGGTTTTTCCATAAAAACATTTTTAACAGCAGGATGGACAGAACATAAAATTTCAATGAAGTAAAATTTCAGTGAAGAGGTCAGGTCATTACCCCAGCCTATGGCAGACAATGTTTCTGAAAAAAAAAATCCTGTCTTATTACAATGTTTTGGTTCTATGAAATGCAAGAATTTTTATTTAAACAGATCTAGTGACACAAGCCCTGAATCTCGGCACCTGGGAGGTAGAGACAGGAGTGCTGGGGGGTTCAAGGTCATCCATAGGAAATATCAGTCTGAAATTAATGTCTGTTATATGAGAGGTGCCGTCTCAATTCTCCTGTTAGCAAAAAATAAAATAAAAATTTTATACTCACTAAAAGTAGAGATAAGGGCCAGTGAGATGGCTCAGTAGGTAAAGTTCATTGCCACCAAGGATGATGACCCAACGTCAATGCCAGAGATTCAAATAGTAGAAGGAAGAAACAAGTCCCAAATCCCACAAGTTGTTCTTTGATTGACCCTTTGGTCTTCTGTGGTACACTCATGTGCATGTATACACACAGGCACATAGACAGACAGAGACACACATACACACAGACTAAATTTTAAAAATGTTAATTTTAGTGATGTCAGTAGTATATGTATTCCACTTAAATATTTAACTTCAGACCATGTAATTGCATGCTTGACGATGTATTCCCTGGACATCTTTAGAACTGGAAGTTTTCTTTGAATGCGCAGGTTAATCAACTAGCAGGTATTTAATGAATACCCTGAAAGACATTTAGTATATCTGGGGCCCATTTTCTATTTCTCCTTGCCAATTTTTGTTTCATTTGTTAGAGTGCAAACAACAGACAGACTCTAATTTCTTGGTTTTTTAAACTGAACTGTGGATTTACAGGAAGAAGGATGGACCAGGTACTTCGGGCAAGCATTCTGTGACCACTGACTTACAGGGACATGGTCCTGACCCAGTTCCCCAGTATTGCCACCCTGTCTCCTAGCAAACACTGGGTCAGCTTGAGGAGGCACCTCTGGTTTCTTTTCTGAGTGCTAACTTGAGTGTTTATCTGGTTTCTCAACTTGTAGTCAGTGTCATGGTTTGAAAAGGAATGGCCCCCATAGACTCATATTTGAGTGGTTAGTCATCAGGAAGAAGAAATTATTGAGCAGGAATAGGAGGTGTGGCTTTGTTGGAGTAGGTGTGGTGTTATTGGAGGAAGTATGTCATTGGAGGTGCACATTGGGGTTTCAAAAGCCTACTGCAGGAAGTGTCATTCTTTCTTCCCGCCGTCTGCAGATCCTCACTACTTCTCCAGTGCCATGTCTGCCTGTGTGCTCCCATGTTGCCTGCCATGATGACAATGGATAAACCTCAAGCCTCGGTTAAATGTTTTCCTTTGTAAGAGTTGCTGCGGTCATGGTGTCTCCTCACAGCAGTAGACGTCTAAGACATTTAGCTTCATGCTTTATTGCTGATCCTCAGAGAACCTCTGAGAATTGCTGTTTGTCCTTAGTGACCTGGATGGTGAAGACAAACACTTATAACTTTGGCTTCTGTGCCTAGCATCATCTTTTTTTTTTTTTTTTTTTTTTTTTTTTTTTTTTGATTTTTTGAGACAGGGTTTCTCTGTATAGCCCTGGCTGTCCTGGAACTCACTTTGTAGACCAGGCTGGCCTCGAACTCAGAAATCCGACTGCCTCTGCCTCCCAAGTGCTGGGATTAAAGGCGTGTGCCACCACCGCCCGGCTTGCCTAGCATCATCTTAGGTACTATATAGTTCTAGAGCCTAATGAACCTCAACTACCTCTTCAATCTGAGACATAATTATCTCTACTTTTTTTTTTTAAGATAAGGAAGCAGAGAAACAGAAAAATTAAGTAGCATGTCCCTAGTCAGTAAGTGTAACAACTGAGATTTAACTATGGGAATCAGAGTCCAAAGCCTGGGTCCATCTATTACTCTGGGCCTTGAAAGTCAGTCTGCTTCCAGCATTCCTAGGGTATATTGAAATTTGTGTTCCAGATTATTGTATCTTCCTTGGTTTGCATAATAAATACAGCAACATCATTTCAACTCCAGGGCACCGCTCATGAGCTGGTCTCTCCTACCTTCTCAGGAGTGCAGCTCAATTGTACCAGTCAAGAGGCTGGGAATTCAGACTGGAGCATCTGAGCACCTGCTAGGAAATCCATCCCGCCAGGTTGAGAAACCACGGAAATGGTTTGGGGAAGTCACCAATGCTACTCCGTCTTCAGGTATGCCGGAAGGTCTGGCATACACTGGCAGTCTTCAGGCTCCTCAAACTAGAGTTAGGCTAGACGGATAGCATTAAGACATCCATACCTTTCTGCTTTTGCAAACTTGGAGCCTCAGCAGCGTCTGTAGTGAAAGGATGACCCCTCCAAGTGGCTTGGCTCACTGGAAGGATGCAAGTGGTGACAGTCTTTTTACCCCAGTGGCCTCTGGAAGAGCAGTCAGGCCCAGTCCGAGGTGAAGATAGCTTCTGCAGGCTCTGCTTCTCCCCATGCATTCCTGTCATGCAAAGGGTGAACAGGGAGTGAGACACTGGTACACCGAGCTGTCAGATGACCTAGTGTGAAACCCGCATTCACCATTTTATTTACCCTCTCTCCCTTAGCACCTATAAGTACTATTGAATATTTTAAGTTCTCAGGAGCTAAATTCCATTAAAGTATATATTTTTTATTCATGTTTAAAACAATCCTATTACTGCAGTTGAAGAAACTAAGCCACTTGCATGGCCGAATCAGATTTAATTCTCATTTGGGAATTCCTTTGGGGATGTAAACTGATAGCCACATGTGTTTGATTATCGGAACGGAGGTGACAGGGAGGCAGGTATTTCAGTTAGAGATGGATCCTTCTTTGATTTATTGCCTCATGTGCTGACATTTTATCTTTTAAAGAATATGGAGTGGAAAGGATGAGGCCACCGCTTGTTCTCTGAATTTGGTTTCTTTTTCCAGTGAAGTCCGTTTGGTTTTGAATAATTTAAAGTTCATATGGCACCTTTCACTGTGTGAGCAGAGTCATCTGCTTTGGAACATCTAAGAAAAACTGTGGAGGAGACGTAGCAGCAGGACTAATGGGAAGAATTTTCTAGTCATTTTTAGCAGCTCCCAGAAGATAGATTTCTTTCTCATACACACACACACACACAGAGAGCGAGAGAGATGCACACACACACACACAGAGGCATAGATACACACACTCACACACACACACACACATACACTCACACACAGACACAGATACACACTCAGACACATACATACACAGACACCCAAAGACACACACACACAACACACACACGTCCTCTGGTATCCAGCTTTACAGGGCAGAATAACTGTACAAACCTTGGTCCTAACTCATCTCAAACCATTTACATGATCTTTTCATGTATCTCCAGTCAGTAACCTTCGAGTTACCATTTGGTGCAGACCTGCAGCTACATTTCGTGCCTTGTACTCTCCTAGGGTCTGCATATCCGGGATCCATGCACAAGTGCCCTGTTATGAACAAGGCTGGGTGGGGCATAGAGTTTCCTTGAGGAAACGGGCAAGAGGAAGGCGTCCTGTTTTAACTCTGGCTGGTTTCTATATATAATACCTGCTGCGCTCAGCATGGCCTTCTGGTGTTCTCTTGTGTTGAAAGTTGAAGACGTGGGAGATCTTGGCTGTGTCAAAAGCATGTTTAGGGGGACCTGTCTTGCTAGCCTGACACATATTATGGGCTTGCGGTATCTTTCACCTCTGCTATGATGCAGACTTGCTGGATCCAGGCACAGTTCACAAAGGAAGGTGCAGGTAAGCTGAACGGTGTGCTGCTGCAGCAATGCTGTTCTCAGAGCGACCTTCTCAGCAGGGTGGACACATTTGGTTTCATTCAACTGTACTCTTAGAGAGTTCAGTCTTAGAGCAATGCAGGTCAATGTGGGGGAGTCGTTCCAAAGCTGAATGTCCAAATCGACTGTGATCAAAGTAGAGGCTTTATTTTAGAAGTAGGCTTTGTTGTTGTGGTTTGGTTTGGTTTTTGTTTTAGCTTGCTTGTTTGTTTTTTATATTGGGACAATAGATTGTATATTTCAATTTGACTTTCTTGTGTCCTTAAAGAAATTATTAGACCATGTAGGTATCTCTGAATGCGCACATGAGCATGCGTGCGTGCCTCTCAGTTGCCTAGAGCCTGCTGATTAGGTTAGGCTAGCTAGTCACAGAGTCCCATGGATCTGCCTGTCTCTGCCACTGAGTGCTAGAATTTCAAATGTGTAACACCATACCTTGTATGTCAAACACTTTAGCTGTTAAGCTATCTCTCTAGGTCCCACAACTTATTTTTCGTGAACTATCACAGAATTCCTGAAAGTAGGCAAGTACCACTACACTCAAATGAGTCTACAAATATTTAGCTCCCAGATTCTTTTGGGTGCTGGGCAGAGTAATGTGGGGTTTTTCCCCACCTTATTTATTTATTTATTTATTTATTTATCCACTCACTTCACACCTGATCACAGCCTCCCAGTTCCCTGCTCACTCACACAGTCCCTTCCCCTCTCTCCTTCCACTTCACCTCTGTGAAGGAGGAAGTCCCTCCCCAGGAACCAACCCGCCCTGGCACATCAAGTCACTGCAGGAGTAGGAACACCCTCTCCCACTGAGGCCAGACAAGACAACCCAGGTAGGGGAGCCGGATCCACAGGCAGGCAACAGAGTCAGTGTAAGTCCCCACTGCCCCCACCCCCACTTCTCTCCACCCCCTCTGTAGCATACCAGGGGTCAAAGCTAAGTCTCACGCATGGTAGGCAAGTGTACCATCATCACGGAGCCCCATCCCTGACCTGAGCGCTTACATGAATTCTGTTTGACAAGAGAGGGTGCTTAGATGAGCAGAATTGGTTCTAATGATCAACACCTTCCTGGGCCATCTTTAAGGATAACAGAACTTTGTGGTGGTTAGAATTGGAGAGTATTCGTATCTAGGGATTTGAAGCAGCCAAATTTTATCGTAGGTGAGATGGGATGGATTCGGCATGACTTTTCAAGGAAATGTTAATTCGATAATAAACATATCTTTCTGACCAAAAGTGGCAGAGTATGCTGTTGACATCTGTCTTGACTGGGGCAGGAGACAAGGAGACTGGAGGAGGGAAGGGAAAGCATTCACAGATGCTAGCTAGTATCTTATCGAATTATACATCACAGCGAGATGTCCATTTTACTCCTCGTATCAGTTCCTAGGTTATTTCTTGAATGATGTAGAACATAAGATGGGGATTTCAGAGCATCTGGCAGGTCATGGAGTTGCTGCTGCTACCATACTTCTGACAGAAGCAGGCAGCATGCCTAGTTGGCCATCACTGGAAAGAGAGGCCCATTGGACTTGCAAACTTTATATGCCCCAGTACAGGGGAATACCAGGGCCAAAAAGGGGGAGTGGGTGGGCAGGGGAGTGGGGGTGGGTGGATATGGGGGACTTTTGGTATAGCATTGGAAATGTAAATGAGTTAAATACCTAATAAAAAATGGAAAAAAAAAAAAAAAGAAGCAGGCAGCATGATTGTTTCATTCTTAGCAATGTATGGTACATCCTAGCCTGAGATTGACACCCAGGGTCATTTTGGGTGTAAGTCTAGTTACTTTAAATGGCTATAGGGAAACATCAGCCAGCCTTCCTCTGCTTCCCAAGAGCTAAGAGTAGCATGAGTCTATCTTGACTCTGACTTTCAAAAAGTGAAATGAAAAGGGCAGAATGATCAGTCTAAAGTCTCAAACAAGAACCATTGCTTTTTTGAGGGACATGATCTCCGTGACATCTCTGTGAAATTCAGATTGCCTAACATACTAGCAAAACTACTTTTAGAGGGGCATGTCCCAGCAGGTTCTCTGGGTTTGAAGGAGTTAAGTTGATATTGATGATGGAGGAAGAGGAAGACATAGAATTGAAATTGGGTTGTGGTTCCCCAATCCCCATCTCTCCCACTGCACCCCCTAGTACAAAAGTGTTTTGCCAAGGAGACTATCAATGTGAATGTCAGAACCCCTCAGCCCAGGGAGCAAAAAGGAAGTCTGAAGGCTGTCGGGGGTTTTGATGTTTTCAACACATTAATGTTTTCCATGCATTAATCAAGCTTGGGAGATGCTGTGTTGGTGACATATGCTTCACCCCCACTCTCTATGAAGAGTTCCATGTGCTTATAACAAAGCATTTAAAATGTAGACAAAATTCTGAATTTGTAAAACTTGTTGAGAAACCGTATTTCTTTCCTTTCCTCTCCCCTCTCCCCTCTCTCCTCCCCCCTACCCCTCCCCCCTCCCCCTTTTGGAGACAGGGTTTCTCTGTATAACCCTGGCTGTCCTGGAACTCCATTTGTAAACCAGGCTGGCCTAGAACTCAGAGCTCCTGAATGCTAGGATCAAAGGCATGCACCACCACCTCCCAGCTTGAGAAACAGTATTTCAGGATATGTAAGACCACACAGGACAGTCGCTGAACATGCGCACACTGCCCTGAGCATCTCCAGGTTCTGCAGGCTCATTTGCACCCTTCCTAGCTGCAGCTCTTCCCTTTTCTCTATAGGTACCTGCTCTTCTTTCTCTGCAGGGGTGTTTTAAGGCTTGGGCTCAGGCTTTGGAGTAGCGATTCCATGAACAGCATTGTGCATCTTCTCTATGGTCTTCATGGCCTTGTCTTTTCAGATCCCGTTCAGCCCTTCTTTTGGGCAGAAAGGTGATGGTGGTCAACTTAGGCACTGAAAACAGGGATGTAGCCATGTGAGGCTTTCATCTGTACAGGAATGTTTCTCATATTTTCATCACACTCTTCCTATGGTACTCATTACTCTAGCATAGTGTTATTTGATGAATGTAAGTGGTAAGTTTATAAAGTACCTACTGTGCCCCAGATGCCATAGGCTTCACATTCCCCATCTCATTCAATCCCCCTTGCCAGTTTCTACAGTGGACACGAAGATGAATTTATAGCACGAAGGCAAAAGCTCTGCCTGAAGATTCTCCTCCTCTTCCTTGGCTACTTCCAAAGTTCTGAAAGGGCCAAACTGTAGCTACACACAGTCTAAGCCTGGCAATAGATGCTCATATTGTAAGCTTCAGTTATCCCAAAGTTCTGGTTCCACTCCTTGCTGGATACTTTTAATAATATCCATTTTATAGCTGAGCAGTTAAGGTCACATAGGGAGTAGTGGAGCCTGGCTCAGAGCCCAGACCATCTGGCTCCAAGCCCCCGTCAAGCATTTATCATAGGGCTTAGAGCTGGGTTGTTTTTTCCTGAAGATCTGTATGAATGTTTTCCCTTATATAAATGTTACTTAGGTTTAATTTGTAATTCTATAGTCTTAGCTTACTAATAAGTCCCTCCTTGCTTTAATAAAATTTCAAAGTATCTTCCATTAGAGTTAAAGAGTCTGTAAGTGTTGATACATTGAATATATGTGTATATAATCGGGCATTAGTCTGATTTTGAATGCTAATGTATATATCTACTGAATATGCTGACAGTCCCTAAGTCTCCCTGTTGTAGCTTTCTGGAAATGGAATGTTGCAAAGGTGTGGCATTAAGAGACACCTGAAAGCTGACAGACATGGTCAAGGGTGTGGACATGTTGAGTCCTGCCTTTGATGTGTTCTTGTATCTGGCAAGCTAGTTCTGGAGCGTGGATCCTGCGAGTCAGTGAGTGGGCCCCCTGATTCCAGCACTGAGGGTAGAATGGTATGCAGTCATGCCAAGTTAACCGGATTAAGTAGAACTTACCAATACAAGTCTGGAAAAGAGCCCAGCTCCTCCCCCACCCCCAGACAATGGACATACCATTCATCTTTAACAAAGTATTTATTCTAATTATTTGCGATTATATGTGTGTGCCTGTGAATATGGCTATGTTCACATGAGGATTGGTGCCTCAGAGGCTTCAGGTATTAGATCCCCTGGAACTGGAGTTACAGGCAGTTCTGTGCTGTCTGACATGGGTGCTCAACAGTACCTGCTCTTAAATTCTAAGCCATTTGCCCTGCCCCGTGTCTTTCATACCTGCTGGGTTGTTTGTTTGTTTGTTTGTTTCCTTGAAGTTTTGAAAGTTCAATACTGGAAGTGATGAGTTTTATTTTTGCTCGTTAGAATTCCCTTAAGGTAATAGCTAGCAAATCACATGAACGTTTGGGGCTTGAACTTGCGATGTGCCAGTGAGTTAGTTGAATTGTGTACCTTATGAATTCACACAGCAGTGCATTTGAAACCGAAGGGCTGTTTAAAGTCCAAATTATATAGGCCCTACAGAACTTAGTGTCAGTTAATAAGTTATTGGTGATGAAAGTAGACACGAGTGAAATAGGATTAAATAAATGCTCACTGGATGGCAACAAGCCTGTGCTATTCTTTACTGTGTCAAATCTCACTGCCTACCTTATCTCATGCCTATTAGCATCTTGATAACTAACCATCGTAGAGACATCACTTGTCACTTTCATAGCAGCTAAAAAGTTTTTTTTGTCAACATTCTTTTCTAGAGGAAATTCCAGTTCAAAGATGATATCTAGAGGTCAGAGAGGAGTGAGAAAGCTCATTAGCACATTAGACGATAGGAACAAAGCAGACATAAAAGAGGGCTATGACTAATGGGTGAGACATCCAGAACCCATGGCATGGGTCAGAAGAGTATTCCCACTGGTTTTGTTGGCAGGGTCTAATTTAGAAAAAGACAACAGGCTCCGACTTCTAAAGGCTTTGCATCCTATGAGAGTCTTGGAGGTGATAGCGTGTTTTCTAGGGAGGCAGGAGAACGAGATACAAAAGCTGAACTGCTGAGTTCAGTTAGTGGGAAGTGTGATGGTTGGGGCTCTCTGCAACTGGGAAGTTGATGGGCAACAAGAAACATTGAAATCAGGACTCTATCTTCATCTGTTGAGCCTCAATACAGAAAAGTTTCATCTCTTCTCACTGGGCATTGACGACTAAGCCTCTTGGTGCTTTGTTCTCACAAGGTTAGGTTCCTGGAATGAGGAGTTTTGAGGAGTAGAATTTGCATTAGCATGAGGACTTCAAAGCAATTGGCTGCTGTCTGTGAGTTCTGTAGCTTGGGAAAGTTCTATCAGTAAAGTGTTTGTTGGAATCGGCTCTTTAAAGTCAGAAGCCTTCACAAGCTTTGCCCATAGTTGTGGGCATCGGAAGAAGTGTCTTTGTCAATATCTTGTATTTCAGCTCAGTGGCTAGAAGAAAAGCAGTGATCTGTGGCCAGGAAGTTACGCAGCATACTCATAGAGTGGAGGTCAAGCTAGATACTAGGGTTATATCCATAGTGCATCAAGTGTTCATCCTGTCTCTTCAAAGAGGGAAAGTGACCATTTTCCCTAACTGGCCTGCTTTGATACACAACTTTCACTTTTGATGGATAGAATCTTTCATCTTGTTGGATCAGAACTTAACACTGTTGAATTGAAAAATATCAACACCAAGTATTTTCTCCTCTAAAGGGGAAAAACAAAACAAAACAAAACAAAACAAAACCTAGGTACTGTGGTCTTCAGTGTATCATGCTGAAAGAATGGTAAGATTGACCATGCATAGAATTTGATTAGAGCCTCTTAGTGATTATGATGATGTCACGTGAAGTTATTTCTGAAAATGCCAGGGCATTCCTTGTTAATGTGTGAGATGTGAGCCCTCCCTCCCCTAGAAACACCTAAGATTACCCCCACCTGAGAGTTGTCTTTAAGGGTATTGACATATTTCTTAACTCTCTAAAGTGAGTCTTTTGAGTTTTTAGTGGAGATATTTTTAAATGACAAAAGGAAGCTTTCATATCTGCAAGAATTTACTAAAGATTGGACAGTTCATGTATAGTGGCCTGGGGATTGAACCCATATCATCACAGTTGGCAGCAAGCCCTTTTACCTGCTAAACCACCTCTGCCTTTGACAGCCAGATTGTGCTGGACCCATAGATTCTCAGCAAGTATTTAACCAAATGAATGGACTTTTAGTCCCTTCTCTTTTGCAGAGGTTACAAGAATATATTATTTTATACTATTTCCAGTATTTTTCTTGGTTCTCCATAATTTTCCATATTCTTCTGAATGCTTTTATTTCTATTCTCCACTCAACAACCTTAGCTGTTCATGTTAATTTTTCTCCTCTTACCATCAGATCTTTAGGCAAGGTTCTGACTGGCGCAAGATAAGGAACAGTTTTACTCACTTCACTGATCCTAACATTCTGCTACATTGGTTTTAGTTCTCTCTTTACCTTCCTTCTGAATATTTTAAAGGATCCTTGCTATGTACTTGGAAGATAATCTTTTAACTTGGCAACCTGAGCATTTTCAGGGAAAATACTTTTTGACTGGGATATTGGGGTGTGGTAGTCTATCAGTCTATCAGATCAATAGATGCATGGCATCCTTCCTTCTACATAATGAGACTCCATGTTCCTTTGGGCCACCAAGTTAAGGTGGTACCCACCAGATTTCTCTATTGTAGTTGGGCATACCTAATTCCCAACAATCCTTGTTCAGTACTTTTAGTCTCTGTCAGTGATTCTTCTAAAAGAAAACATTTTTTTTTTGGATTCATTTTATGTGTATGAGTGTTTTGCCTGCACACATATCTATATACCATTTGCCTGCCTGATGATGCTTGTGAGCTGCTGTATAGGAAATAGAGCCCTGGTTTTCCTGAAGAACAGCCAGCGCTCTTAACCACTGAGCCATTTTCCCAGCCTCCTCTGACCATGATTCTTGCCTGAATCAATTGCTATGGTACTTGTTAAATTGGCAGTTGTCTTTTCTATCATTTCTTAAAATTTATTGGCATTCATCTGTATAAGACTTTTGCTGCCTTCTGTTTTGAAATCATTTTTGTATCAATACAAGTTGACAATTTAAAAAAATATTTACGGTCTTATTAATCATCACTGTCATTCATTTTGAGCTTCTAATTGTCTTTATTTGGCTAAGGGACTGGTGTACTCTAGTTTTAAAAAATCAGAGTTATTTTTTATTGTTTTAGTCATGTGTGTGTTTGTGCCCACATATGTGCATGTATGTGTCTGTGTGTGGGCGTGTGTGTGTGTTCATGTATATGCACGTGGGCATGTGTATGCATGTATGCATGCAAGCCACAGTGCATAGTGTGGAAGGCTGGAGGACAGCTATGTAGACTTCGTTCTCTCCTCTACCTTTATATGGGGTTCAGGGGTAGAACTCAGGCTGGCCAGGCTGGCATGATAATTTCCCTTACCTGTCAGTGCCAGCTTACACAGCCCAGTTTTGGTGGGAAAATGGCTGAAAGATCTTTTCATAGTCAAAGGTTTGTAAAGATTAAGGAGACTTCTAATACCTGTGGCTCACTAAAGGTGACAACAGAGTACTGGAACTTTCCTGGAGAAGATAAAGAGGGCTCAGGTAGTCTGTGATGAACATTTTCAGCTGACCTCTTAACAGCCATTTGTAGATCTGCTATGGGTCTGGAAGTGGATTCTTTCTGTAGATCATTCCTACCTTGAGCAGAACAATTTAGAAAGATTTATAAAGATACATTATTTGTCACTAGAGTGGTCCCCTAAAAGTAGGGCCACTAGGATTTTTGTTTTGGAGGAATATTTTTCTCCTCCCCCTCCCTCTCCCCCCTCACCCTCCTGCCCTCCCTTCCCCCTCCTGCCCTCCCTTCCCCCTCATCGTCCTTCCCTCCCTTCCCCCCTCCCCTTCCCCCTCCTCTTCCCCCCTCTTCCTCATCCTCCTCTGCTGCTGCCTCCACCCCTGCTGCGGCAGCCTCCTTTTTTTGCCATACTCTAGAGTAGCCTTTTCAAGTCTACAGAGTCAGGCTTTGGCCTGGTCCCCATATCCACTCAGAAGGTTTTAATGTTTCCTTTGTGAACCTAGAGTCTGAAGTTTGGCAATGAACTGCTCACTGAACAAATGCTTTAGTTGAAACATTATTTGTTGGATTTGCCCAGGTCTGGGCTCACTGGATAGAACCAGTGTTTCTATTGTTCTTGGCCTCTGTTCTGTTGTGCTAATACCCAGTACTGGTTAGACCAGACCAGCCTTTAATCAGAAGAATGCATTGGCTCAGGAGGGAAAGACAGATTAATAGTCTCCACATAGAATCTCTTTCCTGACAGGTGCTATAGAGGAAGGGACAGAAAACAATAAATCTTTCTTTTTAAAGTCGATTTTATTTTATTTTTTTAATTTATTTTTTTAATCTTTGACATTTTCAGACTGTACAGAGCATTTCTCAGATTTCCATCTGAAGTTTGTGCAGGTCACATGTCATCTGTCCTTCACTCTTAAGTGTAGTATATGCGCTGCCAGAGCAAAGCACAAAGAGTCTCAGGGGTAAGAAAAGAATACCTTTACCTAGTTTTTATGTTGAAAATGAAATATACTTGCTACCCACTTTAGCATCATTCTAGATAGATAGAGATGGTATGAGATTGGGAGCCTAGCCATGCAAATTTTACAGACTATCTCAGTGGTGTTCCTACTAGAAATACCTTTAGCCTGGTATCAACTGTGAGTGATCTGGTGTTTGTTTAAAAATACAAACTAATAGAAGAGAAGCCGTTCTATATATCTTACTGGTTTAAGGCATAGAGGTTATTTATATCAGCAAATAATCCCTATAGCTGTAGGACAGGAGTCGAAGTCAGATCTTCAAACTGTGGCAATAGCTTGCATCACCATGAGGGGCCATTTCAGGAATGAAGTGTTTAGAAAGTAGACATATGGATTATCCCAGGTATTATATACTAAACACTGTATGGCAGTGGTTCTCAACCTGGGGGCAGGGGTCAAGACCTCCTTGGAAGTCACATATCAGATATCCTGCATATCAGATTTTTACACTATGATTCATAACAATAGCAAAATTATAGTTATGAAGTAGCAAGAAAATAATTTTATGGTTGGGGGTCACCACAACATGAAGTATTAAATAGTCACAGCATTAGGAAGGTTGAGAACCATTGGTATGTGGTATTGTTTGGCTAATTCTCACATTTTGATTTCTTTAATGTTTTGGTGTTTCTTAGTGATAAGTGCCTGTCTTGGTGCCCTGGGTGCTGTAGAATGTATGTGTAGGAGGAGTGACTGAGGGGCTACTGGTAGTGATGGCTGTGGAGATAAGGAAATGGTTGGAGGCGCTTCACTTAGCTTTAATTTAAAGCTGATGAAAAGATATATGGAAATTATTTACACTGTAACATCTTTTCTTCTTAAGCTGGCACTTTAGCCTCATTAGGCCCTTAGTTAGTTTCAAATATTGCAACATTTAGTTACACAGTTTAATTTGAAAAGGAAAGCATCCCTTAAAACCCGGATGCTGCTTACAGGTATGCACCAGAACAAACGACTCTGATTGTCACGATCCCTCATCTTTGTGCAGGCTGTTTGTGGATTTCCTGTCGCTTATCAACTAAACGGTGAGGGTATCTCCTCTTTTTCCCACGACTTTTGACTTTCTCGGTACATCAGTTCTTTACGAAGACCTCAGAGCAACTCTTGGGTCCTAGCTGTGCTTTCTGTTTCTGCTCTCTTTAAGCTGCTTGTTCAGCACTGTTTCTTTTCTAGAAGCTCTCTCACATTCACAGGGACCCTGAGAACATTAGCTTTGTTTCTGCACTTCCACCCTTGAGTCTTTAGATGAGTTATTAGATGAGTTAATTTGTATCCTTTCTAGCTCTGACATGCTTGCTAATTCTCACTGGTTCCTAAGATGCCAGTGAACATCTGTCTTAACTGTCCAGAATGTGTCTATGGACCAGGCACAAGGGAGGTGCCTGGAGTAGATTCCCTGGCTCCCTGTTCCATCCTGGTTGTCATTGTGTCAGCAGGCAAAGGCTCCATGCGGTTATAGCACAAAGTGTCTATTGCAGCAGAAGCAGATGAAGATGTACCTGTTTATGGGGAGCATCCTGGGAATTTTTCCACTTTCCAACAGTATTTGGTGAATGCTTGTAGGCAAGTGGTGAGATCTGCGGAGAGATCACTAAGAGTGAGGTGGGGTGACATATGCTTCAACACTGAAAGGTGATTGGGTAGATTGCATTTGAGGACTTTAGACTGCTACCATTCAGAATACCTCTGTGGCAGGGCTTAAGAAAGAGATTCCTTAATATCAGTTCATGTGTGATAACCTGTCACACTGGAGTCCCAGTCAGCCTCGTGAGACTGCCTTTTTCAATCTGGAATTGCCTTACCAGCAGTTTACTACAAGTAAGGGAATCCCCATGAGAGCCATAGGGAATCCATCAAACACCATACTGATGTTTCACCCCACACCTTTCAATTCTGCCATTCCTACAGAATGAGTTGGAGGCAGGAGAATGGCCAACACTCCTACATCTCCTGAACAACCGTGAGTATTTTAAGCCATAGGCTGCACAACCCTTTGTTCATGTTTTAGGCAAAACCTTTCCCTATATTCCCTGGTTGGGTTTTCACCTGTGCAGGGGAGTATGTGCTTGGAAGATCTTGCTGTACTCAGAAGAGATTTGAAGTCAGTAGCAACTGTTTGGACTTCAGGAAAAGTCCCTTTTGACCTTTAAAGTTGGAGGTTTCTCTGGCACCCATGCCATTTGAAGAGCTATTGTTTGGATTAATGATGCTGCATTTGGAATTTACACAGAAGAAAACACACTGTTGACTGAGCCTGGGAGTCTTAAGACGCTGCAGATCCTCATGCAATGCAGCTTAAAAATTCAGTGTTTTTTGCCACTAGTAGAAGATGCTTAAAGACAAGGACATCGGATTTGAGGAAAACAGGCACCTTCAGTATTAGGCCCACCCAATACAGAGTTGAATAAGGAAACAGTTTGTATTCACCGTATAATCTGAAAGGAAAGTGCCTGTTTTAAGACGTTCTGTTACTAGCATTTGGGTTATTGTTTGAAAGAGACATGAAAAGGTACTGAGTATAGTGTGTTTTCAGGAGTGTTACTGGGTGGTGTTAGGATTCATGATTCACATGGAGAAAGCTTCAGGAGTCCTTAGTCAGGAGCTGTGAAGGAAGTGTTGGAATACTTAAGGGGAGGGCCCCTTTCCAAGCTAGATGTACTGAAAATGAAATATGAATTTGTTGATACGATGACAGTCTTAAACCAGATGACAGAAACAAATCTGTGAAAGAATGATACATCTTTAACTTACCCCCAACCCCTTTAGCACAACCAGTTTACTAATGGCAGTCAAGATATAATCTACGCTTGGAACTTCTCCCTCTCCATAAGCTCAGCCACTCAATGGTGTTGCAATGTGAATCTTCCCAGTTCAGCTTTCCATTCCATGGGCTTTTTTGTTTGTTTTTTTTGTTTTTTGTAAAAACTGAGCTGATTCAGAAATCCACAAAGAAGTGCTTAAGTTGTTTATGGGATGGATCCCTGGGTGGGGCAGTCTCTGGATGGTCCTTCCTTCCATCTTAGCTCCAAACTTTGACTTTGTAACTCCTTCCATGGGTATTTTGTTCCCCATTCTAAGGAGGAATGAAGTATCCACACTTTGGTCTTCCTTCTTCTTGAGTTTCATGTGTTTTGTGAATTGTATCTTGGGTATTCTGAGCTTCTGGGCTAATATCCACTTATCAGTGAGTGTATCTCTAGCTGCATATGTAGCAGAGGATGGCCTAGTTGGCCATCAATGGGAGGAGAGGCCCTTGGTCTTGTGAAGATTATATGCCCCAGTACAGGGGAATGCCAGGGCCAGGAAGCAGGAGTGGGTGCTCTGGGGAGCAGGGTGGGAGCAGGAGGGGATAGGGGACTCTTGGGATAGCATTTCAAATGTAAATGAAGAAAATATCTAATAAAAAAATTGAAAAAAAGTGTTATGTTGACAAAATGAAGTTAGAAAAAGACGAACAAACTTGGGGATAGCAGATTTGTTATAAGACCTGTCAAAACACGAAGGTTTAGAAATAATGTAGACAATCAGACGCATGAAACAGTAGAAAGATCTGCACAAGGCATTCTGACTAAGGAGGAGCTGCAACAGGGGAGCAACCAACCACGTTTTGTACAAATGATGCTGTAACAACTTCAAGGAATCAAAAGCACCTTGCGCTTAACTCCCATGAATATGAGAACAAACTCAAAGCTAGTATCAGCTTCAAGAACAGAACGCAAATATATTCCCTTGGCTTGCATTTCTTAGTTGGAATTTATCAAATACAGTACCAAAAATCATGGAAAAAAATGAATAGCCCTTCATTAAAAGATAAACTTTTGCTTTTCAAAAGACTCAAGAAAAGGCAAAAGTCCGGGAGAAAATATTTGTAAAACATGTCTGGCAAACAACTTGTATATTTTGATTGTCTAATGAGCTCTTGCAGCACAGCAATGCAAAGCCAAACAACCCATTTAAGTAGTGTGCATGCAAGCATGGTGCCATTCACTGCCCCAACCCTCTGGAGGCTGAGAAAGAGAGGAGCTGGAGTTCAAGGCTATCCTGGGCTACATTGTAAGGCAACCCAGTCTCAGCACCCCATCCCCTCAAGGACATTAGAATTAAAGTGCAAAAGAATTGTACACTTTATCAGTTAAGATGAACTGTGTGGGGAAAAAAAAGACAAAATGTTGCTTAGATAGCAACAAAATGTAAATAGAACTACGGTGAGATGGCACCACAGCCACTAGAATGGGAAAAATGAAAAAGAATGTAACTAGGACTGAAGTGAGAGGGTATGAGGCATCTTGGAAGCTAATTGACTGGCATAACTGTTTTATACAGATATTTATTTTTATTTTCTGTGCATGAGTGTTTTGCCTACATATGTGTACCACATTTGTGCAGTTCCTATGGTGGTCAGAGAGGGTGGGGGAATCCTCTGGAAGTTTAATTACAGACTGTTTGTAAGACACCATTCTGGTGCTGGAAATTGAACCTGGGTCCTCTGGAAGAGCAGCCATGTGGTGTGTAACTTTTTTTTTTTTTTAACTTCGGTAATTTCACCATCAGTTAGGCATACAGGTATGTTACCACCTAGTCCTTTCAAGTGTGTGTCCATGGGTATCCATTTGTAACAACCTTAACCTGGAAATACCTCAAATGTGGGTTGGCCATTGAATGGATAAACAAGCTATGGTATATGCATACAATAAAAGCTATGCAGTAAACAAAAGATGCATTATTTATACATACAAGAACATGGATAAATCTCAAAATACATATGCTAAGTGAAATAGTCTAAATTCCATTTATACGAAGCTACATACAATATAAACTGACGAATAATGTCAGAGATTGGATCAATAATTGGCTGGAGTTGGGAGAGGCAGTCAGGCAATGGGAAGGGGGAGCTTGTTGGTTCCCTATCAGGTGCTTGCACTCTTGACTGTATGCCTTATCTCGAGCTTGTGTGTGTGTGTGTGTGTGTAAACTCAGAGTTGTATTTTATAAATATACGTGGTTTGTGATATGACTATCATACCTTAAAACTGAAGGGACAAGAGTGGGTTCTGTATTCTCTAGATCTGTTTTGTGCCTAGAATGCATTCTATATTATAATAGGCATTTTATAAAAATTTCCTGTAGTGAGTTACTGTCCAAAATAAACACAGAGAAGAAGAGATATGCTAGGAAAATGTTTGAAGAATCACCACAGGTTCTGTAGCCTGGGTCTTAGATTTAGGCAGCTGAACCACTAGACATAGTCAATGTCTATTTCTTAGCTTTAACAGACTAGCGTCTAGAGGGAAAGATTGAAAAGGCAGGGATTTGCTCTGATAGCAGATTAGGCTTTCTTTATTTAGGAGTCAATACAGAGTTATGATGTGGATAAACTGGAGCACTCAGGGTTCTAGAGTCCAGCCTGTTACTACAAGATCTGCTTTAACACAACGCAGGCCTCCTTTTGTTAGCTTCCCTTTAGTTAATTCTTTTTGGCAGATGCTTCTCTGGTTCACACCGCTACTCCAGTTTTCATGCCCGAGTCAGAGAAGAGAATATAATCTTGTTCTAAGGAAACCTGACTAAGTCCAGACTTCAAGTATTTATGCTGAGATTCTGATTAATAATGTGTGTCCATTTCTCTGCTGGCTGTCTTAACTTGTTAGAGTCCCCACAGGGAATGAGATGTTGAGAAGGGCTGTGTTTTGCTTTGTTTTATTTATTTATTTTTTTCTTCAGGGCCTGGCTCTTTCAGTCACTGGCCCAGAGCTTGTGAAGAGCCACATTCATTTGAGCCTAATGGTGACAAAGCGCACTGGGAAACACATCCATAGTTAGGAACCCCAAATTTGGGGGAGTTCTGGTTGAGGGCTTCAAGTTTCACCCTATGATAGTATGTGGTCTATTGGAACTAAAACTAAAACCAGCCCCCCTCCCCCAAACCGCCTTCATTTAGTGGAATTTTCTGCTATGTACAAAGAATGAGCACAAAGAGATTTTATGATAACCCCTAACCAGGACTCACTATTAAAAATTTAAAACTGTGATTATCAGCAAATATTTTTATTACCGATAAAATGCAATATGAGCTATAAGGTGCTGGTTTTTAACCTCATATTTCTTCAAATAATTTTACTTTTTGTAGTGCTGTGGATGAAACCCAGGGCAGGCTCATGGCTGGACTTGTGTTAGACCACTGAGATATAGCCTAGGTTTCCTTAGAAAGTGAAACCAAGTGTTTAGAAACAGTTCGGGTAAATTTGTGAGTCTCTGTAGCAGTGTAGTGCACCACTGGCTGGGGATAGGGATTGTGAGGGCTAATGGGTTTCTATTGGAATGCCAAAAGCAGTTAGCAGCCCCAAGGAAGTGCTCTGCCTCTGGCCTAAGGCTACTTCCTCTCACCTTCCTGTGTACACAGACAGCCAGGCACCTCCCCAACAATAGCCCCCAAGCTTACTTGGCAACAACTGCGTTCAAATTAAGCCTCCCCGCACCCTAGCATCTAAAACAACCAAAAGGATAAAAGCAATGAACTGACAATCAGTCTCCTTACAAATGGCCCTACTGGGATGGATAGCAGATACTGGAAACCCTTTCTGGATACAGGAGCCAGTTGAAAACTGTTGTCTGTCTTGAGAGGTGCTGTAAGCATTCCTTTTTAGACTTTCTACCTCTATTCTCATCAAGAAATCAAAACTTAGAATTATGTAGTAAATCTCAGAATAGGTCATTCCTATGCTGCTTACAATCTGCCCAGTTTTTGTTTTAAGGAACAGTTATTACATGAGACAAACTTTGGAGCTGAGATGAAAGGATGGACCATCTAGAAACTGCCATATCCGGGGGTCCATCCCATAATCAGCTTCCAAACGCTGACACCATTGCATACACTAGAGGACCCAGATATAGCTGTCTCTTGTGAGACTATGCCAGGGCCTAGCAAACACAGAGGTGGATGCTCACAGTCAGCTATTGGATGGAACACAGGGCCCCCAATGGAGGAGCTAGAGAAAGTACCCAAAGAGCTGAAGGGATCTGCAATCCTATAGGTGGAACAACAATATGAACTAACCAGTACCCCCCTCCCCCCAGCTCATGACTCTAGCTGCATATGTAGCAGAAGATGGCCTAGTCAGCCATCAGTGGAAAGAGAGGCCCATTGGTCGTGCAAACTTTATATGCCTCAGTACAGGGGAACGCCAGGGCCAAGAAGTGGGAGTGGGTGGATGGGAGAGTGTGTGTGTGGGCGTGTGGGGGACTTTTGGGATAGCATTGGAAATGTAAATGAAATAAATACCTAATTTTAAAAAAATTGTGTTTCTTCATTACTCAAAAATATAAAAGTGACTTTCCCCCTTTGTGTCTTGAGTGTACACAAAAAGTGTCCACAAAAGAGATCGCCAAACATCCAGTATGCAATTTAAAGGTTTGTGAACAAATGAACTATGAAAGAGGGAACCTTCTTCTTATAAATGGCTTTTCTGGACTAAGCCGATTTACAATGAAGACCCTAATGTATTTGGGTGCTTAATTTTTAAACTAATGTTGGTGAAGTCCATGTATTTGGTGCATTGGCCTTGAGAAGGGGAAAGCTGAAAGCTCGAGTACTTAACTAATCACTCAGCCCCACCTTCTGCCCTCTTGGCAGAGCGGATATAATATCTGTAATCAGGAGAGAGCAGGGCCACTCAGCAGATCACACCGTGCCCTTTGCCCTTGTCTGACATTCAGCTCTGCTCCAGAGGGGCTGCTCTGCCCCGCCCCCAACCTGTCAGCCCAGTGACAAAAGACACAAGACAATCTCAGGAAGATACAAAATATTTAAGGTGCTAAAGAATAAAATTAATAAGTCGGGCAGTGGCTCCACCCATCCGGCGTGCATTTAGGGTTGTTTGTCACGGACAACACGTTCCTGAGCCAGTGTCACTTAGGGTGATTAGAAGTTCCGTAGGGAGACTCCCATCCCTCCCCTCCTTGTTGCCCCTCCCCTCCCTGAGGCCCCCTTCCACTCTGGCTGCTCTGGAGGAGCCAGATGCTCAGTCAGTCATTACAATTCATTTCTAAACTACCCGCTGCAATGTGTGGTCAGCATGGGGGTGATTCAGTTGCAGAAAATGTGGAAAGATTCTGTTTTACACATGTCTTTCCCACTTCTCTGGCTTCCCAGGATGTGTTATTGAGCTGGACCATAAGAGTGCATAGCCATGTGTGCTCATGCGGACTCATTTCTTCTAACTCTCCATTCTCTTCTGGAGACGGACAGGATAGCAGTGCCCTGTGCCCTGGAGTCTCTGCCCACGCTCTCTGCTTCCTTCCCCTCTCAAAGAAAATGACAAACTAAGCTTGGTGGTGCATTCTTTTAATCCAGGAACTTGAGAGGCAAAGGTGGGGGGAATCTTTGTGAGTTCGAAGCCAGTCTGGTCTACATAGCAAGTTCTAGGCCAGCTAGGGCTACCCAACTGAGGGCACCCCCCCCCCCACTCCAAATAGAAGATAAACGACAGAGCTGAGGCCGTCCATCATAGTCAGAGCCACAGACAGATCATCAATTTAGGGACATGGGTGGAGGGCAAAGTTCAGCCCCTAATTATTTAAGACTGCACTCTCCCTTTGTGACAAGATGAGGTTTTTGAATATATGCCTTAGTGTAAGAAAAACACACTGTCATCAATGTGGCCTGAAAAGGGCTTTAATCTATCGTCCTTTTGGTACCCAAAATGTCTTCACTGAAACTGTGTGGCTAAATTCCAAGCTATGTGGTAATAGACATACTCCACCATGGTCATTTCATTGAGAAAAGAACTTACACAATTTTCCCTCCACTCCCAGCTCCCATAATTTGATACCTTAGTTTAGGACCAGTACTAATGCATTTCCATTTTCTTTCTCTCCTTTGGATAATTTCATACATGTATACAATTAAATATATCCAACCCACCCTTCCCCCTCCGGCTCTTCCCATACACCGCCTCAGAAGGTCATGGTTTTGTTTTCATTTGTTTGGAAAGAACCCACTAAGTCAAGTTAGTGTTTCCTACACCTACCTGGGTGTGGGGCATCTCTTGAAGCATGCGAAATCTAGCAGGATCCACATCCCCAGTTATGAGTGATTCTCCTTCCTCAATAACAGTTCAGTGCCAATTGTTAGTCTTGTTACTCAGTATATGGTGGGGGTCTTTAAATCATCTATGCTGGGATTTTGCCTGGTTTTATCTTATTGACAGTAATGTTTTTTAATTGATGTAGCCCCCCCCCCCCCCGTGTATGTGTGTGTCTGTAGGAGGTGGGGAGTGGGGAGATCTGTTTCTTCTTTTAGATTTTGAGATTTTATTTTGCTTCCAGAGACAAGGTTTCATTATGTAGACTAGGTTGGCCTTGAACTCACGATCCTGCCTGAGCCTCCGCAGGGCCAGTATTATAGATGCATATTACCACAGCTGGCTCAGGGGTTTTACTTTTAATGACAGCTTTTAATCTGGCCTAGCTGCTTGTTTTTATAATTGAAAATGAGAATCCTCCCACCCAAACCTGGGCCTTGGCTATAAAAGCTACATTGTGATGCTATACCATTGGTAGGGCTAACTCAGCCATGTGATTGCCAGCATCTCTGGAGCCTTTTACAGCAAGATAGCTTGTTCATAAAAAAATAACAGCCCCTACTTAGTGAGCACTGCAATTTCTCGGCTGAGTAGGAGAAACGGTACAGATATTCCTGATATCACAACTGCCCCTTAAGACACGGGTATTATCTTATAATCTAATTTTATAGATAGAGTAATTGAGCTCTAAGAACTGGCACTTCGATATACTCCACAGTAAGACAGACTTCCAGACCTTCCCTAGATATGCAATCCTCTGTTCAGGGTCTCTGCATTTTTACCCACACTGCTTATAGGCAGCTGGACGAAACACACGGGAATGGGAACATAAGGGCTGAAGTGATAGACTTTCCCCTAAGGAACCTTGAGCTTCTACAGCCTTTGGGTGTATTCACCTCTAAACTGTGCTGTGAACACCCTAAACCCATCGGCATTTCCTGAATGGTTTCTTCTCACCTGATCCTCTGCTGCCTTCTTGCTGTAAGATGTTGGCCCTGTCCTCAAAGACCCAGGAGGGCTTCCAGATAATCACACCGTAAGTCAAATTGGCAAAGTAGTGTTCATGGGAACCACGTTGGGGGAGAGAGAGAGAGAGAGAGAGAGAGAGAGAGACAGAGAGAGAGACAGAGAGAGAGAGACAGAGAGAGACAGAGAGAGACAGAGAGACAGAGAGACAGAGAATATGAAGATGAAGATGTGTAATTGTGGGAGATGACTTATAGACACCTAGAGTGCTCCAGGTAGCACTTTTATCAAAGAACAGGATCCTATATAGGGAGAGTACAGAGGTAGGAAAAAATGAGTTATGGAGAGGTCAAGGATTAATACACATCTCCCATAAAAGGGCCAACGGAAAACACTGCAAACTGGGTGGGGTGGGAGGGGGGCATGTCTACAACTGTGTACCTTGTAGCCTTGTGGCTGAGTGCTGCCTGTGCCGGGCACTGCCATCCTTGGTGAGCTTTGAAGCAGGCCTGAGTGAGCGAGCAGAGGGCACACCATGCCTTGGCTGCAGCCCAGGGTGTTTTTCAGGGCTGAAGTCGGCGCTTTTTGTTGTACAGCCCTGGGTTTTTTTGTGCATTCACCTCACTGCACATAGCCATGTATTTAAAGTCTGGCATTGAGATGGGGATGGAGGAGGGTCCAGGAAAGACAACACAAGGGCAGGAACCACAGGTTCTACACATGGGGATTATAACTTGGCCGATTGGGTCTCTGGTGCGAGTTATGTCCCTTGGCTTGTGCTTTTGGGCCCAGAAGAGAGAGGACTCAGGAAGCTAAGAGAAAAATAAAATGTTGCACCCTACAGGGAAATGTTTAGCCCTCAAAGGACTTGGGGATTAGCCAATGTGTCCTCTTCTGGACAAAGTAGTTTCTGTCAAGGGAGTTAGAGAATCCTGAGTGACAGGGGTAACAAAGGAAAGTTGATGGTCCACTGTGAGCGTTCATGAAAGAGAGCGCGTGCCAGGAATAAGAAACCAACATTTCTGCAGGCAGCTTCAGAACCCGGAAGAGTTATATTCTCGACCCCCTCTCTGTCTGTACTGAAAAGACCTTGAGATCTTGTTTTCTTTCTTACTGACTCTTGCTTTGACACATTGCTGAAAACCCTAAGTGGCTCTCCGGTATCTTTGTCTGATGCCCAGCATCAAGAGTTCCAAGCATCCTTCAGGTTTCATTGCTATTCTATCTTCCCTAAGAGAACTTCCTATTGCCGTGTGTGTGTGTGTGTGTGTGTGTGTGTGTGTGTGTGTGTGCGTGCGCTCGCGCCTGCGTGAGCATGTGAGGGTCAGAGGACAACCTTCAGGGCTCACTTTGCTCCTTTTGTCTTTACAGGGGCCCCAGGGTCAAACTGGGATCATGAGGTGGTAAGAGCCCAGCTCTCTCACCAGCCCTTTTTTCTCTCTTTGTTTTAATTTAACTTTTTATTGCTTCTTTGTGAATTTCACATCATGCAACCCAATCCCACTCATCTCCCTGTCCCTTTGTACCCACCCTCCACCCTTGAAACCCCCCCCCAAGGAAAAACAATCTCATTTGGAAGCTTCAGTGTGTCACTTGGGATCCCAAGTCTTTAGTACACCCTGCTGTCAACTCCCTGAACCATCTAGGTGCTTCTGAGAACTTATCAGAAGCAGAAAACCCAGCATACGTTAATAGGAAGAAAGCACACTGCAAGGAAAGAAAGAAATGTTAGAGGGTATTAAAAGTGAAAGTATAAAAGTACATGAAAGGAACAGAAAAATTAGAATTGAGGAGACTGAGCAGTAGTGCCAGGGTGAAGAGTAAATTGAAAAGTTAAGTAGCATTTGTTTGTTTGTTTATTTTCAAGTTTTTTCCTCCCTGCTCCCTTTTACCAGTTGTCAGAGCAGGAATCAGAGTGTGTGCCTCAGAGTGTATGAGTTTACTCTCCTGCCCCACTGTGGGTAGGAGCTAGTTCTTGTCGGGCGCTGTGCTCCCTGTGGCACACACACACACACACACACACACACACACACACACACACACACACTCTCTCTCTCTCTCTCTCTCTCTCTCTCTCTCTCTCCTGCCTCACTGTGGGTAGGAGCTAGTTCTTGTCGGGCGCTGTACTCCCTGTGGCACACACACACACACACACACACACACACACACACACACACACACACACACACACACACGGCAAGAGCACTTTCTCCTCCTCCCAGTAAGAGTTGGAAGTTGGAAGAACGATACTACAGTAATGGTGACTCCTGCAGGATACAGAAGGCAGGCTTGGGTCTAGATATTGGCACTGTAAAATGAAGGCAGCTGTAGTGTGTGTGTGTGTGTGTGTGTGTGTGTGTGTGTGTAACAACCAAGACTGTTAGCATTATAGCCAAGCTGTCTGCAGTGTGCGGTGTTGTGATGTTTGGGGCAGCTTTAAGAGATCAGGCCGCATGTGGCACTTGAATACTTTCCAAGAATGCTCTGCAGCCCTCTCTGTGGCTTTCTCTGGAGTAGAGCCAGGTCATAAAGCTTTGTCTGATGGTGGTTGTCAGCAACAAATGTCCATGTTCAGAAATGTGGATCAGGCCGCTTACTAGGGAAGGGGGAACTGGTTTTCTGTTGGTTGTTTTGCCTTTCAGCCTGCAGTGATTCTGCATCATCAGTCCATAGCCTGGTAAGATGCATCATTTACCTAACTGCATAATTGTATCTATTGTGTGATTATTGAGAATCTAGTGGGGTGCTAGTTATCGATTACCCCTTTATTGTTTTAAAAGCAACATGTCAGCTGCAAATGTGTAGGATGCCTGGCATCGCCTGGACTACTACAGCATCTCAGAGGCATTATCTAAGGGAAGAGAACTCATACATTCTATGAGTTTGGGGTATGGCATCTTCGTATGTGAGTGCTCAGGTTCAGTATACCTTACAATGTCTGGCCTCAAGAATGTGCCACATAAAACTGCTCTTGCTCACTGTGGTTCTAAAATTGAAGCTGTGTTTGGTTTTTTAATAGAATGACAAATTAATGTGCTCATTCATTCTTGGTGGGTATGTACTCAGGCCACCTTGCACCTGTGGAGTTCACAGGACAAATTGTAGGAGTCACCTTGGGCTGTGTGAGGTCCCTAGTTAGGGTAGCTCTCTGCCCAGAAGGATGTATCAAAGCTGGCAGGCCCATTCCTCATTGTCTGTCCTATGCTATTTTAAAGTCCTGTTTGGTCCTTTACTGACTATCATTTCCCCCCATTAGGGAGCTTCCCTGGCAACATCAATCTTGATTTCGAATTCTCCCTGTGATCCCTCAAGTCAGACCGTTGTGTTTGACAGGGGCTGAAATGAATATCCACCTCTTGCATGCTCTATGAATATACACTTACTGGCTCCTCGGGCTGCATATTCAATTCACATGTGTGTTGGGGCAAGTGGTTGCTAGCCTTATATCTTTATATTTCAGACTAAAATAGAAATTTAAAATAAAAACCTTATGTACATTGAATAATTACCTATTATACCAGAACACTGAGTTAATATTAAACACTGAACAAACATTTAAAAGAGAAATTGGGGAAGAGGAGGAATTACAAGAAAATGTATTGAGATACTGTCTAAGACTTAGTATTATTTTATTATTTTATATATATGGGTGTTTTGCTTGTACACACACACACATGCATCATGTGACACACACACATGTATCATGTGTATGAAGTGCTCCTGGAGGCCACTGGGACTTGAGCAGCCATGCGTGTGCTGGGAATTGAACCCAGGTCCTCTGGAAAAGCAGCTGGTGCTCTTAACCACTGAGCCATTGTCCCAGCCCCAGCTTGAAGAATTTGTCCAGTAGGGGGTAGGAGTGTGTGTGGGGGGTCCTGTTACTCGGCTTTGGGTTTACAGCTTAGCCTTTTCTGGACACAGGTTTGTTACCGTATTCCCTGACCTGGTTTTGTACTCAGTTGATGCTAAAGCATATGCTACAGGCGCTGCAGCATGGGAGCTAACGTTACATCAAGTTGTGAGTGACTAGAAGAAAGCAAGCGAGCCAGTTTTCAACCACACATCCTTGAAGACAGCTATGACCCATGTCTTAGAGTCCTTGCCTCTTGACAGAGTGATGGTTATAATTAGGGGCACTGTATTTAAAAGGACTGACGATATAACACTCCCAGACATACCATTTATAGTAAATGTCATAGATGATATCAACCAGCCACACTGTTTTGCCTAGACTGGATATTTATGTTGAATATGATGAGACCCAGACCCCCAAAAATGTGAAATCACAGCAAGTGGGAGATTCTCTTTCAAACCAAGTTTGGAAGAATAGTGTTACTAGGCTAGGGGATCCCAGGCGCTGCTGCGTTCTAACGTTGGAATTTAAGGACCTCACTGTTTTGCATTGAGTGCTCTCCTTGGATGAAACAATCTACTATCTGCATCCGTGCCTCCTTTTTGTTTAGCAGGTTAACATAAAGTACTTCCTCAGAATGAACGTTTACATCATGTTGTTATAAAACAATTGTTGCAGTTATAAAGAGCGTTATATGCCTGAAGCTTAGAGGAAATCAAGATAGATCTACCATGGAGTGTGTGAAATCTGGTCTAGTCTGTGGTTTTCCTGTTGCCTTTGTATCTTTCTTACTCTGTTAGAGAACCCAGGGAACTTGTGCAGTTCACCTAGTTGATGTAGACATACATGTATTTTGTTTTTCCTGGGCACAGCTTGATTGATTGGGCAACTATAGATATTTCGGGGGTGGGGGTGGGGGAGGGAAGAACAGCACCATTTTGGGGAATGAAAATTATATTTGAAGCCTTACTTTTACTCTGGAGGAATTTTAATAAGTCTGCTTTTTATAACTTTAGGGTAAACATGTCAAGTACTCCCTAAAGATCAGAATGAGTTTTTCATGAGTGAATTAATGAATTATTTAGAGTGTCAATCTGGGCCTATACAGAGCTGTCAGGAGAAACCAGACACTTGACACAGAGTTTGAGCTTCTCCTATTTGATATACAGCTTCTATTAAAATCCTACTTATGGAAGCCAGTATTTAGGGAAGGTAATTTGAACGGCCATATCTACCCATCCACTCTTTGAAGTCATGCAGGTCAGGTATAGATAGAGCAGTGTGTGCGTTATCTTGTTTGTTAACCTTTGACCAAATGGTCCCCGGATGTAGGTCAGTGTGGGGCCCCTGAAGCCTACAGTGCCTTGTAGTTCAGAGGCACTAAGACATCTGATTTGCCTGTGGGTAAGACAGTGGGATCTTAGGAATTGCTCCAGTAAGAGCTGTCTCTTGATGAACAGACAGTGTTTTCTCCTCCATGGCAGTCCTGCTCTGACATTTCTGTTTGTCTCCCATTGCCTCAGTTTCTAGCAAATCTTAAGTATGGTGGTTTCTTTTAGCATCAGAACATCTGCCTTGCCTTTGGGGGTCCAAATGCTTCCTTTCATTCTCTTCTTCATTTCACACTTCAAATGAAAATTAAAGGCCCATCCTATCTCAAAGAATCTGGTCCGGATTTAGGCTTTTGCTTGTTTTAGTCAAAGTCAACTGTCTTAAACAGGGGAGACCGGCTGGGGAGGCCAGCTAACTAAGTAACTTCTAAACGCTCTCAAAGGGTGATTTTCCTTCAGCATCCGATATCAGAACTTCATGGAGAAGAGTCTGTCTCATCAATCCGGGGAACGAGTAGGTAGATGCTAACCTCCTTCTCTTCAACTTGCTCGTTCAAGAGCCTGACTTGAAGTAAATATCTACCTTACGAACAGCCACCCCTGATGACTGTGATATCTCACCACTGTCGTTCAGATCTTCAGAGTTCCCTAAAGGTTCCCTAAAAGTTCACAGAGTAAATTGTGTACCCACGATGGCATGGCTAGGAGGTGGTAAAACCTAGAAAGGGTGATACTTAGTTGTGTGTGTGTGTGTGTGTGTGTGTGTGTGGTGTAGGGAATGGAAGTAAAAATGAGACTATGAGAGGGGAAGACAAATTCTAAGAATATATGACACAAAAGCAGAAGAGAAAGGAAAGGGACCAGCATGTGTGAAGAAAAGAACCAGAGAGGACAAATAAAACAAAATATAATGATGGATATATAAAATGTCAATAGTGAAACAAAACCAATCTCTGCGTGTCAACCAAAATAAATAAATAAATAAATTTTTGTCATTTCTAAAAGAAAGTCCCCAGGCCTACCCATTTTGGTCATGTTTGTGTTTTGGTTTGATTAGTTTAGTTGCCTATAGAGAAGAGACCAGCTCACAGACATGAATGTAAAGGAAGTAGAAATCACAGTCCTGTGTAGGAAATGGTAGATTCTTGTGTATGCTGTCTTTGCCATGCACATACTGCTGGCGACAAAACATGTAACTCAGCAAAGTCTCTCCTTCCGCTGCGGTTACAATTAAACACTGTGGACAATTCACGGCCTTCAGACCTGGGATCTGGGATGGGAAGTATGGCCTATGAGGACTGCCTGCCTTCTCAGTCAAGGTCAGTTTGCTGAGGTTCACTTTTTATGTTTCTCCATCGTTAACTCAAGCCCTGGGATCCTAGTGAATTACTGCTACGCCGCTTTTCACACTGTTGGTTTGTAGCTGAAGAACTGTATGAGTGGACTTTTGGTGAATAAGCTCATATGTAAGTGCCCTAGGGAACTGCTTTATTCAAGAAAGCCTTGCTGAGGGGCATTTTAATTAGTGCTGTGCCCATAGTATGCACCGAATAACTACATGGACGGACAAGGGAAACGAGATGGTTTCATTTCCTGGGAGGGCTCTCTCATTCTTCCTTCCTTAGACACTCTCCTCCAGACCCAGGACAGATGTGTCCAGACCCTTGCCTGTTCCTTTGTAATTTACCACCACTGTCCTGTGTTCATGTTGATGACATAGCTCATTACCCACTGCTCGCTGGGAACCCGGCTCTGTGCTACACACACCTGGTGTCAGTTGTCTCTTTTGTTGCTCATAGCAGACCTGTGATATCAGCACACAGCTGGGTTGGAAGAGGGAAAAACTCACTTGCTTTCCTGGCCTAATAACACTCAAGCCATGGCTCTGCCTTAAAATGCAGATCTGATTCTAATGACTCTAACCCCGGAATCGGAATTCATGTCTTCCAAAAGAAAAGTCTGCCATGTCCTAGGGTTTCATTGAGAAAAATGACAGGCGAGGGAGGGGTAGAGAAAAAGAGAGAAACAGGAGACCCTGGTTGGCATCCAGTTGCCTCCTCTAATGAAAGTGAGAAGTGACATTGGGTAATGGAATCTCTGTTGGTGTAGCCCAGGAAGCCTGTGAATAGAGACTAGTTATTCCCTGCCAGGGGTGGTGACACACACCTTTAATCCTGGGCAGAGGTAGGCAGATCTCTGGGTTCTCGGCCAGCCTGGTTCCACAACAGCCAGGGCTATAGTGAGACCCTGTCTCAGGAGGGAGACTGGTATTCCCTTGCACTCGGCATCCTCCTTTAGAAAGGGGATAGAAATGGCAGGAACAGAGCTAAGCAAGTGGAACAGCTGACCTCTAAACAGTCAGTTTACGTGTGGCCAACAAAGCTCTGATTTAAAAACCAATCTTAGTGATTTTGGTTCTTTTGGCCTTTTTGATGAAACACATCACTTTCTAGCCATATTAATCTGAGAACAGTTTTCCATGTTGCTGTATCCTGCATCTGTGGCAGAGAATGCTAACAGTAGACTCCATACACCAAGTATTAAGAGCTGATCCTGGCCTGTCATTGAACATGCAGGCTGTCTTTGAATCTTGTGCTTTGGTGGTGGCCTGCACTATGTAATAGTCCTCCATCATGTTGCTTGTGTTTTAATTGCATGTGTGTAAATATGACCACATCTCATCCCACTAACGCACACTGTGCCTGCTTGCGTGGTGGTTGAATGTTAGTTAGCTAAGTTGCTTTGTTAAAGCCACAAACGTTGCAAGTAAAATCACCGCATGGGTGATGGTGCGTCTGTGGAGCCTGCTGAAAATAGTATGCACTTGGGGAGTATTCTGTGGTCCCTGGGTGGGTCAGCAAAGTGGAGGAGAGACAGAGCGTTCTGGTCCCAGTTGTCCTGAAAGCTCTTATTGATATGGGATTAGTCTCGGTGGAGACAACAGTGCTGTCACATGGGCATCAGGGCGATTGAGAAGAGTGACTGGAGGCCCGTGGGGGGACGGGATTGGCGCTGAGTCACTGAGTTCATTAAAAGGCTACAGAACAGGAGTGGAATTGGAGCGTGGCTGGAGAGACCTGCCCCTGAATGGTTCAACCACCACATGTGAGCCCACACCTCGGGTAAGCTAACAGATCCAGTCCATGCTGAGCAAGGAAAGACTGGAACCTTCAGGTACAAGCTGGGGAGCGGGCTTACTCTCAATCACAAACCCCATCTTCTTCTTACAGGTTCAGAGGCCCCGAGTAAGATTAACATGCAGGATTTTAGGTGGTCTCAGAGACCAGCCTCTGGTCCTGAGCACTGGCTCTCAATACAGATTTCCTGGCTTGGTGACTTAAACGTTCTGAAAGGTAAAAAAAAAAAAAAAATGCATGTGTTTTATTAGTAGCCAGCAAGTTACATTTGGCTAAATTGGAATAATTTAAAGTCAATTTAAAAGTTGGTGGTGAACTGATGTGGGTGAGAAAAATCAGGGTCCAGAATATGCTACCGTGTTCTTCACGACACTATATCGGTAAACGTATGAATCTTTTCTATGACTAGAAAAAAAAATACCATAAAGGGCTGGGGTTGGGGGAGGCACTGCTGACTTCACTGTGCTAGGGGCAAAGTAAGAAACATTTGAGGGACAGGAAATGTGGGCAGAAAGTCATAAACTAATAAACAGCACCTTTCCTCTCTAAAAGTGGGGAATTACGCAGTCTTTGGCTTTTAAGTGTAACTAGTGTGTGTGACCTTGTGTGAGTGCTAGATGGAGCTGGGGTGTGTGCTTTGGGTTCCCTTCATATAAACTGTAAACATATCTGAGTGTCCGTTAGTAAATATACATGCCCTAAAGGGAGCCACAAAGGTAAGGCTATGTATAGACTGATGTTCTCTCTCTCTATGTGTTCTACTGTCAAAAGAGATCAAAAGCTGCTGGTAGCTAGAGAAAGCCTTTCACAGCGAACTCCGAATGTAGGAGCTGCCACTGCCATCAGTTGGTTAGTCTTAAGATTTAAACAGCAGCTTCCCGGACCAGGCACACTTTTTTTTTTCTCCTCTTATAAAAGAAGCTAGTGAGAAGCGCTTTCCCTTTAAGCTGCCTGTGCTCAAGCAGAGGACAGTGGTTCTTTATTTCCCTGCTTCCTCCCCTATGCTTCCTTTTATTTGTTTTGCAAAACTGCACATTGAACTCAATTCTTCACGGTTGGTTTGTAAGTGTCCAAGGCAAGGAGAGCAGATGACTGGAGGCTTCAGCTAAGGAGGGTTAGGAGTGGAGAGGAGAGGTGGGGGTGGCTGCTGGCTTATATATATGGCAGCCATCAAGGATTGGGAGCAAAAGGAATAGGAGTGTGGTTACCAGAGAGAGCACTTCATTCCCCTGGTCTCAATTAGCTTAAGTGTAAAATTTATTTAAATTAACAAGATATTCCCCCAAGAGGGGGAACTGGGAGAGGGATGGGTGTCTCAGATATAAATGAAACAACCATGACTTAATCAACCTTCTTGCACAATTAAATTCCTGCTTTCATGCATAAGAACATCTAAACTTTTATGGTGTGAAGCATGAGCCAGAAAGCATTTTTAATATTTCTTTCACGTTTTCATAAAATTTTTCAAAAAATGAAAATAGGAAACGCATTAGTTGTGCCATTTAAGAAATTTGTTTAGCATAGCTTACAAGTTGGGAGAAAAGCAAAAGCTAACTGAAATGACCGGTGGGGAACTGTGGGTTAAGATTTCATGTGCATTGCCAGGCAGTGGTGGCGCATGCCTTTAATCCCAGCACTTGGGAGGCAGAGGCAGGTGGATTTCTGAGTTCAAGGCCAGCCTGGTCTACAGAATGAGTTTCAAGATAGCCAGGGCTACACAGAAAAACCCTGTCTCAGAAAACAAAACAAAACCAACCAACCAAATGAACAAAAACAAACAAAAAGATTTCATGTGCAGTTGGGTCTTTGGCTTGTAGCAGAGCTGGAAGCCAGATTGTAATGGTCCACTGATGTCTAATTCTAGAGTCATGCATGCAAAGGGATGCCGGGAACTCTTCCCTGGTATGCAAGGGGTTTTTACTCTTAGAATTTAACTAAAAGCTCCACCACAATTGTTCTATTCTGGTTAACGTGTGGATGACCCACAGCAGTGTGTTAACCCGTTGCTCACTAACAGTCAAAGCCAATTTCTGATGGAGACATGGCATACACAGTTTCATCCTCCCAAGTGCTCAGCTGTGTGAGGACCCCACTAGTTCTGGATTTATCTAGGAAGCTCTGGGAGTACTTGCCAGCCCACCCTGCTACCTTTGACATTTCTGCTTGTTTCTGAGATGTGATTGTTTTGTGTATGTGACTGAGTAGATTTGTGTGTGTTGTGCTTTTTATTCTTTGTTGATAGGCTCAAGCTCAAGGCCTTGGACATGTAAGACAGGAGTTGTACCACTGAGCTACACCCTAGCCACTTTTGCTTGCTTTTATTTTTTTTAAACTTTTATTTTATTTTATGGGTATTTTTGCCTGCATACATATATATATGTACCATGCACATGTCTGGTGTCATGGATCTGCTGGAACTGGACTCATAGACAGTTGTAAGCTGCCATGTATATGCTGGGAATTGAACCTGTAGAGGAACCCCTAGTGTTCATAACCATGAAGCCATTTCTTCAAACACTATGACACACCCTATTTCCCCAGCCCCACTGTTTTGCTTGCTTTTTAGTTTTGTAAATGTTATCCCATATGTCTGTGTGAATTTGACGTGGGTAAGGGGCTTCCTGCGTTAGCTCTCTGTACTCTGTGAACCTAGGGTCTTGCCTTGCTAAATGGAGCTGGTACATTAGATGTGGGAGAACAGTTCTTTGCATTGATCCAAACTGTTTTAGTATTGAAAAAAAAAAAAAAACCCTTTGCTTCTTGTCTTTTGCATTGTTCTGGCCTTAGGGCCCTGCTCCTGTGGAGCCAGCCAGGCAGGGAGGCACCAGGAGAGTCTCATCCTGCACAGCAGCTGCTCCCTTGCATCTGGATCCTTGTCCTAGACAGAGCACACCTTCCTGTGACTGCGGCCCTCTCTCCCAGGCCCTGGTGGATGAGATCACCTTTCCTTTATAATCAGATTCACAGTGTTTATCACTTGCAGACAGTGCATTTAATACTGATGATTTATTCTCTCCCCGTGAAGCTTGAAACCTTCTCTTCTCTTTCTGTGGTTATCTTTTCTGATTATTTTCTTCCTCTATAGCTAGGTCTTAAGTTTGCCCTCCGTGTTTTTCCTCCACTTCTCAAACTTTACAGTAAAATACATTTGCTTCTTCCGTTTGCTGTAACAAAGTTTTTTCCAGCCCTGCTTGTGTTAGGAGCCATCTCTTGTGTCTCATACACATACACCTAAATATAAAAATTCTCCTGTATATTATCTTGCATGGCTGTCAGCCCTATCCTTTTTTGACTTCTCGATAAATCAGTTTCAGCTGGAAGAAGCCTGAACCCCCTCCCGGACCCTTCCCCACCCACCACTTTAGATTGCTGGGCTATCCCTGGGAACATGGCAAAGAGAAGGTGAAGGTAGCCGGGAGGTCTTCCGTGTTGCGCTCTCCTGTTGTTGTTGGCTTAGAGTAGGTGGGGGTTAGCCTGGACCATCATATCATCTCCTGTCAATCACTGCTCTTGCCTTCAGGTAGTCATCCAGCCTTTGTTAGTAGAAATCTCATCCCCTGGGATGACCAGCAGCTTTCTCACAACTCACAATTTCTTGGGGGATGCCTGCAAATGTCTTGTGGACCTAGCCTCCTGCTGCTTTATGCCTGCTTTGAGTATACCCATGTCCCCTAGTGTTCCCTTTCCACCTTAGATAAGACATCTCTTCTAAGTCTACTAGTGATAAATTCTCATGGTGGGATGGGGAAACCCTCATATACAGTTTTGTATTTTAGGGGACTAGGCACATTTTGTCTATTCAGCAGGCTTAGATTCCAGATTAAGGAGCCAAGTGGCTTTGAGATGCGGGACTATATCTAAGTCTAACATATATTGTAGATTGCATGGGAAGGGGCCCACTTCTGAGCTGTGGCTTGTAGTTTCATGTGTTTACTGCTAGAAACTTGAGTGAGCAGAACCAGGGTAATTGTGGCCTTTGCTCACACCCCACTTCCCACCGGTCCAGTCAGAGCTCTTTCTATCTTATTTCTCTATGACTGACTCTTAAGAGTGCCTCCAAAATAGAACAGTGAATCCACCACACTTACGATGCCTGTCGGGGTCTAGCTTTTGCTCAGGCCCCTGTGTAGCGCCTCTCCCAACCACTATGCCATTTGCATGTCCCATCTTCATAGATAGTTGTAGCATAACAATGAATTTCTTCCCAATGAAGGCCAGTTGGGAAGTTATCGACTTCCTGACTTCCTTTAGTTTGCAAGTTCTCTGAAGTTCATTTGATCATTCATGTCTGAACATCTACTCAACCTTGGGTGTTAGGCAGCCAGGGAAGACAGAAAATGACAACCCTGCTGTCCTGCAACCCAGGGGGAAGATTCAAAGCCCTTCACAGTCAGAGGACTAGATAGGCAGCCACAAACTAGCTGAGCAGCCTTATATGGACAGTTAACAGCATCAGACTTTCAGAACACTATGAGAAAGGAAGTCTACAGTGTTCCTGCTGTTCTTGTCATCCCTTCCTTACAAGGGTGCTCTGCTGCAGGAGTGAAGACCCCCTTTGTTTCACAGGCCTATCGGCCCATGGCTCTGGCCCGGTTAACAGAGCAAGTGATCTCAGGCCTGTCACCCACACATGTACACATCGATCAATCACTTTCACATGCAGCTGGGTGTGAGTGCATTAACGTGACATGGTGACAGCTAAGAAGGAGTTTAATTTGTCTATCATAGCTTTATTGGAGGCTCCTCTAAATTTTGGCCATACTAAGTAACGGTTTGTATCTGGTGGAGACCAGGAGTGAGTAGAATCTTGTGAGTGCTTCTTGACGTCCACCCGTGGGTGCTGGCAGAGGTTGTTCCTTCCTGGTGTTTTGGTGCAGGGTGATGGCAAGAACTTGAATACCCTTATTCACAGTGTCTGCTTGAGGTGCTGCTGTCCCCAAGAACTGATGGAGATGTTCTCTCCTGAGGTCTGCTACCATCTTCTCACCCAAAATCACCATGCCATCTTGGTTCTGGCCTCCGTTGCTGTTCCCTTCAACAAACATTTAGATATACTTAGTCCACACTGCATGCTGGGAAAGCTTGTGGCTTAACCACCATGTCAAATGAGTGTGGCTGTTGTTCAGCTTAGTGACCTGGTTTTACTCAGAGTTAAATGTCACTCTGCTGAGTAATGGAGCTACCAGCCTGGTTATGAGGTCACTGCTAAGTTCAGATAAGAAGAGGTCCCCCCATCTCAGTTCTTCTGTTCATCAGTGTTGGGCATCTCACCATTTATTCAACAGTAAACTTCTCCAAGACATTTTATGTGAAGTCTTGCACAAGCCTTGGAATAATTAGCACCATGTTGTTCTGCTGGGTTCTTGGATCTCTGTGGCAAATTCAAGACTTACTTAGTTATTTGTCAAACATAACTATTTTGCTGTTGTTCCCTACTGAGAAAACAAGAAAAAATGATGTTTATTTTTCTTTGTGGGCTTGAGATTACAGAAGGAGTTCTTAGGTGGCTGGATAGTTTTAGCCAAGTGCTATTTCTGTAATTGTGTCACAGCTATTAGTGGCATTCTGTAAACAACAATCCCCAGGTATGGATAACTGGAAAAAAGACTACCCACAAAACACACTTTTTAAAAAAAAAAATCTTTAATCTTTTTTTATAGTCCAGTCTTTATCCCCTGTCCCGGTCTACCCTCTGACTGTTCCATATCCCACACCTCCCCCTGCCCCACTTTACATCCCTGTCTCCAAGAGGATGTTCCTATCCCACCAGAGCTCCCCGTACCCTGGGTTCCCAAGTCTCTTGAGGGTTAGGTACATCTTCTCAGACTGAGTCCAGACCTGGCAGCCCTCTCCTGTATATGTGTTGGGGGTCTTATCTCAGATGGTGTATGCTGCCTGGTTGGTGGTCCAGTTTCTGAGAGATCCCAGGGGTCCAGGTTAGTTAAGACTGTTGGTCTTCTTATAGGGTTGCCCTCCTCAGCTTCTTCTAGGTTTTCCCCAATACAGCCACAGGGGTCAGCAGCTTCTGTCCATTGGTTGGGTATAAATATCTGCATCTGATTCTTTCAGTTGCTTGTTGTGTCTCTCAGAGGGCAGTCATGCTAGGCTCCTGCACAAAACACACTTTTATAGAAAAGTAAGAAGTGTACCTGAGTAGTATTTTGGTTAATAGTTCTTTACAAGGGAACCACATTAAAGGAGGAAGTCCTGGTTGTATAACATTCATGAAAACAGATCCATGTGGCCTCATAAATGGAAATGCACATATGTACACATGAAGAGCAGATATAAGAAATAATACAATAGATGTGGAATTAAAGGTAGAAAATGCTTTAAATGTGACAAAACACGAAGGTTGGTATTTTAAAATATGAAAGGCTTCAAATTAGGAGACGTGTCTAGAGAATAAATCAGTGGTTGGTGACAATATAAATCTGTTAATTTCATAAGTGGAATGCAGACAGACTATTTTCAACAATTTCCTGTTCCTGTCCTCAAAGACCTTGATATTACCAGAGCATTTGCTGAGTGATGGTACCCCTAAAGATGCCCACAGCCTAATCTCCAGACATGAGTAAGAACCCAAAGATGGCAGACTAGATTGTGTTGTCTAGGTGCAGTTAATGAAAGGGGTCCATGGAAGAGGGAGTCAGGAAAGTCAGAGTTGAAAGAAAGAGATGTAGTGGTGGAGATTTGAAGATGGTGTGCTGCTGCTGGCCCTGAAGACCCAAGAGGAGGTCACAAATTTAAGAATGCTGGCAGCCACTGGAAGCTAGAAGACAGAAAACAAATTCTTCCCTCGAGCCTCCCATGGAAGCCCTGCCTTCTAGCACCTCGATGTAGGCCCAGGGAAAGCCCTTTCAGGGCATCTGACCCCCAGAGCTGTTAAGATAAAAACCACGTGTTGCTTGAAGTCTTCAGGGCTCGGCCATTGGATTACAACAACTAGAAACTAACTTGGAACCTGAACAGTTCAGTAACTTTAAGACTGTGTTCTGCTCCCTTCATGCAATTATGTCCTTGTCTGACTGCATTGAATGCTTTAAGTATCATCTCTGGTGTTCTCAGAAACCAGCAGGAAAGATGGTAGAATTCCCATTTATACAGATAAAGCACAAGTTGCTAAAGTCCCACATTGCAAAGTTAGTGTTAGAGCTAGGGTTCCATCTGGTTTCCATAATGCTGAAGTGTGCTCTCTCTCTCTCTCTCTCTCTCTCTCTCTCTCTCTATATATATATATATATATATATATATATATATATATATATATATGCTGAATTTTAAATGATTTAAGATATAGCTGATAGTTATAGTTTTGCTTCCTTCCTAATTCATATATATCTCCTTATGTTCAATGGATCTGTTGGTGAAGTTACATCCAGTCACCTCTCCAAAACCTCTCTGGCAACAGAGCCTTAAACACTGTGGTTCTCAACCTTCCTAATGCTGTAACCCTTTAATACCGTTCCTCATGCTGTGCTGACTTCCAACCATAAAATTATTTTCATTGCTACTTCATAGCTGTAGTTTTGCTACTGTTATGAATTGTCTTAGGTGACCCTTGTGAAAGGCTCATTTGACACCCCCCCCCCATGGGGTCACAACCCACAGGTTGAGAACTGCTTCTTAGCACATGCGCCTTTGCAGGGGAACATTTAGATTCAAATTTACAGGGCAGTCCCTCAGCACTTTGGAACTGGCTGCCTATTTGTTTATTCTTTGGGCGTTTATAAGGCAGTACGGCATAGTCACTGGATGTGGGGCATAGAGAGTTACCTGCTTCTAAGTCAGTCAGGGGGATCTCAGATGATCTGTCTAGTTAACTTCTCTGACTAGTTGCTCCACGTTCTACAGTCAACTGGCATTTAATGGCTAGAATGGCTATCACTGTCAACTGTCAACTTCCTGCCACTTCTCTTCTGTATAGAAGTAAAATAGGTAAGCATGCCACAGCTGCTTTTTTCCCCCCCTGGAAATCAAAGTGGTAGTCTCTAGTTAGTCTTCCACCAAGTACAGCGAAAACCTCTGAGCTGTTGTATCAAAGCAAGGTTACCGGTGGTCTCCGGGCTAATGTTAGATTGTTTCATGAACACTGGTTTGACGTCTTGTGACGTACGAGGTTGTGAAATTTTGCTTTGAACGTTCCTTTTGGCTTGCTGGGTGCTTCCAGAGCTTGGTGAAGCACACCTATTATATCTCACAGCTTAGGTGGACATCACAGGCCTGATATCCCTGAAGGGATCCTCTCTCAGGGCCTTGCATTCAAAAACCTTCCTTGCGTGGAGTTGATCTTTGTCCCATGAAGAGCATGGACATCCTTCCTCCCGTGTATTTTTCTGTTTCATATATCCACTGCCCATCTGTTTTAACACCTGTACTATTCTTTGGTCTGCTTTTATAGTTAAGTGAACTTGGAATTGGCCTGAGTAAAAGAGGGAGTAGGTGTTGCTTCTTGTCTCTTCCATTGGCTAGTCCTATTGCCCTGGGCACATGACTGCCTCTGACTCAGCCACCTCCTACTTACAAGAGCGTGATGTTTAAGAGGGACATGTGACAATGTGCTCCATTGCAGATAATGTCAGGTGGCTTTTCATACCATAACCCTCTATAAAATACTTGTCCTCTCAATCTTAATTTCCTCCCATTCCTGTTGTTTTATGAAATGCGGTGTAATGCAGCAGGAGGGAGTAACTTAGCTGACCCTGACAAGGTGTCCCCGAACAATCAAACCACGCAACAGATGAAGCTTTATTGGTGGGAAGGAAGGGGACCCAGAAGAGTATAGTAGAGGTCGAGAAAAAGAGGCAGAGAGGGACAGAAAGAGAGAGGAAGAAGCCAGTTGGGAACACACAGGGAAGAGAGAGGGAAGATGGGGAGAGAGGGGAAAGAAGGAAGGGAAGGAGAAGAGAGATTGTGTGAGAGAGAGAGAGAGAGAGAGAGAGAGAGAGAGAGAGAGAGAGAGAAGCTGAGCACTTCTTAGACACCTGGCTCCTGTCTCATACTTGGTAGTAGGAGATGCAAGCTGTTGCTGTGTAGCTGTAGGGCAGATCCTCGAGGACTTGCTATTGCTAACAACCCCCTCTCTGCTTTGGTGTTGTTTGTAATGCAAACTTCCTTAGTGAATATGCAAATGTCAGTCCTGTGTACTCTTGAAATTTACTTACTACACAAGGTCAACACTGCAGTTATGCCCCTGTAGCCTGTGGTCTTCTTTGGGAGCTGTGTGTATTCTAACTTCATGTAATAGTCTGGTAGGACCCAAAGTTGTGGTGCTTGTTATCTACTACCTAGAGAGCTATAGACACTTTTAGTTCATTTTGATAAACAGAAGAATTTAGTTTGTCCCCTAGTCTTTGTCTTATAAATCTTGGCCACACCCAGTCATGGCTTCTAGGAACTTGTAGCAGGTGTGGGAAGGCTTGCAGATAACATGGCCACGCTGGCACTGACTCCAGCTCTATTTGTAATGTCAGTTCCCATCTGAGCCCAGACCTCTTTGGCTCTAAATAATGCATGGCCCCTTTTATAATCCCATCCCAAAGCTGGGGCTGGGAGGCCCCTTTATGGCTTGCTTTTCTCACTCCTGCTTGCACAGTCTATGGGATGGTAATGGGGTCACACACCAGATCTGCTGATGGTCCTCTTGCTAACATCTAAGAATATAGGAAAACTTAGAAAGGCCTGGTGCATATGGAGGGATGCCCTGATTTAGTGTGGGTTAGCAACAATTTCTTGAGAAAGAACTCATCTGCTTTGTTTGGGGGTGGGGGAGCAGTCATAGGTATACATGTATGCTTTTGTTAGTGTGTACTATTACTGTCTTTTCTACCAAAGTTTGGGAGTCCCAGGACATGGAACCCTTCCCTAGCTAACCTGTGAAATATGCTGGGTTTCTTTGATCCTCAAAACAGCTAGTGATTGATGGATTTGTTTTCATCTTAAAAAGAAACAGAGGAATTCCCAGGGTCCCAGAGCCAATAAAGTCATTTAGTGACAAGGCCTGCTATACAGAGATTCGGATTTTGACAACCACACAATGTATGCTGTCTTACCTGTGGTATTATCAGAGTTTGGGGTTTTTTTGTCTTTCTTTTTAAGTTTTAATATATAAGAACTTAGGGCTGGGAAAATGACCCAGTGACTAAATGTATGTAGTGTTCTTCTACAGGACCTGAGAAAGAGTTCTCAGCATCCATGTTTGGCTGTTGATAACCGCTTACATCTCTAGCTCCAGGGGATTGTACACCCTCTAATGGTAGCTGCATTCATGTGTACACACCCACACACAAATACATATAAAAAATAGTAAAAATCCATTCTTAAAATATAGGAGTTTTTGGTTGTTGTTGTTGTTTTTTAAAGGCCATCTAATTTCAGTAAGGAGACTTCAGAGTCAGCTTTGAGATGGAGAAAATGTTGCTGGTGACCTTGACAGATATGTAGGGATAGAAGGGTTTGACTTATGTGGCTGGGTAACTATACTGGAAAGGCAGAAGAAAGTCTGGTAGTGAGGGGCAGGTGAGAAATGGATTAGAATTCATAGGCAGTAAACATGCAAATACCTTGGGAGCAGATGTTGAAGGGCCTTTAAGATCCAAAGGCTAGCACTTTTTTTTTAATTAGATATCTTTATTCATTTACATTTCAAATGTTATCCCCTTTCCTGGTTTCCTCTCCGAAAACTCCCTCCCTCTATCCCCTCCCCCCTCCCCCTGCTCACCAACCCACCCACTCCTGCTTCCTGGCCCTGGCATTCCCCTACACTGGGACATAAGAGGCTAGCACTTCTGTTTTTTTTTTGGTTTTGTTTTGTTTTGTTTTGTTTTTTGTTTTTTTTTTGTTTTTTTTTTTTTGGTTTTTTGAGACAGGGTTTCTCTACGCAGTCCTGGCTATCCTGGAACTCACTCTGTAGACCAGGCTGGTCTTGAACTCAGAAATCCACCTGCCTCTGCCTCCCAAGTGCTGGGATTACAGGTGTGCGCCACCACTGCCAGGCTGAGGCTAGCACTTCTTAAATTCTCCTAAAGCAGGGATTCTTCTCACTGCTGTCCTGGGGCTGTGCTGTGTGCTTACTGTTGCATGCTAAGCTGCATCCCCTTCCCGTGCCTTGGATATTGAAACCAAGAATGATTCACTGTAGACCAAATGTCCCCTGGGAGGAACAAATAGACCCTTGGTTGGGAACAACCTCCCCTCTAGAGCATGCTTAGAACCTTGCGACAAGTAGTAATGACCATAGTGACCCTTCAAAGGGCGTAAAACCATGGTAACCAATATCACCTAAAGGTAGACAGGGCACCCAGCTCTGTCTGCCATGCCTGATACCATATATTCCATCCCCAGAACTGCCAATCAATCAATCAATCAATCAGATAAAGGTGTCGCTGTAGGGCAGGCTTTACACCAGGCTTTTGATTTGGTTTAAAAGGACACAGTGTTAATTGAGGAGGATGAGGACAGTGGCCAAAGAAGGAAGCCACCTTCATTGCTAATCCGATGTCAGACACCATGTCTGATCCAGGCTTGGGGCTGCCAGAGTTCAGGTTGCTTGAAGACATTTTGGAACCCAGTTTAATGTCAAATCCATTCATATGTAACACAGGCTCCAGTGAATAGACAAAGATGTCAGGCAAACAAAACAAAGTTGGTCAGTCGCCCCCTGGGCCTCATTAATCGCGCTTTTTGAGAGGTTTATTGGCACATACTCTGCAACCCACATTCTGTGTGTGTTGCCTTGGTTTAAGAATCAGGACTGAAGAGCCAAGGTACAGAAATTGAAGCAGGTGAAGTAAGATATAGTCAGGTCACTAGTCACAGTTACAAGCATCTATTCTTGGGAACCGCCTCCTCCCCCCTCCCCCCAACCTGAGTGAGTATCTGTAGTTCCTATCAGCCTATGCTCTGGGTTTATACATTGCTGGCTACTCAGCCAGTTCTCCCCTGCAGAGCAAAAGAAGTCTATTCCTTGGTTTTGATTCTCTTGGCTGCTTTAATCTGAGTGTGCACTCATTTGTCCTTTTTTAAAGATAGCGGGATTCCCAGCCTTCAAACTGTCTCTAGCTGGCGGGAGTTCAGGCAGCAGAGCCCCACCCCCTGCTGCTAGCCCCACCCCCTGCCACTAGCCCCGCATAATTCGGAATGAACTTAGTGTGAACTAGATTTCTTAAATCTTGCTGATGTACTCTGCTGTTAAACCATATTTCTTTCTTGGCCACATAGTAAATTATTTTAGCTTGCTTGGCGATGACAGCGATTCCTGAGCAATTGAGATTAGTAAATTGTTAGTTCCTCTACATGGTCGAGATTGGTGCAGAGCTAGAAAATTTTTGAATCCTAACACCAGACTATTTGGGATGTCAAACAAAATGGATGGTCTCTTCTCAAGGACCTTTCTTTGGGAGGCAAGTTTGTGGTCACAGAAGGGTCCTTGCTGCCTGTTTGTTGTCAGAGCCATGCATTATTTTCTGCAGCCTCCCCTTTTATACAACTGTCCCCCAAATCCCTGGTATCCCAGAGAACTAAAACCTCACCTTGGAGAGATTCAGTGCAGATGAACTCAGCCCCGGTTCACTCCCTCCTAGTAAAGATGAGGTCTCAGCCACACTGAGAGGCTGTGGCTTTTAGGCCTGAGATTTGCTTCAGGCTGGTAAGGTAGGACCATGTGTGGTCACTGGGTCCTTCCTGGTTCTTTGTTTCACAGAAGACCTTTGTCTTTCCTTTCAGCTAAAGAGCCTAGGGGATGAGGTTTGGCTTGCACATGGGTGGAGGCTCTTTCTTTGTTTCAGTGTCAATGTCGGATAATGCTGGTTCCTTTATATGACAATTTTAATGTTATATGCCTGTCTGCATTGGTGGGAGAGAATTCTAGAATCGGATGACTGAGTTGTAACTGTCAGTTGTCTATTCTGTTAGTGTTAGCTAAAGGTTTCATACAAAAGTTGTATTTGAGACTTATATGCATACTTGCTTCATATCTGGCCATCTCTTCTTTGGGTATTTTTCACTAAAAGCCTTGTTACCCTCTATCTCCACATAAGTACAGAAACTCGATAGTTATGGAAAAAAAAAACATGTAGAACTATGCCAATCACAAAAATAAAGTTTTTTTAAGTCAGAGTCATTTTTCTTTCATACTGTTTGGAACCAGTACAGGAAAAGAAAATCTTGTTTCCCAGTTAGGGGAAAAAAAAAAAACACAAATAAACAAAACAAAATGTAAAGACAATTAAATTTGGGAAGAGGGTAGGGAAAATGTTAAAAGCTTATACCATAGCTTTAAAAGATGATCTTAAATAGAAATGTAACAGTGGGTTTAGAAACGGGATTGCCTCCATCATATTCTGGGGAATTAGTGATAGTACCCAGATTCATTTCCACAAATGTTTGGAGCTAATAGGTGGAGAAATGATTATGTTAAGAGCAAACTCTAGCATTATGAGATTTCAGAAGACCATTGTGAAAATTTAAGCCAGCAGTCTCCTCGCACGGAGGTGGGTACAGATGGACTTTGACAGTGCTGAAGAGGATTTGAGAGTTATAAAGATGGACTCAGGACAGCAGGGTGAGGGGGTGTGGAAACCGTCTGAGTAACTCATCCCCTGCCATTCCTCGTGGTTCTGGTTTGCTGATAGTTCTGTCTGCCCAGACTCTCCCTCAACCCCTGTGCTCTCAAGCTGGGGATTTTGAAATGTCACACTTCTCCAGATGTAGGACTAGCTCCAGGAACGGCCAGACACTGGTGGGCAGTACTGAAGGCAGTATTCCTAGCCACATAGCTATGGCTAGATTATCATCTGTGGCTGCAAATAAATGTACCTTCTTGAAGATTGTTCAACACTGAAGCCCTGTGGAGAGAGGGCTGCTGATGGTTTACTAGGGACATAACATCAATTCTACCCTTCTTTCTTTTGAGATAGAGAAGAACTCTCTGAAGGATGGTCTGATAGGTTCTTTCTGACCTGGCACCTAAAGCAAGACAAAGGAGATCTGCAGCAAGGAAAAAGTTGGAATTTAGACAACAGCATTAGGAAGGAAAATGTTTCCTGCCCCTTCCCCCAGCTTAAATTGTTTCCAAGTTCGGCAAATTAGTGTTCTTTTCAGGAGTGTGAAGATCTGCACTTTGGCTAACCTTCTAAACCAGTGCCAGTAAGGAGCAGATGGGCTGCTGAGAGGCCCAGAGCACCATCTGCAAAGACCCATCATCCAGCAGTCATGTTACCCCCGGTAAATCATACAGAGCCTTCATTTAAGCTCTTCTGCCCACTCGGACACTCTCCCCCCATCTCTCGTTCTTCCTACCTGTTGGAATCCAGCTTTCAAACTGAGCTCTAAGGAAACCTTAAATCTTCTCCAGTGGATCCTGCATCCATCTCTCCTATGCCTCCTTTGGCAGCCATTAAGCCTTTGCTGTGGCCCTTATCCCAAGCAAACACATGATTGCTAGACTTCCTGCCATCTATGAGACAGCCAGCTCCTCCCTTGATGGATATGCATCTAGTGCTGACTACACGCAGTCAACTGCAAGAGGGAAACCTAGGAGTTCACCATCAGGTGTAGAGATTGGCTTGCGTCTTAGGGTTTCCACTGCTGTAATGAAACATCATGACCAAAAAGCAAGTTGGGATGGAAAGGGTTTATTCTGCTTGCACAACTCTGGCCTGATTTTGGCCACAAGAATCTAATAGTTGTCAGCCCTCAGAGGTTGGATGTTGAAACAGTCCCAATCTCAACCTTTTTAGTGCTGTGACCCTTTAACATAGCTCCCCATGGTGTGGTGATCCCACACCAAAACATTATTTTTGTTCTTACTCCATAACTAATTTTTCTACTGTTATGAATCATAATGTAAATATTTTTTGGAGACACAGGGTCTCTAACTGAGTTGCGACCCACAGGTTGAGAACCAGTGTCCTAGGGGATTTCTATAGTCTCTGTCTGGAGCCAGAATAAACTGCATGTAATATCAGTGAAGGAATTCCATAGCAACAGGGGAACCTGGACTTGCCAACAAAAGCCAAAGCAAACAAGCAAAAAAGTTTTCTAAACTAGGTAGTGGTAGCGTTTGCCTTTAATCCCAGGCAGCAGAGACAGGTAATTACTGAGTCTGAAGCCAGCCTGGTATATAGAGTGATTTCTAGGAGAGCCAGGGCTACACCAAGAAAACTTGTCTCAACAAAACAAAACAAAAATAAAGTTTTCTTCTTCCATGTTCTTTTATCTGGCTGTCACCAAAAGGTGCCATCCTCATCACGAGCCCCTGGGAGTTTCTGTGTGCCATCCCCATCACAAGCCACTGGGCATTTCTGTGTGCCATCCCTATCACAAGCCACTGGGCGTTTCTGTGTGCCATCCCACACAAAAATGATCTAGATTGCAGATCTATTCAAGCTGGCAACCATGATTAACAAGCACACACAAAATCTTTCGAAAAGCATAAAAATATTAAAAGAAGAACTACCTGGAATCTCTCATTCATATATACTTAATGCTTTAACAGTTTACTGTACAGAGAAAAATTGATCCCTTTTATGCTGCAGTATCCTAATGTGTAAGCATATATATATACATATATATTTACATGTAATATATATATATATGTGTGTGTGTGTGTGTGTGTGTATATATATATATATTCTTTTCTTGCATGGAAATCTTTTCATGAAATTTTTCATGAATAATTCTTTCATTGGAGATAGCAGAGCTTTTCTCTCACATAGCTGATCATGGTTCATCTCCGTAGATGAAAGTTGAAGACAGAGTGAGTTCTTTCTTAAATCTAGAAGACTATTCCTCTCACCTTCTATTTCAGTCTCACCAAAGAGACGAAAGTGCTGCCAGTGAGCAGTAAAGCAATGTTTTGCAAGTGCATTCCCTTTCCAACACATTCCATTCATCCATGTTGTATTTATTTTGCTTCATTGGATTCTGAGCCAGAAGAGCCCATTTGAACACTTGAAATGTGTGATGTTGTTAAATTGAAAGCATGGGAGACAGAACAACGATAACAGCAGCTACTCGTAGAGGTGATGTCGGAGGAGCTAGGATTTGACACGCAAAGCCCTACTTTTTGTCAAAGGGCTGGGTCTCTGGTTGGCGCTCTCCAGTCTTTCACTCCACAAAACGCACAGTTTCTAATCGAGGTGTTGATGTTTGTCGGCAAAGCCCAAATTGGAGTGCATGTACTTGTATGCAATTGATTGGTAAATAAGATTTCCTTTGATTTTCCTTTGAGGACGGACAAGGCAAGCCAGTCCCTTCTGAGCACCAAGCTCTGCCCTGAAATGGTTCTCCCTGCTCCCAATAGCCAGCATACTTGCCTCTAACAGCATTTGAGAAGACAAATGCTCCTGTGCCAGGCTGCAAATGGATTAAAGCCACGCTGATCCTCATCTGTCAGAACAATTAACATGAGGGAAACACTTGCCCTACTTACAGCAGACGGGGGAGGGGAGGGCCGGGGAGCTCCGTGGTGTCGCTCATAAGATTAATGTGGCCCTATGGGCAGCAGAGAGCACTGGATTTATTTTCTGAGCATTGCATGGATTTACAGGGATGACAGCAGCAGCTAAAAGCACAGACTGTGCTCCGAAAGGGTTTCTGTAGGGTCCTCAATGAGACATGGAAGAAATGTGACTGGGGTGTGTAGAGGTGCATGAGAGAGATGGCTAGCCTTTCTAACTGTAAAGCAGGACTTATAGACCACTTTGTGATCTCCTCGTGTTTAAACCCCGTTGAATTCAAGGCTTAAACAGGAACCTGACTTCGTCGAGGTTGTATAAATATTAGTATAAGAGTTTCATGAAATAAGTGGAAAAGATAGAAGTGGCTTCAATCACTTTGAAACGGCAGCTCTGTTTGGAGAAGGGCTTCAGACCTGCTGGAATTCCAATAGAGATGGCTTTGTGCTGTGGGGAACAAGGAAAGGAAAACAGAATGCAGCAATTAAGGAGGAGATATCTAGAAGGGTTTTACTGTTCGCGGATAGAAGTGGCATGGGAGAATACGGAGGTTAGCACCACAGTATAGAAGACAGACTGCGTGACACTACTTACCAGAGCGCCAGATCAAATTTTAATTACGAGATGCCTAGAGAGGAAGGAAGCCAGATGTTGGCAGAGGTTTAGCCATCCCTGCAAAGAACAGACTTGGGAGCAAAGAGAAAATACTCATTTAGCCAACAGTTATGGCAGAGTGGTTTGTGACATTGTTTCTTTCAGATGTCCTTCCTGCAGAGACCCTCATGGGTAAGTTGTCTGTCCTGGGGCCTCCCCTCTCCATGCTTGCAGTCATCTTCTGGTTTCTAAAATCTCCATTGCCCGCCCCCCCCCCCCCATGACTTTGGTGTTTGAATTGGACATTTAACCATTTAAAAATCTTCTGCAAAATGTCCGAAATCCTGTGACCTAGGCTACTTGTTTCTGAACCAGACCAGCAGATAGGGAGAGTCTTTGAGCATCAAGACCACATGCAGAAGGGTTTTCCACAGTGTATCCCCGTGCACATTCTGACTCAGCAGCTTCTCTTCCTCCTCAGTGTCCATTCTTAGGCCACCTCCTGTGTGGTTCTCTTTGTCTACCCAGTGCATGGTTTGATTTGAAAGCCCCACCTCTGCCTCTTTCTATGCTGGCAATGAAAGACCCTTGTGGGGAGACCCCCACTCAAGTCCCAAGACTGTGTGTATCCAAGGAATCACGAAAGACCATCTTGATGCAAACACACGAGGCAGTTTAATGATGGAGCTCCGGGCTGACACGTATCTCTCGCAGGAGACAAGAGGAGTCGACCCTAAGGCTCAAAGTTAGGGATTTATATAGGAAAAGAGTGTTGGGCGGGGGGGGGGGGATAGGAGAAATTGGCGCAGTTACACACAATTGGGCAGTTTAAACATCAGCAAGCAGGGTCTTTCAGCATCTGTAGGGACAGTTGTTCATGTGGACAGTATCCCCAGTATGGTTTTCTGTTTGTTTGGTTTTTGTCCTTTAAATTCTTTCAAATGTAGAGGAAATCTTAGATAATGGGGGAGAAAAGATTCTGACCTAATTTGCAAACAAGGAAAGCATTTTTATGTTACAGCACATTTTAAATTAGTGGAGATTAGAAGCAACTTAAACTCGATTAAGGATGCTTTAGTATATAAGCCTAATTGCATTTGTTCAACCATTAGGACAATAATAGGACGTCTGTGTGCTCACTTGGGACAATCTATACAAAATACCACTAACTTAATAATACACACATATTATGATAATAGCTGCTTAAAGAAAAGCCAACATGTAAGTTAAACACATTGAAAGGATCATAGAGACATCTAACAGTCATTACCATCTTGACTTTTTCACGTGTGATCTCCTTAAATGAGGTGATTTTAGTGGAGAAAATCACTTACTGTTAATAATTGCTTACAACTGTCTACAGAACTGAATTGCTGGTTTCAACATTACCAGTTGTTTTCCAATCTGATGGCTGAGGTCCGTAAGTATCAAGGCCTAGGTTTTCCATCTTTGTGTCTGTGAGGTATTTGCGGGTTGATTTCCTAACCATTGCTGCAAGTCCACATTGTGTAATTGTGCAAATAGCTTGGTGACCTCCATGATGCTGGGTTTGGCTTTACCACTGCAGAGGGGATTGATTAATGCTAATCTTTAACAGGCATCTATTCAGTGCCTGCTGTCTGGCAGGTAGAGTGCTGTGTGCTCTAGAAGCAGTTTCCCATCCTCAGGAGTTCACAGACCAAATGCAGAAGGTTCAGCTCAAGAAGCAAGACCATAGAGCTACTGTGAGTCAAGGCATGGTGGGAAGCAGAGAGGTTTCTGGTAGGGATATGGAAGCACTGGAGGCAGAGAGGGAGGCTGCGTTCTGACCCTGTTGAGAAATTTGGACTCCCATCTGAAGGTAGCCACTGGAAAGTAGTGGTTGCTTCTATTTCTCTTTTAGTGAGAGAGGGATATACTTAGAATTGTATCACAGTGGTCACTATGCTTTGGAGAACCTCTGACAGAGGAGGCTGGAAGCAGGAAGCCCGTTTAAATCCCCATCTCCTTGGTCCAACTAAGCAGTGGTCCCTCAGCTAGCATGGTGATACTGGGCATGCAGGGTGGGCTATTTTCAGAAAGATTTTTGAGCTGAGAATAACAGAAATTAAGAAGAATGAAAGTTACGGAGGAAGAACTTGGAAAGGCCCTGGAGTCCCTGACTTAGACAAATGGTCCTGTACATTCTGGTTCTTGGCCTTATTTGTTTATTCAATTCAGTTAAACTAGATGACTGACAGTCAATCTGATGTGTCTGTGGGATGGTAGGCTTGCGAGGCAAGAAGGCAAGCTGAGTTTAGGGTGTGTGGAGTCTGTTTTTCTGGGTAAGCTACTGGATACATGGGCCTCTAACACAAGGGAGCTGTTGACCCTTGTCCGGGTTGATTTTGGAGATCAGTGTCACATTTCTTTGTGTTGGGGAATATTTTAGAGCTTCAATAGTAAACGTCTTTGGTTTTGAGAATTATACTGGCAAAAAATGGTCTTTGAGTTCCAAAGTGCTGGCCTCACTTACAGAAGTAAGTTTTTAAAGCAGGGGGTGAGTGGTGACTGGTCACCACCACGGCACTGTTGGTGCAACACAGCCTGCTATAGCCTTGATCTATTGTGCTAACCCTCTCTGTTCTCTGGAGGTGTTTAATTTACAGGCAGAGGGCATTTGGGGATGATTTCTCAGGGAGAAATTTAAATACAAAACTACTTACTTACCTAATTTAACAGAGGGAGGGAGGGGGGAGGGGAGAGAGAGAGAGAAAGAGAGAGAGCGCGCGCGAGCGAGAAAGAGCAATAAACTTCTCTTCTCTTCTCTTCTCTTCTCTTCTCTTCTCTTCTCTTCTCTTCTCTTCTTTTCTCTTCTTTTCATGATTAGCTTGTTGGAAATTAGAACAGGATGTAGCTATCAAGAGTTGAGAGAAAGTGGTTTATTCCAGATGGTTGAGATCAGGGGCAGTAAAGTCGGGCCTGTTAAACAATAGTATTCAAACATTTTCTTCTTTTTAAAATAATTTATCTTTAATTATGTGTTTATTTGCTGTGTGTGTGTGTGTGTGTGTGTGTAGGGGTGTGATATGTGCATGTGAGGGAAGGTGCCCTAGGAGAGCAGAGACACTGATTGTGTTTCTCCAGAAGTGGAGTTACAGGTGGTTGAGAGCCACCTGATGTAGAAGATGGGCACTGAACTGCAGTCCTCTGGAAATACATCACACTCTTAATTGCTGACCACACACTACGTTCATTTGAGGATCCATTCGTAGCCTGTGACCTATAGGCTGAAAAACATTCCTGAAAACCACTCTAGGGGGCAGAGCAGTTGGATATGATCCTTATCTCTTTCTTAAAGCAAAATGTGTGTGTTTCTAAACAACGCCATGTGATTGATCTCTAATTAATCTCCTTCCAGCACATTTGCAGCCACATACAAATCTCACACAGCCTCCTGCCCGGGGTTTTGGAACTAGTCAAACAAGGCTTTTGGAATTGTCACCTCTGTATCATCATCTTTACCTTCCTGTCACTGTTTCCCTCCAGTTTGAGTGGCTAATTGAACCCTTACTACAGTGACCTAATTTGCATTATCCCTGTCAAATGTGTCACTCTGTGAATCGCTAAATTAACTTAGCCTTCCTGGAATATACCCAAATGATGAGAACCATTTAGGACCTTTCAAACTGATTTGGCCTATTAGCTCTGTCCCGAGATAAGCAGAATAAATAAGTCCCAGCAATCAAAGGGAAGCTAATTGCAGTACCTCTCTCCAGCTTTGAATCATCAAAGGTTGGCTGTCTCGAGCATGCCCTAATGGGACTCATGATTTTGTTTGTTCTGCGTCTGATAATTCTTAGTTCAGTTTACATTTGCACTGTTAATATTCATTTTCCAAAATTTGTTGACATGCCTATTCATTTTGAAGAATAATAATTCATTAGCTTTTCCTTTCCAGGTCCAATCTATGCATGCTCCTTGTAACAAGTCAAACAACACAGGAGTCAGGGAACAAGACTGTGGTTGTCTTATACCTTGGACCCCATCTCCTCCTTAATGAGTGTTGATAACTTAGTTCTTATTAGTTGGTGTTTTCCATTACCAATCTAAGCATGCACAATATACGTACTTATTTATGTGGTGGACAATTTTATGAATATTAAACCAGACTGTATAGTCCAAGCTTAAATTAAAAAAACAAAAACAAAAACAAAAACAAAACTAGCTTTCTCTACAAAATGTTCAGTAGATAACTATTCTTTTTCAGTCATAAAATACAAATATATCAGTGTAATCATTCAGTTTATTATAGGTTGACTTTAGCAAATTTCATATTTAGTTTATTTTCTATTATTCGAGTGTTATTATAAACACTTTTGGAAATGGGTCCTATCATAACAAGGAAACTGATGGGTCTAAAATAGAGCAATTTAGGTGTCAAATACTGGCAATCAATAGCAATAGTCTGTGCATAACTCACCATGATTCCTTCGATGTTGATTTCACCAACAGATTGGTATTTATTAGTTAAGTCCCTTCTGTAAGGGTCTGGGAAACAGATAGGTCCAGAACATTAATCTCAGCCAACATTTTTTTATATTATCTTGTCTCTACCCTTCTCAGCCATTGTCAGTTAAATGTTTTGGATTAGTCTTAATACTTGTATGTGTGTGTAAACACATACATGTCCATACATATGTGTTTTCTTGCAAAGTGAGCTAGACTGGGCACCTTGCGATCTCCAGTGATTCACTCGTGCCTACTTCATTTTGCCACCACCAACAGTTCAAGTGCATGCCACTACCCCTGGCTCCATCAGTCTGTCCTCAGGGAGCACAGGAGTACTTCTCCAAACATCTGCTGCTGCTGCTGCTGCTGTTGCTGCTGCTGCTGCTGCTGCTGCTGCTGCTGCTGCTGCTGGTGGTCGTCGTCGTCGTTGTCTTCTTCTTCTTCTTCTTCTTCTTCTTCTTCTTCTTCTTCTTCTTCTTCTTCTTCCTCTTCCTCTTCCTCTTCCTCCTCCTCTTCTTCTTCTTCTTCTTCTTCCTCTTCCTCTTCCTCTTCCTCTTCCTCTTCCTCTTCCTCTTCTCCTTCTCCTCCTTCTCCTCCTTCTCCTCCTTCTTCTCCTCCTCCTCCTTCTCTTTCTTCCTTTTCCTCTCCTTCTTCCTTTTCCTCTCCTTCCTCCCTCTCTTCCCCCTCTTCTTCTCTTCCTTCATCCTCCATTTCCCTCTCCTCTTCCTCTTCCTCTTCCTCTTCCTCTTCCTCTTCCTCTCCTCTCACTTGATCCTCAAGCCACATCTTTCTCTCTCTACTGTCCAATCATAGAATCTAACCTTTTATTAACCAATTAGCTTTAAATTGGGGAGCAAGGCTTATACAACAAAGGCCAGTGTACCTTAAGACACACTCATCTGGAGGGTAACCAGGTCTGGGGGTTTAGAATTTAGCATTTGTATACACAACGCCAGACCAATCCATAACATTCTACTCTACAAAGATAACACTGGTGTTAAGTAGAGTGTCTGTGCTATTGCTTGGGATTTGGTCTTACTCATGAACATACTGATTGTGGCAGTAAGAGAAGAAGTTTTGTGGTATCACATTCCAAAGCCTTATAGGATTAAATACCCTTTATAATGATTTTATGATTATCTTGAAGAATAGACAAATAGTTCAGATATTACTGAAAGACAAAGGGGAGATTTTATATGACAGTAAACACAATATCATTGTTTAAAGCAATGGTGTTAAAGCTGGGTGCAGTAGCTTACATCTGTAATCTTAGACTTGGGAGACATAGACAGGAAGATTGTCATGAGTTTAAAGCCAGCCTAGGTTGTGGAGTAAGACCCTATGTTGAACAAAACAAAATAGAAGTGGGGAGGGGTAAATAGCACTAAGTATTTAGCTCTAATTATTCAGCAGTAGGATAAATATAAGGCAACAAAGTTAAGTATATTATTAACGCATGTAATGACATTTTAGGTAATTTAATAACTTTGAAAATTGACTATATTTTTTATAAAATCACACTAGAGAAAAATCTAACTGCTGATCTGATCTAAGCTTAAAGTAATTTCCTAAACAAAAATATCAGAGTAAAATGTGCACATTTAAAGATTCCTGGAGGCAATATAAAACTATAAAACACCAGTTCTAAAAACTGTATAAATCGAAGGATGAAAAGCCAACTGGAGAAGGACATTGCAGTAGGTACAGTGGTCAGTGACCGTAATACCTATCAAGTACTAGAAATTAGCACCCTACCAAATGATGAGAGACCATGAGCAGATAAATAAAAGCACATGCTTACCGGATTTATATAATCTCTCTTAATCAAAAGAACTAAGGTGAATTGTCCTTTTGGAATCACAGTGCTCCATCCCAAAGTATTGAATGATGCATATGGAATCTCTGGTATTAAGTAGAGGGCAGAGTGAAGAAATATGAAGTGGGATAGTAGGGCAGTTCAGAGAGGCACTGACTGTTGAACTCTCCTCCTCCTCCTCCTCCGCCTCCTCCTCCGCCTCCTCCTCCGCCTCCTCCTCCGCCTCCTCCTCCTCCGCCTCCTCCTCCGCCTCCTCCTCCTCCGCCTCCTCCTCCTCCGCCTCCTCCTCCTCCGCCTCCTCCTCCTCCTCCTCCTCCTCCTCCTCCTCCTCTGCCTCCGCCTCTTTCTCCGCCTCCTCCTCCTCCTGTTCTTTTTAGGCAGGCTCTCATGTAGCCTAGGCTGGCCCTAAACTTGCTATGTAGCCAAAGATTGCCTTAAACTCCTGACTGTCTGCCTCCATATCCTGAGTGCTGGAATTGCAGGTGAGCATCACCAGGGCTTGTGCATACAAGGCCAAGCCCTCTACCAACTGAGCTACAGTCTCAGCACTAAGACTTCCTGACTGGAGGATTTTATAAGAAGGAAAATTGTTCACTTTTCTAGCGACTGGCTTAATTGGTTATTAGCTAAGTTTCAGCCCATCAGACACATGGAGTTAAGAGGTGCATTTAGCCATAAGTATTTTCTTGTTTTCTGTAGCTTAGTTGGTTCTACGCTATGAGTTTCAGAGGTAGAAAAACAACACAATTTTCCACTACCATTGTAACAGAACAAGTGTGTTTCAAAGGGGAAGCCATGCACAAGGTAAAGTAAGAGTTCCCTAGCTATATAGCTATGGGAAATATCAACTTGAGGCCAAGGCCAATGAAAGGGAAGATGAAACATACCAGAATCTAAACCTTGCCTAGACTGTTAAGTAATGTTAAGAGGTGAACTGTTGGCCTGACTGCTTACTTGCATGGGTTGGTGGTCACAGGAACAGAAGCTTGCCAGTTGTCTCAAGTGAACCAAGGGGACTTGATCAGTGTCTTTTTGCTGTGAAAAGACACATGATCATGGAAACTCTTGTAAACTAAAATATTTAATTGGGACTGGCTTACAGTTTCAGAGGTTTAGTCCACTATCATCATGGCAGACAGCATGATGACACACAGGCAGACATGGTGCTGGGGAAGGAACTGAGAGTTCTACATCCAGATCAACAGGCAGCAGGAAGAGAAAGTCCCTGGGCCTGGCTTGAGCATTTGAAACCTCAAAGCCTATCCCTAGTGACACACTTCCTCCAGCAAGGTCATGCCTCCTAATGACACTACATATGGCGGGCCATTTTCATTTGAACCAGCACAATCAGTGTTAAGGCAAGTGCCTGCTTCTTTGAACTGAATGGTGTTCTCTTGGCATGAGCTGTCCATTGTCATGTTTCTATGGTCTTCCATTCTTGGACTTGGAGAAACTATATTAAATGTTCTCTCCTAGGATTTTAATTCTTTTCCTTTCTTAGCATTCAGATGGCTTCCTGTCTTACTTTTCCAAGGTCACAATGCTGCGTTGATGACTGTATAAGGACTGTAAGATGGGTTATGGGGCTAGGGAAGAGGGGGCCTAGGGCCTTCCTCATCTGTGGTTTCCTGGGACAGAGTAAATACCCAGCTTTAGGAGTTCCATTGTGATAAGCAGACCAGATGTCTTTAAAGCTCTCTGTGCCTAGAAACCACATGGTGTCTGGGGAGTCCTTTACTTGTTCTTGGGAGCTACCCAATGACCACCTGTGCAGTGATAGGTGACACTGAGCATCCCATTCAGTTTTCTACCTTGTGCTTATATATGCATTTTGGTCTTTGTTGTCTGATTACTCGAATGAAGTTTGATAAATTTGGGGGTAAAGATGCAAGCCAGTGGGGACGGAATGATAAAACATCTTAAGTTTTCTTCTTCCTTTAGTCATTAGGTTCCAGAGACAAGCTCCTTATCTGAGTAGAAATTATGTCATACCATGCCGGGGGCATGCTTTGCAGACTTGTATCAGGATGTAGTAGTTCTGATCAGATGTTTTGTGCTGGCTCTAGGTGTCTGGCTAACTGTCCAAGACATGGCCAGACTCTCCTCACAAAACAGAAATTGGTCATACAGGCATCCAGTGTTTTTAATGTCAAAGCTTTGGAAACACACGTACCCAGGACTTCAGTGGAGTTCCAGTTCATGATGCTGACAGTTCGTGATGCAGAAAACCCACCGAGAGAGCCAGACATTCACCCTACAAGGGTAGAGTTCTTGCTAGCATTTGGTCTGGAAGTATCTGGAGCTGATCCTCAGGATCCAAATGCCCTTAAAGTTCAGCATCCCTGAAGGTGCTTGTGGAGCAAAGCACCCCAGATACAATGGCTTGCACTCTAAATAGAAACAGGTTCACAGAGGAACTGCAGTCCCTAACATGACATTTTTTGGTTTTGGTTTTGGTATCTCTTTATGTAGCCCCAACTGGCCTGAAACTCACTGTGTAGACCAGGCTGGGTCTATTCACAGAAATTTTTACAGAAAATTTGCCTGCCTCTGAGATTGCTGGGATTAGTGGTGTTCACCACTATGCCCCGTACTGACATGGTTTCTTATTAGACTTTATAAACAGAAGCAAGCATACTAAAGTGCGATCAGAGTAACTGTAAAGAGTCAAGTCAACCTGTAATGTACTAATATTTCCTTCCTTCCTTCCTTCCTTCCTTCCTTCCTTCCTTCCTTCCTTCCTTCCTTCCTTCCTTCCTTTTCTCTCTTTCTTTCTTTCCTTCTTTCTTTCTTTCTTTCTTTCTTTCTTTCTTTCTTTCTTTCTTTCTTTCTTTCTTTCTTTCTTCCTTCCTTCCTTCCTTCCTTCCTTCCTTCCTTCCCTCCCTCCCTCCCTCCCTCCCTCCTTCCTTCCTTTCTCTCTTTCTCTCTTTCTTTCTTTCTTTCTTTCTTTCTTTCTTTCTTCCTTCCTTCCTTCCTTCCTTCCTTCCTTCCTTTCTTTCTTTCTTTCTTTCTTTCTTTCTTTCTTTCTTTCTTTCTTTCTTTCTGTTTTCTTTTTTTTTTTTTTTTCTTTTTTTGAGACAGGGTTTTCCTATATAGTCCTGGCTCTCCTGGAACTCATCCTGTAGACCAGGCTGGCCTTGAACTCAGAAATCTGCCTGCCTCTGCCTCCCAACTTCTGGGATTAAAGGCATGTGCTACCACTGCTCAGCGTGCCATGTAACATTTTCAACAAGCTTGTAATACAACACTTCTGGAAGCCCCCTCGGACTTCCATGTCCCTGGGAATTGCAGTAGAATCAATATTAGCACTCATAGGACAGATAAAGAAATAGGTGTGTGCAGAGACACACTGGTCACTGAGGTAATTTAGCAATTGACACCAAAGGAGAAGTGAAGCTCCCTTTTATATATGCACTTGTGAGTTTTTCAGAAATATAACTTCTTACTTGAGAAAAAGAAAAAGAAACATATGCTGCCTCATTCTCCAGGAGAAACATGATTGCACCTTGGAACAGAAAGTCAGTTCATCAAAGACAAGGAAGAAGATGAAATCGTGAATAAAATAACCACGTAAATTGTATGACATAAAGAAAGGAAAAAAATAAGATACCATATTAATTCTCTTTTAAAAAATCATCTCGTATATGTGTGTGTGTGTGTCTGTGTGTATGCATGTATATGTGCATCTGTGTGTGTATGCACATGCATGTATGCATGTGTGTGTGTGTCTGTGTGTGATGTGTTCTATGCAGGTGCATATGTCCCAGAATACATCATATGTGTAAGTCAAAGAACAGCTCTGTACAGTTGACCGCTCTATCCATCTTCATGTTGAGTCTGGAGATCCAACTCAGATCATCCAGCTTATGTGACAAACACTTTACCCACCTTATCACCTCTCCTCATCCAGCTTATGTGACAAACACTTTACCCACCTTATCACCTCTCCAACTTCTCATATGAACTACTTCTGCCCATGACAATTTTGCTCCTGTCCTTGGAAAACAAATAACAACAACCAGAGAATCCTTTGTGCATTTTGCTTAAAATCCTATGACATTTGTAGCAGAATTTGGGGTGTGTGGTTTACCTGTGTAATTGCGGCTATCATTGTGGCTGTAGCTGAAGAGTCAGGTGCTTATCATCTCAGGAGAAAATACTCTATTTAGCCAGACTGAAGTTGGGCAGTGCATAATAGCTGGAACAGAATAGAAGTGGATTATTTGTGCCAATCTTGCACATATTGCTGGCTAGTATCTAAATTGCCTCTTGCTGTCTGAATAGCTACTATTAAAGAAATGAGGCGGTTTCTTTTCGAGACAGCCCTCCGGTTGTTCCTGCAAAACATTCACTTAGGAGAGCCTGGTTCCATAACTTTTTCCCCCTAGGGCATCCAACTTCAGAAGGCAGCTGAACACAGGAACAGAAGTCAGTACATGTTAAGAAGCCTGCCCTTGCAGGGTGGAGGTGGTGCACACCCTTAATCCCAGCACTCAAAGGCAGAGGCAGGTGGATCTCTGTGAGTTTGAGACCAGCCTGGTCTACAGAGCTAGCTCTAGGATAGCCAGGGATACACAGAGAACCATTGTTTTTTTTGGGGGGGCAGGGGGGAGCAGAAGAAGAGGAAGAGAGAGACAGAGGCAGAAACAGCAACAGCAGCAGCCGCCACCACCTCCCTCCCTTGTGTCTCCCCATAGGCACTATAGCCCATAGAGAACTTCTGAACTTTTACTTCCATACCTGAGCAGTATAACAGGATCTGGATAAGAGTATTCTTTTCAAGATGCTTGCCATTGCCGCTTATAGGTGTGAAGATGACATTCAAGGATTTGATACAACTGGGGACAGGGGGAAAACCAAGCCTGTAATGGAATGTCTTTCAAAGGGACTGTTTTGTTCTTTAAACCTTGTTCTGCTCACTGCCGTTTCCTTGTTGTTCCTTCTCCTTCTGGGTCTCTTGGCTTCTGGAAGAATGGCTGTCGATGTGTATATATGGCATTTCCATCTGCTGTGCTCTTCCCCTCCCCCTCTGGTTCATTTCCTTCCCTCTCCCTCCTTACTTCTCACCAAGGAGGAGAAATTGGTATCTCTTCTTCCCTGGCTCTGATGGAATACAACGGGTCTGGGAATGTGACAGTTCCAACATTTCCATCCTGGGATGCTCTGGGCTGGGAGCTGGGGAAAAGAAGAGAGGAGGGATGCAGACATTTCCTTGTTTCCGTTAGTCTTCATTGTTCAGCGCACACCATCTTTGATTGCTTCTACTGAGTCCCCTGCAGAATGTTCAGAGGCCATCACTGCCTGGGCAGGTGCTTCCCCGTGGCCCAGTGTGCATTCTGCTTGCCCTTTGTCTTGCACACTGTAAGACATAAAATGTAGGCCAGGAAAAGAACTTTGTAGCCAAGTCCATTGTACATCCACACTCTCCCTTCCTCTCTCTTCCTCACCCTAGATCTGTTTGCTTCGCCCCTATCCACTAGGAGAGCTTTAATCAAAGGAGAGCCACAAGCACATTTGGCTTGCTGCTCCCTGTGCCCACGATTTATATTATTCTGTATCCAGTGTGTTCTAGAATCCATTTCACCATGGGACATAATTTACTGTGTCCTAAGATTTACACCATATGTATCTTTCCTCTTTGGTTTGAGACAGGACCTTACTATGTAGCTTCGACTACCTTCAAACTCAAAGTCCCCCTGCCTCATCCTGGGTGATTATAGACATGCTCCCCATGCCTAGTTTTGTACTTATCATCCAACATACTTTAAGAAAACCATATTTTTATGGAAAATAGTCCATATTTTTAACCAACCTTTTAAAAATGCATGTCTCTGAGTATCTATGCATTGGCTGTCTTGGGGAATGAAGTTCAAGTGTTTTTGTTTTTTTTGTTTTCCCCAGAAAGTTTCAAACAACAGGTCATGTGATGTGGTGATATAAAACTAAATGAATGTGAAAATATGCTTAGCATCTGGAATTTATCTGGGAAAAGGCACAATTTTTTTTTTTTGAGCAAAATCTTAAGCCTGTACATGTAGGTATAAATACCTTAGAACTCCCTGGTTGCCATGGTGATGAGCAGGCATAACATAAATAAGCTGGAAGTAGGCTTGCTGTGGCTAGTATCATCTCACAGGTGTGTGAAATGTGTCACAGGGAAACTAGGTGGCTGTTTCTCCTGGAAATGACTTGATGATTTTGTATGTTTTTGGTGAGCATAAAATTTCACTCAAAAATGTATTTCCCAGAATAAGATAGGTTCACTTACTAACTTTCAAAATCTTGGGTCAATGGGCAACTTTTGAATGAGTTGAGGTTCCTTTAAGATGGTTATTGAGAGATGCAAGACGATAATGCTAGATCCGGTTTCTCTGTCGCAGGAAGGGGGAAATATGTCACGACTGTAAGGAATCCAGACATTTGATTTCAAATTTAAGGCACTGGTTCTCTATTTTTTCTGCCCCAGCCCGATGGCCTAGGGGAGGGAATGCTCTCCCGTCTGGTGTCCGTCACTTGGAGTTAATGCCCATCTCTGTTGCTGCCATTCTCTGCATAGTCTCAGGCCCCGCAGATATGTCATCGCCGCAGGTCTTGGCTGCTACACATCGGGAAATGAAGCATATTCCCATTACTGTGAGGAGTCACAGATACCGGGGCTGGATGAGAAGGAAAGACAGAAAGCTAGAGTGCTATGACCTCTGGTTTTCTTTTTTCACATACCAAGAAATGCCCTCCGTAATTGCTCTGTTTGCTGACTTAGCTTTTTGCCCCAGTGCACGCTGGTGTAAAATGAGAGAGCCATCAGACTGGAATGGATTCATTCTATGGAGAGGCTGCATTCTATAAACTCCCAGGCAAGACTGCACCCACATTAGCGCAGGGAAAGGAGATTCACCCCTGTCTGGAAAGGTTTTCCAGGAGAGTAATTCCATAGCCCTGCCTACCTTCTAAGGCATAATGATCCTCACTGTCAGCCTGCAGCCTTCATGCTGAAATGTAAACCCATTATCTCTTGCTGCATAGACTGCTAGCACTTGGAGTTCAACCTGTGCTTGACAGCTAGTGCTAATTTGTCCTCCCTCCTTCCCCTTGAAGCGGAATAATCTCCTTCAGACTTGTTATGCTTTCCTGGGAGCCCAGAACTAAGCCTGATAATCGTTGAATGTGGCGCTGTCTGCACCGAGATTGGTGGGCAAGACCCACTGACAGGCTTCAGATTCGTAATCCCATTTATCCATCACGGAATGAGCTTTGCATGTAAACTGTGATTTCACTAATACCGCCCCATAATCAGCGTCTCGGAACTTGGTGTCCCGGTAACTCTTTGGGCCCGAAGAATATCAGGCAAAAGTTCTCTCAAGTCGCTGTGTCCTGTCTTGGATCTAGTGAGTCCCTGTGGGAACTTCTCCGTGCTGAGGCTCAGCTCGAAAGTTTGAGCCCTTATTTTTAGTTGTAACTACAGGATCTCTCTTCACTATTCTTGCATTTAGATTTTCATTTCCTATCTTTATCTAGGTTGGGACTACTCTGTTTCTAAATAGTCTAGAATAGTCTAGAATGCTTTAACTTTTTTCCCCCACTCTCAGTAAACAAACTGAAGCAACTTTAGAGATCCCTCCTGTTTGCGTTCTACTGCTGTGTCTGCAAGGAGGTAAGACTAGGCAGGGTAGACCTGGCAGGAAATCAGGGACTCGATGGACCTCTTTTGCTGTGGCATGTTTTATCTAATGGTCAGGCTGGCTTCATGAGCCTCAGAAATACATAACCCTCCCTTGAGCCTTTGCTTTTTAACCTCTGAATAACTACAGGAGAATTTTAGACAGCAAATGAGGCTATTCAAAAACTAAGTGAGGGATGAGACTCTTGTCTCGGCTCCCTCACCATGGAGGACAACGGGTCAGGAAGAAGCTCGCTTACAGTTGTTGACTGCTGTGTGTTCTTGGCTAGAATTCAGGGCTTCCCCTTACTCAGATAAAGTCAGAAACAACTGATACATATACATACCCAACACAGTGTTTCTTTCCTGAGCTAGTAGGCTAGTAGGCTCTTGTTACTTTGTTCCTTCTCAGGGTGTCGATGAGTGCGGTCACAGCTGAATAGTGAAGATTTAGGAGTCTCCTCTGTGCCTTTTGCTGTCTCACCTATAGTCAGCGAAGTCTGCTAACTGTGCCTGCTCTATTAACTTCAGAGTTGGCCTGGGTACTAAGAGGAAGGAAAACAGAAGAAAATCATTTCGTAAGAGTACACGCGCACTGGCAAGGCTGTAAACGATAAAATTCAAGTGGAGGAGAGAAGGGAGGGTCCATGCTGTGTGCTAAAATAATGCTGAGCTGTGGCATGCCTATCCAAATTGCTGTTGTGTTGTGGTTTCTAGACACAAAGTGGGAGGATAGGCTGGCTTCAAGGGAGAAGCACTCCTTGAGGAAAGGGGCTGGAATGCTGTCTAGCCAGACATAAACCGCAGGCTTCTGTGGCTCGCTTGCATGGAGCTGCAGCTCTGACAGCTTTGGGATTTAGCAAGGGATTGAGAAGCACATAGGGCCTGGCTAGACTAGCGCTGGCAGATGGGGGAGGGGGATCCCTGGTTTGGTGGGTGCATGGCTCGCTCACAAGAACAGACTCCTTCCAGGTGGAACTGCCTTGCTTGGCTATAGGCTCCAGGATGCCTTTACTTGCATCATAGCCTCTCCCTTCTTTAGACATCATCAAAGAGAGAACATAAGAGCTTCCTAGCCGTGTTTTACCTCCCTGGATACACTACATAGAGGGCTGTGGTAACATGTAGGCTTCTTTATATTCTCCAGAATGCTCAGTAAACAGGGACAAGGAAAGTAATCATGTTCACGGGGTCAGAGAGAAGGACATGAAAAAGCTACCTGAACACCTTGCAGAGATAGTCTGGGAATGTTGCTTGCACTTATTGCAGACTTGCAAGTAAAAAGGTGTTCTATTTTAACCACACTGTTTCATACAAGCTATAGTAAGTGTATTTGTACAAAAAAAAAAAAAAAAAAAGCCTGTCAGCTTTTTTTTTTCTTCTTCTTTTTTTTGGTTTTTTGAGACAGGGTTTCTCTGTATAACCCTGGCTATCCTGGAACTCACTTTGTAGACCAGGCTGTCCTCGAACTCAGAAATCCTCCTGCCTCTGCCTCCCAAGTGCTGGGATTAAAGGTGTGCGCCACCACTGCCCGGCCCTACCTGTCAGCTTTTATATAGATTATATGATCTGTAGATAGTATGAGTAAGGAGAATGTCTATTTTTTCCTTTGGATTTTAATTTTGCCTCTATTTATTCATTCAATAAATATCGTCCGTCTTGTCCACTGGCTGGTTCCAAGACTCCCAAAGTAAAAACTGAAGCAAATCCATGTCAGATACCACCAAGTGCTGTGAAAAAGAAATACAAAAATAATAAAAGGGAAAACTTGTCTCTGGTGGTCAATGGAAGATAGATGGGGATGGTCAGAAGAATCAGAGGAATGTTGCATTCCTGTATGAAATAATAATCACCAAGTTATTGTGTATGTGTGTTCATAATAGTGTGTGCGTGCATGCGTGTGTGTATGTGTGTGTATTGTGTGTGTCAGCCTCACGCCCCCAGTGTGTGTCACAGCTTTTTAGCTCACCTTTTGTCTTTACATGAACAGACCATTGTGTGCTAGATTACAGTACATTCTTCATTTCTCTTTTGTCTTTGAGATACTGTATGTGGTAGCTCCTTTTGAGGTTGGTGTGTAGGTTTTGAGCATCTCCCCTCAAAAGGCAGGAGCAGGCAGGAAGTGGGGTGTGGACTAGGTGTGGTGGGGCGATGTCTCTTCCCAGGCTGTCAAGGATTCTTGTGCTGCACTCTGCCTTCCTGCCTACCTGCCCACCCAGTGGGACAGGGAGCTTATGATTCAATTCCACATGTTGAAAGGCAAAGTATAGCCTACTGTGATTGGTGTGATCTAGGTCGCCCTGTGGAGGAGAGTCAATTTGGTTGCTTCACCAGGGATTGTGTAAAGTGGAAGACAGGAGAATGACCTACTAGTGCCTTCAAAGTCCAATTTTACCTTGACACCTTTTAGGAGATAAACGGAAGTCGCATGGCCACGATGGCCATGGTGGTCACAGCCATGCCTCTGTGTGGCAGCTGGCTTTGTGGTCCAGAAATTTACCTGCAGCATTGGGTACTGCATTGCAGTTCAGAGCTCTGCATGCATCAGCATTGTGCCCGTCTACAGATGAGTAGAGTGAGGCTTCAGGAATGTTCCCCAAGGATGGGGTTTTGAATAACCTCGTCCATTATTCTGCCGCTCTCCTTAGTTGCCTCCACACTGCTCTTTCCAATATTCTTCCTGCTCGAGATCAAGGTGTTCCAGGGTTGGATGATACTGACTAGGCTATGGTCCTGTGCAAAGAGAGAGAATTTGAATCCTAATCCTTTCGTCTCTTCTGGCCTCTCACTTTCTCTGAAGCTATCAGCAAGGCTGTTCAAGAGCCAGCTAGGAGTAGAGTTGAAGTCTGGCTCCTCTCCTCTGGCCAGAGGCTTTGAATTAGCTATAGGAGGCATCTGGGCAGTGGCCCATCTGTCAGCATGCCTTGGGGAAGTCAAGCCAGCCAGGACTTGCCTGTACCTTGACAGGAATAGGGGCATGTCCTGGCAGCAAGCCTTTGACGAGTATTTTATTTAAATGAAATAATGCACATTAAGGTATCTTTAAGAAGCTGGGAATACATTTAGAAATAATTGTCCTGAATTCTTGAATACGCAGCATAACATCTGGCCCTATACTTTAATTGAAAGTCTGGAAGCATATTCCTTGAGTGACAAGTGAAGAAGCCCTGTGTGTGTTTGTGTGCATGTGTGCAGATGTGCAAACACGTGCTCTCTGAACCTTCACCTGCTTTCCCCAGGAAAAGACATTGTTTTCCTTCCACAAAAAACAAAAACCCAAAAGCCTAGGGTCCTTCAGAGTGCTTCAGCTGTCACCATAAAATTACACTGGCCTATTCTGATCTGTGGAGTTTATTGACTGTTGCACCATTAAAACTACTTGGTTTTCTCTAGAATGGGGAATTCAATACCTGCTAAATTGGATCGATATAAAAATTTATGAACAATGCAGTCCTTGTCGAGAAACTCTGTTACTCATGTTCGTGTGATTCTCGGTGGGGGATGTTCTGCCCCAGGGATCACATTTGTATTTAGCGTGCACTGAAATATTCATGTTCCCTGATTAGCTGGGCTTAATTGTTGTGTCCTTATCTCCTCCATGATGTGTCATTAGGGCATAGCCACCTTGAAATGTAAGCGGGGCCAGCCTGCCTATTGCAGTGTTATTTAGTCTGAATGTGTCTCTAAAAGTCTGAATACCACTCAATTTTGTGTCCTTATGAAAAGTAAACAAGACAAAATTTATTTAGTGGAGAATACTGTTGCTAATATTTAATAGTTATAATTATAGCTAGAGTACATTTAAAATATAGATATAAATACCCTATTGATCAGATTTTTTTTATAGTCCAATATCTTATGGTTAAAATAAACAAAACAGCTAGTATGTAAGAGACATAGCTGTTTCTAGGGAAATGTGGTTTTACAAGGGATCTGGGGACACTGGTGTGCCTGTCTTCACAGGCAGTACCCAGACTTTGGAAAGGTGTCTTGCCACCATCATCTGTAAAACACACCCTTACCTAATGGTAACCTGGTACTTCCATATTGAAAGGGCTTTCTGAGAACTGACTTTTAACTGAGATTCCACGAGTAACTCAGAGGCCATGGGCTGTGAAGGGAATCGGCAGGGAAATTGGAAAGAGAAAAAGCTACTGCTTTCTGAGTTGACCAAGGGCAGCAGGAAGTGATTTGCATGCAGTGTGAAATCTTGTAGATGATGCTTAATGAGTTTTCAGTTTCAAGACTGAACAGCCTTTCTCAAAATACTACACAGCAGGTGCCCCTAGCTGGAATCCTAGCGGCAAATAGAAAGCCTCCACGCGGGCCTGATTGTATCCATCTGGCTGGGAGCACTGCCCTTGTACCAGGAATTTTGTTCTTTGTGTGTCTGAATTGGAGGTCCTGTGGCGTGGACGGTCCAGGAGGGGTATAGGAGTGAAGCTGCTTTCCCCTGCACTCCTCCTGGCTCCCCTCAAGGACAGCTGGGACATGTGTGGTCATTCACCACAGTCAATGGTAGTGGACATGCAAGGTGTTTGTGCTGCCATGTCGAAGCCCAAAGGAGTCTTAGAGACATGGTATTACAAACCCATCTGTCAATACTTAAAACAGGAACATTAGAAGACAAGGAGACTCCCTGGATCCCACACCCAACTAAATACCTCATTGATGCCACTGGAAGGCTCTCTCCACTCCCTGCTGCCATTGGAGAGTACCACGGAAGTCTTGTCTCTACACACCCCTCCTCCACTCAATTGCATATGTGTAGGTGAGCATGCATGTTTAGGTGTCCCAAAGGCAAGAGAGCAATAACACACCAAAGATGGAGCTTTAGTGAGGTACACAGTGGAGTATGCTTGAAGGTAGGTTTCCTTACTTCTCTGCCGTTGGGCTGTTTTCCTACCCAACCTCTATGCTTCGATTTCCTCAGTGTCCAAAGAAGAGATAATGTCTTTCTCACAGGATTACCATGTGGGGATTAATCAGGATGCTATATGCATTGTATTAGATGGAATAAGATGCAGTGTGGGAAGAGAATGTCCCGCCAATACTGTGTGTTGATGCAAGGTTAGTTATGCTTGTCTCTTATCCTTTAAACGAAGAGCTCACTGTGGGAAAGGAAGTGTTGGCATTACCCATCACCTTCCCTAAGATGTAAGCTCAAAATGTGTGTGAGGACAGGATAGAAATTCTTTTAGCCCACAGTGGGACCGAAGCAGAGGCACTCTGATAGTGAATGACACAGTTTACGCAAAGTACCTCCTGATCTCAGCAGACACCCTCAGAGTACACACCCTGGATGGGCTTACCCCAACACGGCACGGCCTATGCTAAGAAGTACCTAGCGGTACCCATACGGAAAAGAGATGCTGCATATGGCACAGTCTTCCATCTCTTCTGTGCGGCTGGAGTCTTTGGCCCTTTGATGACTCAGCTGTTCAAAGCCCCAAGTCCTAGAAAGATGAGCTAGATGTCAGATGCAGAGTCAAATGGGCTAGGCACAGGGCTGGATGTTGATGATCCTAATGCGGTGTTATCAGAGGATGTGGGGTTAGCTCGACAGAGCAGGCTTGCGTTTGCAGCTTTGCTGTTAGTAATAGCAGAATAGAGGTACAGACCCCCAGAGACCACTCGTCACATTAGAGGGCTGATGGATTCCAAGGGCATCTCTAAGAGTATGAAGCCGGTTGTCTCCTGACTGATAATGTAAGGGGCTGCTCTTTCCCTTAGCATGGTGGAGAAACCTTCAGGAGAGTCTGTCTGCTCAGCCCTCGCTTGGGCCCTCGGGCTGGACACCTTAGCTGTCAGGTTAAGCTAGCTCGTCCTTATGGCTACTTCTACTCATGGAACAGACAGTTACCTAACAGCCAAGTGTCCAGGTGGTGCAGTTGCATTTGGGAAGCCAGCTCAGAAATAACCTAGAGAAATCACAGCTTTTATCTCTAGAAACATGAGAATATATGCCCTAAACCCAAATGCATGCAGACAGCGACAAGGTTCCGCGTCAGCTTTTGCCTGGGCTTCCTGTGAACACTTCGCAGACAGGACTACTAGATGGCCCAGCAGGTAAAAGCACTTGCCGCACAAACCTGAAAACCCAAGTTCAAACCCCAGACAACACAGTGGAAAGAGAAGACCAAACCCTGAAGGCTTTCCTCTGATCTTGCACCCACGTGTGCATGTACTCATGTGTGCACACATGCACAGGTACAAATATGATGATCAGGGGGGTGGTGGTGATGATGATAATGGTGATAAATTAAATAAAAATGTTCAATTTCACTGAGAACTAAGAGGTTTCACTTCGAAGCCTCAGGAAGTGGCAGGATCAAGCAGTAGGCTGTTGTCTACGCTGCCACCAGGTAGAAGCTCCTGTGTGGCCTATGAAGGGTTTAATCTGAGAAGTTTCTCTGTCACTGTAAACTTTAAAGGGGGCTGGCAGAGAGGCATGCACATGGCTGTGGGGGGTAGGTAGGGGACCCCTGTTGGCAGTCCTACCCTCTGTGCCTCTGCTGAGAAACGGACAATAATGAACATATTTTATTCTGTCTTCTTTCTATCAAAAGGGCAAGGGTGGGAACGTGGACTGAGACAGAAAAGAAAACAAGTCTTTTTAGTTATTATGCTCCTGCCTGGCTTTCTATTGTTTCCTTAATACAAAAAATAACTCCCTTTACAAAATATTCACTGGATTAAAAGTACTGAGAATAAATTAGAGCGGCCCGGAGCCCACATGGGCATCCACTAGAAGGTCCCTCCCAGTTTATAGTTTTGTTACAAGTCATTTCTCTTATCATTCATGAAAAATTCTTTTAAGTAAACTTTTTATCCATTAAAAATAAAAACCTCCTGAAAATTACTGTCATGTCAGTTTTGTGTGGGATAGCAGGGGGCTGTGCCATGCTTGTGGTGTCCCGTGCTGTGTGAGGCCTTAAGGAAGTGACTCCATTTGCAGTTCCTCCAGCTGAGCCCCAGAGGACCTGTCTCCTTGCTCTCCTTGACTTCGGAGCACTCTAGTGTGGGAAGCACCATGGGGTCACAAAGTTAAAGTCCAGCACAAAGGTTTGTTAATTTGGAGGCCTATTGATAGATCTCAGCACATAGAAACCACGCCTATGAACCTGTTCTTTCATATTTGTCTGTAAAGGGTACCATCAAATTCAGATAACTCTTTGGGAACTGTCTTCCATCTGGGGTGCAGAGGCATATGTCTTCCCTGGGTACATGCTGTGGTCCAGAGAGCCAAGGGGCCAAAAAGAGTATTTGGGCACCCAGCCCAGCAGTGCCCTCAATAGTAAGATCCTATTCTGGATCCTTCTGGTGCGGCTTTGACAGAATTAGCTACTTTGTGTGTTTCCCTATGTGACGTAGTTCTTGACATTGTGGGGAGGGTCAGTAGTATTCTATGCCGGCTTTGTGTTTCCATCCTCCCAAGCCCTGCAGATGGTCCCAAATGTAAGAGAGTGGCCAGGTAGGAAGAGGACCAGGCTCTCAGTTGGAACCCTCCTGTCCACACCCGTGTCTCTTAAAGCACATGTCAGGCCTCGGTGTGTTTGATAATTCTCACTAGGGATTAGGTGGTGTATATTCTCCAAGGACCACGTGATCAGATAACACGCCGGTGTTGATGCCGAGCGTCTTCGGCAACGACCCCAGACCCTGAAGGGACTGAATCTTTCTTGTCACCAAACTCAAAACAAATCTCAAAAAGATTGTATAGTGGGAGCGAAGTGGTATTTGTGCTAAGAAACCATCGCATACACCTTGTATCTGAGCGGCAGAGTGACCTTTTCAGAGGGGCCCTCGCCCGACACCAGACGCAAATACCACGAGATTGCTTGGCATTTCCTTTTTAAATTTCAAGCGTTCCTGGTTTCGAATCATCGATTGATCTGTTTGTTTGTGGCCTGTGTGCAATTAAGTTAGTCACACTGCTGTTGGAGTCAAAGGAGGGTAAGCTCTTTGAAGCCACTGCCCACCTCTGACACAGCTGAGCAGGGTGCAGAAACTGAAGTGCAGGGGACCTTGAGAGCTGAACTGCATACTGCCAGACCGTGTCATCCTTTGTGAACACGGCTGTTCTCAACTCTCATTAAGTCCTGGGGGAGGCTATAAGAATGCCTACGAGGGGAAGAATTTGTTATGATTCCATTTCTAGCTACACAGCACTGGGGTGTTGTGGGGGGCAGGGGTGATTGGCCTGGGATGCCCAGGCTACCAATGGAAGGCAGGTGTCTGCAGTGCCTGGGTAGGCAAAGGCTTCTGGGTGTTGCCTCTGAGGTGGGCGCAGAGGTGTGGGTGTGTTTGTTTGTGTGTTGTAGTTCTCCCATCTCTGGCCTGGAGAGCCAGAGAATCCCCAGCTGGGGTAGGAGCCTGTGCAGCCAAATCCTGTATTCAGAAGGCAGAGTTCAGATTCGGATCATAGCGCTTGCCTTGCCTCCCCTCTTAAAATCTCCTGAAGAACTTTCATTGCAGCTTCTACTAACCTGATCGAGAGGGCTGGGGAATAGGGTCTGGGTGGATGCAGGTTTGCTCTTTGGAGCACAGCATAACATCAGAAATCTGATTGTGTTTCTTAGTAAAGTCTATCAGTTTATAAGAAGCTCATACTTGGGCAGTTGAGGCTAGCTGGTGAGGAAGGAGTCCATAAGAAGGAAATCAACAGACCCACTAGAAGAAGAGCTTGCTAATGAAACCGGCTTGCTCGCTCTTTGTTGAGGGATAGAAGGATTGCCTATATCAGCAAGCACTCCACCGCTGGGCTGTGTCCAGCCCCCCCCCCACTCCCCCCTTTTTCTTTGAGTCTATTGCACCTGTAGCTTTTTTCTTCTGTTTTGAATAATTTGTGGGGTTTTGTTTTGTTTTGTTTTTGACAGGATTTCCCTATGTAGTCCAGGCTGGCCTCAAACTTGCAATCTTCCTGCCTCAGCCTCCTGCTCAGGCTGCAGACCTTGTCCATTGTGTTGAATCAGGCTGTCCCATCCCAGTTATCACTGTCAGCCAAGTAACACAGGAAACACTTAGAATAAATAGCTACGCTTCCTATCCTGAATTAACCATCTAGTTCCGGTTCTACCCTTCAGACGAATGGATTATGTGTTGAGGGACCATATCATGACCATATAACCAGCTTGTGTAAGACCCAAACTCATGTGTGTTGTTCCTGAGATTATTGTGCTACCATTCCTGAAAGTGTCACCTTTTGGGTGACATGGCTATGCTAATCACAGGAAGAAAGGGAAGGAAATGAGCTTGTCTGACTGTGGGTCCCTTTCTTCTGCCACCACAGCTCCACTTGGCAGCCCTGGCATCACTCAAGGGAGACATTGTAGAGCTGAATAAGCGTCTGCAGCAGACAGAGCGGGAACGCGACCTCCTGGAAAAGAAGTTGGCCAAAGCACAGGTAAGGGGCCCGGATGGGTGCTTTGTTTAAAAATAAATGTGCATGCGTATGTTTCAACACAATAAATGTGAACTTAATGAGGAAAGGTTCTAGGTGGGCTGCTAAAAACAAAACAAAGTAAAACAGACTCAGCATAAGGCTAGATGGCTTGATCAGCAAGCATGAGTTTCCCATGGCTATGGATAACAGATATCATGGCACCTGGCAATTTGGTTCCCTGTGAGGCTGTCTCCCCCACTGGTTCCCCCACATGGTGGGGAGAACAAGGCTCTCTCTTTTTTTTTTTCATTTTATAAAAGGGCACTAATCCTATTCTTGAGGGATCCACCCTCTTGAATCATTTCCCTTAAGTCCTACCTTCTACTATTGTCACATTGGAAGTCTTGTTGTATTAAGTCTGTGGACTTGGGATGGGATAAAGTGCCTAGCATCCATTTTCACACCTAACATCTTCACACCCCAGCATCTTTACACCCCAGCATCTTTACACACCAGCATCTTTACACACCAGCATCTTCACACCCCAGCATCTTCACACCCCAGTCTCTTCACACCCTAGTCTCTTCACACCCCAGCCTCTTCGCACCCCAGCCTCTTCACACCTAGCATCTTCACGCCCCAGCATCTTCACACCCCAGCATCTTCATACCTAACATCTTCACACCTAACATCCTCACACCCTAGCATCATCACACCCTAGCATCTTCACGCCCTGGCAACTTCACATCCTAGCAACTTCACACCTAGCATCTTTACACCCATCACATATATACACAAGTCAGGAAACTGAATCTGCCTGCTCCTCTACATGGCCATCTGTCCCAGTGTAATCTCCACACTTGATTTCCTATGAAGTTAACCTCTGCGATAACTTTTGTGCTCATATGTCTTGCTTCTTTACAGATAATCAATCACTCCAGTTTGTGTCCATAGACAGCAAAGGTTTATTCTCTTTGAATAAAAAAGAATCACTTTATTGTAATGAACTCAAATGAAATCATGATATAGCTAGTTTAAGTCTGCCATGGAAACACTTGCCTAGGCTCAAACTCCAGAATCTCAGTAAATTTCTATATAGTTAAGATGGCCATTCTAAAACTGGTGGTTTTATGTGTTAGTATGTTTTTATTCACTTATCCTCATGTAAAATCTATGAAAGAGGTGAAACTAGAAAGAAATGGATTTATAGCCTTTTTCATGATTTATATGCCTTTACCTGCATTCTGGCCTTCCTTGCCATATCATACTACTCTCTCTGCTGTCTCTTTCCAAATGACATCTCTCTCTCTCTCTCTCTCTCTCTCTCTCTCTCTCTCTCTCTCTCACACACACACACACACACACACAAATACATATATCTATGTATATATATGTGTGTGTGTGTGTGTGTGTGTGTGTGTATTCATGTATAGATCTATTTTGCATTTGAGGGAGAACATGTGGATTTTTTCGTTCTACATTTAGGTGATCTTGATTAATATAATTTTATGTCCATCTATTTTCCTGAAATTTCCATGATTTCAGTTTTACTTATGGCTGAATATTATTACAGTTTGCCAGGTTTAGTCTCATTCTCTTAGGAAGTAGGCATTTCCTTTAAATGCTTAAAATACAAAGGCTATCCTCCATGCCTTGTTTGCCATTTAATGATGTTCGCTGAGCTTGGCATTGCACCTGGTTAACCACAGCTGCCTGTGGTGACTGCATACCCATGGTCTAGTGCATCCCATCCTGCCTCTCCTGCTAGCCAAAGGTGATGTCAGAGTTACATCCTCTCCCCTTGGAAAAGCCGTCAAATGTATCCTTTCAGCAGCGAACACGCTCTGGCTGCTCATAGTTCTTAGATACTAGCAGCTGTTGATCTGTAATGTCTAGAGCACTGGTTCTCAACCTTCCTGATGCTGTGACCTTGAATACAATTCCTCATGTTGTGTGACCTTGAATACACTTCCTCATGTTGTGGTGACTCCTAACCATAAAATTATTTTCGTTGCTACTTCTTAGGGGTAATTTTGCTAATGTTATGAATGCTAATGTAAACATCTGATTTCCGATGGCCTTGGGTGACCCCTGTGGAAGGGTCATTCAACTCTCCCCCATAGGGGTAGTGACCCACAGGTTGAGAAGCACTGGAACACTTAAACTAGCTATATCATGATTTCATTTGAGTTCATTACAATCAAGTGATTCTTTTTTATTCAAAAAGATTAATCCCTTTGTGTGTGTTACTTCATTTCGGGCCATGCTATTTTACTTGAATCATCCCTAAGTTCCTGCTGGAGGAGCTTTTACTGGGAAATGTCCCACCTGCTGTTTGCTCAAACATGATACACCATCAAGGGGAATTCAAACCAGCACCTGAACTCGGCCATGTATTTAACCTTTGTCAAGAGGGTGCTTTGATTGGCTGCGATGCTCTGAAAGTGCTCTCCTGTTTCTTAATACTATTAAGAATTTGTGCATTTAAATATATTTGAATTTCAATCTGTTATCATTATTTTCCTCATAAAATCAGTGTACTATTTTTAGCCAGGTGGAACCTCGGATTGCTTATGAGTCTTCTGGCATGTACTACACAGCAACCCCAGACAGTCTGAGACATTTTGTGCCCTCCAAACTAGAAGTGGCCGTTCTCTGAGCAGCCACAGTTCCTCCCATCAGGCAGTATTTCCAGATGATTGCCTGGGCTCTCAAGATGCTTGTTGCTTCTGGGATGCTCATTGTGTTGGGCCTCTTTTGTAGATAGAATCAGAAAGCTATTTTTCTAAACTTGTGTGTGTGCGCGCGCGCCTGTGTGTGTGGTGCCTGTGTGTGTGTGTGCCTGTGTGTGTGTGTGTGCGTGTGCTCAATTAATTATATATAAAATATTTCGAAAGCACCGGTAAATCCTTCCGATGCAAAATCAGACTGTGGCATTTGCTTGTTTAACTTCTGTTTTATGTCTGTACCTCCTTATACATTTAAAATCCCACTTGTTTCAGTTATGGCGATGTTAGAATTAGAATGCTCTATAATCATTCATTTGCCTTATTCCCCATTATATATAAACAGCCTCAGAATAACAATCCCACCACAGCTAACACAGTTATTGAGAAGTTCTTCACACACTTTCCCTTTAAGTCATTTAGGCATTTGCAAGTAATAGTCCCCAGGATTTTTATATCAGTGCCCTCCAATTTATAATTAGTTCCCTTTGAACAGACTCATGGAAACATTTCTCCCAACGTCCTTGAGTGCTGATAACAGTATGTCTGTATGTCTGTGCCTGTCCTTCTGGGAGTCAGTTAGCTGGACTTGTGGCCTCTTACCCATCTCCTCCTTGAAGGTGCTGGTGTCTTACTGTGTCAGGTATGCAGAGCCGCCACAGGGTGTAGTAAGGACACACCCTGCTCGTGTTTTCAGAGCTCTTACACTAACTAGAGCACTGGTTCTCTACTTGTGGGTCAAAACCCCTTTGGGGGTCCTACATCAGAAATTCTGCATATCAGATATCCCTATTACAATTTGTAACAGTTGTAAAATTATGGTTATGAAGCAGCAACAAAATAATTTTATGGCTGGGGAATCCCCACAACCTGAGGAACTGTATGTATTAAAGGTCACAGCATTAGGATGGTTGCGAACCCCTGCTCTAGATAGTCAAAAGTTCTTTCTTTCCTTTCTTCTTTGTCCTTCCTCCCTTTGAGCTAATTTTTTTCCTTCTCCCTTTTAATAGTTTTAACTAGATTTAGTCTTCATCGTTTTGTTTGGTAATTTTGTGTTTGTCCTGTATCCTTTTGGTTATGTTTGAGTTTCTTATTTCAGGGAAGTGATGGTTTTTGATTATGGGGGTTAGTGTTTTGCCTGTGTGTGTGTGTGTGTGTGTGTGTGTGTGTGTGTGTGCATGCACCAACTGCATGCCCAGTGCCTGAAGTGGCCAGCAGAGGGCGTTACAAATGAGGCTAGAGTTACAAATGGTCATGTGCTGCAACATGGTACTGGAAATAGAACACTGGTCTCTGGCAGAGTAGCCAGTGCTCTTAACACCTGAGTCATTGCTTCAGTCCCAATCTTGGAGATAGTTTTAATACATGATGTGACTTGGTATTGGTTCCATTTCCTCACATAGATGTTTCCATTATTTGTATAGTGTAGTCTATTTGCCTATCTTTAGTATTTCATTGTCTCATGTTCTTTGTATGTCTTTTTAAATATATTTTATCCATGTTGTTTCTAGTCTCCTGTGCTTTCTGGCCACAAGTCATTCTTTAAGTGATGTTTTTATTTCTCGTTCTGTGCTGAGCTCTGTCAGCGAAGTTCAGCATTCTTCTAGCTGGGAATTATGTTCATTTATGCCTGTTTCTTAAGTCTTTCCTTGATTTTAAAACAGGCTATTGTTTAGTTTTTCTCTGTGTAGGAGAAGCATTAGACTATTCTGTAGTTAATGGGAAGACTCCTGGACTGTCTTTTTTCTTGTACAGGATTTGACTTCAATTTTTTTTTCTAGGTTTCACTTTGATGTGATATGAAAGTTTAGTTTCCTTGGATTTAATTTACTGACTTTCAAAGACTTATTATTTAATTTTTGTGCGTACACACACACACACACACACACACACACACACACAGAGGCCAGCAGAGGGTGTCACATTCTCATGCAGCTAGAATTCTAGGCAGTTACAAGTTCCTAATGCAGGTGCTATTTTTTCTTTTGTTTTCTGTTTTGTTTTATTGTTGGTATTTTTTGTTTGTTTTTTTTTTGTTTTAAACACTCTGAATTTCCTCTGGGCCAAGGCAAGCTATCCTAGGGGGACCTTTCCTCTCCAGCCACCTCTCTTCCACCTCCATCAGACTCCTGACCCATACATGAAACCTTCCCTCCCCCCACCCATCTTCCCTGCTGACTGAGCCCTCTGGGCCAAGCCAAGCTTCCCTGAACAGCCTGCCATCCCAGGGGGACCTCCAATCTTCTGATGCCTCTCCTCCACCCCCATTAGACTTCTGAATCATACAGACAGGGGCATGTTGTCCTCTGAGAGGCTCCACCAAGAAGCTGATGCAGAAAGATGGATGGATCTCAGGCATTCTTAAGGAAAATAGGAGGAAGAATTGAGGGCCTTGAAGGAGGTAGGAACTCCACAGGAGGACCAGTAGAATCATCTAACCTGGACCCTTGCGGTTCTCAGAGTCTGAACCACCAACCAAAGAGCTTACACGGGCTGGACCTAGGCCTCCATGCACATAGGCAGCAGATGTGCATCTCAACCTTCATGTGGGTCCTGAACAAATGGACTGGGGTCTATCCCAAAAGCTGCTGCCTATATGTGGGATATGTTCTTCTAGCTGGCCTTAGTGGGAGAAGAAATGCCTAGCCTCAGAGATAACCAGTGAGCCCCTTACCTGTCCAGAGGAGAAGGGGAATCGGACTCAGGGCGTGGGGGTGGGGGAGGATTGCGTGAGGGGGTGACCGGGAGGTGGGCAGTGAATAGAATGTAAAGTGAATAAATAAAAACAAAACACTCTGAGTCACCACGTTGAAAAATGAACTGGGCACGTATTTATGCAGCACAGTTTAGAGAACTTGAACTAGTGTTCTTTGAAAACAACCTAAGAACAGATGCAAATGAACCAGCATCATTGATCTGATGATGAATTTCAGTGATGTCCCTGTCAGCAGACTCAGAAGTAAGATTGATTCTAGTGAGTAGAAAACATATTAGACCAAACTGGGCTCTTTTGCAAGAGCAGTCTGCACATGGAACTGCTCAAGCCATCTCCTTGAACTTGAGAGCTGGGGGGTTATAAAGGTGATTTAAGATCACTGCCCATATGATAGCCCCTTCTGGACACTTTCCTGGCTCCTTGTTTCTGATCCATTTATATCTGCATCTTCTTCCCTTTCCCTCTATCTTCTCCATCCTGATCTGTTTAGATGGTGCTTGGAACTTTTCCTTGCTCTAAACAGGAACCTTGGGAAGCAGTCTTGACAATTCACAGGGACCAGCCTGCCGTGGTCCATCGTAGCCCATGATGGACCCCTCACTCTGCACACTCTGGCATCAGCACCCCCCCCTCAGTTTTACCTGTCTTTTCCCATCAGCCTCCTGGCTTTCTTATGGGTTTTCCACTATTAGAATCAATCTCCATTTTAAGTCTGCCCACACAGACGGACACCACTGAGTTCTGCCGGGGATGTTGGCTCATTCTTACCTAAATGTATCTTGTTTGCAAAGGGCTGCTAAGGCCAAGTTCTTTAAACTGTGCTGCATAAATACATGCTCAGTTTTTTTCTCAAAAAAAAAAAAAAAAGTAGTAGTTCACAGCATTTAAAACAAAACAAAACAAAACAAAATTACCAGGTTTACTTGTTACATTTCCGCTTGCTGAGCTGGGGGCAGCACAGACTTGTCATCCTACTGACTTGGGAGGGGGAGCTAGGGGAATTACATGAGCAGGGTCTGCTTGAGTAACAGGAAGAACTCCAGGTCAGCATGGACAACTCGGTGAGCCTCTGTCTCAAAATAATATTCTAAAAAGGTCTGTGTGGGACCTCAGAGGTGGAGCATCTAGCGTTCATGAAGCCCCGGCTTCAGTTCTCACCCCGCCAAGGAAAGAAGCTTGTTAGTGACACACTGGGATGGTGGCCTGTGACACACTGGGATGGTGGCTTGTGACACACTGGGATGGTGGCCTGTGACACACTGGGATGGTGGCCTGTGACACACTGGGATGGTGGCTTGTGACACACTATGGTGGTGGCTCGTTTATTTGTGTCTAAGACAGGTGGTGCTGAGTAACCCAGGCTACATCTCTAACACAAGTCAGTCAGTCCTCTTGCCTCAGTGTCTCAGGTCCTGGGATTACATCCCTGAGCCATCATGGCTACTTCCCAAGTACATCCCATCACTGTTGTATTTCTTTCATAGTCGGAAAGGAAAGAATTGAAGTAAAAAAATCTCAGCCAGAGAAAAAGAAAAAACATTTTCCGTTTTGCTGCAGACACCGTTCTAGAAGGCTTTGGAAATTTTTTCGGAAGCTCTCCCGTCTCACAGTTACAGGTGCCTTGAATCTGACTCAAGGCTAAGGAAGCCCGGACTTATGCTCAGTCAGCTGCCTTCACACTGGACAGGCAGCCAGGCAGCTGACTCTGCTCCATACCCGAGGTCAGAGGAGCTGCTGAGGAAGGCCCAAAGTCCTCTTTCCGCACCACAGGAAGGAATCTCACTGCAGGACTCTGCAGGACAGTTTGGGGGTCTGTTGTTGTTTAGGTTTGAGTTTTGCTTTTAACTTAGTGGATTGATTGTGAAAGAACAAACATGAAGAACAGCATTACATTGTTCCCAGTACCCAGCTTTGATGAACTGGCATTTGCTAAATGCCATATCAGATGAAGTTCTTTTAAAGAGAAAGTGCTAGGCCTGTAGCACTGTAGATTTTAAAACGGTAAAATGATATTTAAAAACTCGATGAAAGGATGGACCATCTAGAGACTGCCATATCCGGGGATCCATCCCATAATTAGCTTCCAAACGCTGACACCATTGCATACACTAGCAAGATTTTGCTGAAAGGACCCTGATATAGCAGTCTCTTGTGAGACTATGCTGGGGCCTAGCAAACACATAAGTGGATGCTCACAGTCAGCTAATGGATGGGTCACAGGGCTCCCAATGGAGGAGCTAGAGAAAGTACCCAAGGAGCTAAAGGGATCTGCAACCCTATAGGTAGAACAACATTATGAACTAACCAGTACCCCGGAGCTCTTGACTCTAGCTGCATATGTATCAAAAGATGGCCTAGTTGGCCATCACTGGAAAGAGGGGCCCATTGGTCGTGCAACTTTATATGCCTCAGTACAGGGGAACGCCAGGGCCAAGAAGTGGGAGTGAGTGGTTAGGGGAGTGGGTGGTGGAGCGTGTGGGAGATTTTTGGGATAGCATTGGAAATGTAAATGAAATAAATACCCAATTAAAAAAAATTTAGTGGGGAAAAAACAAAACAAAACAAAACTCGCTTCCAACTTGCACTTGTCCAAAGCCCATCAGTATTGGCAGTTAGGATTGGTGAGACGCCACCCCACCCCCACCCCTGATTGCCGTTTTTCTTCCCTGCCCCCCACCCCCTGCAACTTTCTCAGGATTGGACCTTAAAGCATGACCATTATGATATTTATTAGGATGTGTGTGTGTGTGCAAAGACAGCACCATTTTTTTCAGGGGATAGTAAAAAGTAATAGAAAACTTTGCTCATATGCTTGGGGGCATATTTGTGTTTAAGCAGTCTCACATAATAGCTTGTGATGGCTGTTTGTACCCCTGATGATACCAATCATGCTCAAAAGCCACCAACCTCTATTTGCATTCATACACCAGTCTCAAGAGTCACCTTCTGCACACTTCACTAGAGATGCTTTTCAAAGTACAAAACAAAACAAAACAAAACAAAACACCCTAGGATCTAGGAAAGAGAACACGAGAAAATGTCAGCCGAGCTATTCTGATTCCCTTACAAAGATAGATTTTTTTTTTCTAGAAAGGATAACTGCAATGAGCTGGCTGTGCTGTGCTCTCTTGTTGTGTGCCTCAGTAAATGATGCATGCTTGAAGCTTTCCCAGCTTCTGCAAGAGCAAACACCCGTGAAGTTTCCTCTGTGGCTGGAGGAAGTTTTACCATGTCCAAATACTATAGTCACGATTGAACCAAATTGTAAACTTACTGTAAATGGTGGTTACCTTCACTGGGGATCCCTGGAAGAAACCCAGCATCTGTTCAATAATTATTGATAACACTGGAATTGATTGAATAATAGTAGGTTTCCTATGTTAGGAAATCGATCCTAGATGGAATTTTACAAATAGCCCTAGGTTGGAAGTGAAGAGCTGAGTAAGGAGCCAATAAAACGGGAAAGACAGGATTAGTTCTTTGCTGCTTGGCTGTGCAACCAATTGCTGCAAGCGTAAGACAAGGAATACATCCCTAACCTCTCCAACTGAGCAGGCGCACAGACCTGCGCTTGCACTTGCATCCAAGTTCAAAGGAGCAGTGCAGAGATGCGTCCTGTGTTGAAGTTCTCTCATCTCCCAAAAGCAAGCCCCCTGAGTTGTCACACCTTGGCTTTTAAGAAAGAAATCATGTACTTTCAATGACATGGAACAGAGATCGTATTTTCTTTCACATGCATTTCCCCCTGAGATGAAGATGCACTTTGCAGGCATTTTCTTTGTTAGCTCCTCCATCCTTTCTTCTTTGCGATTAGTGTTCTGTGGTGACATGGTGACCTCTCCAGCTCTGCTCCTCCATGGCTGATGAGTTTGTCTCTCTCTCTCTCTCTTCCTGGCTTGCTTTCCTCTAAGGAGGACTGTGGCAGAACTTAGAATCAGAATTGGCTTACCCTGTGAGTACCATTAGTGGTGACCAGCCCAGCGTGACCCTGACAAAGCATCACCCCACCCTGCCATATTTTAAAGGGGAGAGGTGCTGACCCCCTTTCCAGGATGGCTGAGAGGGTTAACACGTTCCTGACGGTATCGTGTGTTTTCGAGAAGCCAGTTCATAATGCTCTTAGGTTTGACAGCTGAGACAAATGTGATGATTAAAGATCAGTGGCCTCAGTGGTGTAAGGTAAAACCCGGCAAAGAGCATTAACAAAACCGTAAAGCTCCCCAGTATCCCGCACTGCACAGGCTTTTCCTATGGGCCTCATATGCCCAGGCAGGGCTGGCTCTAGGCTTTCTTTGGGATTGTATCACTAGCAGAGATGTTTTATTCTCAGCAGTTGAAATGATGCTGTTGCTTGTTAGATTACTTAATTTGTATCACATGTTTGTTTACATATGTGTATGTATTTGTGCACACACATGCCACAGCGTACCTGTGCAGGCCCGAGGACAAAGTCCAGGACTTGGTTCTCTGTTTCCATTGTGTGGCTCCCAGACATTGAACTCAGGTCCTTCAACTTAGCCACAAGCTCCTTTACCTTTCGCGCCTTCTCACTGGCCCCCTTGTTTGTTTTTATTAATCATTATTGTGCATAGCCCCAGCCATTTAGATGGCTGGATGCAGGTATTTATATGGATTTTTATTCCTCCCTAACATGACAGGGTTAAGGTCTTGAACCGGAGCTCAGGATATATATCAAATAGCAGATAAAAATCCAGGAGAAAACAAAGCACTCTCTTATCGAATCACAAGCTGCAAGTCTGTAGCTGTGGTGAAAAAGAAATCTAGAGTCCCAGTGACATTGACCTCTACAAACGTCGAGGCAAGCCGCTGCAGCCACGGGGTCTCTGGCTTTGGCTTTCTGGTAGCATCAGTCAGAAATTGAATTTAGGATGGATGGAAAGAGAGAGCCCAGAAATGCAATTACTGCAACAATGCAAGAAAAAGCAGAGGCACGCTGTTTCAAGCTCTTTCTTGCCTTTTTCTTTGGAAATGTAGCAAGCGCTTGTGTATGCTAAAGCAAATAAAATAATACTACCTAGCTGGTAAGGGTCCCATGAGAAACTCCTGCTATTCCTTCCTGGCACCTGATAAGTCATCACTGAATGATTGACAGGTAGCCAGAGCTGCTAACAGAAGCCAGCATTGCCCAGTTTCACAGTATGTGAACTTGGGTGCTTCTGTCCTCTTTCGGGATGAAGATGAGGATGTCTATATCTTCTAGCTCCTGTCTGGTGCTATTGGGCATAAAACTCCCTGGTGTTTATTGAGGCCCATAAGGAGCTGACGGAGGATGAAGGAGAGAGCTTAGGGATTCAGTTCTCAGGTGACTTGACCAGAATAAGAGAAAACTTTTGTTGGTCAGTTCTTGTCTTTTTGTTGTTTGTTTGTTTTAGCAGTATCTACCTGTTACCTGGGCTACAATAAATAGAACAGTCACTTCATGTTGAGTCTGTACAAAGTGATTTGATCAGTCGGATATGTTATGCAGTAATAGCAAGCAATTCGAGATATCAAATATCCTACTAGGAGCTCATGGAGAGGTGTGGGGGTGTGGCTGTGTGTGTGGAGTGTGTGCTGGGGGTATGTGTGGACGCACGCACACATGTGCTTGCTGTACCTCACCTAGGCACCCAAGTTCGTTGAACCTCTATCATTTGGAAGGTTACTACTCACTATGACCGGGAGAAGGACATGAGGTAAATCCTACGAGAGTTCTAATTAACAAAATGCTGTTCAATTGCTCGTCGCATTGGTCAGAACAGATTTACAGGGTCTATATGAGCTTCCGAGGGGGAAGAAAAGCGCAGATACACTCCCACCAAGGAGGCAGCAATACCAAGTGCAGTGAAGGCCCTGTTGGTTGCCTCAGCAGGGTTGCTAATGTTTATCTTCCAGGTGGAGCCTCACTGACTGTGAGAGAGACAGAGACACCATTTGAAAAAGGATTGTGTGGATAGATTTATGAAAACATGGAAGATCTTTTCGATCTTTCATCATCATAAACATTGTAAATGAGTAACTGGGAACTTAGTCCATTTGAAATGTTTTTCAAACAAATGAAAATGACCGTACAATATACCAAAGCTTGTAGGACGTAGCAAAACCAATATTAAACAGGATGCTTATGACAATTTATGTCCATATTCTTAAAAGAGAAATCTCAATAAAAGGACAAAAACAAAAAACAAACAAACAAACAAACAGAAACCATCACTGTATATCATGATGCTCAAAAAACCAGAACAAACTGAACTCAAAATTGGTAGAAGGAAAGAAGTCAAGGTCAAAGCAGAAATAAATGAAACCGAGCCTAGGAATAAAGGACCCTCAAAACAAAGAGTTGGTTCCTGGTGGCTAAAATAGACCCATGGCTGGACTAAGTTTAAATAAAAACATAGACAAATCGGAGATAAATAAACTGAGGCTGCATCTCTGAGTTGTCACTTGCGATCATTCACTACTGATTATTGGTGCTTTAACAGCCCATGAGACGCTGCTGATTCCTGGAAGTAAGCACTGCCCAGAGATGCAACTGACACCACCCACATTTTCTCCCCACCGACTTAAGTCCATGTTTCTTACTCTCCAAAAACCCAGGATTCCTTTAGTCCATTTGATGATAGTGCCAGAGTTCCCTTCAAAGGGCTTGTCACAGTTCCTTCCCCTGTGACACTAGGTAGTCTTCTAGACATTTGAAGCAATCCAGAGATGTCTGATATTTGTTAAAGGAAACACTAAATCAGAGAGGCTTCCTACTACTTTCAAAAAAGCATACTTGTGGGGAAATGTAGGGATGTGAGCCAAACATCTTTGCCCTGTGCTAAGAGAGTTGTTTCCCCCGACTTCCCTCCTGTTAGCTGCAAGTGCTGTGCCTGACTGAGTTTCAGGCTTCCTGTAGTCTCTTGTTCCTGCACACCCCTCCAGGCAGACATTTCAGCTGGAAGCCAGGGCAAAGGTGGCTCAGTACCACATGTCACCCTCCCCCTCTCCATCTGGTATCTCCGAAACCAGGCCTACCCCACACTGACTGTAGACCAGAGCAGTCCCGCAAGGATGTCTGTGTTGTCTCATCCTGGCTTTCAAGTCTAAGCACTGAACCTCTTCCTTCATGGTAGGGTTCTGCAGTTTCTTGACAGGCTACGTGGTAGCACCGGCCTGTCGAGGGATGATGGAAACGCATGAAGCTTGTGTGGGAAGCATCACACTGAAAATGGTCCAAGAGAACTGTGTGTTGAAAGCCAGCATGGCTGTGGCAGAGTCTAAAGCAGAGTCTAAAGCAGAGTCGGGCACTGCCCTGCCAGCCTTTCCAGTTTGATCACACACGAATGTGCACTTCATAGGTGTATGAATAGAACATACACTATTTGGGGGTGGGAGTAAAGACCAGCAGTGAGAGCTCATAGACCCCTCTCTTGGGAATGTAGGGGACAGTATTCTACCCTTAGATGTTTCAGAGAAAGATGGGATCTGTTTATTTAGTAACCCATGTGAGTTTTGACATACTGACATTTTGTGGACTTCTCTTCTATAAAGATTAGCGAATCGTGGTGGGACAATCCTGAAATGCATGGAACAGGATTCCTCTTTTAGGAAAGCTTCCACAGAGGTGTGGTTTTCTTTGGTGCTTGGGATTAAACCCAGGACCTCACCTTTGCTAAACATAAGCTGTGCTACTGAGCAGTGTCCCCAGCCCATTAAAAGTGAGCTTTGTTCCATGTTCATCCTTACCTCTCTCAATCCACTGACTCTCAGCTTGACTTAGAGTGTGTGTGTGTGTGTGTGTGGTATGTGTGTGTGTGTGAGTGTGTGTGTGTGTGTGTGTGTGTGTGTGTGTGTGTGTGTGGTTCTTTGGTGTTGAGGTTATCACTGAACACAGTAGTTCACATTAGTGTTCTTCGGAAAGCAGCTGTCCCATGAGGCTTCACGACAGAGCAGTCATAAGCCTTGCTTGCTCTGATCGTGTGTCTAGAGCTCAGAGGGTCCCCAGGCCCCTGCCCTGAGTGATAGCATTGGAAACATGGAAGATACAGGGAAGACGCCTTGCCCTTTTCCTGCCACTAGGCCTGAAAACGCACACCTGCAGAGCTGACTGGAGATCGCATATGGCTCTTGGCATTCGGAAAACCTTGTTGAAAGTGAAATTAAAATTTCCCTGCTGGACAGGAAATTAATAACCGCTGAGTGTAGCAGACAAGGCCAGAGCGAGGCCACTTGTTCCATCACCTAGGATGTTTTATTGTTATGTAAATGAGGTCAGCTGCTACTGCCTAAGGGGAGTTGAGGAGGGTAGAAAGATATAATATGAATAGATTCCTTATGGTTTAAATTCCCTCTGCAAAAAATGTTTTCATAGCATGCAATGATTCTTACCCCATCAATGCATAGGCACGGGGAAGCTTCGGGCCCTTTTTTTGTTATTATTTCTATAAAGCAGCCTTCATGGCTCTGACATGTTGCCATTTTCTCATCTCATAACACTTCTAGATCACCCACAGTGAGCTGGGCCATATGTCACCAGGGTGGGAGAGATGGCTAGGCTAAATGATGGAATATCTAGTGTCTGCCTTCTGGGAGTTTACAGTACAGCAGAAGAGGATATTGGATAGCATGTACTGGTCTCCTCCCCCACCAGATCACCCATTATACCACTTAGTGTTTTTGGTTGAAAAATAACTGAGACATATTGTCAAAAATGGAGCAAATTGGTGGAAGGAAGGAAGGGACAGCCCTTTGAGGCTGCGGATGAATCAGCTCCGTGCCAACTTATGTGCATTACTTGGGGGAATTTACTCAAGACTCAGAATCTAATGGACGAATCTGATGAATTCTTGCCCATTTCTTGGTTAGGGGCAAAGAGTGACTCTACGGAGGGTGAAAGAAAAGGAAGGAGTGTTGGGAAGAGAAAGCCCAGTATCTCCTTCCAAGGCATTGTAAATTTGAATTGGGGCTACAAGGGTTAGCTTGGGGTTGGAGCAGGTACCTGTTTTGTGTGGACATACCAGTTCTGAGAGTGATAGTTTGAAGCTATAAAATGCAAACTCATTCTCCAAAAAGGCGTGTCAACATAACCACATGTCCATCTTGTGCTCTGTGTTCTTGGTCCTAGTGTGAGCAGTCACACCTCATGAGAGAGCATGAAGACGTCCAGGAGCGCACGACACTCCGCTATGAGGAGCGCATCACAGAACTCCACAGTATCATTGCAGAACTCAACAAGAAGATAGACCGCCTGCAAGGTACCACCATCAGGTACGGATGCTCTGTCTAACCTGTGCTGGTTCTTGGTTGTGCTGGAGTTGAAGCAGCCCCCGTGAGTCACTGTGTGAGCCGTATGCCTTGATCTCTCTTATCTCCTTCTGATTCTGATCCTCAGCAACCATCCTAGAGGGTAGATAGGGTGGGTTTTCTGCTAAGGGTACAGAATCAGCGGTTGATTAACAAGTTCTAGGCGAATGCCCCACAGCCTTAGAGACAGACAACAGTCTGATGCCTTTCCTGCCTCCTATGTTCACCAAATTTTCTCCAGACTTTGTGCCTCCCTTAGAGGTTCTGAGCCTCATGAGTGTGGCCTACTGCTAAGCATTATGTAGGATTCTAGATAATCTGTTAATATTTTGAGCTTATCCCAAGTAGTTTATCAGTGGAGACACTTATCCTCTTACTAGATTCCTAAGGCAAGGCTTGATCCATCAGTTCACTGGTAAGAAAGCCAGGTTTTAATGAATGCTGATGGAGAAGAGTTTAGCTCAGAGGAGAGAGGGGAGGTAGAGTTGGAACCTAGAGACTCTTAGTTTTGCTTAGTTATCATTCTTTGAAGATGCCTGTCATGGAGTTCACCTCTCTGGCTTATCGGTCTACTTGGCTCCTGAGTCTGCAGCACACAGTGCTCAGTCCTCGGCCTGTGCCCTGTGGCCCAAGGAGACTTGCCTAGGAGTTCACTCTGGTGGACGGGGAGCGTCCCAGTGCAGACAAGCAGTGCCTTCCTTCCTGGCAAAGGGGTGCTCTGTTCACGAGGCATTTGCATAAGCCATAATTAAGAGACTCTCAGAGGCAGCTGCTTTGAGTCCTCCCTGGAGAAGCTCTGGCTCACAGGAGACTCTCTCTGGATGCATTCTGTTCCAATTCTGAGAGTCGCAATAATGATGGGGCTTCTTGGTGAGAGTGCTGACCCGCATCTGTTTTCTGGGCAAAATCATGGAAACTTTTACACTGACTTGAAGCCGCACAATCAATTCATGTTCCAATTTAGAACTTGAAGGTTTTAAAATTGGATCCTGGTCCACAGAGTGATTGTGGGTTAGAAATACATGAGCAGTGAGAAGATTTTAGCCCAAAGAGATGACTGTAGTAGATTTCAAAAAAAAAAAAAAAAAAAAAAAAAAAAAAGCCTAACAGAGAACGTTTGGCAAATTGGCGATTTCCATTAAAAACGAGTTTCACGTTTGGAAACTCGGGAGGGTGACAGCGGATAGGTGTGGTCAGTTGTGAAATAAGTGCAGCACCTATCAAGGGGACAACTCAAACTCAAGATGTTTAAGTTGGGTGTCATGGCCAGACTGCCTCACTTGGAAACTCTGAGCTGCTTGACCATAAAGACGTGTCAGGGCCTCTGATTTAAAGGACGTTCACATCTGCGCAGATGTCACTTTATATTCTACCTGTTTTCATTATGCAAATGAGCTAGCTCCTCCTGGAGGGGACTCCCTGCCTGGTTATAAGATGTGTTCTGTGGACCAGTGAGACTGGGTTCTTCCGGCCTCTGCACTCCAGAGGCTACGGCAGGGCCCCAGCCTCCAGCACTAAGGGAATTGTATTTGTACTCTACTCCTGATATGTCTTGGCAACCCCAGGAACAACACACGGTAGATGAATTCTTAACTGCCTTGACATGCCCCAGGTGGAGAGGGCTGGTTGTCACATTAGTCAGGTACTTATGAAGCTAACCCTATACTTTTCTTTCTTTTTTTTTTAAGATTTATTTATTTTATTTTATGTATATGTGTGCTCTACCTGCATGTATGTTTGTATGCCAGAAGAAGGCATTAGATCCCAGTATAGATGGTTGTAAGCCACCATATGGTTGCTGGAAATCGAACTCAGGACCTCTGGAAGAACAGCCAGTGATCTTAAGTGCTTGCCATCATCTCTCCAGCCTTATCCTATACTTTTCAATACCCCCGAGATAAGGGATAAGCGTGCACCTGTTTGTAGTATCGTTTTTGTGATATCCAAGGATAAAGAGGGAGAGAAGTGGTGGGAAAATTGTCTATGTCTTCATTGCCATACAACTTTGAATTTTCTTTTTAGTTATGCTCCCAAAAACCTACACCAAAAATGTTTGCTTTTTATCCTTGCAACATCCTAGTTGACAAGTCTATAGGGAACATACATCTACTGGAGAATATAATAACGGTTCCACAGTTAACCACGCGGTCCTTTGTGGTATCCATGCTCTTAGAACCAAAGAATAATCTTGGTGTTGGTGTCTCACAAAGGAACATGTGAACCAAGCAGAAGTAGGTCAGTGAGGCACTTGTTTTTAAAAAGGTGCGTAAGAACCCAGACTGGGTGGGCAAGCTCAGAGGGGCACGAAGTGCCCTTGATTCTGATTAAATGAGGGTGGTGACGGTGTTTTCCCCATTGTCTGGGGGCTGACTTCATGCTCTTTCAACCTTGGTTAGTTTTACAAGATTCAAGGCAATGGAGGTGAGGGAAGGGACAAAGCAGTCGTTACATAAAAGTTTGATTGGGTGGGAATATTAAAGCATTTATATAAAGGTCTACAAGGGAAAAGATAAAAAGATTTGCATAAAAGTCTTAAAAAGGTGAGAGAAATAAAAAGAATTGAATTCTTTGTCCTAATTAGGTTCTATAGTGTTTGACAGAAAAGACTAGCATTTGATGTTTCTTAGAACGCCATCGGACTACCAAAAAAAAAAAAAAAAGTAGTTATTGTATGGGCTGGAGTGACAGATGAGGGCGACATGGGGCTGCTACTGTGCTGTAGGGTGGTTAGGACTGTAATTGAAACCTGGCACTTGCTAGGCTACTGGCTAGAAATTGTGAACAGTTAAAGTTAATAGATTAGAGCAAGCCAATACAGGGGCAGGCCTTTAAAGAATAAAGAGTCTGAAATACTTTACTCTGGAAAACACGAATTCTGGGCTTGAGAGATGGCTTGGTGGTTAAGAAAACTTGCTGCTCCTGTGGAGCACATGGGCTTCATTCTTAGAACCTCTGTAGTGGCTCAGAGCACCTTGAGTTCCAGTGTGGGGATCTGGTACCTCTGTATGACCTCCAGGGGCATCAGGAACACACCATGTGGTGTGAATGCATACATGAGAGGAAAACACTCATACACATAAAATAAATCTGGACAAAAGTAAGGATAGAATAACTAATTATAACTAAAGTGAGGCACTGACCAAAGCAAAAGAAACAGATTTTGCAGTAGGGGGAAAAAATAAATAAATAAAGGATGTTTCAGCAATGACAGCTCCAGCCTCATGACTAGTTGTCGAAATAGTGGCTAAAGTATACATAATTTTCTGGTTTTGTATATGTGCATTTTATATCTCCTCTTGGTTTTTTGCTACTTGTATGTAATGAAACTTGTCTCTTGGAGGCTACTCAGGTTTGCCATTGGCTAGAGGAGGTCCCCTGGCAGTAGGTACGGTAGCTGATATGAAGTGGTTCTCCCATTTAGAGGAGCAGCTGAACTCATTCCATTGACCAGAGGGACCATTACAGAAGGCTGATGCTATTGCTTTTGTGGTTGAGAAACTTAACTGATCCAGAGGGCTTATTTGATGATAACTGAGCAGTCATCAAGTGTGGACTATAATGGCTGTCCTTTGGCCCAAGTACCATTCCCTGTTCTTTCAAAGGAATTCTGGGCCCCGGGCTACTTCCCAGTCCCCCTTTCCAGGTGTGTCCTGGATGGCTTTCAGTCTGGTGATGACGTATGTCCACATGGATCTGGGAGGAACTGAAGACATTAGCCATTCCTACTAGGCCAAGATAGTGACAGCAGACCTGAAGATGCACGGGTCTGTCTTGATGGGCCAGGCACAAAGTTCTGGACAGATATATAGCAGAAGCAACAGGGAGACCAGAGCCAAGGTGACAAGACTGACAGCTCCTGGTGGCCGCCACCTACCCACCTCTATCTTTTCTCCATTCTTCCATCAGCTTTGCAAGCACAGACCTGCCTGGATGCAATGCTGACTGCTTGAATCTTCTAGTACAGTTTGTTTTTCTAACTGATCCCTGCCGACTGCACCCCAAATCCCACCTCCTAGAGGCAAACACTGAACATTTTGCATATAGGTCCTTTGGAATTTCTTTCTGTTGAATCTTTTAAACATAGTGGGCACGCAGCATACCGCACATGTGGTTTTTCACTTCTCTGTGTATTGTGACTGCCTTTTAAAAGATGTTTAGTTTGACTTGGGGAGATTATATAATGGAACAGAAAATATGAGAAGAATATGACCATAGAGCTCTTTGGATCCCAGAAGAAGAAAAAAAGAATGATGTCTAAGCAAACTGAACATGAGATCATTTCTTTCCCATAAGCAATGCTTGTAACACCAGCCTTTCCCTGCTAACCCTGTAGACTCAGCTGTGTTCGTCCTTTCTTGGAAAGCTCAGAACTCAGTACTGCCTGGCTTCTTGCCCCAGCAGTTTTCCCCCAAACCCCAATGGACTGAAAGTTGCCTTCCTCATCTGTTCCTCACCAGGGTGTGGTGTGCGTAGATGGGCTTTGCGGAAGATGAAGTCACGAAGGTAGGGCTGTCCCCGTGGGACCCTGCCTTCCTAAGGAGAGACACCGACACCGGAGAGCTGGCCTTTCCCAGCCATGTGATGACAGAATGAGGAGGCGGGCCATCTGCAAGCCAGACAGAGGACCCCTCCTGAGAATGACCGTGCTGGCAATGCTTTTGGGCTTTCCAGCCTTCAGAAACACATTTCTGTTGTTTAAGCCACCCAGTCTGCAGTGTTCTGTTTTGGCAGCTCCAGCAGCAGAAGATGCTAATGATTTCTGTCTTTCTTCCCAAGCTCCTCCCCTCCCCTTCCTTCTCCTCCCCACTTCCCTCCCTCTCTTTGGGAGATAGAATAGAACCCAGTGCCCCACACATGCTATGCACATGGCCTCCCAGGCCAGGCCACCACATATATTTTTATGTTATATATATATTCCTTGTTTGCTTTCTATTGCTGTGAAAAGCACCAAAAGCAACTTGAGGGAGAAATGGTTTTTTTCATCTTACAATTCTTCCATCAACGGAAGCCCAGGAAGGAACTCGAGGCAGGAGCATGAAGCAGGCACCACACAGGAATGCTACTTACAGGTCATCAAGTCTAGGCCCACCAAAACGACTATAATAGATGCCCACAACCTCTGATTCTCTTGTTTTGGCCTCTTCTGTGCAGGTATTACGGGTGGGTCTAACCATGCTCCCCCACTAATGACTTTTTAAGTTAAGAATCCTTTCTTATTTGGGGATCTGTTTCTATAGCACTGGGCCTAATCTCTCTCACTATTTCTACTGGAGGCCTCTTTGACCATTGAGAACACTGCATGTCTTAGCCCTTACCCTCCCCTGCTGACTTCTGTCCTCAGCCTTGGGTCACATGATGGGTCTTTCCAGCACTTTCCATTCTAGATAGCTCCTACCCTCCAACTACTAACTCCCTGTTTCTGTGATCTTTGCATCAGCACTGAAGCCCTCTGCAGGTGCCACCTCCCCGAGTAAGACAGTCTCTGATATCGCAGTCTCCTGTGGTGTCATCTACCAGCTAGGCTTTCAGGGCTCCTTCAGGACCCCAAGTGTTCTTCTTGAATTTTCAACCCACAAGGCAACCATGTGCTGTGTCTCTAAAAGTGACCACGAGCTCTTTATCTCCCTAACAAAATGTGGTGTTCTGTTTAATTGAGGGCCTAAAAAGAGAACTAAAATCCAGAAGGACCATATTTCTCTTCCTCTGTCCCCCTGTGTGATGTACCTAAGCCCTGCTGAGTACCATAAATCCTTGTCTGTGGCTCTTAGATCAGATCTGAAGAATGGAATGTTACTCTATTGATTCACATTTCCTGGGCTTAGTTGCTTACCTGAAGGCTCATTCATGAGCTCTGTCTTCCTCTCCTCTGTAAGGGAAGCAGGAGGGAGAAGTTCAGAAAGCCAGACCTTACCCCAATTTACTACCAATTTTCTGCAATGGAATCTTTAAGAGAATCGAAAGGAATATATTTCTTTCATATATCAGCCATTTCAGGGAAGATCTGCATTTCATTGTAAGAAAGATAGAATGTAGATCAATTAAAAAACTGAAAAACCGATTGGCTCAGGTGGGATGGGTTTGATAATTGTAACTGACTGACAGTCATGAAAACCAATGAGCAACCATCCAGGCTGTCTCCCGATGAGTGTCAGGCTTGTGGCAAAAATGGATGTGCATGAAGTTAGCTTTTGATGTCCTATTTCTTGGCATTTCTCAGCTGCACAGAAAGCTCAGCTCCAGGTCTGGAGCACATGAGAATTATACTTTTTATCAACTTTTCCCTCTTATGACTAAATAATTTTACTGTGAATTAAGTCCACTGGCCACAATATACGATTATTATTTCATTGGTTCTAAACTAAGGAATTAGGTTGCCCTGCACAATAGTTGCATAATGTATCAGTCACACCTCATAGCCATGTTTCAGATGTCCTATTTTTAGAATATGGATTCTGGCTCATGTGGCTGTGTGTGTGCATGTTCTAGAACCTGCCACCCTAGGATACTTTGTTATATTTTCTGATACAACTAGAAGCAAGTGCTAATGATAGCAAGTCTAAACGAAGCCCCTTGAGGCACTTCTGAGCTGCTGCTTAGTGCACAGAGCTGAAGGCATTTGGAATCCTGTGAGGTGATCCTTTCCATCCCAAGGAGAGACACTTGAGACTTGGTAATTTCATTTCAGCAACTACCCACCCGTGGATGACCAGTTTATCTAAACTTTTATGTTTGTGGCTAAACACAGTCACATTGGAGAGTTTACTCATATTTTCTTATCTCTGGAATTAACAATGGATTTGGGGAAAAGGAGACAGCCCTACCTCCAAGAAATAATCTGGTACAAGACTGAGACCTACTGTATAGGGAACAGGAAGGTGGCTTGGTAAAAGCACTTGCTACCATGTTTTCTTTGTCTAATATAATAAATTCTCCTTTTGTTCCACACTGCCAAGTCATGCTCCTGCTCCACTTTGGTAACAGCTCTACAATACACCTTGCTCAACACCTCAAAGCTCTGAGCTTGTGCGCATGCTCATTGTCTCCCAACCTGAAGTGATGGTCCCTCCTAGACATCTCAAGTTAGAAAGGTCTGTGGATATGTCTGCCTCCCAGAAGATGGCATCCCCCCATCTGCTGTCCATTGTTCATCTTGGTGCTCTGATACCTTGAATGGGATCCTCTGTTAGCTTTCATCACATGAAGAGCCTCCAGCCCCAGGTGTCATCTTGAGGATGACGTCATTCCCCTTCCCACACACCCCAGAGGGGATATCTCCCTCATTATGTTTCCTTCTCACACCCTCTCCCTAGTTACTCCTTTATAAAATTACCCCTGGAAGTAATTCGATATAAAGCAGATTTGGCAGGAACCATGTGTTCAGAATCTGCCATGCCAATTTTAAATGCTGACTAAAGCAAGAGCTGATGTATCAGTCACAATTACCCTCTAGATCAAAAGATGACTAATAAGAACACTACTCTTTAATTGTTTTCTCACCTAAACCTAATTATTGTTGACCCGTGTAGATGTCTAAATAATTAATACTCGTAGCTTATTAACCCGTTTTTATTTTTACCTTCACTCCCATTCTAACCAATATTTTGTATAGCCAGAGGCTTTGTAACTGTTGAAAATCTTCCTAATTTTCTAAGTGGCCTTCTTATTCAGCATGGCCTCTTATTCAGCATGGGCCATTTATGAAGCAGGTAAATCCCTTAAGAGAAGATTGCTTTGTTGAGAGAACCAAGAACTTTAGAGAGATGTTAAAGTGTATCTGAGGTATCCCTCTTCCCCAAGCCACTCACCACCTTGGTCTACTCAAAACCCAAACTTTGCATCCTCTGTTCCCTCGCTGATTCCTGTCAGCTTAAAAGGAGGTTGAGGCTGGTGACTCTTATTTTCTTCTTAGCTTCCTTCATTGATACCCTCTCCCTCAGAGTAAGTAGACACGAGTGAGCTTTCTATGCCCACGATTAAATCCTTTGATGATGTAGTCTTTGGGTTCATTTGCAAAATAAATGCTTCCAAGAGAATAATAGTCTCCTCTTCATGTCTGTGTGGCTTGTATGGTGCTGGAATATGGAGGAGCCGAGGCAGGCACTTTGAGATACACATTCCATTTAGAAGCTATTTGCTGACAGCATAGCTCAGAGGTTGAATAACCATGAAGGGCTGAGACAAGATGAGTGAACGCATGGGAATAAAACATCTGTGCTTCATGGCTGCCTTCTATCTGTAAATGCAAAGAAAAAAATCAGGGACACAGAGCACTGGATGAAATCTCTTCTACAAGGCACTCTTCTTGCCCCTCTCTTTTGGGGAACCTAAGTGTGTTATTTCTTAGTGTCCTAATTAGGGTTTCTATTGCTGTGAAGAGACACCAGGACCGTGGCACCTTATATAAAAGAAAACATGTAGTTTGGGCTGGTTTGCCATTCAGAAGTTTATTCCATTATTGTCATGGCGAGAAGCATTGTAGCATGCAGGCAGACATGGTGCTGGAGAGATCACTGAGAGTTCTGCATCTGAATCAGCAGGCAGTAGAGAGAGTAGACCTGCCTTGAGCATCTGAAACCTCAAAGCCCATCCTCAGTGACACACTCATTCCAAAAGGCCACACCCACTCCAACAAGGCCACACCCACTCGACCAAGCCCACACAATTCCAATAGTGTTACTCCCTATGCGTCTATGGGGGCCATTTTCATTCAAACCACCACATGTAGCTATGCTCATCTGTCCACCCAGAGTCCAGTTAAGCTGCACACATGAGATTTCTCAGTAACTTCAACTCATCTCCTCTCTGTGTTAAGTTCTAGAAAGGAAGGCTCCAGTGGGACCCTTCAGATGAGGGTGTGTAATTTCCAGTCTCTGATATTCTTCATTATTTTGGTCACTGTAGCCTCAGTGTTGGCATACTATGTTCTTTATTATCTCTTAATTTGAGGGGATAAAAAACTCTAACCTTTCCAGGAAATCTTTGAAGAGAAGTTTTGTTCGGTATGTAACAGTGGATGCACAAGAAACCCTGAAGTTTTGCACACTACATCATCTTAGCTATAACCATCTGTGTGGCCTGGAGGGGAACCTAGTGCCCACAGCCTGGAATAGAAAACTGTTTTCTTTTGAACATCTTTGCTTGTTCCTTACAAATCCTTTCCAAGGATTCTCTGTACATCTTCCATCTATCCATGGTCTGACTACAGTTTCACTCAATTATAGATGACTCTCCTTTCTTGCAGGGAGGAAGATGAGTACTCAGAACTTCGGTCAGAGCTCAGCCAGAGTCAACAAGAGGTTAATGAAGACTCCAGAAGTGTGGACCAAGACCAGACCTCTGTGTCCATCCCTGAGAACCAGTCTACTATGGTCACTGCTGATATGGGTGAGTCTTCCCAGGCCTCTTGCTAAACAGGAGTTTAGTTTCTGGGCTGTAAGAGAAACCCCAGAAACACAAGACAGCCCAAACGAAGATTTATATATTTAAGAGGTACAACGAGGGACAAATATTCTGGCTTCACTACCTTATTGGTCACAATGAACGAGAGAGCTGAGCTAGTGTTCTTCTTTGATGAGACCATGATTCAAACATGTGTCACCTCTGCTTGAGCATTCTAGAAGCAGGGAGGTGTGTTGAAGACTGTTGCAGTATTTCTAGTTACAGCTTCCTCCAGAACTGCTGTGGCGGGAGTGGGAGGGATGGAGTGGGCAGCAAAGCTTTGCAGTAGCAGAAGCCAAGAGGATCTTAACTAAGAAGGAGGGATCCAAAATGTCTTCACCATGTTGATCCAAGAGGATGATTGTATTCCTTGGTAAGAAATTTGAGAGACAAATTGAGAGAATTGTTACTATTATGGTTGAACTAAGTAACAAAATAACCAAGTGGAGATACCAGCTGCAGGCCATGGCCTATCAGTGGGTTTGGGAATTAGCTTATACAGCCTCTTAGAAAGAAAAGCCAGCAGGAAAGCAGTAGAGTGACAGTGTTGCTGTATAAAATTTGTTTATTACCAAATCGTGTGAGAGTCTAAGAGTTGAAGGGTTATAAACCACTCGTCTGCCAGGGAAGGCCTGTTGGAGTCTCCAGACAGACTGCGGTTGAGTATTTGACAGTGTCTGAGCCTAAGTGATCTATCTCTATGATTGAACAGGTGTGAAGTCAGAAGAGTGACCCTTTCCATGTCTTTGGAGATAGTGAAGAGGTGGCAGAAGAGCAAGGAGAAAGATGAGACACATGTTGAGTTTTCATGGAACTGAAAATTGAGTTGGAAAGCGACATTTTAATCAGCTATTACACATATGTTTAATTGCACAGCCGTATAAGTACTATAACATCATGGTACTGTGAAAATACCAAATGAATCCAATCAGTCCAAGGTCCTAAGAAAGTCTCGATCTAGGAAGTAGCATGTGAACTAAGACTGGGGGAGTCTTTGGCAATTAAACAGGTAAAGGAGGAGCTGAGGGCATTTAGTGAGAATGGGGAATATATCAGGAAGGCGAAGAACCATTGTTATGTGAGGATGAAGGCTGCAGAGATAGGTAGGAGCCGCTCAGAGTCTTGTAGAACGTGTTGGAGTCTTTACCTGAAAGGCCTATCAGAAGCTGCTAAGGGATTTCCCAGTGGTGAGAGGAGTGAGATGATCAGCTGCATCGTGAATCACTCCACAGAGTGGGAAGCAAGTCCAGAGATCAAGAGTGTGTTGGGGAAACTTTTCAAGAAATCATTTTAAAAAGTCTAGGTAGGCCAGATTCTTACAGGGTGACAGTTGAAATGTAGGACCAAAAATAAAAGATGGGTATAGAAAAGTTATTAATTGGGCAAGATTTGCTTAAGAACTGAAAGAAGTCTGGAAGCAGAGGCATGAGTGTGGGTGTCTCATAAGATTCGTGTGCACAGTGTACAGGTGGCGAGGTCGCGCATCAATGTGGGAACGTGGTGGGAGGGGGCGGGTGATTTACTCTCAGTTTCGTTCTGTTTTGCATAGAGACAGGTAGTGATCAGCTGCCTTTTGGAGGTCATGATTTCGAGGTGATTCGAGATATCTGGGTTAGAGATGCTTAAGAGCAGAGTCGATACTGAGATTGGGATGTCCAGCTGAGTGGCTGGGATGCAGAAAACTTGGTGGGAGACATCCGGTGGTGACTAAAGCAGTAGCTGATGTGTGGACAAATGAAGTCAGCTGGAGACTGAGCCACAGCTAGTAGCAGTACTCAGCAGGAGCCAGGGGACCCTCCTCTCAATTCAGTTCTAGGGTAAATGAACACTCTTAGCAAACCTCAGAGTGTATGGGTACCCGTGCTGATTTTGTTGATTCGGTAGTTTTCTTCTTCTTATAGTATATTTAAATTCTAGATCACGTCATTACTTGCATGGCTGACTATCCCACTAAACTTTACTAGGCAGTTGTATGGTGTTTGTTTCATCTACTAGTCCTAGGGCCCGACTTGTGGCATGTGTTAAAAGATCCTATTGAAATGAACAAATGAATGAATGTGGCTATTGGCCTGTCTGAGAGGAGTATCTTGGTTTTAAGATATGATGGGACAATGAATGAGTACTTGGCATTCTGAAATGCTGAGAAGGCAAATAAGATAGATTTAGTCACTTCAGCCATTGAGAGACGTGCATCCTAAGTGAGACCAGCCTAAGCCACACAGCAGTGTGCACAAGAGTGAAAATACTGCCCAGGCTTAGCAGTTGGAAGATAATGTATTGGGTGTGGGTTCAGGTCGGTTTGCTTTATGCCCAGGTTGTCTCCCTCAAATACTTCTGAACCCAAGGTCGAGACTTAATGTTCTAGCACACACAGCCATCTGCCACCAGCCAACCCTTAGGCAAAAGTCTCACACACCAAGTTCATATCAGTATTGTAATTGTCTATGCTCAGCTGCCTCTTATTCCAGACTCCAGTGTGCAGCCACGGGCAGCCAAACAAGTTCAAACAGCCAACAGTGACAGTATCTCTGTCACTGCAGAGTACCAGGACTACACCGACCCCTGCATTTGTTTCTCTCAAATTGTATCTTATGAAATTAATAGGTGACCCACAGTCTGACAAAGTCACATAATTAAGTTTGGGAAATGCAGGCACAAACCCACTTCAATGGGCTTCTCTCCTGGGAGATGTCTCAGAGCTCCTGACATGACAGTGCATCTGTCGCACTGATTCCCCAAGGCCGGGGCTCACAGCTGTCTGTCTGCAGGGTGAGGCTTCTCCGCTGTCCCTCATCATTCATTTCAGATGTTTTCTTCTACCCTGTACCTCACTTGGAAATGTATGTTAATTGCACAGAGTCCTAGCAGTACTGAGCCCTGTCAGGGCGTGGCCTCTGCCCAGTGTCATAATGGATTCCCTACTCTCTCAGAGGAGCCTTTAGTCTTCTGTCTTCCAAAGTGATGGGGGGCTGCTTTAGATACTGGGACTGCCGAACAGTGTGTTACGTTAGGTAATGGAGCTGCAAACTCACTGTGCTGTGGAAGGTTCTGATGCTGCAAACATGCTGTGTGCTGCATTAGGTACCAGGGCTGAAAGGCACACATTCTGCCATCAGATGGCTACATTCCTACATTCAAATATCTTAAACCTGGGCTGACATCTCGACTCCCCCCCACAGGGTCCCATGAAGCCTGGGGCACTCGCTACCACACTGCTCCGCTCCTCCTCTCTGTCCTCCCACTCTGTTCACACTTACCCTCTCTGACTCTCTCTTCAACCTGACCAGATTCTGCCCTCCAAGATGTGTGTGAGCTCTCTCTTCTGTAGGGAGTGCCCCTTGCTACAAGGCACACGTAGCTTTCTCCTTCTCATGTCTGCAGCATCTGTCTCATGCCCCGTCCTCTCACCTGGAGTCGTTGGAAAGGCTACGTTTGCTTTTATTTCCTTGCACATTGCCAGCCATGGTCTCGCACTGGAATGCAGGCTGCATTTCTGACAACCTGGATTTCTGGACAACCTTGTATGCCAATCTAATGGAGTTCAAGGGCACGTCAAGTGCCTGAGTAGCAATGGATGCCATCCTGTCCTTGTCATAGTCTTTGGGCGATTTGAATAGTTTGATAGAAAAGACCCACAGTGGGGTCAGGACCTGCAAGGTGGGGGCCTGGGAGGAATCTTCCCAGGAGGCATGGCGGAGGGGATACTTGAGGATTAAATGGGAAATAGTGAGTTTAAAGACGAGTCAGATATGAGAGTGTTCTCTGTTGAGTCCTCAGAGAAGGCAGCCACTTATGGGACAACTTGGCAGAGCTCATTAAACTGCAGCGCAGAGTATAGTCAGCGTGCTTGTCGATTGGAACTGGCTGCCTGCCTCTTCTTCCTTTGCCATTTTCCAATTAAATTGCTTCAATAGGGTAAAAAGCTTCCATATATAAACACCATTATAGGAAATCATTAAAAAGCATCCATTTCATTATGGTTGCTATATTTGTGAACCTGCATTAGGAACCCAGAGGTTTCCTCAAGCTGGATTTTCGATGGACTTTGCTGTAGTGTTTTTTGCTGGTTTACCAAAACAGTAGCAGTCAGTCATCTCTTTACTTCATCAAAACCCCTTTTTCTTTTCTTTGCCATCATCACCTGCAAGATCTTTGCTGCCCCTTCTGGACAATGGCTCCTGAGCACTGTCCTAGGACTAGAAGAATAAAACAAGCAACTTAGAATTTAGATAACCCCAGCCATCGAATAAAGGAGAAAGTTCCCCAATACAGTGCATTTGAAAGTGAATTCTATTACTTCTCATCAAATCTTGCCACGGTCGTTTTGGAAGTAAAGGTGACTAAGCAGAAGAGGCAGGAGTCATTTAGATTTTTTTTTTCCATTTTTTATTAGGTATTTAGCTCATTTACATTTCCAATGCTATACCAAAAGTCCCCCATAGCCACCCACCTCCACTCCCCTACCCACCCATTCCCCTTTTTTGGCCCTGGCGTTCCCCTGTACTGGGGCATATAAAGTTTGCGTGTCCAATGGGCCTCTCTTTCCAGTGATGGCCGCCTAGGCCATCTTTTGATACATATGCAGCTAGAGTCAAGAGCTCTGGGGTACTGGTTAGTTCATAATGTTGTTCCACCTATAGGGTTGCAGATCCCTTTAGCTTCTTGGGTACTTTCTCTAGCTCCTTCATTGGGGGCCATGTGATCCATCCAATAGCCGACTGTGAGCATCCACTTCTATGTTTGCTAGGCCCAGGCATACTCTGACAAGAGACAGCTATATCAGGGTCCTTTCAGCATAATCTTGCTAGTGTATGCAATGGTGTCAGCATTTGGAAGCTGATTATGGGATGGATCCCCGGATATGGCAGTCTCTACATGGTCCATCTTTTTATCTCAGCTCCAAACTTTGTCTCTGTAACTCCTTCCATGGGTGTTTTGTTCCCACTTCTAAGGAGGGGCATAGTGTCCACACTTCAGTCTTCATTTTTATTGAGTTTCATGTGTTTAGGAAATTGTATCTTATATCTTGGATATCCTAGATTTTGGGCTAATATCCACTTAACAGTGAGTACATATTGTGTGAGTTCCTTTGTGAATGTGTTACCTCACTCAGGATGATGCCCTCCAGGTCCATCCATTTGGCTAGGAATTTCATAAATTCATTCTTTTTAATAGCTGAGTAGTACTCCATTGTGTAGATGTACCACATTTTCTGTATCCATTCCTCTGTTGAGGGGCATCTGGGTTCCTTCCAGCTTCTGGCTATTATAAATAAGACTGCTATGAACATAGTGGAGCATGTGTCCTTCTTACCAGTTGGGGCATCTTCTGGATATATGCCCAGGAGAGGTATTGCTGGATCCTCCGGTAGTACTATATCCAGTTTTCTGAGGAACCGCCAGACTGATTTCCAGAGTGGTTGTACAAGTCTGCAATCCCACCAACAATGGAGGAGTGTTCCTCTTTCTCCACATCCACGACAGCATCTGCTGTCACCTGAATTTTTGATCTTAGCCATTCTGACTGGTGTGAGGTGGAATCTCAGGGTTGTTTTGATTTGCATTTCCCTGATGATTAAGGATGTTGAACATTTTTTCAGGTGCTTCTCTGCCATTCGGTATTCCTCAGGTGAGAATTCTTTGTTCAGTTCTGAGCCCCATTTTTTAATGGGGTTATTTGATTTTCTGAAGTCCACCTTCTTGAGTTCTTTATATATGTTGGATATTAGTCCCCTATCTGATTTAGGATAGGTAAAGATCCTTTCCCAATCTGTTGGTGGTCTTTTTGTCTTATTGACGGTGTCTTTTGCCTTGCAGAAACTTTGGAGTTTCATTAGGTCCCATTTGTCAATTCTCGATCTTACAGCACAAGCCATTGCTGTTCTGTTCAGGAATTTTTCCCCTGTGCCCATATCTTCAAGGCTTTTCCCCACTTTCTCCTCTATAAGTTTCAGTGTCTCTGGTTTTATGTGAAGTTCCTTGATCCACTTAGATTTGACCTTAGTACAAGGAGATAAGTATGGATCGATTCGCATTCTTCTACACGATAACAACCAGTTGTGCCAGCACCAATTGTTGAAAATGCTGTCTTTCTTCCACTGGATGGTTTTAGCTCCCTTGTCGAAGATCAAGTGACCATAGGTGTGTGGGTTCATTTCTGGGTCTTCAATTCTATTCCATTGGTCTACTTGTCTGTCTCTATACCAGTACCATGCAGTTTTTATCACAATTGCTCTGTAGTAAAGCTTTAGGTCAGGCATGGTGATTCCACCAGAGGTTCTTTTATCCTTGAGAAGAGTTTTTGCTATCCTAGGTTTTTTGTTATTCCAGATGAATTTGCAAATTGCTCCTTCTAATTCGTTGAAGAATTGTGTTGGAATTTTGATGGGGATTGCATTGAATCTGTAGATTGCTTTTGGCAAGATAGCCATTTTTACAATGTTGATCCTGCCAATCCATGAGCATGGGAGATCTTTCCATCTTCTGAGATCTTCTTTAATTTCTTTCTTCAGAGACTTGAAGTTTTTATCATACAGATCTTTCACATCCTTAGTTAGAGTCACGCCGAGATATTTTATATTATTTGTGACTATTGAAAAGGGTGTTGTTTCCCTAATTTCTTTCTCAGCCTGTTTATCCTTTGTGTAGAGAAAGGCCATTGACTTGTTTGAGTTAATTTTATATCCAGCTACTTCACCAAAGCTGTTTATCAGGTTTAGGAGTTCTCTGGTGGAATTTTTAGGGTCACTTATATATACTATCATATCATCTGCAAAAAGTGATATTTTGAGTTCCTCTTTTCCAATTTGTATCCCCTTGATCTCCTTTTGTTGTCGAATTGCTCTGGCTAATACTTCAAGTACTATGTTGAAAAGGTAGGGAGAAAGTGGGCAGCCTTGTCTAGTCCCTGATTTTAGTGGGATTGCTTCCAGCTTCTCTCCATTTACTTTGATGTTGGCTACTGGTTTGCTGTAGATTGCTTTTATTATGTTTAGGTATGGGCCTTGAATTCCTGATCTTTCCAAAACTTTTATCATGAATGGGTGTTGGATCTTGTCAAATGCTTTTTCTGCATCTAACGAGATGATCATGTGGTTTTTGTCTTTGAGTTTGTTTATATAATGGATTACATTGATGGATTTTCGTATATTAAGCCATCCCTGCATCCCTGGAATAAAACCTACTTGGTCAGGATGGATGATTGCTTTAATGTGTTCTTGGATTCGGTTAGCAAGAATTTTATTAAGGATTTTTGCATCGATATTCATAAGAGAAATTGGTCTGAAGTTCTCTAAGCAGAAGAGGCAGGAGTCATTTAGATTTTTTTTTTTAAAATATTTAGTACACATTGGAATTTCCAGGTGGATGTAGCAGCTTGGGTGCCCCATAATAGCCTCTGTGTTGGGGGGTTCATCCTCTCCTTGTGATTGGTACTCAGCTTGGAAGAAGGCCCTGGAGTCTTAGCAGGATAAAAAAGCTTAAGGAAGGCAAGCCACCTGTCCAAGCTAAGAGGAGGTGGTTTCGTTGTTGCCATGTCTGTGTTGATGGCTTTGCTCCTGAGTGCCTCTTTGAACAGTACAGCATGCCTGCAGTTGTTGTTGCAGTTTCCCGACATCCTCTGAGGTCTCAATGCTGATGGGGGAATTAGGGAAACAGCTGTGTCCATCACCAGCACCTGGCCTAACTCTGGCACAGAGTTGAATGTAATTGAATGAAATTTTGATCTCAGGATGGAAAGCAACACACACCAGCCAAATCATGCCAGCGTGGCAACAGGAAGGAACGTGTGTGTTTGTGTTTACTCAATCACACGTGTCAGAGAGTGTGTGTGTCCCATCCAGCAGGCTCTTTTCCTGGCTTCAGTGATAGAGCTACTAAACATTGCTGGAGCCATTGCTTATAAAACAATGACTCTAGTCAGGTCAGTCTTGTGTAACTTAGAGAGGTTCTAGGTTAGTATTTGTAGAGCTCTTTTGAGTCATAGTGAGAGACATGTAGTTTGCTGGGATTCAGCAGTGTTCATGCAGGAAACCTTGCTCGCTGCTATGGTCAGCGGTCGTTTCTCTCAGTAGGAGTCATTTTGGAGGACAGCCAAGGAAGAATTTACACATGAAACCTGGCTTTTTGGCATGGTTTGCAACCATGAAATATGTTGAATGTGAAAATCAGATTTTCCTGGCTTACTGGCTAATGAAGTCTAATGGCTTCAGGAAAAACAAAAAAGTTTGACAGTGTCAAGGAGCAGGAGCCAGCACAAAGACTATTCCAAAAGCAGCCTTAACTACCATCAGGCAGCTCTGGAGAACTTCGCTTTCTCGGGTGCCTAGGTTGCTTGTCTTCGCTCAGATCATCAATAACGTGCCTGGGAAACTTTGAGAAACCAGTTCCCATGACAGCAGTGCTAAGCCAGCCTGAAATTTCAGTCTGACTAGTTGATACATGGTTGAGTTTTGCCTGCAACATCATCTTCTTTTCTGTTAATTTCTTCCAAGAGGCTTGCAGTAAGGGCCACCCTGAGGTCCAAGTCCAATGAGTGACTTTCAACAGTGAAGCCTTACCAAGGTGACATTTTCCCCAGAGACCAGAACCTGGTCAATTAAGAACTGGTATAAGGGACTGGAGAGTTGTCCCAAAGTTAAGAGCACTTCTTGTTCTTGCAGAAGGCTGGGGCTTAAACCTCACCCCCACCGTGGCTCATAACTACCTATACCTCCATTTCCAGGGGCTCCAATACCTTCTTCTCACTTTAGCAGGTACCACACATGAACTGTGGTGCACAGACATACATGCAAAGCCAAACACCCATACACATACAATGTAAACAAAATGAAACAAAGAAGCTTGCATAAATATTAGCAGGGCTAATTAACTGAAGTAGCCATCAGCAGTCCTTCTAGAATTTTCCTTGTAGTAAATACAGTCGAAAGCAGAAGCAGTTATCACTCTGCTTTAGTGAACTGTTTCTCTTACGTGTCACTACTGGTCAGTAAATTTTCAGTCTCCTGAAGAAAGTTGGGCGTGAACAAAGTAGGGACTGATCTTCAAAGTTTACTCAGGACAAGATCCCACTGCTATAGGGGTTTAAGACTTTGTATTTTATTATAATACGCCTTCTTTCTTTTCTAAACAGACCGCATCTCCAAAGGTTGATTTGTGTTTTCCTTGGTTGATACTCATGACATATTTCGCCTTAAGACCAGACCAGGCTCTGAAAGCCTGTTTAGTCTATCCTAGAAACAAAATCCAGGCCCTCGCTAGTGTTCCTACTCCTGCAGCCATAGTGGGGCCCATGAGTGCTCTAAGAAAGTACTTTATGTTGCTGATGCTTGGATGCTAGAACATGTGTGTGCTTAAACACACACACACACTTACTTTGTACAGGGCTCTGTAGCTCCCATGGTGATCAACACTGCAAAAGGACCCTTCACACCATCTCAGCATGGGAGTGGATGGGGAGCTCAGAGCACAGGGGCCTGTGACCATGGCAGAGGGCCTTGCGGGCTTAGCGAGGGCTGGCATTCCTCTCAGATCATGCTTTCCGGTCTTTAGAGGTCCAGAAGGCAACTCCAAAGACTTATCTTTCAGGTTGCCAAAAAATGGGACCTCCTACCCCAAAGGTCCCCCACCCCACCCCACCCCACCCCCGTCCTCTGCATTGCTGGGCTTACAGTGCTTTCCAGCTATACATTCGATGATCAGCATTTACATAATATGGTGAAACGTAAAACTAGGGCCATTTTTCATGCTTTGCAAGAGGTATTGCCACGTTGGGGATGCACATGACCTATGAACGAGGGGGGGCCTAAAAGGGACATCTAGGGCAGCTGGGCTGGCCTGCTACATAGGGAAGGCTTCATACAGCTGATGTTCGGTGATCCTTATGCCTTCATATTTACAGCCACATTTGCTGTCTCACAGAAGCAAACTGTCGGAAATCTATCGTGACAACAGCAAACAGGAAGACAAGCCTCAGGCTGGCAAAACATTGCTGAAATAGTGAACATAGAGCCTCCTTTTCACTGAGCTGAAAGACACAGAAGTGAGGCCTGGCAGGGGTGGGGGCAGGGTGGCTTGCTGGCCTCAGGACCCCTAGCTTGAGTTATACCCATTTGCTCGTGGCAGGGACACTCACCAGGGACTTGCCCTACACTGAAAAGGGAATCTTTATAGTGGTGTCTGTCTTAGTTTTTTTCTGTCAACTCTGAATACAACTTACTTGTTTCTGAGAGAGAAAGGAGAAAGCTGCATTCACACACCAAGAAGTGTCTAATTAGGCAGTGGTGACACAGGCCTTTAATCCAAGCACTTGGGAGGCAGAAGCAGGCAGATTTCTGAGTTCAAGGCCAGCCTGGTCTACAAATTGAGTTCAGGACAGCCAGGGCTACACAGAGAAACCCTGTCAGAAAACCAAAATAAATAAATAAATAAATAAATAAATAAATTTTTTTTTTTAAAAAGTAGTGTCTAATTATGATGGATTATGGTGGGTGTCTCTAAACTACATGGCCCTTTCTTTAAATGGTGGCAGGGCAATCTAAGTCTCTAAATTAGTGATTCTCAAACTTCCTAATGCTGCAATCCTTTAATACATTTCCTCATGTTGTGTTGACCCCCCCAACCATAAAATTGTTTTTGTTGCTACTTTGTAACTGTAATTTTGCTACTGTTACGAATGCTATTGTAAGTGTCTGTGTTTTCTGATGGCATTAGGCAGCCCCTGTGAAAGGTTCATTCCACCCCTGAAGGGGGTCACAATACAGAAGTTGAGAGCCACTGCCCTAAATCCACAGGAAAGTAGACTCAGACTGTCTCTTCTCCCGTTGCTACCAGAAGTCTTGATACATTTAGAGAAGAGAGCAAAATGTGGGAGCTTCAGACCCCCACAGAGGTAGACAGCAGCAGTAGCCTGCCTCACACATAGCCTTGGTGAACCGTGGGCACACCAGGTCTCACTGACCTGAGGGTTGCTGCACTGAATCTAACACTTACAGACCAAGAATAAATTGTATAAATGGAAATATAAATTGTAGTGAACTTATAATGGTAACAATACATCAAACTCACTTAAAAAAAAAAAGTTGCAGACACTGATGCTTGCCAGGTTTGTAGACACATCTTTGGCTGTAACTGCCTGGTTTTCACTCTCTACTTGAAGGAGGAGTCTGTTCTGTTTATTCTTCCATGTCCTGTTACAGAAAATTAAATATCAGAGACCAAATGCTTAGATTATCTGAGCTTAGCCCTCCTGAGAACTCTCGTCATTGAAGGTTAATATGCGGGGAACCTGTGAGATCTGCAGTCTCCGTGACACTGGGCGAAGAGACAGTTACGTGGCCTCACAAATGCATGTGAAGTCCGTGTACCTAAGCTCTTGCAGACCTGTTTCCCAACACACATCGTCTCTCTTATGAAACTGGAAGGCTTCCTCCCTCCTGACAGGAGATAATTCACTTTTTCTCTGGCAGCCAGAAAGCTCAGGGCTCAATAGACAAACTCAGCCCCGCAGCTGTGCTGTTCTGGATTTGCTTCCAAAGCCGTCTTCCCTGGTCGCACTGGCTCCGCGTCCCCGTCATTTGTAGCTGCTTGTCAAAAGCTGCTAGTGTTTTTCTTTTAAGGGATGATATAAATAAGCCGTGTTAAAGAATGCGTAGTGGACACAGAGAGCCTCCTGTCTCCTGGAGGTTAAGCAGAGCCAACACTTATCTTCTCTACATAAAGCATAGCTTTGCTGAAGGCCCCTCCAGGCTGCCCTTCCCGGAGGTCCCTGAGGTGTCGGCTAGAGTGTCAACAAGCCCATAACACTCAGCAGTTGCCTAGGTTCCCCGCATCTTTACCCCATGTTCCTCCATCCCACCCCATGCATTTGGTGATGGATAGCTGCTCAGCCTCCTTCTGAACCGAGCATAAACTTGAAGGTGTTTTCTACTTCCTGCACACTGGTTAGCTTTGAATTCCTGTCTTATGTATTAAAATAAGTTTATTATTTTTGTTGTGGATATATATATATATATATATATATATATATACATATATATAATCGTGATATACAACATGGTAAATATTTTTAAGTAAACAGCCTGGAGTTTAAAGTGCATCCTTAATTATCTGGCCATCATCACTAACCTGTTTACTCCCTAATCCCTACACACAAAAGAGTAACTGCCTGATGTTGCCTTCCCAGCCCTTCTTCTCTTCTCTCTCTCTCTCTCTCTCCCTCTCTCTCTCTCTCTCTCTCTCTCTCTCTCTCTCTGCATTTGCTTCTTCTAAACAGCTCACAAAAGTAGAATCATGTATTTGTCCTTGGCTCATTTCATATAACATAATGTTATTGAGGCTCATTCACATTCTAGTCATGGAATTAGCATACAAATCCCTTAGTCTCTCAGAGTCCTTTCCAAGTTAATATCCCTCACTCACTTGCCCTGTGTTGACTCTTCTAATGGATGATCCAGGGAAGGCAGTATGCAGACTTGAGCCTCTATGCCCAGAGAGCCCTATCCTGGGTTGGTAACATGACCCTGGCTATAGAGAGCCCCTGTCATGGTTCCCGCTCTCCTGCCAACCCCATGTAAGTGATAAGTGAGCAAAAGACATCAAGCCAAGACATCTCCTGTGAGAGGCGTCTCATCTGCCTGTCTTCTGAGGCCATGAAGATATGAGTGGCCTGAGAGAGGGATCGTACCATGCTGTGAGGAGTGCCGTCTCTGCCCTGGTCAATTATGAATGCCACCTCCCAGAAGGACCTACTGCTCTTTCTGAAACACCTGGATGTTGCAATTACTGTCCTTTCAAGCAGACTTCCACTACCACAGCCTTTGGTATTAAATGTCAAGTTTCTGGCTGGGGCTGGGTTGTGTCAGATGAAGAAGTTTCTGATTATTACAAGTGAATATGTAGAAAAATATGCCACCCGTTTCCTGTCTGGAGCAATACTGATAACTGGGTGATGGTGGGGATGGGTGCTTGGTGGCAATGTCTCATGCCCCTCCCCACACCACACCCCACAGCTGTTCCACATCTGTTCACGCTAGCCTGGCCACCTTGTTTTCCTTGAGTCTCTAACTAGAGCACGGTAGCAGAGGACAGTGACATGTCAGTAGATAGGGGAGTGTGTATGAATAACAGACAGGGGGTAGGGGGTCGTCATCTAGCAGGTACACATTTGTCTTCCTAAGACCAAAGAAACCATTTATAGCTCTCCTTTCAGAGCAGAGACACAGAGCATTTCTAATATATTTGTCCGTTTGTTGGAGTGTAGGGTCTCCTGTACTCTAGACTGCCTCAAACACACTACATAGCTGAGGCTGACCTCCTCTCTCCACCTCCCCAGTGTGGGCTTCCCAGAATGCACTAGTGCATCAGGCTTAGCATGTTCTCACATACATGACCCTTTCCCACCATTCGTCACTGAAGAGACAGTGTGGCCCTGTGCTCGTTAGGGCAATCTTTCCAGCCTGGTGGCAGGTTCCTCAGAGAAGGACTTTAGTGTTGGCGCCATACTTGGGTGAGCTTCTCAGAACTGAAGCCAGTCTCTTGTTCATCTGGAAACTCTGCTTTCAAACTGTGGTCAGGGCCCAGCCACTGTCTGACAACGGTGTGAGAAATACTGCCAGAACCCTTGTCCCTGCTCTTCCTTCTATTCCCCAAGGCCACCACTTTGCCGCTGTACACCCGAGAACTGTTTAGCAGTTATAACCAGCACGACCCACACACCATCGGGTGGGCCCGTGTGGACAAAGTGTGGAATGGCTGGATATAAATCCTTTTTTCCTCAGCCCTACTGATAAGGACTTCCAGATTCAGAAATGTTCGAGCAGCCCGGATACGAGGCAACCTGCACCTGAGTGTGAATGGTCATACAGAGGCTGGATGGAGTGTTAACTGAATGAGCTGCTCAACACATGGACCACCTTGCCTCAATTTGGAGCTGAGACCATGTCTTTCCTGTCCTGGTGAACTGCTGTGAAGACCATCCCCCTCCCACCCCACCCCCCATACCCCCAGCATCTCCTATGCATAACAAGGAAGAAAAGCTTACCACCAATGTAAAGCATTCTAGTGCTGAAGGAGTCCTGTTCCTCTGTGTTGCTGATTCAGCTGTACGGTGCTGATTTTTACTCTTTTAAAATTGCTTTTGATTGTCTACCCTGTTCTATTTTGAGATGCAGTGATGAGGAAAATCAAAGTCCCTTCTTTCGTAATGCATGCGTCTTTAAAAGGGAAAGATAATAAACATACATGTCCTTATCAGATAGTGATGTTTGCCACAAACAAAACAGGATAATGGGTTGGGACTGGGCAGAGATGAGAGATGGGATCCCCATGCTCTGGGTAGGAGTACCTTGGTGGGGAAACAGCGTTTGAGCTTCACAGTAAGTGGAAAAGAGTGTCAGCAGAGGAGGTAGCAGAGAGACATCTGGGATAGATGAGAATTTGACATCTTCTAGTGTGTGTGTGTGTGTGTGTGTGTGTGTGTGTGAGAGAGAGAGAGAGAGAGAGAGAGAGAGACAGAGACAGAGACAGAGACAGAGACAGAGACAGAGACAGAGACAGACAGAGGCCCTGTAGCAGGAAGGAGCAGGGAACATAAGGAGAGGATAGAGGATCAAAGCGCTAAGCTAGTGATTCTTAACCATCTTCATATCAAAACCATTTGAGGAATTAAAAACATTCCTAGTATCTAGGCTCCTCCCCCAAAGATCAAGATTTAATTGGTCTGGGTGGGGCCTGGCATTGGCATTTTTCCAATGTGAAGGTTTTTTTTACTACTGTGGTAAGGGGATTGATCTTACTTTAGTGGTAAGGAGTAGGGGAAGCCATTGGACAGTTTGCCCTAGGAAGGTACCACATCGGCCTTTAAAGAGGCTCACTGCCCTGTGGGGAGAGGAGGGAGGAAGTTACTTGAAGGACCAACTTGAAGAGGAATGATGGTTTGGAGCACAGTGGTATCCACAGAGAGGAAGATGAGTTGCTCAACTTGAGGATGCTTTTGGGAGGTTGTAGTTACAAGGTGGATTGGATTTAGAATGGGGCACGAAGGGCATTGAGGTTGTTTCAGAATTGACGCAAGTAACTGGCTGGATGGTGGCTTCCATTCAGGGGTGGGGGAGGTGGGGAGAGGGATGGTGAGAGGCAGATGCAATCGTTGCATCAGTTAGAGAGGAAGCCTCCTGCTGATTGCTCCCTAAGTTTGGGAAATGAATAGATGTGGGCAGCCAAGTGAGGTTGGTTAAAATATCCTGAGACATCTGTTTCCCATAATGCTGGGCGATTTCTCAAAGTGCTCCAAAGCTTAGCAAAACAAAACAACCCAAAAAACAAAAAAACAAACAAACAGAAAATAGTTGTCCATGCTGGTGCATTGAATCTGTGACTGGAAATGAACCTGGGAATATACCAATTTCTTGCATGCAGGAAAGAAAGATACCAATTTCTTGCATGCAGGAAGCATGCTGGATTTGGGAGAAGAATTTACTTAGAGAGACTGTAGCATCCTCCATGTATAACTTGCTACAATAATTGAAGAGTATGTAATGTACAGAAACCCGAACAATGGGTAAAGAACGGTTGATTCTTAAGGGGACTTCTGTTCACAATAAAGCTATTTTATAACATGTATCTAACTTATTATAATTAATATTCTTTCCCTGACCAGATACCAGAGTCCAGGAGTTTTATAGCAACACAGATAAAGTAAAATTATTAGAAATGTTTACATTTACATATAAAGATAGAATCTGTTAGAAGTTGGTTAATCCCTCGGTGGAAGAAATGGATTAAACTGCAACGGTGGATCATTATCAGTTGTATGGGGGCGGGGCCGACTGGAAGCTTATTGAAGGCAGGATTCATATTTTACAATTTAGGTTTTGTTAAATGTATTATTTATTTATTTATTTATTTATTTATTTATTTATTTAATGTTCAGTGGTGTTTTGCCTACATGGACGTTTGTGTAAGGGTGTCAGACACCCTGGAACAGGGTGAAGCTGTGAGCTTCCCTGTGGATACTGAGGACTGGCAGAGCGGCCCATGCTCCTAACTGATGAGCCATCTCTCCAACCCCCAGTTTCTGTTTTTTAATACCAATCAGCACTATTCACTCTGAGTTTTGTTGTTGTCCAGTGAAGTTGTGAGATCTTTAATGAACTTCTGAAATTGGTGTTTGTCTGAATGGTTGAGCAGAGGGTTTGACTAGAGGTTGTTTGAAGCCTCTTCTAGGGCATTTTTGCTCTTACTAGTAAGACTCAGTGTGGTTGCCCTTGCTCGAAAGGCAAGAGAATTCTGGGTGGAGCAGGTATTTAACAAAAGGCCAAAGTCTTAAACTCCTTAATAAGTGGTTTGTGTTGCCTCAGGTCGAAGCCTGTGTAATGAGGATGGACGAAGTTAGCTTTGAAAACGCCATTGCTCCTAAGTGAGCCCCCTGTGGTGAAATCAACCGAGAGCATTTATTGCTAGTTAGCCTGTTTAACAGATACTATCTTTAATCTCCTCTTAGATAACTGCAGTGACTTGAACTCAGAACTGCAGAGGGTGTTGACCGGTCTGGAGAGTGTCGTCTGCGGCAGGAAGAAGAGCAGCTGTAGCCTCTCTGTGGCCGACGTTGACAGGCACATAGAGCAGCTCACCACGGCCAGCGAGCACTGCGACTTGGCCATTAAGGTGGGCCTGCTTCTCTCTGCGTAGCTTTCTGAGGGGAGGCCAAGGGAGAGGGCAAGCTCCTTTTTTGACATAAGGCTTTCCTGAATACCTATTAGCCATTGAAAACCATACAAATATATTGCGCCATTAGCTAGAAGCAGGATCCCTATACATATTTCTTGAGCTAAATTACTTCCGGGGGGGGGGGGCAGGGAGGCATATCAACAATGTCACACACTGGCTTTGCACCAAAAAAGGATGCTTTACTTGGGAATCGTTACATTTGTAGCATTAAACCACATCATTTTGGTGTCGCCCACCTCAGTATTTTTTTCCCCTTTTCTTTTTGAGATTAGATTTCAACATGTAGCCCTAGCTGGCCTGGAACTGTAAACAAAAATGACCTCGGATTCATAGAAATCCATCTGCCTCTGCCTCCCAAGTGCCGGATTAAAGATGTATGTCTCTGTGGCCAGCCATCATCGTATTCTTATGTTGCAAGTTGACCTTAGAGGCTTTCTTACAGAGTTAAGATTTCTAGAATCCAACTTTATGAGCCAGCAGTCTGTGCTGTCCAAAGAAGGAATGGATAGGGGTCTAGCTGAGTCACCCCATCCCTAGCCAGTATATCTGGGTCTCAGCCACACCTTTTTTCTTTTACTTCTGAGAAAATATGGAGTGAGAGGAATGGCATGTGCCCACCCTCGCCTCTTTCCGAATAATAGGGACGTCAAGTCCTTCTTGATCCTGGCCTTGGGTGTATTTCTATTGCTTCACTGTGGCTTAGTGCCCTGGACCTTGCAACTTATACTTCCAGGTCTTATAGGAACTTATGCAAAGGCACAGTCTGGTCTGTCGGGAAGAATTCTGGACTTCCCAAAAGGGTAGTTGTGCCTCTTGATGAATCTTGAAATGCCATTCCAGTCCAGCTGCTTCTCCAGTTGCAGATGGGAAGGACTGGCCCACTAATGTTTCTGTCTCTGGAGTCTCCCAAGTCCCAGATTTGATTGTAATGCTAACTTGGAACTCCATTCTCCTCAGTGGTGGGGTGGGGGGGGGGGGTGGGCAAGAACTTCTGGTAACTAGCAATGGAGAGAGCAGAGCCAAATAGACTCTTGGATTTGAAAGGAAAGTCAAAGGGTCACTTAGGGAAGGAGGCAGCAAGATTTGGGTCACCAGTCTTCCTGAGGGGAAATGGTGTGAGCCCTCTCCAGTGGCTGGCCACTGCGTGGTTAGTGTTGGGTCTCTTCTGGTTCTCATCAGTATGTGTTCTCTCTACTCAACGATTCCCCTTCTATTTAAAAACCAGCTGGCCTGGGCTCTTTGTAAAAGGACAATATGGATGAATAGTTTCTCAGAGCAATCAGAGAAAGTTCTTCCTAATTGTGTGTGTCTTCCTGGTCCTTTAATCCCATGTTTAAAGAACTCTCCAAATAATATTAAGATTGTTCTATTTGCGTTGTAGTCATCTTAATAACTAAATCAATCCCTGCTGTCTGAGGAACCTCCGCGGCAGGCCTGCCCTTTCCGGTGTCACTGACGCTTTATTCTTGTCTTTGCCATCTTGGGACTGAACCTCATTCACACCATCTGAATTCTGATGTGACACCAAGAGTGGGAAACGGTGATGTCACCTGCCTTCCTGCTGAGTTAGCTCACGGGAGGCCTGTAATTTAGGAAACTTACAATTAGACACCGTGCACAGCCGGCAACCTCGTGTCTGTCACAGCATTTTCAGGATCCCTCACTGGCCTGCTGCCTGGATGCAAATTGGCCAGCTCTGGGACTCCTTAAGGAAATAAACATTGTGTGGGCACCACACACAGACTCAGCACCGAGAAGGGACTCTTGTTGTCCTTAACTCTGGGGACTGCTGAGTAGCACAAACTAGGATGCAGGCAAGTGACAGCCTCATCTGAGTCTGAGGGATGCCTGTGTGCACAGCAACATCACTATGTGTCTAGGGTTCTCCATTCAGCTCCTGGGCTCCCAGGTTCCGATGCCACCTCTGTCCTTCCTGACCCCTTTCTCCATGGTCGTTAGCCTGTCTTTGATGTATGACTATTTTTCAGACAGTTGAGGAGATCGAGGGCGTTCTAGGTCGCGATCTGTATCCCAACCTGGCTGAGGAGCGGTCCCGGTGGGAGAAAGAGCTGGCTGGACTGCGGGAAGAGAACGAAAGCCTGACGGCCATGCTATGCAGCAAAGAGGAGGAGCTGAACCGGACCAAGGCCACTATGAACGCCATCCGTGAGGAGCGGGACAGGCTTCGGAGGCGGGTGAGCATGCAGCCAGACATGGCTTAGGTCTGGGGATGGGGTGGTTGGACAGACAGAGTCTGGACTCTTAGGGAAATCTCAGTCTTGGGACGAACTTGTTCTGACATTGTTCATAAAAGTAGTTCAAAGATCCTTAGGGGTAGAGCTAAGATCACAAATACGTCCTCAGGAATCCTAAATCTGAGAGATGGCAAAATTATGTCTGGGCAGCAAATCTCAGTCTACTCTACCGGGATGCATGTCTTCCACTCGCTCAATTAAAATATTCTGTTAAGACCGTCTAGTGATATTTTATAATTGGAAAACATAGAAATTTCCCCCTTCTTTCTTTACATTTTTCGTTAACTCTACAGTAGCTCCTCTCATTTATATCAAATAATGAGTCTCTTCTACAGACTATTATAACTGTATGTGTGTATGAGTGTCTGTACACTTGGGTTTATGTATGTGTACGTATGCATTTGTGTAGTATGCCTATATGTGGGTTCGCACAGGTGTACATAAGAGAATGGCAGGGATGTCCCAGTATCCCCATGAGGACTGGTGCTTGATGGAGAACTGTGGTGACAGGACATATTTCTGTCACTGAAGATGCTGATGGTCCAACATTAACGCATTTGCATCAACTTTTCCAGTGATACATGTGCACTTGCCAGGGCCCATATATTCTTTGGCTGGCTATGATATCTTTGAACTATGATGGGACTGAGGGTAGAATCAGAAACAATTCTTTCTGAACTTCATTTTGAATTACAGGGCTTCCTTTACTCTGTCTCAATTAAGACAGTATAGGAGGTTTCTCTCTTAGTCATTTCCTCACTGGTGATTCTACACATGGTGTTTAATCAGACACATCTTGTAGGTTCATGGACCATTCAGTATTCATTGGGGGTAGAGAGGGAATAAATTACTACTTTTGAAGGTTGTCAACCCCGTCCCTCATTGTTGCTAACGTCATAATTAAAGAGCTATTATCCTGCATCTATCTGGACAACATCTTTCTGAGCTCACGTAAACGTGATTCTAGGAGCCACCTGTATCAGATTCTCCCTACTCGAATTGGGGGCTATCACATCTCCTAGTCAGCAAAGCCTTTATCTGGAGATCCCTGTGAAGTTGACTTAGCATGGAGGCCAGTAGCACCTGTAATTTCCTGGGTCACACTCAGGCAATCTTTATGACTGATAGTCTAATTAGGCGTGTGTTTGCTCTTACAGGGTGCATTCTGATGACTCCTGTTCTGCAACATGAATGTTGGCCTTCAGTCTAAACATACATTGTGGTTTATAGTAAATTTCTTCCTCTAATGTGAGTTACTGAGACACAAAAGAACCCTTGGTTATAACTAAAGAGAAAGAAAGTCAGTCTTCTTTCCGACCAGAGCTTTTTCCAGCTACCATACTGCAGCGATACACACATCCCAAATGAGAGTCCTGGAACCACACTACTGGGGCTCACAGCCTGATCTGCAAAGGCAATGCATGTCTTTGGCAAGGCACCTGGCATCTCTATGCCTGTTTGCTTCATCATGAACTAAGTAAGGGTGATGGTGATACATGCTTCAGAAAGAGTAAATAATACAAAATAGTCACACATTAAGTGCGCAAACAGAAGGGGTAGTTGTTTTGAGTAAGATCCAGATTTGAGTAGTATGGGCAATTTACCTTTACACCTTCTTACCCATAAGAATTCTTAGGTATTTGAATGTCTCTACCCTGGACAGTGAATAATTGAATGTAAACACATGCACGTCTGAGTACATACACATTTCTGTCAAAATATGTATCATTTTTACCCAGTTGTGTGTGCTGCTGTTATACTTTCTGAAAATTTATATAATGTACACATCTCATTTATCTTCAAATGACAAAATCTGAAGTGATGTGTGTTTCTTCAAACATCCTCTGGAATTTGTATGTTTACCCAAGAGTTGGATTAACTTTTTTTATTTCTAAACAATTATGAATCTTAAAGAATTTTCTAGGCTCTTTTGAATGCCACTTTTGTAGACTTTAAATACTGGAAGACTTCCACCCCACCATTACCCAGCATATGTCATTTCCCCGAAGAGGGATCAGTCTCTTGTGGTCTTCTGTTTGCATGTTCTACAGCCTCAGAGAGCAAATAAGGTTCAATTTCGTGTTTGTCTCTGGGACTCTGCAGAGTACATGGATGTTTTGTCTTTCTGTTTCTGTTGCTGCTTTGGGATCCCAGTTCATCAGCATGGCCTGAAAAGCAACTGGGACCACAGTTTTTTTCCTTTGTCCATCTTTATTGCTCAGACTTTGACCAGATCAATGAAATTGGTGCATGGCCCCTGCCTGTAATTAAGCCAAGTGCTCTCCATAGGTCTTCTGAGCCTTGTCCAAGATTTAATTAAATTAGGTCTTTAATGCAGTCAATTAACAAATTGAGCTACTAGGCAGAACAGTAACTAAGGGACAACAGGGAAGCTTTTATTATTGGTCTCTGTTCATTATTAAATGAGATAATCATTTGTTTCTGAGAATCCTGTAATATAATTATTTATTTCCTCACACTTACGAAAGCAGATTCAATCTCGGGGAAGTAGAATTAAGAACTCAAAAGAGGAAGCACTTCTTTGTCCTTCCATTCATTTGTACTCTTCATAAGTGCTTAGTCTTCTCTAGCCAGGTCTGGGTCACAGTGATAAACTGGATACCACTGCTGGCTTCAGGGATACTGGAGAATTGATGCAGTGTTATAGGTCAGTGGATTCACGGTGGGCAAAGAGGTACACATAAAGCAGACATAGGCTAGCAAGGTACAGTTTCTTCATACTAGTTGCACTTTTGACCTAAATTGCTTAGGTCAGCTGCCATGCAGCCAAAATGATCAATTCTTTCCCTAGTCCATTTGGCTAAACAAGTATGCTGGAACCACAAAGCCAGTGAATCCATGCCCCCATTGAATCATAGACTTGAAACAAAAAGACCACAGCAGTCCCTTTGGAAGCCTTAAATTTTTTGAAAATTGTTCATGTCCATGGCATAAGGTGTTAGTGCCAACAATTTCTTCCTTATACCCTGCATCCTACCTGAGTCTTTTCTGTATGTCTTGAAGTGATTTCCATACTCCTCTCCATGGATGCCTGGTCTCTCTGGCCAGCACCGTAATTAACCAGTATATCAGTAGAACTTTGCTGATGAAGGACACGCTCTCCCTATGGTGTGATGGGGAGCTTTGAGAGGAGCCCCAGGCAAAGCTCTGGATCTACCACCTTGTTGGGAGTGGTTCAAGGATCCCCTAGGAAGGTAGTGCTCACCCTGTGTGCTGAGGGAACACTGAGGCAATTCTTCCTGTTGTCACCTTTGAGTTTGACCCTCCATCCCTGCCCTTGCTGTCCCTGCCAGGATGCCCATGGCTAACTCTTGAATGTAAAAGAAACAGCTAGCTGATTATTAGACATCTGGGAGGAAATTAGGGCGCTACACTCACCCTTTCTTCTGTGTAGCCATTTGATAATCAGATTCAGGTACATTCTGGGGTTTAAAAACAAAGGAGAAGGGAACACACCTGCAAAATACTAGAGCTACAAAAACACAGTTTTAATTTTCTTTTCCTATTTTGTAACCCGATTCAAACACCTCAAAAATATGCTATTGGTGATAACATAACATTTGCCTAAATTTCTGTTTAAGTTAGCTTCCTAAAAATAAGCCTATATTTTCTGTGCCTGGATTCCCATTTCATATTTGAAGGCTCTGCGAAGGGACATGGAAAATCCCCACTAAGAATGGTTCGCTGCCAAATCGAACATCTGGGCCCAAAGAAGGCAGCGTTGTTGCATGTGGGAATAGACTGCCCTAAACATTCTGTAGAACCTTTCCAACCTAATGGGTTTTGCCCTTCTGTAGCTTAGGTATTGTCTCTCCCATATCAGTTCCAATATACAGCAAAACCAAGAGTTACAGTATAATTGCCTGAAACTGCAGATATCTGTGAGCATGGCCACAGGTAACTTCAAAACTCATCTATCAATGGCTAATGATATTCCTTATTCCACTCGGGACCCCAGTGCCATCTTTAATCCTTGCATGTCATTAATCCATGAACCACATTCATAGGTGACTTAAGAAACAGATCATCATACAATTGCCTATGTTGTCCATGACCAGCATCATAGCATCTGGGCCTCCCGCTCAGGGTCCAGGAACAAATTAAAACAAAGTGGAACAGATGACCACCAAATCCCTTCAGGCTCTCTGCTTCCCACAAACACAACAGCAGCTGGAGGCCTGGTTCCTTGAACCAGGCAGCACTTTGGGGATGTCTCTGGAGTCTGCTTGTTGAGTCCTTGGATAGATGAGTTTTCCTCAAGTCTTGCCAGTGGCCCCTTTGAATGGTGTGCCAGGTCATTTGCTCTGCAGAAGCACTGAGGATGTCTGCCCCACACCACTCATCTCTGTCCCTCCCTTACTGCTCTCTTTCCACTTTCTCCTGGCTTTAGTTTTCTATGCCTATATCTTTGGAAATTCCTTTAGCAAAGATCTAGAAACAGTAAATCTATCATCTTGAGAGTGTCTTTGATTTTTTGCCCAAAACTTTAAAAAGTTCTTTTTTTAACCATCAAATTTATTTTGTAACTCATACATAAAAATATTAATATTTGTGCCCAGGATTGGGATTCCATGTAATGTTTTGAAACATGTAACACTGGCAAATGTTTAAAATCTGTTTAAATTTAGCTGTATCCACAAACAGTTGTGTTTTCTTAATGGGAAAAGTACTCAAAGTTCTTTCTTTTAGCTCTTTAAAGGATATATAGTACACAGTTGCCACCAGCAGTGGCCATACACTGCAGAGCATACCAGAACTTCTGAGTCCTCACCATAACCTAGCACCCACTGGGAATCCAAACCTACCCCTACCTGTTCCCATTCTAGCTCCTGGAAAGCACGATTCTACTTCCAACTTAACTTTTTCCCCATACTTTTCTTGTGTGCATGTATAGTACATAGGTGTGTGTGAGCATGTGTGTGCATGTGTGTGTGTGCATGTGTGTGTGAGCATGTGTGTGCATGCACATGTGTGTGTGTATTATGTGTACTAATGTGAGTAAGCATGTGTGTGCACACTGTGGAGGCATCTGGAATCGCCTTTGGGTCATCCTTGATCACACCTGGAGCTCACTAATATGGACTAGTCTTGTTAGCTAGCTTGCTCTATCTGCGCCTTCCAGAGCTGGAATTACAGGCAGGCCACTGTATGCTCCTTGAATCCAGTCCTCTTGCTTGTGAGGTAAGTACCTTTTAACCACTGAACCATCTCTAGTCCTACTTTTTTTTTAATTAGGTATTTTCTTCATTTACATTTCAAATGCTATCCCAAAAGTCCCCCATACCCTCCCCCCTCCCCTCCCCTCCCCCCTCCCCTACCCACCCACTCCCACTTCTTGACCCTGGCGTTCCCCTGTACTGAGGCATATAAAGTTTGCAAGACCAAGGGGCCTTTCTTCCCAATGATGGCCGACTAGGCCATCTTCTGCTACATATGCAGCTAGAGACACGAGCTCTGGGGGTACTGGTTAGTTCATATTGTTGTTCCACCTATAGGGTTGCAGACCCCTTTAGCTCCTTGGGTACTTTCTCTAGCTCCTCCATTGGGGGCCCTGTGTTCCATCCAATAGCTGACTGTGAGCATCCACTTCTGTGTTTGCCAGGTCCCAGCATAGCCTCACAAGAGACATCTATACCAGGGACCTTTCAGCAAAATCTTGTTGGTGTATGCAATGGTGTCAGCGTTTGGAGGCTGATTATGGGATGGATCCCTGGATGTGGCAGTCTCTAGATGGTCCATCCTTTTGTCTCAGCTCCAAACTTTGTCTCTGTAACTCCTTCCATGGGTGTTTTGTTCCCATTTCTAAGAAAGGGTAAAGTGTCCACACTTTGGTCTTCGTTCTTCTTGAATTTCATGTGTTTCGCAAATTGTATCTTATATGTTGGGTATTCTAAGTTTCTGAGCTAATATCCACTTATCAGTGAGTACATATCATTTGAGTTCTTTTGTGATTGGGTTACCTCACTCAGGATGATGCCCTCCAGGTCCATCCGTTTGCCTAGGAATTTCATAAATGCATTCTTTTTAATAGCTGAGTAGTATTCCATTGTGTAAATGTACCACATTTTCTGTATCCATTCCTCGGTTAAGGGATCTAGTCCTGCTTTTAAAAATACTTTCCATTATTAGTTAAATTTATTCTGATGCATTAAAATATGTAAAATGTGTTAGTGGTAATGTGATGTTTTAGTGCATTGTGTTGAGTAATGTGAGGTCAAATTAGACTATCTGCTCAGGGTTTTGTTTTTTCTTATAATAAAAAACTAAATCTCTTTCTCAAGCTGCTTGAAAAAAGTCAGCTCTACAATGATTAAGAGAATAATCATTACCTGTGTAGTGGCATGAATGAGTAATGGCCCCCGTAAGCTCACACTTGAATACTTGGGTGGAACTGTTTGGGAAGTGTTGTGTGTGTTTTTAAATTGTTACCAGCTTTGGTCAGGGTCAGCTGTGCTATCAGCTCCTCTTGGCTGGCTTTTGTTTTCTGCCTTTGCTCCAGGAGGTGGTTGTGCTATCAACCCACTCCCAAGACCCTTGAATCTGAGGATAAAAGATATATACACACAGTTAATTTTTGTATAATTTGTCCTTTTGGCATAATTGTTTGGTACAGTGATCTCCTGCCTGAAAAAGCATGTCTTTTCTAATTCATTATCTCTGTCTGTCCATTTGCCCTAAATTTCAGTGGCTAGCCCCTGCTAAACATCCTTGGCCTGTAGTGATGGCCACAGGCCCCAGCTCTCTCCAAGACCTTACATGATTGCTGCATTTTTCCTCCAAAGCAGGGCAGAAAGGGCCTCCCCACTTCTCTGCATCTGTCTTTCCTTCCTGGGACCCAGAAGTCCTGCCCATACCTTCTACCCAGCAATTGGCTCCCGGGCCTCCTTTATTGAAAAATCAAGAACCAATTGGAGAATAGGGTGTTAGTATCAGAATCTCCCCTTACAGGGAAGGGCTAATACACGTGACCTTGTCAAAAGAGGCATGTCACTGAGGCTGGGCTTTGGGATTATAAATAAAACAAAACAAAACAAAACAAACAAGCAAAACACTCTTGGCACGCTCGGTCTCCTTCTCTCCCTCCACCCCTCTCATCTTCTTCTTGCCCCCCACCCCCACCTACTTGTGGATCATGATGTGAGATCTTAGCTGCTCCTGCTGCCATGACTTTGATTCACTATCATGGTCTCTAACTCTCTGAAACTGTAAGCCTCAAATTAGATTCTTTCCTTTATACATTATATTGGTTGTCGTGTCTTAAGTACAACAATCTCTAATCACCTTCTATGCAGTAGATACTAAAGTTTCTTTTCACTGACTAAAACTTACTGTCTACAAATGTCCACCACTCCTACCAACTAAGCTCCAGCCTTGGATAACTTGCATTCTATTCTCAACTTCTGAGAGGTCACCCTTTTCTTTTTACTAGCGAGTGTTGTTCAGTGGTGATACATGTATCATTTCCTATCCGTGATGTATTCATTTATCATCAACTTAATGGCTAAAAATACTCAGATTTGGTCAGGCATGGTAGCCCATGTCTTTGATCCCTTGAGATGCAAAGGCTGATTTCTAGGAATGTAAGGCCATGCTGCTTTAGTGAGTTCCAGGCTATCCAGGGCTGTATAGTGAGACTCAATCTCAAACAAGTACAACAATAACAACAACAACAAAACAAAAAGCAAACTACCCCAAGCTTCAGACTTATAATCATAAAGCTTTGGAAGTCAGAATCTAAAGTATATCACTCTTACTAAATTCCAAGTGTCAGCAGGACTGTGGATTTCTGGAAACATGAAAGGAGTCAGCCCCCTGCCTTCACAGCATCCAGGGGAAGCTGCCCTCTGTAGCCTTGCCCCTCCCTCCAGCTTCTAGGCAAGCCACTAGGCATCTTCAAAACTCTACCTGACAGTTGTTTCCTTTCTTCCATGGCCCAGATGAGGACCACCCCACCTCAACTTCTGTTTGCCATTTATAGGTGTTGGGGTATGAGGGTGTGGCCTGGCCCACAGTCTGCTGTGTATTAGAGTTTATGTGACAGGGTTTTTTTTCCCCCATTGGATTCATTTTCTCAAGACTGTCAGTCATAATTGAAGGCTAGGCACTACTGTAGTGAATGAAGCAAATCAATATTCTTGCTTTCAGAGGCCATCATAAGGGACAATCTTTTAAAATTTGATATCAGACTTGGTGTGGTAGTCTACACTTGTCATTCCTGGGGTTCATGTGGCAAAGTATCAGAACAGTGTGGACTACATGCTGAGATTTGAGTGCAAGCAAGGGAGAGAGAGAGAGAGAGAGACAGAGACAGAGAGAGAGAGAGAGAGAGAGAGAGAGAGAGAGAGAGAGAGAGACAGAGACAGAGAGAGAGAGAGAGAGAGAGAGAGACAGAGAGCACATCCTCTTATTTCTTTAGGAATCCTGGATATGTCTATTGTGACATAGTCTGCTATGTTCATCTTTTTATCTAGAGCAGACTCCTGCTCTCCTTTCCTCCTCTCTAAAATTGCTACTCCATATATGGCACCTTCCTGGTCAAAGTATTCTTATCTCTAATGTCACTAAGTTGAGTGAGTTACAGGTTTGATGTCTGAGGTAGGAAGAGGCTTGGCAATATACACCAGTGTTAGATGATAGTAAGGTCCTACAGTGTACAGCTAGTACAGACTTGAAACCCACGTGCCGAGTTCTGAGTTACTGATTTAGAGATAGGGTTCAATCAAGCTGGGTTTGGACACATGATCTTTCTAGCCTTCTTAATGCTGGGATTATAGAATTGTGCCACCCCACACTTAGTTTGGGACTTTGTTTCTTACAGTTGCCCCTTCTTCACTGCTCCAGTGAGATCCTATGAGCTCATAGAATAGCACGCTTTGCACCTATTTCACGGACAGATGTAATAGCAGCCTCTGGGCTTTGTTGGGCAGAGAACTCTTTGGCCCAGGAGCCCACTCCCTGTCTCTTGCCCTCCTTCCTATCCTCTATGTTGTCAGCTCTTAGGTCTGGAAACTGGAGATTTCACTGTCTTTCCTTTGCCCTGGGCAATGAGTTTCTCTCTCATGATACCTTTCCCATACAGCAGCATTTCCATGCGTTGTTAGGAAGAGTGCTTGTTGGCTTTGGCTAAGGCCATCTTATGTTGAAGTTTTAAGTTGTGTTATGCACAGTCACTGGGACAGCAACCTTTGGACAGCTGTTTTCAGCCCCACTTCTCATCTTGTGGGAATCTGTCAGTGTGACTCTAGTCCCTGCTGACCATCTTGTCAGTAGACTGGCCACTTCCCTTCAGATGCACCACATACTGTTCTGTTCCTTCTCTCCGTGGGATGTCTTACTCCTCTCTAGCCTTTTTGTAATACACACCACTCTGATTTCTATGAATGCCTTATACACATTCTTAATAAGGTTTTCAGAGGTAGAAGATAATGTGTCCTTAGACTTGACTTGAATGGAAGATTAGCTAAGCCCTTGGCTTGCCCATCTACATCTTTCGTTACTTTATTACCCTAGCTCACACCCCTTCCTCATGTCTAACATTTGCTAATTCAGTCCACTATACCTAAAAGCAAAAATACTACATGAGGTGAGAGTCCCTCTAGCTCCCACCATCCCTCTTTCTGCAAATTCACCCTTCATTTTGCCTGCCCATACCCTCTTTCCCTGTCCCCAGTGGAGTGGGTGTTCCTTTCCCTGCCCTCCACTGACCCTTTCTTTGCCCATGTGACTACACCTCCTTCCTCTCTAGGCCTTAACCACACCCAGCATTCCTAAATATACATCTTTCTGTTCAGCTTCCTTCAAGTTTCTGTCCGTTTGTTTCTATTCTTTTTTCTTTCTTCAAGTCTCTCTCTCTCTCTCTCTCTCTCTCTCTCTCTCTCTCCCTCCCTCCCTCCCTCCCTCCTTCCCTCCCCCCTCTCTTTCTTTCTTTCTTTCTTTCTTTCTTTCTTTCTTTCTTTCTTTCTTTCTTTCTTTCTTTCTTTCTTTCTTTCTTTCTCTGTTTCTTTAAGACAGGCTCTTTCTACATAGTCCTGGCTGTTCTGGAACTATGTACACCAGACAAGAGTTTCCTTAAATTTCACATGTCCAAAGTTAATATCATTCTTTCTGGAGGTGGGTGATGGGGGGATTCATTCTCTCTCTCTCTCTCTCTCTCTCTCTCTCTCTCTCTCTCTCTCTCTCTCTCTCTCTCTGTGTGTGTGTGTGTGTGTGTGTGTGTGTGTGTTTCCACTGTATTAAGGAATACCATGACTTATGATGACACCAAGCTTCAAGTGTGGGCAGCTGTTTAATTTCCTTGAATATTTATACCACAGTACTGACCAGCACAGTAACAACTAGCCACATACAACTATTCAAGTTTGAATCTAAATAAGTTCCAGTCAAACACAATTTAAAGTTCATCTCCTTGGGTAAACTAAACATACTGCAACTACGTACAGGCTAATCCCGTGCATCTGGTAGTAATCTGTAGGGTGAGTAGACATGGCTGCTGTAGAACACTGCTGTCAATACAAGAAATCCTGTCTGAAGATGGAGTCTTACCTCCATACTACACCAGAGTATCCATATATGGAAGGGACTGATCCCCATGCATCTGGGTGGGTACTGGAGTGCCTTTCCATCCTATTCCCCCTTCACTGTTTGCAACCCCATCTCTTCCCATCCATCCCTCCCCTGTTTTGGCCCTTTTTCTTCTGTTAACCTAGTAAAACAAAACAGACCCCAAACTCTTAAATGAGAACCAGACAGAAGCAAGAGTCTACTGTCTTCATCTTGCCTTGTAAAGGATAGACACCTTTTTCTCTTCTACAGTTGATGTTGCTTGTGGACTCCATTTTTATAGAAGATTCCCATCACAGTTTGTTAAATTCAGAGTTCTTGAAAGACAAGAGCCTTACCTTATACACTATTAGAGCCCCGGTATTTGCAGCAGATCAATTTCTGTACATCTGCATGGGTATTTGCTATGTACTAAGTTTAAGAGAATCAAGAAAGTAGCCTCCCAGGGTCAGAGGCTGGGGTTGGGGCTGGGGCTGAGGAACCCATTTTATAAGGGTTGTCAGAATGATACATGGCTTTCCTAGGTACATCAGTCTTCCTTTGGATACACTTTGAATGTTGGCTGTCCCACTTCCAAAAACAAAACAAAGCAAACAACAACAAAGTATTCTGTAGAGAAAAAGTATATATCCTATAATAAAAGACATCTTCAATAGAAGATGGGTTTATCAGGTAATTACTGCAAATATAGAATTTTTTAAAAATATTACTCTTTAATATTATGTGGGTCCAAGAATTGCAAATCACGATGTGCACAGCAGGGCTACACCATCTCTCCAGGCTGGGAAGGGGCAGCCTTTAGTTTGTCTTTCAATTCCTGCATCCAATAGCTCTTGATTTGTAGCCAATCTCTATATTAATCTCCATGTGTCCTTTACTGGTCTCATATCTCTGCCTCAGCTCCCACCCCCACCCCCTTTTAAGAAGCAGGTCATTGTGTGGTGTCTATTCTAAGTCCAGGATGATCTCAGAGATCTGTAGTGTCATCCCATCTACAGAGACTGTTCTGAAATAGTCACATTCCCAGGTATTATGTAGAATTGGGACATCACTTTTGAGGGAGTCCTGATCCAACCCATTCCCATGGGAGAAGTGAAAAGGAAATCTCTAATGGCTATATGCCTGCCTCCTGGTCCTTGCCTAAGCTAACTTATTGGGTGGCCTTCAGTTCTGGTATTGGCTCATTTAATTTCACCCTAATCTGTAGGAGACACTCAGGTCACCCTGCAGCTGCCCTTCTTTCCATGTAGCTGACCCTTCAGCTGATTTTTTTTCCCCGACTGATGAACACTGTTCTTTAAAAATAAGACATAGTCCAAAAGGAAGATATCATCCTTTAATTTTTCAAAGAGTCCATAGCTTTTAAAATGAGAATGTATAGATTAGAAATCACTGGACCACATGAATGCACACGGGAAACGACTAGAAGCAATTGCCTGAGAGCAGTTAAAAAGGGATGTGCTAACCTTTTCCGTGTTAACCTGCCGTGCGCCTTAGCTTTTCCACAGTCAACATTCAGCACCTTTGTGATTAGAAGAGCAAATGTTTCTAAACCATGGGTTATTTTAAGCGATGTCTTAATAAATTTGCTAGAACTGTTTGTATTTTTCAAAATCCAACTATGGTGGCTTATGCCTCAATCCTTGTACTACAGAAACTGAGGCAGGGCAATTGTTCTAAGATCCAAGACCATCCTGGGATAAGGACTAAGATCCTGACTCAAAAAATCCTAACCAAGTGAACCAAGTACACTGACTGGTGATTTAGGAACAGGCCAGTGATGGCTTCCTGCTACGATTAGACTGGATGTAAGTTTTAGAGTGATGTTAACTTTGTTAATTATTCAGAGCCTTACTGACTCAACCAGGGAAGCTGCCAGGGAACATAGTGGAAGCACCCCACCCCCACCCCCCACCCCACGCCCATGGCCTGATGAATCTCCATCACTGACACTGCCTTTGGTTTGCCAGGGACTATTCCAGAATAAACTCCCATCATGACTTCTGTTTGACTCCAGCAGGCATGTGTCTTTGCAGTCTGGTTGTGTTTTGATTGCAGCCCTTGCTTCTGTTGTGTTGGAAGAACACTGTGCATTTCAAGCAATCCCCAGCTCCTGGAAGCCACAGCAAAGCATTAGGCTCTTTTGATCTGCTTCACTATTGAATGCAATTTGCTCCAAGGGAATTTCCCTATTTTGGCTTATAATATGTTGATGAATTATTGAAACTTCAATTACTTTTGGTTCCCAAGATAGCAGGGTAGAGATAGCCCAGACATTTAATATGAAAGCTTTCTAGAAGCTCTTAGAGAGGGGGGCTGTGTATCTGCTCTCTGCCCTTGCCTGGAAGGGCTGTGCCATCAAGAGCTAGCGTAGGGATTGGGTTCTGCTCTGCCTGTCTGTGATGCGTTATATAATGCTTTTGTAGCCTTGGGCCGGCTGCTCAAGATATGGTTCCCTGATGTCCAGCATATTCATACCTTTGGGGAACTCATTAGATGTACCACCAGGATGGGCTTCTGCCACCCCGGTTTCTCACTAACCCTGAAAGGGAGAACTGGTATACCATAAACTTTACAAAAAAAAAATGGGAATGAGTGGGTAGGGAAGTGGGGGGGAGGGTATGGGGGACTTTTGGGATAGCATTGGAAATGTAATTGAGGAAAATATATAATAAAAAAATTAAAAAAAAGAATGATGAGACCAGGAAAAAAAAAAACTTTAGAAAACCCAGTTCTAAATGAATGCTCAGGTATACCTTCTGGCTGACTGCATCTGGTGCTTCATTCACTTGAATTTTGGGCACTGCAGTCAATCTGAAGCATCATAAACTAGGCTTAGTGGTACTTCCCCATAATTCTAGCATTCAAAAGCTAAAGACAGCAGCTTCAGAAGTTCAAGCTCATCTTGGTTGCATAGCAAGCTTGATAACAGGCTTGGTACTCTGATAATAAAATCATGTCCATGGTTATCATAAAGGTTGCAACTGTCGCCACTTACTGGGATGTTTCTCCCCTTGGTGGCCACAGAGCAGTAACTACACATAAGTGAGGTGTTAATAGGGCATATTTTATTTTATTTTTAAAATTTTATGTGTATGGGTGTTTTTGCCTGTATGTATGTCTATAAATCTTACATGTACCTGGTGCATGTGTAGGACAGAATGGAACATCTGGTCCCCTGGGACTATCATTACAGATAGTTATGAGCCTCCATGTAAGTGCTTCAGATTGAGCTCTGGTCTCCTGGAAGAACAGTCAGGGCTCTTATCACCAAGCTATCTTTCCAGCCTCTACTCTTGTGCCTTAAATGTATTCACAGGGCCCTGTTTTGTTTTGTTTGTTTTGTTTTTTCTTGCTTTATTATTTAAATGTTCCTCTCTACTGTACCAGGGATGCTCCTGAGCCTTGGTTACCTGGAGGAAAGCTGTTGGTACCTTTGCTGTCACTCCAGTTTGGTCTCACCTCTTTCTCAAAGCCCTATCACTAATAACTCAGTTTGTTCAATATTGTATATTCTCCAGATGCTATGTACACAGTCCTACATCCCCATCCTCTCCCTATGACTCTACCAAGCCCACCCTGACATGTTCTCCTATGGAACCCAGTTCTCCTATCATATACCTCTTTATAGTCTCTGGAGTAGCTTCAGGTGGAAGTTCAGTCTTCCCAAGTTCTGCTGCCTTGGAGCACTGGAGACAGATATTTCTAGCAATTTGTGTGTGTGTGTGTGTGTGTGTGCGCGCGCGCGCGCTCACGAGTGTGTGTGTGTGTGTGAAGACTCTTGTTCTCTATACCTGTGTGGCCTCTGGGTTTCCTAAGACTAGAGATCGCATCCTTATCTGAGTTACCCACTACAGCATCAGATGCTTTTCCGAATTCGTCACGCCTGTGTTGAAAGCTTCTAACACTTAGGTTGCATATTCCCCTTCTTGCTTGTAAATAAGAGATGATTGGTCAGCAGTGAGCCCACTTAAGGACTCAGTAGCTTCAATGGACTTGACCAGCTGAGCAGCACAGTTGAAAACTGTTGCCATAGGCTGTCTGGCTCTCTTGCTCTTTAACCCGGGAAACTGCCAACTCTGTCTAAAGGGATTATGTTTTCAGGTCCGAGAGCTCCAAACTCGGCTGCAGAGTGTGCAGGCTACTGGACCTTCTAGCCCAGGTCGCCTCACCCCTGCCAATCGCCCAATCAACCCCAGCACCGGAGAGCTAAGCACCAGCAGTAGCAGCAATGACATCCCCATCGCTAAGGTGAGCTCCCCAGGATGAGTCTGGTGGTGTCGGGACACTTCTTATCTAAAAAACCCAGCTGTGGCTGAGCCCACCGTTGTGCAGGCATACCAGTACACATCTTCTAGTGGCTTCCCCTGGGACTGAGTGTCAACTCTACCAAATCAAGCTGCAGGGAGAGATAACCCACTAATAGGTTTAAGTCTCTCTTAGAGGCAACCTGTACACCGGGTCTCATTAATCAGCCCACTGGAAAATGTCACAGCTGACAAGCTATTGTGGAGAGTTTTGTCAAGTGTGACTTCTCAATGGATGGGTACTTGCTTTCAAGGAACTATCAGCCCTTAGGGGACCCTGAGTGATGAAGCAGTGAGTTCCCCCTTAGAAGAATGACAGCTGTGTCAGTGGAGGAAACACATCACAGAGCTGAGTGTGGAGGTGCAGGCTTGTAACTCCAGCCAGGAGGCAGAGGCAGGAGGATCAAAAGGAGCTCCAGGCCATCCAGGGGTGCATAGTGGGACACTGTCCCAAAAGGAATAAAAAAGAAAAGAAATACATTGTTACCATTTGTTCTCTGCCATAGCACCTTTGCCAGGCTTTTGTACACTTTCCTAAAAAGACCCTGTCACATGGTACCAATGGCAGGTGTCTTCCTGCCTGCCAGCACTAAGAGTCTCCACAATGAAGCTGTTTCTCAGCCTTCATGTTTAGTAAGTTAGGTGAAACGGTTGCTTCTTGCTTCTTGACCATGGGTGAGTTTTGTCTCCTAAGGAATGTTTTGAATGGTAACAACTGGAGTACTGCAGGCATCTTGTGGCCAGCTACACAATAGCTCCCTCTACCCCAGCCGAGGTTCCCCGGGGCCCCAAACGTGCTGAGGTCTAGAAGCCCCATTTTAAGTTTATGGCAGCAGGATTGAGCCAAGGAATGACTTTAGTTCACAGGGCTAAAAATTGTGTAAGCCTTGTTTCAACCTATGCTATGCAGGGGACTGGTGTGGACTTTTTGATCGATTGTTCTTTGTTTAAGATTGCTGAGAGAGTGAAGCTGTCAAAGACGAGATCTGAATCGTCATCATCTGATAGGCCAGTCCTGGGCTCGGAAATCAGTAGCATCGGGGTGAGTGTCGGTGATGGGCCGGGGAAGAAGGAACTCTATAACAGCACCCGGACCCTGGCTCCTAGAGGACAGAAGTGTTGATGTTCCCTCCAACTTGTCAGTTAATTGGATGACAAATCATAAGGGTTTCATTCCACAGAGGCAAAGTCAAATGTGTAAAGTTTCTAAATGGCGAATTACTACTTCAGCTTTAAAGTAGGTATCTCCTGATTAGCCCCCCCCCCTACACACACACACTTGAAACCTTCCAAAAACTAAATAACATTTGGTTAGTTATTGGTGATGCCCACGAATGACATGAAGTATCTGCTCCCAGAGACGTAGGGAGTTGTAAAACTCCAAAAGAACTATCTCTTGGCACATACAACTTGAAGGGGCCCACACTGTTCATGGACTGGGGGATGCTGCCTTGGAAGTGGGGCCCATAGCTAGCAGAGCATGGATTAGACCTGACTGTTGAGTGCGAATCTTCACACCAGTGTCTCTCACCTCCAGGGAGGGAGGCAGAAGGCTGGTGAGGGGACAACGGAGTAGGGAGTAGTTCCAGTTCTTTTACTGGTTTTGTTTGTTTGTTTTTTAAAGATTTATTCATTTATCTATTTATTTTATGTATATGTGTACTCTATCTGTATGTATACCTGCATGCCAGAAGAGGGCATCAGATCCTAGGATAGACATTTGTGAGCCACCATGTAGTTGCTGGGAATTGAACTCAAGACCTCTAGAAGAGCAGTCAGTGCTCTTCACCACTGAGCCATCTCTCCTGCCCTAGAGCTTCAGTTCTTTAAGGAGTACGCTTTACAGTTGGGCATGGAGCTGGGAGAGCTAGCTGCTTGATTCTAGGGCAAAAGGAAAGAGTCTTAAAAAAAAAAAACCCAAAACTCACTTTAATTTCCTAATTTAAAGTTTTGCATTGAGCGAAAACCACATGCGTCCAGATTCTGTGCCAAACCCAAACTGTGAGGATAAAGGGGACAACGTCTCTCTTGGGCCACCATCACCCTAGACTATGGCTGTAGAGTGTCAGGAGTTCAAGGCAGGAGGAGAAATTCCAGACTGTGTTTACAGTCCTGACTTCTCGGGACTCTAGGAGAACTGATCTGCTTCTTGTTTCCCAGTGTGAGCTATTCAGGAGGTGCAGCTGTGAGCTGATTGTGTTTCACATGACACTGTCACAGTCATTTTTTTTTAATGCTAGAATTATACCAACTGAGACCCATGAGACTCAGAAGGGTGACCATCTGCTGGCTCCAAATTCTTAAGGAGGATTGGCTTTAAGTTGTCGCATGTGCAGATTGTGCCTGGGGACCTGTGTTTCTGACCTGACATCTCCCTGGGGGGAATTGTGCTCATTTGTACAGGTTTCCAGCAGTGTGGCAGAACACCTGGCCCACTCACTCCAGGACTGCTCCAACATCCAGGAAATTTTCCAGACACTCTACTCACACGGATCTGCCATCTCTGAAAGCAAGATTAGAGAGTTTGAGGTGGAAACGGAACGATTGAATAGGTAAAGAGCGATCTGACATATTTCACTGGAGGAAGGGGAGGGGTGGGGGGTGGGAGCTGCTCCTGACCCTCTCTCTAAAGGATCATCCAAATTGGCTTGTGAATTGTGACCTGGAGTGAGATTGCCAGGCTGCTGGGATTGAGATGGAGACAGGACATGCTTGTGGCACACAGGGTCAACTTCATAGGCTCGGGACATACATTCACACAGGGCCTTGTGCGTAGGAAGGTTGAACACATGCATTCTGACTGTGCTGTTAGTGTTTTAAATCCTTAACTGTGTGTGGACAAGGAGCCCCGCCTTGCCTTCTCATTTCATGCTGGACCTTGCGAAGTACATAGGGAGTGAGTCCAGGGAGCAATCCACCGAGAATGTCAAGTAGGTCATAGATGGCTGCCAAGCATGTGGGCCAGTGCTACAGAGAGTCACAGTGGGAAGTCCTGGAATGTTGAGTCAGTGTCAGGGGGTGCTTGTGTTTGCCAGAAGTAGCAGAAGCAGTGTGCTGGAGCCGTTCTTGGCATCGGCCCCACATGTTGGTCTAACTCCCTGCTCTTTTCTGAGGGATGTCTGCATTTCTTTATGCACTCTGCTCATGTGCATCCTATCCTGCCATAGGCCAGCTTTATAAATTCTAGCCGATGATGCTCTTGATATAGATAGATGTAGAATGCACTCCTGCTCCTTGGTGAAGACAAGCTTCGTGCACTCTTACTGAAGAAGGAACTCCTTCAAAAGCTGAGAAAGGACCACAGCCAAACCTGCTAACCACGGGCTGACTCAGACTCTGTCCCATGATAACAGAATAGCCCCTTGAACAGTTTCCAAGGATGGTGTGGCTGCCTTGACTTAGCAGTCTTCGGGGAGAGCACAGGAAGGGGTTGGAAGACTCCTGAGCTAATCAAGAAGGAATGTGAGCACTAATTCCCATCTACCATTGCTGAATTCCATTCCTCTTGTGTGTGGCAAAATGGAATAAATCAAACTAGCATGTTACTCCTCCCTGATACGAAGCTGTCTTAGTCCTTGAGGACAAAGGGAATGTGACGCTCTAGGTCATCTTAAAGATTACTTTTTAAAAATAAACATACGTGCGCCGTGTGCCTATGTCTGTGTGGATATGAGCACATGAGTGCCTGTGGAAGCCAGAAGCATCAGATCTCCCTGAAACTAGAATTGTAAGAGGCTGTAAACTGCCCAGCATAGGTTCTGAGAATCGAACTTGGATCCTCTGCAAGAAAAGCATATGCTTTTAACTGGTGAGCCATCTCACCAGGCCCATTTGAGTGATTTTAAAATTTGAAATTAAATGGTTTCCTTGTTAAATCCAAAGTCTTTTAAAGTGCCAGTCCTGATGAGTAGCTCATAACAACAAAGCAGAAACCTTTTCCTCCAGTGGCCTTCCCAGCCTTAGCCCTGAATCAGATATGCCCTTTCCAATTGAATGAAGCCATGTGCCTTCAGGGAACCCTCCCTTCAGCTGAAGATCTCTTCTCTGCGATTTCAAAGGCTTGCTTTGTTGCTGAACTTGGGCAAGGCACCTTTCTTCTCTGGCCTATGCACCCAGGAGAGAACAAAGAAGGGGCACTATTTAGTGCTCAAAGCACAGGTTGTGTGTTTAGCATCACACAATGGATGCTCACAGAAAAATGTCTTAATATTCAACTTGTGAGGATTAGGCTAGTCTCCCTCCTCAATGAGAAAACAAAGGCTTTGAAGTGGAAAGTTGAGAGATGAAGTCCACCACAGTTATTTAACAGGCAGAATTCCAGACCTTGCCCTTCGCCCTCACCCTGTTGTTCTATGATCATAGCTGTGGTCAGAACGTGGGTCTTCTTAGAAATACGGCCTTAATGACTGTTATTTTATTGTCTCCACATTAAAGGACTATTACTCTTTAAAAAAATAAATAAGGCTAGGCTTTGACTCAGATTTCCTTGGGTTAGGGAAACATAACAACACAACATTGTACTTACTCATGTTGCACATCATCTGTGTTAAGCACCTACTGTGTGCTAAAGTATGGAGCATGAAAAACAGAGAATGGCCCTCATCTCCTGAAGCACATGTTCTGTTAGGAAGTGTAGAAGGAAAACAGTAGAGGAACTGTCAAGGAAGACTAATCTGGACCCTGAAAGAGTCAAGTTATTTATTTGTTATTATTGTTATATTGGATGCTGGAGGTTAAGGCCAGGACCTTATACAAGCTATGCAGCCATTCTACTGCTGAGCTGTATCCCTTGCCTGAGGATTATTCCTTAATAAGTAGTGGTCCATGGAGGTGTGGCTAAATAGGAGAGGTTTATCATGAGGTTTTGAGGAAAAAGAGCAGCCATGACAGGGTTGGAAGAGTCTTAATTCTGGGCTGGACGAAACCGGTGTGAAAGAGGAGCCATACAAAGGCTATTAGGACCAAGGTAGAGCGAGGCCCTGGAGGATGCAGGGAAGCAGGAGGACCACCAGGCAGAGGCTGGCATAGATGCAGAATCGGATTCTATAGCAGATTTCACTCTGTAGCCTAAATATAGTTAGAAGGCGTTTTCAACGGGAAGAACAAAACCTGTTCTGCCTTCTGGAGCTTCGAGGTAAAGGATAGAAAGAGTGGGAGCAGAGAGATGACTGTGATGGGCCAGGAGCCACAGCTCATAATGCATTCAGAATAAGGGAAGCCTCGGCCACATTAGGTCTGGCTGTAAGGAGAGGCTCTGAGAGGCTCCAGTGCTGGCTTGTGATGCTAGGAGCATGGCAGAAGTGGCGACTGGTGTGGGGAAGGTGAGGGAGAGCAGGATGAAGAAAACTGAGCTTCCTGTCTTTGTTAAGTTGGAGGCAGTGTGTGACACCCCCCCCCAACCCCCACCCCCGCAGTGGGAATGCCAGGAGGCAGCTGATGTGTGGGACTGGCACTCAGAGGGTGGTGTGTGCTAGAAAAGATGGGAAGCCATAGAAACAGAGTGCCTCCTGGAGCCATAGCCTGGATAGAAGCACCCCTAGGGAGAGTGTTGACAGGGGAGGGGACCCTCCCCCAAGCCTGAGCCTGAGGAAACACCAACCCTCACAGCCTTTACATCCAGAAGAAGACCAGCAGGGGGCGTCCTGACCTGAGCAAGGAAGGTGTTTCAGGCAGAGATGGTGTAGGTCAGTAAGTGGGGTTAATGGCTTCCAATGAACAAGGACTGCTGTACTGGAATTATAAATCAGAGAGTGGGGACTATTGAAAGAAGCCAAAATGAACAAAAGCTGAAAACTGTGTGCTTCTAACACTTCACTCGCTCTCTGTGCCCTGTAGGAGTCTTCAGTACTCTCCCCAGCAGACATGTCCCATACAGGTAAATCCACTCTGCCCTAAGATTGTTGCTCAAGGCCAGTGGGTTCCACAGGCCATCTCCCTCAGGAGTCAATTGAATATCTCTTGAAGACTTGCTTCTGTGAAGACTGTGAAAGAGTGTGCTCTGTGGAAAATGGAGGATCACACACACACATGTCCTAGGACAGAAACTGGAGAAGCTGAAGGGTCTACATTTGTTTGTTTTCTGACTTATCCTTAAAGTCATTGCTTTGACTATACAGTTCTGGATCTGATATAGAAGAACCTAAAAGTTCTCATTGCTGATTGTCCCAGTCACTGGTGTTAATAGACATCTAGCCTGGAAGGCCCTTGGGACATGATCACAGGTCTCTGGTCTAGTTCCCAGTTAGGGACAGCCTGGTAGAATTGTCCTAATCGTTCACAAATTCACCTTTGGCTAGTGTTCTGTGGAGTGTGGTTAAGAGCACAGGATCTAGGTTGATCAGCCTGGTTAAGTTCCAAGTCAAGGAACTTGACCTTTCACTATTTGAATGCATCTCCTGACCTGGGTAACAGGTTCGATCATACCTGACTGGGCAGGCTGATAGAGGAAGACCCAGGGAAAGCTCAGCACACAGCAGCCATTATGATCATGGTGTGGCATACTGCCCCATGCAAGGTGGCTTGTTGCAGCATAGCTGGAGTTACTTTGTAGAGTTGTGGGATGCCAAAGCTGTTGCTTTCCTTACTATAGACCCATGGCCTCATACAGTAAAGGCACATGACATAGGTGTAACCGGGTACCAGAGTCTATAATTTCTTTGTGGTGATTGTCTTTAGTTTTTTGAGTCAGGGTCTGTCTACATAGCTGTGGCTGTCCTAGAACTTACTTAAATTTAAAGAGTTCTGCCTGCCTCCTGAGTTCTGAGAGTAAGACCATGACATTCAGCCCCCCATGTCTTTACTTTTGCTTCACACTGACTTCCACGATTATTTTATTTTGAGCTGTTCTGTGTCCGTTACACTTGCTAAAATGCCCACCAATGCCATATCATCTTTGTAATTACGTATGTGTTGCGTCTATGAATTCATGTACATCTGTGTACACATGGAAGAAAAAAAAAACCACCAAGTGCCTTTCTCGGTCACTCTCTACCTTTTTTTTCATGAGGCAGGGTCCCTTACCTGGATCTGGAGCCAATTTGGCTAGGCTGTCTGGTGAGCAAACCCCGCAGAGCCATCCCTTTGCCATCCCAGTGCTGGAAGTTTAGATGGTGCCACTTTGCCAGGCTCTCAAGTGGTTGCAGGGGGCTGAACTCATCCTCTAGTGCTTTTGCCACAAGCATTTCACTTTGCCGAGCTGTGTCGCCAGCCTCCCATATCACATGTGTGTTGTATATATGTGTCTGTGGATGTATGTTTGTCTGTGGCATATGAATGTGTTCATATGTGCACTCACCCGTGCATGAACGTAGCAGTGAGCAGTTGATATTAGGTGTCTTTCTCTATTGCTCTTCACCTTAGTTTTGGAGACAGGGCCTCTCAGCAAACCCCGAGCTCACCAGGCTGGCTGGCTAGCAATCTCCAGGAAGCTGCCTGACTCTGGCCAATCCATATCACTAGAATTACAGGTGCACGCCACTGTGCCTGTGTGGGGATTTCCACACAGGTTCTCATGCTTGCATGGCAAGCACTTTATCCGCTGGTCCTCTCCCTGCCGTGTTCTCTGACCATGACCATCTGGTCTACTTGCGAGTGAGACAAGTGATATATCAGACTGTAGTCCTAGCATGTAAAATCAATGTTCCTTTCTTTGTAGTCGTATTGAACACCTCAAATCCCAAAATGACCTTCTCACCATAACCCTGGAGGAATGTAAAAGCAACGCCGAGAGGATGAGCATGCTGGTGGGGAAGTACGAATCCAACGCCACAGCCCTGAGGCTGGCCTTGCAGTACAGGTAGGAGAGCCAGAGGGGGCAGACATCTTGGGTATGCTTTTAATTGTTTAACACTTGTTTGTTTACTTAAAGTTAATTAATGTTATTAATTAATTAATTAATTTAGAGTATTGAAATAAATGTATACTGACTTAAAATTAATTTATATTATTTATATAAATATTTCAAATTAGTATTAATCAACAAAAGCGATGAACTAATAGAACTAAAATTATTTTTAAAATGTATTCACTTACTGTGGGCATGCATGCACGCATGAGTGCATACATGCCACAGTGCATGTGTGGAAGTCCAAAGACAACATGGGAATCCATTCTCTCTTTCCACCATGTGGGTTTCAGATTTCGAACCCAGGTTGTCAGGCTTGGCACACTGCGTGTCGTCACCCTCGGAGCTGTCTCACTGGCCCATTCTCAGTGTCCTTGCAACAGCGTCATTGCATGTGCATCTGTGGCAGTCCTTAACATAAAAGGAAAGACATATCGAGTGGCTTGGACCTACAAATGTTAGTGTGGTTCATATTGAAAACCAATTAGTGTCCTTCAGCAATTAGGAGAGTAAGATAATCGAGGTGGTAGTAGTACTTGATATGTCCCCAATATCCCAATTCAGACTACAGATTAACTAACTCATCTGAGTGATGCCACCCAAAACATCAGTGTGGAGGGTGAGGGAGATGGCACCTAACCACCAAATCCAGTGACCTGAGTTTCAGCCTTGCAACCCACATGGTGAAAGGCAGAGTGAGAACCACGCTTGCAGATTTTCCTCTGGCCACCATGCATGCACTGCAGTGCCCCACCACCACCACATGTAATAAATAAGTGTGAAAAACAACCCCTGTTAAAACATTCAGCTCTGTGCTCTATTTCCATTTGATCCTTCTATTCGGTATTCATATGTATTTATTCCGTTTGTTATAGAATTTCTTTGCTTGTTTGCTTTCAGTCCTACAGAGTGAACTCAGGGATTTACACGAGCTAGCAAGTGCTCTCCCACTGAGTGTGCTCCAAGCTTGGCATAGTTCTTCATTTTGTCTGTTTTGTTTTGTTTGAGACAGGATCTCTGTATAATAGCACTGACTGTCTTGGAACTTGCTCTGGAGACCAGGCTGGCCTTAAACTCACAGAGATCTGCTTGCCTCTGCCTCTCATGTGCTAGGATGAAAACATGTGCCACCATTTACTGGCTTTTTTTTATTGTCTTAACTTATCTTTTTAAAATTTACAAACATTTTCCATACAGTATGTTCTGAGAGTGTTTCCCCCTCTCCAGACTTCTCTCAGATCCTCCCCCTCTTCTTAACCACACACCTTTTTGTTCTCTCTCCCCACCCCACCCCCAATCTTAAAAACGAAGACAAAAGAAAAACCCACAAAAAGGAAGCTAAAACAAATAAGCAAAAGACCAATAAGACAAAACAATGCATAAACAAAACAAAATAAAATCCAAAGTCCACATACAAAAAAGGCATGGAATTCATTTTGTGTTGGGCAACTACTCCTGGCATTGGGCCTGCCCTGGAGTGTTTTATATACCCAGTGACATCCCATGGGAGAAAACTGATTTTCCCTTTTGTGAGCAGGTATCCGTTGCATATAGTTATGGTTAGGAGTGGGAGCCCATGTCTGCTTCTGCTATCAGTGCTGGGAGCCTGTGTGACTTGAACCTGTGCAGGTCTCACACATGCCTGGCACAGGTTTTAAATTGTACATAATAGTCTACACTTATCTTGGATGGCTGAATCCAAAGCTACATATTTTATGCCTTTAACATTGCTCATTTTTCTAAAAGACCTTTGAAGACACTGGGCATTAAAATAATTCAACAGTAAAAAGCCTGATGCAGATAATATTGTCATTCTTTACATGCTTTCCTTGGGATAACTTTCCCAAAGCAGAAGACATGAGTATCATCAGAGCTCTTCAGTTGGTTTCCATTAAAAAGATGCCAGTTGATTACAGGCATGGTGATAGGCTTATGCCTTTAATCCCAGCACTTCAAGACAGGCGGATCTCTGTGAGTTTGAAGCCAGCCTGGTCTACCGCATGAGTTCCTGGACAGAGAGGGCTACAAAGAGAAACCCTATATTAAAAGAGAAGGAGAAGGAGAAGGAGAAGGAGAAGGAGAAGGAGAAGGAGAAGGAGAAGGAGAAGGAGAAGGAGAAAAGAAAAAAGAAAAGGGGGGAGGGAAGGAAAGAAAGAAAGAAACAAGGAAGGAAGGAAGGAAGCCAGTTAAGAAGCTAGAGTTAATATTTTCGAATAGGTAATAACACTTTTCTTTCTCACTGTTTGCTTGCTTATTATTTTTTATTTTTTAAAATTTATTTTATTTTATTTTATTATTTTGGTTTTTCAAGACAGGGTTTCTCTGTGTAGCCCTGGCTGTCCTGGAACTCACTTTGTAGACCAGGCTGGCCTCGAACTCAGAAATCCACCTGCCTCTGCCTCCCAAGTACTGGGATTAAAGGCGTGTGCCACCACGCCCAGCTGTTTTTTTAATTTTTAAAGAAATTACATTTATTTGGGTTTTACACCATAGCATGGCTGTGTGGAGGTCAGAAGACAATATGCAAAAGTGAATTCCACTGTGTGGATCCCCAGATCAAACAATGTCAGGCTTGGTGGCAAATGCCTATACTCACTGAGCTATTACCCTAGCCCCATTCATTATTTTAAAACCCATTCTTTTTTTAAAGCCGAAAAAGTGTCACTATCTTCTGAGGTGTGTTAGTGGCTCTCACAGACCACTCTCCACCTTTGGTCTCAGGGGGTGCTGCCCACAAGCATATCCCAAAGGATGAAGCACCTCCTGCCTGCCTGCCTGCCTTTGCGGGGAGCTGCCTGCACCACAAGCTCACTAGCTTGATGTGACCCTTTTCTTAACTCTTGGCTTGGGGAGGGGTGATGAGCATGGAACCAATTTAAACCAGATGGCTTCTCTGTTTTTGTCTCTGTAAATGTCGATTAAAGCAGCATTCCCCTTGTTCAGCTTGGAGAACCTCATCAAGCATTTGCTCATAAAAGAAATCTTGCTGCTGCCGCGGTCCTCTTGTCCTGAGCACACTAAGCACATGGGTGTCTCCACTCCTGACTGGACAAGGGTCTGTGTGTATCAGAAGTGGAGTGTGTGTGTGTGTGTGTGTGTGTGTGTGTAAGAGAGAGACAGACACACACACACACACACACACACACGCACACGCACACGCACACACAGAGAGAATGAATCTCATCTCACTATATAGTCCAAGCTAGCCTCAGGCTTGTAGTCATCCTGCCTTATCCCCGTACATGTGGGAGACAGACATGCACTCTGTCATGCCTAGCATAGAGACGGCTCTTGGACCCAGCTTGCATGCTCAGCAGATGATGGGCATAGAGAAGAGTAACTTTTCCTTCTCTCAGACATCCTAGCTCAGACTCTTACAAGAAACCTAACCGGCGTTTCATGAGGTTTTTGTAGGAATCCCTATTTGCACTTTCTATGGGGATGGAGCTGCTCTCTCTCTGTGCTCAGCACCGTGGTGACTGGCAGCCATGTAATAACTGCACATGGGTATTATGGCCACTGCACAGGAGGGCATGAGGTTTCCATTGGAATTAACTTGAAATAGACACGTATAGCTATTGTCTACTGTACAGTACACATATAGGTCAAAATGATTGTTTCCTTAAGGGGAGTTTTGATAGCTGTTGAGTGCTGCGTGCCAGGGTCAGGCATCTGTGAGTGACTTGGCTGGCTGGGTGAAGTCTCTGGGCTCCTAGGCAGTTCTGAAGGTCAGTGTCAGCTAGGGCTGTTTCTGAAAGTCGCTGAGACCACTAGGACCTCCTTCCTCGCAGACTGTGTCTCTCCAGCAGCCTCAGTTCCTCTCTGGCTATAGGCTACAAGTCTTTGTTCCTCGCCACATAGGTCTCTTCATAGAGCTGCTCAAGATGACTCCCTCCCCGAAGCCCCCATATCCTGAGAGAGAGGACAGGAAGTGGAGAATGGTCAAGATGGAAGTCATGATGTTTTAAGGGTCTACTGTTGGGTGTGGCACATCATGATTTCCATTAGTTAGAAAGACCAACCCTGACAGAGTCAAGGGGACAGTGGAGGAGTATGCATACCAGGATGCAGGCTCAGTAGGGGCTACTATGGACTGAATACCATAGGTATGTTACATGTCTCTCTTGACTTGTCATCAGAAGGACAACCAGTTTGCCTCTCCCTCTGTTGCTGCTGCTTGTGTATTTTTCTAGAACATTGTTTGTTTTTGAAAAAGAGGTAAACATAGCAGCAAGGCACTGGTTTGTCTCAGGAGCACTTACTTCTGCATGGAGTGTTCTTTACTGTGTGGGTGGGGAGGGTGAGGCAGGCCCTGGGCTGGAGTGGCACTAATGATGAGGATCATTGCCATTCATGGCCAGCGCTGATGCCAGGCTGCACTTCTCTTGCAGTGAGCAGTGCATAGAAGCCTATGAACTCCTGCTGGCCCTGGCTGAGAGCGAGCAGAGCCTCATCCTGGGGCAATTCCGAGCAGCTGGTGTGGGCTCCTCCCCTGGTAAGTGTCCCCTGAGTTCCCTCAGTGCGATTCCCCATGTTGTCCCCACTGTTGCTGGCATTGAGTCATCTCCCAGAAACACGAAGTCTGCTTGTCAACTGTGTTTTCCGTTCTCACCCATGACTGAGTGTGTAAATTGTTTACATTGCATGCAGCAAGAACTGGAGTGGAAACCGGATCACAGACAAGTTAAAACAAACAAGCACTCTTGGAAATGAGTTCTCCTGGGCTGACAGGAGGAGCCGAGGGAGTGGGGCTCACAGGGCTGTTAAAGGGACCAAGGCATTGTGTAGCTGCCTAGTGATGGTCCCTTTGCTGCCGCTGTGGCCATGGATCGGGCTAGTTGGTCTTCTTGTCTCTGTAGTTATACTTGTTCCCTGGGTTCAGTCCTGTGAAGAGCTTTGAAGCCTACTTCTCCACCTCCATAGATCTCATGAATAGAGCCGTAGTTTTATACCTGGACGGCTCTGGTTGCATAGGTATGTCTTATGGCCTTTGCATCAGCCTGCCATTGCCATCTTTACTCAACCTCAGTGGTCAAGTACCCTACTGGCCTCATTTGTACCTCAGACTCTTCGCCAGTGGTTCTCAGCCTTCCTAATGCTGTGATCCTTTCATACAATTCCTCGTGTTGGGGTAACCGCTGTAAGCCGGGGGCAGGGGATAATAAATGGATAGCTCTTCGAAGCCTATGTGCTTCCAATTGGCCTTTTCTCTCCAGGACACACTACCACAGAGTCCATCCCAGGCACCTTCTAAGTGAATCCCCTATCCCTGCCAACTCCCTTGTTGCTGCCTTTGTAAGGATCCTTGGGGTGTTCTTCCCTCAGTTTTGATACTCTGAGGAATTGGAGTCAGACCCGAAGGCAGGGAAATAAGCAGCATTACTTTCCTATTTTATGCCTAGGTTCTCTAACAAGGGAGCAATTATCTTTGGTATGGGTGGCCACTCTTCATTCCCCAACTCCACCCTCTGGTCCTGTCCCCACCCAGACTCACTTTGGTTAATAATATTCAGAGCATAGCACAGCCCAGAAGCAGAAACTCTGCCAACACTTCCATTAGAAACCTCATTTTTAGGGTCTTTTAACTGAACCATAAAACTTTACTCCTCATATGAAACAGATTCTAAAATGATCTTGGCCTGCTGTCAGCTTTTTTTTTTTTTTTATAAGAAAACCATCAATTAAAGGAGGGAAAAAAATCAATCATGTCCTACTTTGTATCACAAGATGTCTTAACCTGTTCCACGAGTGAAAGGCATCTTTATTAGGCTGGTGCCTACACAGAGCAATTACTTGGTAGGGGCTGAAATGGCTTTAAACAACCCAGAATTTGAAATGTTTGCAATAATAATGAAGTGCTCCATGTCTCCCTCCTCCCAGGTAACTTCTGCATGCATTAATAATGTGATACCATGCCTACTTTAGAATAGAATGTAGAGAATAGACAACTGGTGAGGTGTGTGTGAAAGTTCTAGTGGAAAGAAGAAACAAGGAGGGAATGGCTAGAAGTCAGTCTGAGGAGTGTGCTTTCAGTATAGGGAGCACACCATACTGAAGAGTGTTCTCCTGTTCTTCATAGTGCTAAGCCTTGCCCTGATTTTAATACCCACTGACAGGGACAGTTGATCTGTCACTCTGCCCGAGGTGCTGTCTAAGCAAGAGCTAGTTTGTGACATTTACTCACAGGGTCAATTACTGCCATTGCCTTTGTTTGTTATTGAATTCACAGCACTCATTATGTTCATTTGAGAAGAAGGTTTAGCCCAGTGGTTTTCAAACTATACTTTGGGACACCAGAAGGGTGTCTTTGGGTCTCAGCAATGGGCACGGAGGGTGGAGAAGCTGAGTATGGCCTAACCTCTGCCACTTCACCCAACCACATTTATGTTTTCAATGTTCACTATCCCAAGTTTCATGGGGAAAATACACATCAGTGTTGTGTGGGTGGCAAGCCGGTGGTTTGTTTGACCAAGACAGTTCTTGAATTGTTATGAAGACTGTGCTCTTTAGAATACTGTCTTAGTCACTGTTCTATTGCTGTGAAGAGACACTATGACCAAGGCAACTGTTATGAAAGAAAGCATTTAATTGGGGGCTTGCTTAGAGTTTGTGGTTTAGTTCATCACGGTGAAGAGCATGGTGGCACACATGGTACTGGAGCAGAAGCTGAGAGATATATCCAAATCCACAGGCAGAGAGAGAGAGGGGTGCAGGGGGTAGGGGGGTAGACAGAGAGGACAGGAGACTGGTCCTGGCTTGGATTTTTGAAACATTAAAGCCCATCCTCAGTAACATACTCCTTCCAACAAGGCCAAACCTATTACAAAAACCACACCTCCTCATCCTTCTAATCCTTTTCAATAGTAACACTCCCTGGCGATTAAGCATTCAAATACCCACACCTATGAGAGCCATTCTTATCCAAACCACCACAAGTAGTTTTCAGTTCACGGCAAAGTGGAGAGGAAGTACACAGACCGGTGTCCCTTGCACATGCACAGCTTTCCCTGTTATCAATAACAGAGGTTAACAGATTTTGTTGTTTTACAAAGTTCCAGCTCTCTATTAGATAGAGTTCACTCCCTGTTAGACATTCCTTGGGTGTGGCAAGTGGACAGTGACATGGACCCGCATCTATAGCATTGGGAGGAGCAGCCTTGTGATGGATGGTTACCAGCCCAACCTTCTCCTTCAGTCCTCCTCACTCTGCTCTCCCAACCCTAAGAACCACTCACTGTGTTTGTTTTATTTTGTTATTTTTCTTATCTTTCTTTTTTAAAACTTGTTATTTTTTGTTTTTTGTTTTACTAAGACAGGATTTTTCTCTGTGTAGCCGTGGCAGTCCTGGGACTTGCTCTGTAGACCAATCTGGCCTCAAACTCACAGAATTCTGCCTGCCTCTGATTAGCAATGCCCAACAAGTGCTGGAATCAGAGGTGTGCACTACAACCACCTGGCTCTTTTTCTTTTCAATCTGCCTATCTTTTTTTTCTTCTTCTTTTAAGTTCTAAGAGTCAAACCCAGTGCCTTTTACAAAGCAGGCAAGGGATCTGCTCTTGAACCTTCTTGTGTCTGTGTGTAGTATATGCACATGTTCCTATGAATGGCTGTATGTACTTGTGTGTGTGTATGTGTGTGTGTGTGTGCAGATGGGAGCCAGAGGTTGATGTCATAGTTTTGTATCATCTTCTAGCTAATTAACTAATTAATTAATTTTTGAGATGGGATTGCAGTATGTAGTCTTGGCTGGCATGGAACATGCTATATAGACCTGTCTAACCTTGAACTCACAAAAAGATCTGTTTGTCTCTGCCTGTGCCTTACTAGTTCTAGAATTAAAGGCACATACCACCACTATATTTACACCCATACACACACATGTATATGTACATATAATAATATTGGTGCGAGGAAAAAATAGCTCCAGTTTGAGCTGTAATTACTTGTTGTGACCCTGTTGCACCGCAGGAAGCTCTGACAGTGTTCTTGATGCATGGTACTGTGACATTTTACCCCAGTTTCTCCCTGTCCTCATTCATAAAGTGCCCATGTGTAGGAGACATGAACCTGAGTGGGAAGAGGCGCCAGCAACAGGGAAATGTAAATGTTAGCATGTTAGAACTGGAAGCTGATCGCGGAGATAGTGCTATCCGTGAAGCTATGGAGCCCATGCCAAGGGATGCCTTCCTATCCCTTCTCAGCTACCCCACCAGCCCAGAGCACAAGCCTCCTTCCTCAGCCCCCACTGCTCACTGTGCCCTCTGTAGCTGAGAGTCACTTACAGAATCATAGCCTGGGCTTTCCTGATTCTGCCTGCACCAAGTAACCTATTGGCTTTTCTGTGGTGTAGGAGACCAGTCAGGGGATGAAAATATCACTCAGATGCTCAAGCGGGCTCATGACTGCCGGAAGACTGCTGAGAACGCCGCCAAAGCCCTGCTCATGAAGCTGGATGGCAGCTGCGGGGGAGCCTTCGCCGTGGCTGGCTGCAGCGTGCAGCCCTGGGAGAGCCTGTCCTCCAACAGCCATACCAGGTACCGCTCCATGCTCTGCCCGGTGGCTCCTCCGCCAGCAGTGGGCTTCTTGCTGGCCCACTCCAGGAGACTGTGTGATTTGGATAACAAGGCAGGGTTGCTTCATGCTTACAGCCTGTTCTACCCAAGAACTATGAGGAGGGACTAGAAAGTGGCCTTCTTGTGCTTCTGTGGAAAGTACAGTCCAGAGAGACAGGGATGTAGATTATGGTAGACAAGGCACAAGAGCGCAGTCTCTGTCTGACACTCTTCTCTCCCTATACTGTTCTGTTCTCTGTTTCTTTATTATTCTCCATTTCCAGGAATTACCAAGTAACTAAGGCTCGCTGCTAGAAAGACCCAGCCTACCTTAAGCTAGAATCCACTCTCCTTCCTTTTGCCTTTGTCCTCCAAGAGCTCTTCCCTGGCAAGAGGCCCCCCTGTCTCCTTTATCAAGCAAGGCTGTATTTATAGCCCCTCTTAAGCAGACACTTAATCATGAACCTCAGGTCACATTTTCCATCCAGGAATCAGAGGGCTCTCAGAAATGGTAACAAAAGCAGTGGAGACTAAAGTGCAGCCCCTGGAGCAGGTTGATCTTTCTCCATGGGGGCAGGGCACCACAATGAAGCCCCTTGTAGCCTTTTTAAAAAATCCTTTCTGGCCACAGAAGCTCTACTGTGATGCACGCCCCCCTCTCCCCTAACATGCCAATGCTCAGACTGGAATCTAGCTGTTAGCTTCCTATTGGACCTTCCTTTACGGAAAGCCAAGGATGATTTAATCTGGTCTCACAGATGACACCACCTTGGCTCAGAGATGTGCAATTGACTTGTTTAAGAGCACATGCCTGTTAAGAGGGAAATCTAGAACGTCACCACCAAACACAGTATCCCTCCCGCTCCCTGGATCTCAGGTCAATAAGACAGTCTCCTTCCACGCAAGTGACAAGAGCTACACAAGGATCGATGGGATGTCTAGTGCCAAAGCACACGTACTGATGTTTTCTTGAAGCCTAAAAGCAATTTGACACTCTTGTCTCCCACTGGAGGGTACCAGCCACCTGCCTCAGTATATCACATACATACACTGGCCCCTGTGTCCCGGGAGGGAGCCCATTCCCAATCTTACACTTGGCCACTTGGCCACAAACACAAGGGGCTTATTTTTTCTACACTTTAGCACACGTGTCTTATTCAATAGCACATAGATGGTAATTTTTCACTTAAAACCAGACTCTTATGTTTAGATACAGAAGCAGATGCCCCTTCCCATGGTGTTTATAATCTATCCTTTCCATGTTTGTTTATGTAGGTATCCAGTGCTCAGCTCTTCAAGTGAGGCTCTTCCTTACAGTTAGTGACTGTTAAGAGTTGGCAGAAAATGTCTTGCTTAATTGTCTGCACACATCTTTCCTTCCTGCAAATAATTCCGTTGTTTTGGTCTGAGTCAGAGATGACTCTGGAGTCCGTCAAAAGTGAGAATAAATTTCTAATCTGCTATTAGTGGAGATTAGCGATTCTGAATATTTGTTACAGGAGATATTTGGTATCTAGGTAAGCTTGCTTCTTAGAATATTTTCTTGAGAAATTTAATTGTGGATTTTATATTTCTTTATATATATATGTATATGTATATGTATATGTATATATGTGTGTATATATATATATATATATATATATACACACACACACACACACACACACACACACACACACACACATATATATGATATTTACTTTATTTACATTTCAAATGCTGTCCCCTTTCCTGGTTTCCCCTCAAAAACCCCCTATTCCCCCCACACACACACTCAACAACCCACGCACACCGACTTCCTGGCCCTGGCATTCCCCTATACTGCGACATAGAGCCTTCGCAGGACCAAGGACCTCTTCTCCCATTGATGACCAAATAGGCCATCCTCTGCTACATATGCAACTGGAGCCACGAGTCCCACCATGTGTTTTCTTTGGTTGGTGATTTAGTCCCAGGGAGCTCTGGGGGTACTGGTTAGTTCATATTGTTGTTCCTCCTATGGGGCTGCAAAACCCTTCAGCTCCTTGTGTCCTTTCTCCAGCTCCTTCATTGGGAATCCTGTGCTCAGTCCAGTGGTTAGCTATGATCATCCACCTCTGTATTTGTTAGGCACTGGTGGATCCTCTTCGGAGATACCTGTAACAGGCTTTTGCCAGGAAGCACTTGTTGGCATCCACAATAGTGTCTGGGTTAGGTGATTGTATATGGGATGGATTCCCAGATGGGACAGTCTCTGGATTGCCTATCCTTCAGTCTTTGTTCCACACTTTGTCTCTGTAACTCCTTCCATGGGTATTTTGCACCCCCCTCCTAAGAAGAATCGAAGTTGATTTTTTTTTTTGTATATCTATAGGATGAGAAAAATTCAGATTCAGACTCTCTGCTTTCAAAAATAAGCTTATTAATCCCAGTACTTGGGAGGCAGAGGCAGGCAGATCCCTGAGTTCAAGGCCAGCCCAGTCTACAGAGTGAGTTCCAGGGCAGCCGAGACTACATGAAGAAACCCTGTCTCAAAAAACCAAAAACAACACCACTACCAACTCACTAAAGACTGGCTGTTCAGGGCCAGCAGCTGGCTCATTGGGTAAAGTGTTTGCTATGAGGACCTGAGTTCAGGTCCCAGCACCCACATAGCTGAGCAAGCATGATGGCCTGCATATAATCCTAGTGCTCAGGACTTAGGGATAGGGCATGGAAGACATCCATGTGCAAGAACATACCCACACATGTACTATATAGTTGTGTGAAAAGGGATAAGGGTCATAACAAAGTTTAGTCTTCAGTGGATCTTTCGTCAAACATAGGCTTTTAACTTTGATTCCATTAAAATGCCTTTTTTCCCTCCTGCCCCTGTCACAGCAGCTCAGAACCTGTCCAGAAGAATACACAGGGGATACCTGTGGCTCTCCATAGCCATAAAACAGACACAGTTGGAGTGTCTTTATGTCTTAATGATAAACATAGGGTAGAACAAAGTTCTTAACCATATGGGTACAATATTATGACTATTTTTATTTATAAGCCTTGGAATTCTGGCCCAAACACTGTCCTGTGATAAGTTTTTCAAAAAAAAAAAAAAAAGGAAAATGGAGGTTTCTGAGGCAGACTTTGTGTGGCCCAGTATACCCCCTTCCCTCCCACTGTAACTACAGTGTAGAGAGATGTGCTGTCAGGGTATCAGCCCCTCCTACCCAAGGTCTCACAAAAGGAAGGGTCGGGTCAGGTCCCTGAAGGCATCTCATAGCTCCTGAGGACAAAAGGGTTAATGGATTTGGGAAGGAGGCACAGAGACTAGCTACCCAGCAAAAAGAATATGGATGAGAGTCACTTCTGAAAGGATGCTCTTAGCAGGATCCCAGCATTTAAAAAAAAAAAAAAAAAAAAAAGACATTTTTTTTTTAGATTTCAGCTGCAGATCCATCAAGCATTCTTGTCTTAATGGATAGAGCAGCCAGGTAAGGCCAATTGCCTTCATAGCTTTACCAACATATCATAGTACAGAGGCAAAGGGGCTGAATTGTCTGTAAGTAGAGGTAGGTGCTATCAAGCAGCCGATGCTTTGTGTCAAGCTCTGGATTTTCTGCTTATTCCGTGGAAGTAAATTAACTGATCCTGTCCACGAGTGTGCAGAAAAAAACCATAGCAAATGTGCTCTCCTAGGAAGTAGAATTGAGGCTATTTTCTTTCCGCATAATATGGGCCCAGGGGTATGCAATCTATGAAGGGTGAATTCAGCCTCACCGTGAAGCCTCCTCTGTCCTTGGTCAAGATGCTGCCTGGCTGGTCGTGACATCTGGGGCATGATTTCCAAACTACAAAAGAGGGCAGTGAAGCACCAGAAGGGCCTGGTCTGCACCCTCTGTAGTATTCCTGGCTAGAATAAACTTTCATGGGGGGAGAAAAAAAATGCTTTTGACACTGTCTGTTGTAAAGGTGATGTCTTGGAACCACTGTCCAGTTAGGAGAGGCCTCTGTCACCGAGAGGCCTCTATCACCCCCCCCCCCCCCCAACACACACACATACCCTGCCCCAGCAGCAAGCTTCAGGGAATGAGTCAGATGGGCTTGGCTGTGACATATCAGTGAGCGCCAGCACCCAACTGAGACACTCCTCAATAGGACTATGTGCTGATCTGACCCTGGTCACTTTCCTTCTCAGCTCACGTAACTCGAGTAGCCATATGAACTGCTTTCTGTACTTTTTATTTCTTCATCTGAAGACCTAACTTTAGGGATCAGTCAAATCTGGACACCCACTTTAAAAAACAAACGATTAAGTCCTATCATTATAAAATGCAAAATATGCAATGTAAGGTCTCCATGCTAGGACCACTACCAGGAAAGGACCTCTGGGAAGTACCTTGGGATAGAATTTCATACTATAACCGGGATCTTATAAATTAATATTTGGGGTCACAAAGGACAGACACATGTAAAAGAGCTTAAGAGAGGGGCCCTGATTTGAACGGTTATGGGACCCCCATATGTATGAGATAAATAGCAGCTTAAGGCAGAGGACTGTCATACTCCTGAGCGACTCGTCCTGCCTGTAAGCAGTCACACACACCCCAGGTTCTGCATCCAGCCATTGTGGCTCTGCACTGGCACCATTCTCATCCTGGTACACCAGCCTTCCCTGGGTGACCTAAAGGCAGCAGGCTACCTGCATTTATATATGAGGCTAAGTGGCTTCATTGGCGCCATAAGAAAATCTCAGTGGCCATGCCTGGGTTCTTTTAGTGATGGGGAGTGGGGAATGGAGGTCATCTGGAAGTCCGAGATGGCACCAGTGCAGAGGAATGGAAGAAGTGGCACTTGGCACAGAAAGCTAGTGTGAATGGTTGTGTCCAACAGCAGACAGGGTAGGCAGAGGTCAGGGCTATGTTTTGATTTTTTGAGCCCTCATGCTCCTCTCTTGGACTGTAGCTGGTAGCTTGAGCATCAAGGATGTTCTGGCAGTCAGCCAATGCAGAACAAACTGTCTTGATAAGAACTCCAACAGAATAGAGGGCCACCAAAAGAAACCCATGGCTCCTGAGAAAAGCAGAGCAAAGCACATACCTGCCTAGCTGGCTGTGCCCGGGCTCTTCATCTGCAGGTTTTCCTTCCCTTCGGCTCTCAGAGCATCTCCAGGCACCAGCCCTGGAGAGGAGGGATCAGGCCGCCTGTAGAAAGTGATTTATTCCGCTTGACAGCTGAGCTCATCCTGCGTTCCAAGCCAGGAGAGGTAATGGATGACTTAGCCCTCTCCTGGCAGCCAACGGCGGCCCTCCAGAGGCCGGAGGAAGGGCCAGTGGCTTCTCCTCCTCTCCCATCAACATAATCATATTGGGCTGTGGGACATTGAGGGCATGAAGCAGAATTGCAATTACCTTCGCCTGGTCTGCTCCCTGCTGCTGTCCTAGAAGGGGGAGAGCTAGGCCAGCGCGGGGTGGAGGCTGCGGTGCTCTCATCTTGAAATTTAGCATTTTCCTTCAAGAGCAGCGGGCGCTCTTAGCTCCCAATAGTGTAAGATCTGTGGACTGGGATATTCTGCACTTTTTTTTTTTCTTTGTATATCAAAGACAGTAGAAACCAAAACCTTCCTTTCTGGCCAGTGAACAACCTACAGGCGAAGAAATCCAATACTCCCTGTCTGGTAGTGTTCTTCCAGAGGGGTCTCGGTGGTCTCTAAGGCCTTTGATACCATACTTCTCCTCCATAACAACTTTCCTGCATGGTGGCAGGTGTCTGACCTCTGGGGGACACTAAGGCTGCTGATGGGTCTCTTAACTCAGCTGTCAGGAAAGTGTCCCTTGGTGTTTGTTTGTTTGTTTGTTTGTTTGTTTTGTTTTGTTTGTTTGTTTGTTTTTCTTCACCCAGAATGCACATGGGGTGGCACTGAGATGGCACCATCATCTCGCCCTTCCCCTACTCTGGGAGGTAGAAAACACCCTTGTTCCTTTTGACCAAAGCCAGCTAAGTTAGGCAATTTCCTCTAGGCTAGGGCATGCCAGAAGGCTGTACAGGTGTGACTGGCTTCAGGGCCCTGTCAGCAATTGCGAGTGTCCACCCAAATAGCAATCAGCTGCCCCACCCCTAGGAAAATGTGGGGCCAGCCAATTAGGTACCAGTGAGTTTCCATTTGTTGCTGCCCTGGTGGCAGGCACAGCGTGTAGTCTGTCTTGTGGAACAGATTTGTGTCATCCCTTCCCTACTCCCAGAGGTCTTGACATTGTGGGTGTTGGGGGAAGGGCGTGCCAGCCTAGGTAAGGCTGAAGCACAGAAGCAACTACCTCAGAGCCAAGAAGTGGTAAGATAGAATAGAAATTCAAATGTGTTCATATTCTCTCTCTCTCTCTCTCATTCTCTCTCCCCCCACCCCCCTTATTTTTGAGACAGGAATTCTCTGTGTAGCCCTGTCTATTGTGGAACTCACTCCATAGACCAGGCTGGCCTCAAACTCAGGGATTCTGAGTGCTGGGATTAACGGTGTGGACCACCACCACACAAGTCCATACCATCTCTTTAGGTTGGGCACAATAGCTAGGGAGCCCTAGCTTTGAACTCTCTGGATTTCACAATTTTTATTTGAAATGAAAGTTAACAAGGGCTCTTTAGTTATCGATGTCATAGTCCCCAAACTAGCAATCTGGAGATAGTATGCCCAAGTGTCATGTGGTGGTTGGCACATGGATAGTGGTGATTGTCTCCTGTTTAGTTTGGTAAATAATTTTTTTAATGAAAGGAATGGCTGAGTTAAGGGGTCATGTGGGAAGACTTTATTGCTAAGGCTGAGCCCTCCTCTTAGCTGCCTGTCAGAGAAACTCTGTTGTTCTTGCTTCATTGGGTAAACACAGGGCTTGGGGAGCAGGCTCCACCCTCTACCCTGGGGAATGTCATGTGAAGATGTTGCCTACTGAGCTGCCTTGAATTTTGTTACTCCCTCACCTGATTTCTGTCCCTTTGTCACTGTTGAGTGGGTGGAGGTGAGCCCTACACTTAGGGTTCAGTGTGACTAGAGTGCCTGTCACCTGTTTGCAGACAGGCCAGTGGTGTGTGCCTCCAGTCCTGCAGCACCAGCCCTGATATACCCCATGCTCTGCCCTGATTCCTTCAGCAGCCTGGTTCTTTAGGGGTTCCTAGGGGTAGTGCTGAGGCCTGAGAGGTCCTGGTATTTCCTTCTCAATCTTTCTAAAACATAACATACCAGATGGCACCTTGTTTTAAATCTTACCCGGCTTTCTCTGCTCACAACTACTCTAAGCTTCTGCCATGGCCCCTAGAATTCTTGGAGTGCCCCCCTCCTCCAGGACTTCCTATCTCTTTCACCTTGCTTTCTTGCATCTTTTCGTAGCATAGTGACAGACCAGAGAGACACAGAAGACACTTAAGTCTGGCCAGGGGCTTCTCTTTCAAGCGTCCAAACTTACATCCTTTCTAATCCTAGAGAAGATACTGTCCTTATAAACTCATCAGGGCACACTTGGTCACCTCCTGCATACTCTAGGCACACCACACATACGCAAACATATAGCTGTTTCTCCTATTGTGCTTAGCGACATGGCATTGGCCATAACTCCTCCTTGCTAGCCAAGCTTGCAGTTTGAGTTTTGTGTCTTCTCAGCCCCCACCAACCCCCCTCCAGATATCCATGGGGCTCTCATTTTTGCCTCCTTTAGGTTATAGTACCATCATATGGGCCTTTCCCTTCGCTATTTCAGATAATAAACCTATTTCCACTTTGCATTTTCCAAGTCTCTCATTTCACTCTTTGTCATGGTGCATATCATGTCAGCTATACTATATAACTTGCTTATCTCTGCTATTAGAACACAAGTTCCACAAAGGTAGGAATTTTTCCAGGGCCTTGGAAGGTGTCCTACGGCAAGCACCCCGATATTTCTGAAATAAATAACGATGTTTATTGAGTGTTTGTGATGTTACTGATTTAATGTATCTCAAAATGTTTTATTGTTATCACAACTTTACAAAGCATCTGTGTTATAACCTGGCCAAGAAACATGAAATCTACAGTGTGTAAGATGCTTGGGTCACAAGTGGTGGTTGGCGTGTCAGTATGAGAGTGTTCTGCAAAGGACAAGAACCAGGCTGGTCACTGCACATAGATATTTAGCATCTCTCTATAGATACTGCTACATGTGTGCTTTTCAATAGAGTGGTACATGTTTCTGGACATACACATATGCAGAAAATAATTATTCGGGATTTGAATATAGAGGCTGGGGTGTCAGGACATTCAGGTCATCCTGCCCCTGCCCCAAGGAAGAACTGTGGTTGAATTCCTTGTCTGAGATTGTCTGGAGACAGAATTTCTTCCTCTCCAAGCCTTCAATAGTCTGAAGGAAACCTATCCATATCATGGTGACTACTCTCCTCTACCAAAAGAACTGTCCAGCATCTAAAATCTACCCTCACCACATCAGGTAGATGGCTGTCTTGAAAGTACCTGAGTTACTGCAGCCCAACCTACGTGGCATAGTAATTCCCCTTGCCAGGGTCCCAAAAGTGTTCAGGCTGATGGCCAGGCTCATCCTGTTCACTCCACCTCCCAGGGCCTGAGGGACAAAGCAAGATCACCCACCACCACCACACAGGCAAACATGCGCACACACACACACACACACACACACACACACACACACACACACACGGTTCTAGTGCCCAAGAGCTTTCCATCCCAGAAGGTGTTGGATGTGAAGACCACCCAGTTCAGGATGATCAATCCATACCTTTCTTAGCCTGGTAGCCAGGCTTTCTCTTTTATCTTCTTTTATTTTTTGAAACACAGTCTTACTCTCTTGCCTAGGCTGCCTTCCAACTCCTAGATTGTAGGGATCTTGCTGCCCCTCTTGAGTGGCTGAGACTACAACTATGAGCTACTGCATCTGGCTTTGTCTTTCTAGACTTATTTAAATGTAGGGACTATGCCATGCATATAATGTGCACCAGAGATTTTGATCTCCTGGAACTAAAGTTACAGATGCTTGTAACTTTATAAAGTTACAGTTACAGATGGTTATGAACTGCTCTGTGAGAGCGAGGAATCACACTCAGGCTGTTTGCAGGAGCAAGTGCTCCTAATTGCCCAGCCAGCTCTCCAGCCTCATCTTTGTCGTTTTTAAGCAATGTGTTCCCATGCTGAGAACTGCCCTGGCTCTGCTGGGATGTTGTCCCCGGTTTCCTTATTTCAGCATCAGGTGAAACACACACTGTGGACCACTCCCAGATCCTGGATAGCATTTAGCCCAAAAAATCAGGACGAGGTCAGAGCTGTGGAATGAGACGGTTCTGTCTAAGGCTCTTTGCAACCACATGACTTAGCAAGGCCCTCAGTGTCTCTTCCCTTGAGCTTCTGGTTTATAGTGGCAAATAATGGTGTTTTGTTGAGAGCTGCCTGGGCTGGGCTCGCCTTCTCTTCTCCCATCAATTCCAAACCAGTTGTAATTGGAGTAGTGATCTGTAGATAGGAAGGACTAGAGAAGCAGAGAAACCTGTGGGCCTTATTTGGAGTCAGAGGGACAGCTTGCTACAACTGGCTCAGTTTCCCCATCATGGTGGCTTGTTCTCTCCAACACTGGGGCCACAACATGTCTGTGTTTACATGAGCACTCCTTAAGTGTGGTATCATTTGCCCAGTCACTGTGCAGCATAAGCTACCAATGGCTATTAGAACCAGCCTGAGTCTTGGAGTGGACGCCAAGAATGGGCTATGGTAGTCTGAATGCAACCACTTTCAACATGCTATCATGTTATATGTACTTTTATACATACTCCTCAGTGCATTGTGAGCAACAGGACTTGTCAGTATTCCCTCCAGTCTGATTCCTTACCACTTCCACCACTTCAGGGACTTTGTCATTCTCTGGGGTCCCTGTTTGCTAGGAACTCATATGCGCAACCCGAAGTTATAGGTCCCGAGCTATGTTCTATAGCTCCCATTATTAAGCCCTGTCCCCATGTCCTCTGTTCTTATTAGATGTGTAGCCTTTTCTTTAATCCTTTTTCTCACTTAAACTATCTCTGCCATTGCCACCATGATGAAAACTGTTCATACTGTTTGGTCTTTTTGATTTTTGTTTTCATCATATGCTAAACTTCATCTTATACCACATAGGAAACAGCTTTGCATTCGTGTGTCTTTACTTTTTAGAAATTAATATCTCAGAATTCATTTTTAGAGTCTACATCATGACCTAAAATGTACTTTCCGTATCCAGTGTGTGTGTGTGTGCGTGTGTGCGTGTGTGAGTGTGTGTGTGTTTCCCCTAAATAACATTGAGAGGAGACAGAGTCTAGTGGTGATAACTTGGAAACATGGAGTCTCTCTTTGTCCCTCAGCACGACCAGCTCTACAGCCAGCAGCTGTGACACAGAGTTCACTAAGGAAGATGAGCAAAGGTTGAAGGATTATATCCAGCAGCTCAAGAATGACAGAGCCGCCGTCAAGCTGACCATGCTGGAGCTGGAGAGCATCCACATCGATCCACTCAGCTATGATGTCAAGCCAAGAGGCGACAGCCAGAGGCTGGACCTGGAAAATGCCGTGCTGATGCAGGAGCTGATGGCCATGAAGGTGTGCGGAAGGTTTCATTTGTTGGGTCCACCCAGAGGGATACCTCACAGGCCTCTGTGAGCATGACAGCAGGGTTAAGTTAGTAATTGCCTCGTTCTGGACAATGGCCTCTGGGGAGAGGATGGCTTCAGTTTGTCTGGAAGTCCTATGGTCTGGACTTTATTGGAAAGGCAGTTGACCTCTAGAGGATGATGAGGGGTATCCCAGTTCAATATGTGCCTGTCAAGGGTTAAGCATGACCTGCAGCCTCTGTCTGTCCATGATGACCCCTGATCTCAATTGTGGTAAAAGTCCTTGTTGGCGTCATTGTTGGGGTCACCCACATTGGTAGAAGCTGGAGTAGGGAGGGACCATGACAAAGCCAGCTTAGCAATTGTCAAAAGGTCTGGTTTCCTGACAACCCTGGGCCTTAAGAGGTATACGACTGTTTAGAACTGGGGCCCTCCAGTAAGAGTTGGCAGAACAGTTCTGGCCAATGTCCTTCCAACATCTTGAGTTCTTCACTCATGGGCTAAGTTACCTGTCAGAATTTCTAGAGAAAGGAAAGCCATCACAAGGAGTTAAGTTGCTATCCCTGCATCTCAGTGAGCCTGGGTCTTCAGTCAGCTCTGGATTGGGTCCCCAGACCCTGCCTATCCCTTCTCTAAGATGCTGGTCCTTAAATCTGGGAAGATACAGGGAAGCAGAAACAGACTTGGGAACCCAGGTGTCCCTCCTTGATATTAACCCCTGTTCCCCTTACTTGGCACTTCTCCATCCAGCCACTCGGCTCTGAGGGCTTCCATTTCTCTAAGTCCTGACTGCCTGTGACTTTTTCTCAGTCAGGTTCCTTTTGCAGCTCTTGGAGCACACACTACATGAGCCCATAGCTTATCCTTCCATTATTTATTCCAAACAGCATGTTTCCTTTTATCCAGAGACTAAGCATTTCCTTTTTATAGTTTAGCCAATATGGGGTGTGACAGATTTACTGTTGATCTGGCCAAGGAAAGACACTGTGTGTGTGTGTGTGTGTGTGTGTGTGTGTGTGTGTGTGTGTGTGTGTGTGTGTGTGTGTAGGCAGGCAGTAGAGCAGGGGAATAGGGAGAGGAAGACAGAGAGAGAGAGAGAGAGAGAGAGAGAGAGAGAGAGGGAGAGAGAGAGAGAGAGGGAGAGAGAGAGAGAGAGAGAAAGAGAGAGAGCTCTAATATTCCCTTTGCCACTTAACATAAACTGCACACATCTTGGATATTTTTTGAAGGTGTACAAGTGATGGAGGGCTGGGAGAACCTGGGTCCTCAGGACCCAAGCAGCCGTTGTCCATGTTCTGACCTGGTTTTCCTCCTGAGGGCTTTAGGAAGGCTAACAATCGGTCCTTCTCCTTTTCCCTAACATGTTCACCAGTGTGTGCCAACCCACACACCCACTAGCTGCTGGACTATGTTGGGATTCACGATTTTGTTCCAGAATGTCAATGCTGAGGTTGCTGGTACATGATCTTTAGTGAATACCAATCATCTATCTCTGGATGATCTACCAGACATGTTTATAATCCACTCTCCTTTCTGAATGTCTTCTCTTTTCATTGGGAGTCCTATTCCTTTACCCCTTTAGTTGTTAGCAATACTTGTCTTTCTAGTTTTTCACATTCTTCCACTCTGCTCCCATAATGGGTATGCTAACCAGGCATCCCTTTTTGCTTCCATAAATGCTGAGTCACTTTTATTGCATACGCTAGCCATGCATCCCTCAGAGAGGCTCATTTCCATCTTTGTTGAGGTTAGAATGCACATGTCTTCCTTGGAGTCTTAGGCTGTCCTCCATCCTTTGTGGCTTGTGGATTGCAGAAGTCAGCAACTAAGTTTTGGTATGATTTTGGCACAGGGATTTGTATATGATCCATATCCAAGCTTGATTTTTTTTTTTAAGAGCATCTTATTTCTCTTCTTGCCCATAGCTTGAGAGATGCTGAGTTTCCTTGCCATAGCTCCAGAAAAGCAGTTTCCTAGTGTCTCATTCAGGCAACCCTTCAAGAGTCTTTGCTCACCTAGGTGGTATCTACATGGAGGTCTGCCTCATAGAGGCCATGCCCGTTCTCGTGTGGACCTGAACTCGTAGACATCAGGAACTACAGAGCAGTCTGTTACCTGGAAGTCTCAACTGTAGACTTGTGCCTGTGTTTCTGACACTTATGTGTTCTCCTTTCCTTTCTGTAAGCTTGCTTTTTTATGTGTGTTCTGAGGGTGACGATCTCATGAGCTCAGTGTGCACAGTTGCCATAGCCTTTGGAATCCTCTTCCTGAGAACAAAAGATGGGAAGAAAGCTTCCAGTATGGGAACACCTTCCATTCTGGATAAGTCTGGTCATCATGGTGAAGGGGGTTTGACCCATTCTTCTGAGGGATCACTGAGTACAGTGACTCATGCATTCTGCCTTCAAGGCAATGCATTGGTGAGTACCCTCCAACTCTTTCTCACATTCAGAAGATTAAGTGAGCTCCTTTTTGTGGAGTCTTTAAACAGTGCTATGTGCTCAAGGAAAACTGATGGTTGCCACTGCTTTCTGGCTCCTGGTCAAGGATAGCATTGCCCTACTTTGGAAATCCATCTTACTCCACAGAAAACAATCAGTTAAGCCCTTAAGGAGATTTTTCAGAAGTTATCTATTGGTGGGTTGGCTCAGCAGGTTCTTGGCCCTTAGGTTTAATTCCCAGCACTAGGCAACCAAAAGGACCTTATGTGATGAGTAATTTCCAGTGGGGGATTGCTCCTGCTAATTTCATTTGGCCCTCTGCAGCAGACAAGTGCTAACGGGTGCTATCATAATTAGCACCCCTCAACTGGCATGGCTCAGTTGTGGAGCAACAAGAAAATAGTACCACGGATGTGAAATGGGAATTAGAGGGAGCCCAGTCGGACCTCTTTGCACAGATATTTCCTTTACAATCCTGGGTGGATGCACCTGAGCCTCTGCACCCAGAGAACTGGTTTTCACCAAGGCATTTGAGATGTGTGTGTGTTTGCAATCCCGATAGCACCTTAAGAGCTTTTCCTTACACAGAAGGGAAGTTCGCTTGCCTGTGATTTCTACCCGTGATTCTAAGTTCTAGTCCCCAGGATGCCCTGCAGACGTGTGCAGCCAGCCAGCTCATCCCCAGCTTGGGAGTGGTATCAGGACTGTGTGTGCCCATGGCTTATAGACAGGTCGTCTTCTGCACCTATTTGGCACGGTAGCCCTTCGGCCATACAGTGCAAACCTCTCATTGGCTGTGTGTGCTTTGTCCCTCAGGAGGAGATGGCTGAGCTGAAGGCCCAGCTCTATCTACTGGAGAAGGAGAAGAAAGCCCTGGAGCTGAAGCTGAGCACGAGGGAGGCGCAGGAGCAGGCCTATCTGGTGCACATCGAGCATCTCAAGTCCGAGGTGGAGGAGCAGAAGGAGCAGAGGACGCGGTCTCTGAGCTCCACCAGCAGCAGCGGCAAGGAGAAGCCTGGCAAGGTAGGGAGACAGGATGGTGCGGGGACACCCTCAGTGCAGGCATTACCTCGCCTTTACCTTGTCAATATGCTATTGCCTCAGTTTACTTGCTGGTTACATAGGCGTGAGAGGCCATAAGAAACCAAATCCACACTGAGAGGCAACATCTCCCATTGTATCCAAGTTCAAACATTTTCCCACATCACAGTCTCATCAGAGGAGTGGTCTGTGTACTGGTCTCACCCAGCATCTGTGTGCTCCTCATGACATCGATCGCTGGGTGGAGAGCTGTCCTCTCTGAATTAGCCCCCTGTGTTTATCTCCCTCAGACCTCGTCTCTGAGCAAGGAATACTAGTCTGCATTTATATGAAGAAAATACAGTTCTGCAGAAGTCAGGGGTCTTGCTAATAAAAACAGCAGCATGCAGTGTAAACCATACCTGGCCTACAGGCTACTTCTGGTATTCTCCACCACCCCTGCTCTCAGTGTCTCAGTAAGCAGGAAGAGAAGGTGGAAGGGAAGCCTTCTATTCATTTTGTATTTCTCTTCCGCACACGTCCATTGGAAAGATAGAAAACCACAAGCTTTCGAGCCTAATACATTCTATCCCTCACTCACTTGGGGAACTGCATGTTCAGCACATCATATTTAATTTTCCTAATATGCAGGCTCCCCCTGACACCAGTGTGCTCAGATTCAGGATTTGCAAGCATATGCTGACTGGCTGATCATGTAGATGCTTTCTCGAAGTGCAGCTGTAGGTACGGCAGGGCGTCTCCAGGAAAGTTGTGTGCTTAGGAAGGAAGGAAGGAAGAATGCCGTTGCTGCGTGGTGTGAACTGTTGCTTCTTAGGTAGCTAAGAAATCTGAAGCACGCCGCACCACCAGATGCAGTCAGCGTCTGCTTCCCCACCTCGCTCTGCAGATAAATCCATGATGCTCACAGTATGGCTCTTTGCTAAGCCAGGCATCCCGAAGCCCTGAGGAATCCCACCCATCCATCCACAGCATGGCAGGACCAAGGTGATCTGCTGTTGGTTAGGACTTTATGCTGGGGCTGATGGACAAAGGTGTTCACATTACAGTTACAGGATGCTCCTAAATGCAAGTTTCAGCTTCCAGTGTCAAGGCGAGGCCAGAGTCAGGATGGACAGGATGGACAGGACGGACAGGATGGACATACAGATTGGGAGGTTGAGTACAAGGTACCCTGAAGAAATGAGCTTCTGTCCCGGGTCCCCAGTAGGGAGTGGGAGCTAGAGTAAGGACTGCCAGGCCTTCAGTGAGGTGAGGCGCCAAGACCCAGAGGAAAAGGAGCTAGAAGGCTCAGCTTGCAGTGTTATCCCTATCACAGTGGGGAATCAGGGATGGGCTCTGGTGGGGGAAGGGTGAGGTTGACACAGCTCAAGATCTGGAAGATGCTATGCCAAGTGCAGTAGCTCTCGGGCAGGGGCCAGTGGCGGTGCTTCATGTCATCGTACCCAGGGTTTAAGAAGATGGTGCTTTCTGTCCTGTACACCTTCAGAATCTTTGCTTGGCCCTTTGAGCTTGCTGGTCAGTTTGGGACACGGCTTTTGACAGAGTACCCAGTGTCTGTCTGTGTATGTTCTTAGGGTGTGGCAGAAGGGACTCAGCGGGTTCTTGCCAAAGGCCCATGAACTGAACATTCCCTCACAGTTCTCCGTATTTATTTTGACTGAGAAGCACTGTGCCCTGTGGGGTGGCTTCAACACACAGGCCTTTCTCTGACAGGAAAGGCCAGCTGGCTTTTCCAAACATCTGCATAAGAAGGTAATTTATAAAGGGACCCAGTGCTTCTGGGTTTGTGCCTCTGTTTACTATTTCAGTAAAGTCTTCAATCTTAGGTATGTTTGCTAGAGGTGAGCCCCCCCCCCCCCCCAGTCTAGAGGAGGGACGCAAGCTTCTGGTGAGCAGGGCTGAGAGAAAATCCCTTAGGCGTTTTTTGTCCATCAAACCATCCCTGCTACAGCTACCCAAGCTGGATCCTAGTTCCTACCCACATTGCATTTGGTTTTCTGCAGTTCTTGTCCGCATGCATCAAATGTTATCACTTATGTTCAGCAAGAGGCACTGTGGGTGATGCAGGAAGCCCCATCTCTAAGGGTCTATAAAATACTAGCCAGCGCGTGGTGGCGCACACCTTTAAGGGCAGCATTTGGGAGGTGGAAGGGAGGGTGAACTTGTTTTCCTCTTCCTCACCTGAGTTTTATGAATGATTACATGGGACATAACGAAGCTTCCCCCATCTAGAGAAGGTGAGCTTTCTCTCAAAACAGTGGTATCTGTCATCAAGGACATGTATATGTATTTTCCTTCTAAAGAGGCATGGGATGAGAGGACTGGGGTTTGAGATTTGGATCTGTTAGCTTCTAGCTGGTAACTGGGCAGGGTAACCCCAGTGTCTTGGTTTCTTCCATGATGAATGAGGACAACAGAAGATAGCAGATCTGCCTGTGAGGGTCCTTCCTAGTGATGAGGAGGTAGCTGTGGCAGGCTTAGACCAGTGCCACTGCAGTAAGTGTTCCCCAGGGGCTTCCTCATTTGGGGCATCACCTGAAGGTCTGGGGCAGACAAGATGATCAGATTTGCTCCCTAGCTTTCGAGACCCAAGGGGTCTTTAGGCTTGGTTCGGCTGTCATATGCCCCACAGCTGGGATGGTCACTGAAGTGCCCCTGGGTTCTGGCTCCCATCTGACAACGAATATGTCTGTCCTCCTCAGGAGTGTGCCGATGCTGCCTCTCCAGCTTTGTCACTTGCCGAACTAAGGACGAACAGCGACAGTGAGCTGGCCACCGAGTTCGCCAATGCCATCCGACGGTAAGCAACTCTCACATCCTCATGTTGTTCCTTTCAGCTGTGAAGGCTTTCTGGCAAGTTCTCACGGCTGCTCATTCCAGCTCTCCCAGGATCGTGTGGGTCTGCCTGGATAGAAGATGGTTCTGTGTGTTTTACATGTGCCCCAACCTTGCAGGCTAGAAATGGATAACCCTGCCATTATGAAAAGGGAGTACTGGGTGTTGGCCTATGTACAGTCATTCCATTGGCAAGTAAGAAAATCTCTCCTTCCTGTTTTGCATGCTGTCACATTGGCTAGACCCTTCTAGATTTGGTAAATGAAATGATGGTAAGGAAACCAGGCACCCTGCCTTAGAGACATCTTCAGTGGGACTGTGCTCTGCAGCATCTGCAGTCATTGCCAAAGGACTTTATTTTCCCCAGCTCAATTCTTGGACACTCTCCTCCAACATTTCAGGGTGTCTTCTCCCAAATTCTGCTTCGTCTTTTCCAAAGAGAAAGAGATGCCAGTTCATTGAGACCAGTCTTCTACAGTCTAACTGCTTACACTTTCTATCACCCCCACTCCCCTAGTTGCTTTGGAGTCCTGAGCAAGTAACTGCACATATTCTAATACTCACATGAATCTATTTTTCCTTGTGTGTGTGTATTCCATTGGCACACAGTAATCACACATATTTGTGAAATACTGTGTAGTGTTTCATAGAGAGAACTAATCAGGTTTTGCAGCTCACTTAGTCTTTGGTTGTGTCTCCTGGGTGGTCCAGCTCATGTTTGTTTATTTTGGTGCTGAAATCATCTTTTTAAATGAAGTGACGTCCTCTTGCATCTTGGCGAGGATAGTTATTGGATTTATTCTTCAATTTCATCTTGTCCCTCGCTGCCTGTTCCCTTGGTACTGAGCTTTGATGTCACTTGCCTGAACTACTATTTGCTGTTTTGCTAAGCATCGTGGTGGTCGGACTGTGGGTGCCATGTCTCCCTGTGAGCATGCCTCCCCGGGGTTCTCTGAGATGCTATCTATCAAGTGTGTCAGTTCATCTGCTGGACTGTTTGTTCCTCCCGGCTGACAGTCGCTGAGCCTGCCTATCTGACCCCAGCTTCTGGCCCTGGCTTGTTGAGACAGCTGGTGCTTTGGTTGGGATCCTCCTGGCTCTCCTTCCCGTGACAGGGGCTCTCATCTGCATTCTCCATGAAAAGTTTCCTCTCTTAGGAAGAAGAAAACTGTGTGCCTTTCACTTTTCCTGCTTTCTGGTACACAGGAACATTAGTTGCTTTCCAAAAAGCTCATGGAGTTTTGCAGAATACTTTTTTCCATTACTCCAAGGGATCTGACTTGGGACGTTTTGACAGTGCACTCTCAGCTAACTTGACCCCACCCTGATCCCCTGTGTAGTTTATACCTGTGGACTCCCAGTCGACTGAAGTCAGCCTCATGGGGCCTTTTCTACCTTCCTGCTTTGCTCAAATTCACTCTGTCCTTCTATCCTTGTTGGAATGGTATTTTCCAAGTCTCTCTTGGGACGATGCTTCATTGTAACTGCTCAGCCTGGGGCAGGAAACAGGCATAGCAGGAGAATGCTTGAACAAAATGCTGTAACTTCCCTGTGCCAAAGAGGCGGATAGGAATCTATCCTCCAATTGGGGGAGTTATTTGGCTATTGTATCTGTAAACCGAGCTCCTACATTTTTCAAATTCCCAAAGCCCCAGAGGTTTTTGCTGGTATGAGTAGGGTTCAGGTTGTGCTGACTAAACATAAAGAGATTTCATTTATCCCCTGTCATGATGGATTTCCAATAACCAGCCCTAAGTCCGTTAGCATGGATTTCTAATCAAGAGCCAGATATACGGAGCCAAGAAAGAACCAGAGGGGCTGGAGGAAAAAGGAAAATAACGTAATTATACGATAAATATAGTTTCAGAATGGGAGTCATCATTGCACGAGGGAGCATAGTCCAGACAGACACTCCAAGACTGTGGTTAGGGGATGCTTCTAATTTTAAAACTGGAGTAGAAACAAACACCTTTTCGGAAGGTATCCGCACTATCATTAGCAGGCTGAGTGGCACAGGGCAGGTGGGATGCTGCCAATGTTTCCAGAAGTTCTCTTCTTTTGGAGCAGAGCATTGTGGGCCAGGCACTCTGCTGAGCAGAAAAATGTGGGTAGGAGTGAAGGGAAGAGCCAAGACCTTTCCTGAGGAGAGCCAGCCATTCCCAGGCATGCACTCGGCAATAGCGACATCTCTGTCTGAGTATCTGCCCCGTTCCCACCCAGCTTTGATTCCTGATAGGCCTTCATCACCGAGCCTCTTGGCATGTCTTTTTTCTTTTGGGGTATAAAACCAGAACTCAGGATAGTCCTGCATTTGGTCTGGTTTTGTGCCATTTCCATGAACATCTGTTGTGCTGTATTGCTTCTGGTATGTCCCCAAAGCCCCCTCCGGATGACTGGGTTTACAGTCATGTACAGGAGATGTTTTCTAACCTGGGTCACATTACTTTTACTGTGAACTATGAACACCTCCCTCTCTCTGAACCCAGCAGGCCTAGTAAGGCAGAGTGATCTTTCGAGCAAAGTGAATTGGGAAATGGCAGCCATGAGAAGGGAGTTTCCCAAGATGCCTCTTCTGTGGGCGCATGTTGTTTTCTGTGCAGGCTGCCCTCCAGTCCTGAGCACAGCAGAGTGGAGCTGGCTGCTTCATCTCCATCATCGTCATGGGTGCAGGAGCAGGTGCACAATAAGATTGGGGGCAGGACTTGTTCAGCAAAGCTGAGAGACCGCCAAAGCCACCCAGTAATACTGGGGAGAGGTTCTGTGTCTCTGTGTGAGAGCCTCACTGCATACAAATCAGAAAAGTCAGGTTTGCACCAAGAAGTGAGCCAAACCCACTCCTGCGTTTCATTCCGAAGACTCTACCTCCACGGTATGTTCCATGGGAAGATGGGACCCTTTGAGCTCCAGTGATCATACATCTGCCTGCAGAGCTCGGGCAAGTTATGTGCTGGTGAGAGGCAAACTTCCTCAGATCAGACCTGTGAAGTGGTGCTGTGCGCTGATGAGCTCATGATGATTCAAAGGAAGGAAGCTGTTCTTTCTCCACACCAGGAAGCAGGGACACACACACACACACACACACACACACACACACACACAAACACACACAAAGACTATCTCATGGCTCTACTGCCGGCAGCTGGAAGCAGAGGCTGCGCATAGGTCCTGCTCTCAGTCAGCTGAATACCTCCATGTTGACACCAGCAGAATACTTCCATATTGACACAAACATTCTCGGTCACCCGCCCACTCACATCTTCCCTCCTAATGATCTAGAATCACAACTTGGAAGCCACAGTGTGTCGTCCTCCCTTAGAGTCTCTTTCATCCTTCTCTGCGTGCTTTGCTTCCTCACCAGTTGATCAAGTGCTCGAAACTCAGTGTCCAGACGAGCCATTTGTCCCTCCTGTCGCTTTAATGTCCATTTCTGCTGAGAGTGCACTGGAGTGCTCCATCACCAGACCAAGGTGGTCTCTAGATCTCAAGGAACTTCCCCTCTCATGTTTCAAGGGCTTCTCCATCCAATCCGGCCATTCCAGAAAACTTCTCGTTCTGAGCTCAGACTCTAGTCCTCTTCCTCATCTTCTTCCTTCAGAATATCCAACCCCAGAAACTTACATCATCACTCATCACCCTGTGTATCTTCTCCCTGAGCCCCCAGTGGTACTAGGTACCCATCAGTGTCCTTTGGGACCCTTGGCTGTTGATAAGACTCTTAAATTTCAGTGTCTGAGTTGCAAAATCAACATATTTATGGAATCTTGGCCATGAGGGAGAATAGGGTCACTGTTTGTCTCAGTAGCTATGCATGAATATGGCCAATCTGGGTGGGAAGCTTTTCAACAGTGGCAGAATTTTCACCATTTTGTTAGTAGAACCGTTACTTCAAAAGATGCTTTGTAAAAAAATGTACATTTGCTGATGCTTCACACTCGGCTGATATATAGCAGCAATCAAGCACTAGGAGTGGTACCAAAAATTCCATAAAACGCACCCTGGATCTGCAGGATGTTAATTAAGTACAAAGTGGGCCCGTGGATTCGTTATCACTGAATTGCATTGCTGAGGGTGTCTAGAGGGGAGGCAAAGACTGAGGCTCACCCAAGGGGTGGAAGTAAGTGTTGCTGGAGTAATTGAGATTTCTTTTGTCACCATCTAGTGTCTTAAAAGCCCCGAGTTGGCAGCCCCACCTGGAATTGCATAAAGGCATAGAGAGCAGTGAGGAGGGCCCCATTTCATGGCAGTCATAGACAAGGGAGCAGTGTGCCAAGTTCATTTCTTGGACACTAAAAGCACATTCCTTGGGAAATCCGGGCCAAAGCACTGGCAGCTGTTCCTCACTGCAACTTCTGGCAACTCCAGCTACGCTCAGACAGCAGCCATAGAACATGGTTATCTGGGGACACTTAATCCTGGCTCTACAGGCCTGTGATCATAAGCAGAGCCCTTGTTCATTGCACATTCTACCTATCCCCCCTCGTGAGTCACAAGATGCTTCAGCAAGATGCTTAAGCACCCAGGCTCTGCTGATGCCTGAACACCAGCCAGTGCTGCCGCACCTGGCGGTAGGCAAGCGTCCTCACTGCGCCTCAGATTACTCATTCCTATAGTGAACACAACAGCAATGCTGATCTCAAAGGCTTGTGAGAGCTCCTTTTATCCTGGAAGAGAACTTAGAGACAGCAGTTCTCTGTTGCCAGGGTAGTCTAAATAGAAGGCAGTTAAGATTATTATGATGGTAGACATAAAGGAGAAAACGAGCAAAGGAAACGAACTAAGCCACAGTACATCTAGCTGCCAGGAAATAGCAAAGGGCTGTGGTATACTAAACTTGGGCCATTTGTCCTCTGTTGATGGAGGCTGGGAGGTAATATCTAAGCTGAAGGAAGACCAAGAGAGTTGGTAGGATGTCTCAGAACGAAGCCTTGAAAATGGAGAGGAGCCCACATCCATCCTTCCAAGTAGAAGCAGAAGGAAGAACCAGACAGAAGTAATCTGGCCCAATCTTCCATAATGAAAGAGACCTGGCTGCCCCGTGGAAGTCAGATCAGAAGGGTGTTGTCGGTCTGTGTATGGGAGGGGACTATCTGCAGAGATCTCTGGCCCAGCCCGGTTGTGGGAGGGTTAGAGCAAAGGGGAAAAGGCACGAGCAGGGAGGGGGAAGTGCCTCCCCTGCAGCTGCCACTGCTGTGGTGTTGCTGCTGCTCCTAGATGCTGCACTGGCTGCACCACTGCACCAAGCAGAGCTTGCTGGTGAGCGGAAGTGCAGGGGAGCTCCTGGTGGTAAAAGCTTCGGGAGAGCATTCTCTTCCCAGGCAGTGTAACAGCTCTGTGACAGATGCTCTCAGATGATGGAGTCATTCTCACACAACAGTATTCTTTCTGCATAGGAATATTATATACAGTTTTGGGGTGGGGTGGGTCTAACAGCAGGTGCTTCATACTGGCTTGACCTGCGATGTCTCATCTATATGAGAAGGGGATTGGGGGCACTGCCCCATGTGACTGATGGCCACAATTCTCTCTATGGGTGTGGGGGTGTGTGGCTACGTGACAGGGGCCTGGTGCCTGGTGCCTGGAGTGGCAAAGCTCCTAACCGTCCCTTTAGGGTCCCTGGAGCTTCAAGCCTTAGCTCAACCATACCAGGCTTCCTTTCATGGTCCATTGCCCCATAGGGTGCCAGGGTAGAAGCAGAGAAGGTGACTAGCAGGCTGCCATGCTTAGCAGGGTATGAAAGGATAGACCTGGTGGTGGTGGTAGAAGAAGTGACATAAAGTCAAGACTTGGGACGGAGTCTGATGATGAATGTAGGTAGATGATGGAAAGGAGGTCTGTCTACAGCTCTACACACGGTAATAATGGCGTTGGCGTTGCCATTTGCCAACCATGAGAACTGTGGCTTTGGGTGTAATTTCATAAGTTCTCCTTTGGAAATTAATTAGTTAAATTAATTAAATTAAATTAATAATGGATGCTAAGTGGGAGGTGTCCAATGGGCGAGCCCAGAGATGTGAGGGAAGGCCTGGAGATCAAGATTCTGCCAGATTTAGGAAAATAAATGATAACAAACTTAAAGAAAGGGTAAGAGATAAAATCTAGTTTGAGCCAAGGTCCTAAGTAATTACCAATATTCAGAAACAAAGGTTAAAGGAAAGACAGTACCAGGAAAAGAAAAGAAAGAAAGGCAAAGATGGCCCCTGGAGCACTGTATTGATTAACAGCCGAGAGTTCATGATGCAGGGACTGTATGTGGATGTGGTCTTGCAAGCCATTTCTGTGGAATATAATGCTGACTGGGGCCAGAGTACTTGAAAAGTGAGTAAGACAGGAATTTCATGGGCAGACAATTCCCTGAGGAATCCCAGTTTGTAGGTGTGTGACTGTGAGCCCCTGCTGTTTGGTCCACATTCAGTTCTTATGAATGGCTAAAGCCACTCAATACCTCATGACTGGATAGTGGCTTACCCCAGAGACTGACTTGAATCACAAATTACTACTACTGGCCATCAAAGAGGACACTCAGTTCTGCTTGTACACAGAGATGTGATTCTGATAGCCAGTCTGCGGGCAAGTCTTTCCTCTGGGGACTACTTACCAGCCCTACCCCTCCTCCATCTTATAGGCCAGCTGACTTGCCTTTCCTTAGTGTCCTGATACTCCCACCTCTTAAATGCCTTGTGGGTACCGTGCTCCTTAGAGCTGTGACAACACACACCAAGCCCAATCACTTTCTGTGTGAGGAGTTAGAGAAGGGACTGAAGGAGCTGAGGGGGTCTGCAGCCTCATGGAGAGAGCAACAGTGTCAACAGGCCAGACCCTCTCCTCCCCCAAGCTCCCAGGGACTGGACCACCAACCAAAGAATACACACATGTGGCAGAGGATGGCCTGGTTGGACATCAGTGGGAGAAGAGGCCCTTGGACCTGAGGGGGTTCAATGTCCCAGTGTAGGGGAATGCCAAGGCAGGAAGGCAGGAGAGGGTGGGTGAGTGGAGGAGCACCTTCATAGAGGCAGGGGGAGGGAGGATGGGATAGGGGGTTTCCAGAGGGGAGACCTGAAAAGGGGATAACATTTGAAATGTAAATAAAGAAAATATCCAATAAAAGAAAAAAAATCTTCATGTAAACTAAAAAAAAAAAAAAAAAAAAGGTACCGCCTTTAATGATCATCAATAGTCTGCTTTTTTTGGTGAGGGCTAAATACTGGAGTGGGGGAGACTGATAATTGAAACCTGGACTGGATGTCGGGTCTTTGTGTCCTGGTCCATATAGTTATAGCTATTCTGTTTTTAATTAGTGGTAAGAGTGCCCGGACCACAGCAAACAAAATAATAGCAAGAAAGGAATTGTGCAATTCCAGGCAGTCCCCAGAACACTATGAATGCATTCCTACAGAGGGGAAATTTATATTTAATTTCCTCATGTGTGAAGCCTAAGAAATTGCTTGAACTGGCATGCAGTTTTACATACGGAAACCATATCCATTCTCCCTTTTCTGATGGCCAAGAATGTTGAGTTGGAAACTAGAATGAACAGGACATTAATGGTCGAGAGTTGGAAGTGACTGAGATAGGCGATCTGATTCTTAGAGTTCCAGGCCATCCCACGAATGGGAAAACAGCCTGAGAAGTTTCTTTAATCTTTGAGAAACTTGACCCACAAAGGAATTTCAGGTCAGGTCAGTATGCAGCAGAATTTGAAATTCTATAAAAGCCATTTTAAGCATAAAGGTTAGTTCTCCTAACTATAAATGCACCCAGAAAGACATACCTAAGTTTGGTATAGGCTCACCAAGGTAGAAGAGCAGAAAACTAGACATACCTATCCAGTTGTGGGTCCAAGCACCTCAGAGGAGTCATAGTTGTCTCCGTGTTAAGCATGACTATCATCTTGGTTCCTCTCAACTTGCCCCACTCCCATTTCTCTGTGTTTGGTAAGTGAGATTACAGGGTGACCCCGAATACTTTAGGACCACACTCTGATCAGGGAAAACAAATATTTGGGGCTTTGAGGGTTTTTCGAGTCTGTGGCTGGAATAGGAAGTTTCAAGCAGTTGTTAACTGTGCTGAGTTCTTGATGCTTTGTCCACAGAAAGCTTCAACCCAATGGCTGGGTGTAGGGCCCCTTTCCCTTCTTAGGTCCCTATAATTCTGTCTACCATTATCTAAGTTAGAAGTCACACACACACAAACACACACACACACACACATATATCACTAAAATTTTCTAGATTCTACCTTAAAAATGCAAAACACGTAAAATTAATTTTAATAGCACACATTGTAGCTCAGGGTAAACACTTGCCCAAGATTCAAATCCTAACTTTGTTCCCTTAAATATGACTGAATATCACTATTATATTTACCTCAACATAATATTTTTGGCATGTTATGAGGCTTTACAAATTCAGGTATTTTACTTTCTTATCACCGCATTTTCAAACTGCGATATTCATTTTATACTTACCTGGCGTCTCTCGGCTTCCACACTAGATAAACAGTGCTACTTCGGTGTAGCATTTGTTGGGGTTCCGACAACTGATCTATATACCCTGACTCTTACTACAGATTTGTCCCTCTCAAAACAGCCAAATGCACCCAGGTTCAAGCTGTAGACTCTGTTTTGCATCCTCAAATAAGTGAAGTGATGTAGTTCTCCTGGATGTCTGCACTTCCTTTCCTTCAGGTAGATATCTAAGTGGCCCTGGGGCATTACTTCTGAGCTCCCAGAGCTGATAATGTTCCGTATCACCCCAAGTTGAGGATGGGCAGGTCTGAGAGCTTCTTTGCTTTTTTTGGGGGGGGGGGGGAGTCCTGCTCTGCTGTAGAGTTTGCTGTGTCCATAAAGTCCCTCCCAAGTATCAGGGGAAAAAGCCCTTTGTTGGCAGCAGGTAGAAAAAGATGGAGGCGGCAGCGACGGTGTCTCTGTCAAAGGTTCTTGTTAATTTCTTTGAGCTGCTGATTTTAGTTTTAGTTTCTTCACAGGTTCTTCTTCCCCTTTTGTACAACTAGCTTTATGACCTGTGTGGTATTCACACCACAACATATGTATACACAGATGCAGTAACATTTTTATAGGGAAAGAAAAAAAAACTAGTAACAAAACATAAACAAGCAACTTTTCAGCCAAAGAGGGATGAAGGAGCGCCCCTCCTGTATTCCTAGCCTTGCACCAGCTGGAGAGTGGCTGCCTGGAAGGCATGGGCACTGAGGGAGGCCCTCTCTTCTAGTAGGGGATACTACTACTCTGTGAGTCCAGTGTAAGACATAGCTAAACCAGATTTCCTAGAGGCTACTTGTGCTCAGGATAAATATTCCCCAGTGATGGGCAGAAATGCAGCCTCATTCCCACCTGCCCCGTGGTCAGCCATCTTGTAGCTAAGGCCAGCGGAAGGACCCAGTGAAGAATGAATCCGTACACCATAGGCTGGTTGGCATTCTACCTTTACACCTTACTCAAGGGTTGGTGTTGTGAATACTCCCTCCATTCATCCATCAGTCTGGAGAGGTCAAGTTGCCCAGAGTGCAGAAATGTAAAAGTTTAGGTACTAAGGAAACCAGGAAGGGAAATGAGGGTCGGAATCACAGGGGTGCCTAGATGTAGACTCCCGCATCCTGAGGTCACAATGGGTACAGCCATCTGAGTATCTGTATCCCAAGCATCCTAAGCATCTCTGAAACCACTTAGTGATTCAAGAACAGAAAACCCTGTCTTGCCTGGGTTCCAAAATGGGCTTGCTCACATACCATACAAAAATGTTCTAATCATACAAAATTCAAATAGCAAAACTTGCTGCTAACGCTTCAACCACTGTTGAATCTGTGGTAGGTTTTCTAGCCTATCACCACAATACATCCTATTCCTTTTTTTTGTTTGTTTTGTTTTGTTTTGCATTTATGTATCAAAAGACTAATCTTGACCACAAAGATTTCAGACTCAACCAATTTTGCCCTACACTTATTTTTTTTAATTAGGTATTTTCCTCATTTACATTTCCACTGCTATCCCAAACGTCCCCCATACCCTCCCCCCCAACTCCCCTACCCACCCACTCCCACTTTTTGGCCCTGGCGTTCCCCTGTACTGGGGCATATAAAGTTTGCAAGTCCAATGGGCCTCTCTTTCCAGTGATGGGTGACTAGGCCATCTTTTGATACATATGCAGCTAGAGTCAAGAGCTCCAGGGTACTGGTTAGTTCATAATGTTGTTCCACCTATAGGGTTGCAGATCCCTTCAGCTCCTTGGGTACTTTCTCTAGCTCCTCCATTGGGGGTCCTGTGATCCATCCAATAGCTGACTGCGAGCATCCACTTTTGTGTTTGCTAGGCCCGGGCATAGTCTCACAAGAGATAGCTATATCAGGGTCCTTTCAGCAAAATCTTGCTAGTGTATGCAATGGTGTCAGCGTTTGGAGGCTGATTATGGGATGGATCCCTGGATATCTCTAGATGGTCCATCCTTTTGTCTCAGCTCCAAACTTTGTCTCTGTAACTCCTTCCATGGGTGTTTGTTCCCAATTCTAAGAAGGGGCAAAGTGTCCACACTTTGGTCTTCGTTCTTCTTGAGTTTCATGTGTTTTGCAAATTGTAACTTATATCTTGGGCATTCTAAGTTTCTGGTCTAATATCCACTTATCAGTGAGTACATATCATTTGAGTTCTTTTGTGATTGGGTTACCTCACTCAGGATAATGCCCTCCAGGTCCAACCATTTGGCTAGTAATTTCATAAATTCATTCTTTTTAAAAGCTGAGTAGTACTCCATTGTGTAAATGTACCACATTTTTTGTATCCATTCCTCTGTTGAGGGGCATCTGGGTTCTTATATTCTCTTCCATGTCAGTGCATGCTGATCTGAATTTAGGCAGATTTTTCTTTATTCTACAGATATTCCAGTAAAAGAGATAATTGATTCAAACACTTCCCTAGTCTTTGTGAGCATGCCACAATGTGCTGTGCTGGGGTGGTCAGAAGACAATGTAAGAGTGAATTCTTTACTTCCACTGTGTGGATTCTCAAAGCTGAACTTAGGCCATCAGGCTTGGTTTGATAGCCAGTGCTTTTACCCTCAGTGCTTTTACCCACAGTGCTTTTACCCACTGAGCTAACCTACCCGTCCGTCTGTCCTTAATTACTGTAATGAAAGCTGAAGTGATTCCATCTTAATGGATATGCCTTTGTTAGAGATGCTTGCTTAGCCCAAGGGATGTGTGCGTCTTCTGCTAGTAGTTTAGATGTGACTAATCCTAAGAGGCCTACAGATTAGCCAGGGTGATTTCACCTGCCCTGCAGAGCAGAGAAGCTGTGCTCCTAAACCCATCACTCTTAACTTTCTGTGCTCTGAAACACTGATCCTTGGCCAGCTACTCTTGCCTCCTTCCTACCTGATGGATGGTTGCTGCTGTCTCTTTTTGATACAGGGAAAAGAAGCTGAAGGCCAGAGTCCAAGAACTGGTCAGTGCCTTGGAAAGACTAACCAAAAGCAGTGAAATCAGACACCAGCAGTCAGCAGAGTTTGTTAATGACCTGAAACGGGCCAACAGGTAAGACCCCGGTGCACCCCAGTGCTCCCCCAGCACAGGGAAGATCTTCCCCGAACTCTCGTGGGAAATGACTGTACAGTATTAAGTCCTAATACAGCCAACCAGAAACCCAGAAAGTTAATGATGAGCTCCATTTCCGATTAGATGGGCCTAGAACAATGAAGCCTGTTGTGGCCTCTCCTTCACATTGCCTATAATAGATTCTGAGAAGTCAGGGGGAAAAATAAATCTATTTTTGAGCCAGTGTTTTCAGTTGGCAATCAAACCATCTATTGGAGTAAAACTCCATTCAGTGGCACATTTTAGGGTACTTTAGACTTTAAGAGTTTTAAACATTTGGGGTACATGATTTTAAAAAAGGACTTCAGACTCTTTGTGCCTGTAAGGTATCTATTACTACTTCTTAGAAGCTAAACCTGAGACAGACTTTTAAAAGTTTTTATTCATTTACAAAACTCAAACTTAGTAGATATCACATTTTTTATGAAAAATACTATCTATCAAATTGTAACTAGAATGGCATTTTAGTTTTGTAAATATCACTAGCTTACTAAGGCACCTGGATTTTACAATCCACTCTGCCATCAATTTAAGACACGCGCCCCCCCCCCCCCAACCTCGAATGAGATTTTCGGACTCCCAGAAGGGTCTCTGTCTCTCTGTGTGCGTGTATATCTCCTCCCTCAAGTCACTCTTTAGAAACTCCAGCTCATGGTAACACAGTAGACCTGAAGGGACCCAATATCCTATTTTGGAGCAAAAAGAATATGGAGACATAGCTGGGCTCATCTACAGTAGGCCTAGGACCAGAATATAAGCCCATATTCTTTAGCTGATAGCATTTTCTTATAGCCCAAAGCATTAGAAAGTTGGAGTATAGACTTCTGCCCCTGTCCTGGGTGAGATAACACTTTATGTAACTCATACTTGACCATCTGTAGCTAGCAGTCATGAAACAACTATCCCTAGTAAAATTTCTAAAATTTAGCAACCTCTTTCTTATGTTTTGGATGGGGCCACTTTGGGCTGTTGGCTAACTCTTACTGTGTTAGGTGTTGGGTAACTCCTCTACAGCCTTGGCCTGGATAAGTCTGCTTAAGCCAAAATCCTAGACCTGGGCAGCTTATCTCTGGACCTTGGATTCTTCCTGGAGAGGCAAACCAAGCTCTTCAGAGCAGTGCTCTCGACCTGGTGACCCAGCTCGAAGCACAGGGTATCACTCATTCCTTGGGATGAATCTTTCCTCCTTTCCCTCTGTTCCCACACAGCAATCTGGTGGCTGCTTACGAGAAAGCAAAGAAGAAGCATCAAAACAAGCTGAAGAAGCTGGAATCTCAGATGATGGCCATGGTGGAGCGACACGAGACCCAAGTGAGAATGCTCAAGCAAAGAATAGCCCTGCTGGAGGAAGAGAATTCCAGGCCACACACCAACGAAACGTCACTCTAACAGGCACTCTGGCACCAAAGTTGGCTAACCTGGAGCAGCTCTGGAGTCCTCAGAAGAGGAAGGGCCCAGAGAAGGAGGGACTGTTGGGAGAAGAGTGGAAAGGTTGCATATAGGTCACGGGCTCCACCCTGGGGGGCGTGGTCACGACGGCACTGTGGATTATGTACCTATGTACTGGCTCCAGCTGCTCTTGGCTTGGCCACAAAGGGTGTCCACAATGGCTCCAGCCTCAAGATTAGCCACAACTTCTTTCAGAGTTCACCATTCCAGTTCTCAACTGTTCTGTGCAGTAGTGGAAATCCAGGCATCTGTGGATTTCCAAGTCTACCCATCCCCACCCCTGCCTCCTTTTTTTTTTTTTTTTTCCCATAGGTTGTTGACTTTTCTTTTGACACCTGGATTTCTTCCTGCCTCTTCCAAGGGAAAAGTGACAGTGTTGTATGTCTCCAGTATCTAGGGCTGGCGGCTTCCTGTAGCAGGCTCTGCTTTTCGGGTCCCATGGTACCAGATTCTTGAAATAAGGTCATGAAGAGTTAGTAGTTGGGAGTTACAGACCAAAGGATACACAAAGTGTTGCCACCGAGCATCCCAGACACAGTGCAGCTTCAAATAGAGCAATGCCTGGGCTGTGTGTAGACCGTTGTGCTCTAGACCAATAAAAGCATCTTCCATTTTTATTTTAGAGGCAGGGCTCAGATTCCCTTCTAGCAAGAGTAAAATTTAGAACACTCTTGATTTATGTAGAGAAGCCAATATTTTACCATGGGTTTTTTTCCAGAACAGAGAAAAAAAACAGTATTCGCTCTCACCCAGCCCAGGGCACTATAATAGCTCCTATTTTGAATCAAAACCTAAGCCACTTTTGAGCATCTGTGGGCCCTGCCTCCCTAAAGGCAAGAGGCTTGGTGACCCTTACTGTTGTACAAAATTGTTCCCACCTATTTAACAGCGCGCCACTAAACCTTTAGCCTCTGACTGGATGAGGGAATGGCCGACAGGCTTCCTAAGCTAACCGGTGACTGGGAGGCAGGTTCCAAGTACCTGAACTCTGGGAGGTATTCCAGACTCATTTAGTTCCTAGTATAGCCTTTACTGTTTTGCCTTCTGCTGTTCATGGGTACAATTACAGAGCAGCTTGGCTTTTTAGCTTTTTCCCCCTCTCCTGTAGCCCCTAATACATTCATCTGCTCTGAGAAATGGGTCCAACTGCCCTGGTTACCTAGGTGAAAGATGCTGCATAAATGGCCATGTTGTTGCTGTAGACTCCTGGCTATGGGTGGGTGTGCTTTCAGAAAGCAAACACAAGTTCCTCAGCCTCCTGGGCAACAAGGAAAGATATTCTGGCCTTCTCCTATGACAGAGACAGACAGACAGACCCAGAAGCTCAACAGCTCTTCCTTCTCAGACCAGTGCCAAGCCCTTCATCTGGCAGAGTAACACCAGCGTGACTGGTTTGAGTCAAGGCCTGGCTTGTGCGTGCTGACGGCTTTCTAGCCTTCTGTTGATAGAAGGCTAGAAACACCAGTGATGTTTTCTGTGTTCACCTTTTGAGGTAAAGTTGTATTTGTTATGCAGAAAATGTGTAGGTAAAAACATCTATGACCTCTCTGCCACCCCAAGAATTGGTAAAATTAGCTTTCAGTTTGTCTGTCTGTTTCCAGCTATGCTCAAAAATGTCTGCCCCCTGAGCAAACTGGAATAGGCATGGCTGTCCTGGAGACACCACGGTCCAGGTAAGGGATGCTTGTTAGACTTCCTGTTCTGACCATCCGGATGCAATGATGGACAGCAGGTGATGCTCTGAGTGATCAAGAGAATGCTCAGATGCAAGTTAGGAAGGGATGACAGGCTGCCTGCCGAGGTTTGCTCCCTCCCCACAGCCTGAAAAAAATCCAAGAACCCTTACTTCTAGGTCCACAGTTCCTCCGCAGGGAAGCCCCGAAAGCAATGATCCTACCTGGCCTTAGAGTCTGCGTTTCTAAGTACATAAATATATGGTGACTTGGTGAAAACGTTGGCAATGTCCAGTTTTTTGAATAAATGGGAAAGGGCTATACAACCTTTTCCTTGTAACTGTCGATGTTGGTTGAGGGTGAAGCAAGAAGACATTTGCTTATGTGAATTATGGAAGCTACTGAACTGCACTGATTAAATACATGATAGCAGGTGCCTAGGTAATTTTCCTTTTTGTTTAACCGGGCGCTTCCTGAACCAACTTTTAAATAGGAAATGGTTTCTATTAACATGTCTATTCAGGCAAACAAATTATCTTGATTCTAATTTGTATGAGGTTAAAAAAACCTACTGTAGATCTCTGTAGGCAGTCACCTTTCCTAATCAAAGCCAATTTTGGTTCATCAAAAATAGGCAGAACAAAAAGGCCCATCAGGAACCACTTCATAGTTTCCTTGGACTGTACTCCCCATTCTGAACTGAGGTGGATAAACTCAACTCGGGCAGCGGGAATAGGCAAAGGAGACATCTATCTATGACTGGCTCTGGTACACTGCAACCAAGCCCAGGTATATCCGCCAAGTGTGCCTTGCCTTGTGCCGGTAAGAAAGCCTCCACTAGAGTCATAATAAAGGCTGTCATGTGATCAGACAGTTGAGACCTACCCTTCTCCCCCGTGTCATACTCCTGGTGTACATGAGTGCTCAGTGTCCCCAGTGGGACCTTCCACTCACTCCATTCTGTGCTGATGATATGTACGTGCCTGAAACTGGATGGTACCTTTAACTGACACTTAGAAAGCTTTTATTAGCTTAAGTGCGCATATCCTTCCAGATGCATGTATGCACAAGGTCTTCCTCAGTACCTGCAGCAGAACTTTACAAGGGCTTCAGAGAACTCTAAATTAGAGCTTTGGCAGGGTTCTTATAAGGAAGAGCAGGCCGAGCCACACAGCCTTAGGTGTTTATTCTAAAAACTGTTAGAAGAGGCTTAATAAGGACCTTGCCACCGTGAGGGAGACCTGGAAGTCTTCTAGTTCCTACATACAGACATTACCTTAACAGAAAGGAAATGCTTTTCAGTTTTTTTTTTTTTTCTCCATCATTGGCGTGGACCAAAACTACCAGGCTTCTGTATTCTATACATTATGGCCCACAAAAAACTCTACGCAACAATATAAAATGTTAGAGCTGCCAAGAGTTAAGGTTTTATCATGTTCAAAGAGAAAAGAGTGTAGAGAAAAGCATGAACCCCTCGCTCTGCTCTTATTGGTCCAAACACTTCCTTCTGTAAATGCTTTCGGTGATAAATGTTTGATTGGGTGTACGTCCAGTCATCATATGAACACAGTGCCCTAAGAGCAATCACGTTCACTAAGTGTACAGTGTCACCGACTGAACGATGCTCAGTGTTTTTAGAGCCCAACAGAGAACAAATTCTTTGTTGGCTAAAATTTCTGCCCTGATCTTCATTAGGGTATAGTCCTCGTGAAGAGCGGGGATGGGCAAACGTCCAAGAGCTTCAGCACCAGTATTTTCCTTCTGCGGCACACTGCAGATATAACTGGGGAAGAAATCAGCAACTGACTTTGTTTAGCCAATGTAAAGCAGGAATGGCTTGCTACAAAACCCACCCCCACCCTTGAAGTGTTCTCGCAATGGAACCCCCATGTTTACACAGGTCAGCTCTGAACCCACGGCCTCCCATCTCGATTCACTTTCTTTCTTTCTTTCTTTCTTTCTTTCTTTCTTTCTTTCTTTCTTTCTTTCTTTCTTTCTTTCTTTCTTCCTTCCTTCCTTCCTTCCTTCCTTCCTTCCTTCCTTCCTTCCTTCCTTCCTTCCTTTCTTTCTTTCTTTCTTTCTTTCTTTTTTTTTCGAGACAGGGTTTCTCTGTAGCCCTGGCTGTCCTGGAATTCACTTTGTAGACCAGGTTGGCCTCGAACTCAGAAATCCGCCTGCCTCTGCCTCCCAAGTGCTGGAATTAAAAGTGTGCGCCACCACGCCCGGCTTCGATTCATTTTCTAATCACCTTTGTGTTCATCTCAGATGCTGTGACCCCAGCGAAACTGAGCACGCTTGTAGAGAGGAAGATATTTTCATATGGGCAAACATTACAATTTTGGTAGTCCAATATAATACGTGGTCTGATATTTTGAAGATGTGTTCAAAAAGAAAAAGCTGCATCCCAGAAACAAGAGTCACTGCTGGGTAACACCACCCTTGATTATTTGATCTTCCAAGTCTCTCATTGCTAACTACCCCACGTGCCCGCTCAGCAGCACGGAGCGGGTTCTGTAGAGAACTCCACGAGCACGCAGATGCTCTACCATTCGTTCTCCTCTCCATGGCTGAACTGTGGAAGAGGTTGGTTGTAGAGTCCACAGTGTTCCTGCCGGACACCTACCTTCAAGAGCCCGGTAACAATAAGTTTGTTAGGACCTGATGCAAAGATTACAAATGTTCACTTCGATTTCTAATCTGCTTTTAGACATAATGTTAACTTACTTTGCATGAAATTTAACTTTTTTATCCATTGAAAATGTGCTTTTTATACCACTTGAATTAGAAAACCCTGCTTGAATGTACTGCTTCTGAAGCACACGTGACTGTGTTTGCATCTGTCAGTGATGTTCTGCTCGTATGGAAAGTGTCATTTGAAAGTGGCTACTAAACACTGTTCTATACCTTGTAATTTTTAGACTCACTGTAGCTTTAAATGTTTCCAGATGCCTTTGGTTTTTAGCTGCTGTAAAATAGCTAATTTGTGTTATTTGATATAGAATTGTTTAAAAAAAAAAACTCCATTTATTTATACAGAGACATTTATAATATTTTACAAACGTTCTTATATTCTGAATAAATATTTCTAATTCCATTCTGTATTTGGATTTAATTAAAGAGAAAGGATGTAGGAGCTAGATGTAAGATGACGATTTCAGATCAAAAGAACAAAAAAACCACAAAATTCTCATTTATCATCAATTTTTATTTGGTTGTCTTCACATACAGCATAAACAGAAGTTTCTCTACTGAAAACAGGAAAAAAAGTTTCAAGAAGTCTAAACCTAGGAGATAGCAAGCAGTTTCATAGCACATCAGGAGTGTCGAAACACAGACTTTCTGCTCCATGGAAAGATGACAACATAGTTACGTAGCTGAGGACTCTCCTGCCTGAGAGGGAGGGGCAATAGGACACTCTGCTGGACATTCTGCCTGGTTCTGGCTCAAGCCTAAGAACCACTGCACGTTACAGGTCGGATTTTTATCTCCTGCCCACCACTGTACTGCAGCTTAAGAGCCAAGCCGACCTGAGATAAAGGTGACATTCCCACAGGCCACTTTCATCTCTGAATAAATTCTACCTTTTATATTTCTATGAATGCGAACAACTTCTCATGTTTATCCTATACATTCCTAGCCTTTCTGGTCCAGAGTAATAACCAGTAACAGCAATGACTTTAAACAGAACAGAACCAAAGGCAGAGCAGTAACTGTGCCCAAGCAGCCCAGTTTATGGGTAATTCCTTACAGACAGAGTTAGAGCAAAGCTCACAGTATTCGACAGAAAGCCAGCGTGGGTGGCCTTCCATCACTGTCAGTGCATTCTTTACAGTATGGTTTTAGCTCCTAAACTAGTGTGCATCACACTGAAAAGCTGTTAGATGTTACAGCACAGGTGTCGGGTCACCCCACATCTTTGGAAGGGCGGTGGGTGCTCCAGCATCACTAATTCACAGACCCGAGTCACTAGAAATTTATGAGTTACATCGATGTAGGTGAAAAGCAGTTCCAATTATTCATAAACACCAAACTTGGGGGAGGGGCTCACTAAATAAATGTAGCACTAAAGGATGTTGTCACACTACAGTAAACCCAACGAGCTATTTTGGGGGTTCCTCTTTGGTTTCCCTAAATGTTTGACTAATAACTACAGTAAAGCAAATACTTTCCTATTATCATAGACATAATCATGTAAAGGATTTGCTTACATCTTTCTCCCAATAAAATATAAAGCGTCGTTATAAGTCTGGCAGAGATTCTATGTTAAATCATTTTATATAAGACAAAACCAATTAATGAAGAAACAGTTTACAAATCTACTTATTCTGAAGCCTAGGTTTTTCACTGAATATTGTATCATTAATGAAGCAATTTCACCAAAATTCATGTACCAGCTTTTTGTAGCTTCTATGACTCTGCATGTTTACAACTTTCCCAGACATACCTAGAATTAAACTGTTTGAAAACTACACTGTTTAGGAACATCAGGTCTTTACAGCAGAGTGTAAACTACTACAAACCAAAGACACAGTGCATAAAAATATCCAAATTTTATTCACTTTTGCACCCAAACTATGCTTCAATTTTGTTAAACTTACCCCCGCCCATTTTCCACCCACAACACCCCCCCAACCCCACCCCCAACCCCTGCCTCCAGACAGGGTTTCTCTATGTAGCCCTGGCTGTCCTGGAACTCACTCTGTAGACCAGGCTGGCCTCAAACTCAGAGACTCTCCTGCCTCTGCCTCCCAAGTGCTGGGATTACAGGTGGGCATCATCTCTACTGGCCTGACCTAAGACTATCCAAATTAAGAGAATATCACTTAAAATAGCTAAATACATGAACATTCATGAAGATTCATTACGGTTTCATTGAAGCCAACAGATTATTTGAATTATACATAAGTCTAGTAAGTCAATACTCATTTTTACAACTACCATAAGATTTAAAACTTATCAGTAAATATAAAAAAATAGTTTTCAAAAACTAGAAGTTAATGGTTTCACTGTTTTGCCCTATTTGCTGAACTGAAAAAAAAATTACTATTTACACAACAGAAGTGAATTGTCTCTTGTCCTAATTTCAAACAACATGTAAAATGAAAGGCTCAGCTCCTTCTTGGATTCTTGCATTTGACACTTAACAGTAACTTGTGAGACATTCAAACACAGCCTAAAATGTGCTGCACAGTCACAGTGAAATGCAGAGTCCTGCAGGACCAGCCCATGCTCTCCCAAGGCACCGTGCACGTCACGTGTCCTATCCACTGCCGCTCACACTCCACAAGTATTACTGCATCTCTCCAGCCACGGCCAGCGTCGGACACCGACCTCATGGCCGCGCCTCTGCTTGCATTCGCGCCTCTGCTGAGCACTGCAAAGGCTGTGCTAAATGCCTTAAAGCTTGAGAAATGGCTTTTAAAATGTCCAACTGTGTCCCAAATGCTTCACCAGTCTAGAGCTACCGTTTTACACATTTGGATCAAATAATTAAAATTAGAAAGCACCCTACCTTCTACTTTAAAAGCTCACTATCCTAAGAACTGAGTGTTAGGAAATGCTGCCCGTTCCACTCTAAAGCTACCAACGAGAACCTCAAAGTGTTTTCTGTGCTCCCACACCAATTTCACAGCTATAGACACTGACTTGAGAGAACACAGCCCTTTTATCTACTTGAGGCTCAGGAGTTAAACTTACAGCAAATTCTCATGGTGTCAGATGTATTAGAGACGTAGCACAAACAAAAAGCCTGAGAAATACTGAAACAGATGCTCAGAAAAGGACACTTAACAAACTAGTAACAATATCAACAAAACCACCCCCGCCCCCTAGCTGACACACTTACCTTCCACCAAAGAGCTGATGTCCACTAGGAGGACCAAGTCACACCCTGAAACTGATACTCCTGGGGTTCCTTTTCCCAGAGGGCCCTTAGTCAATCCTGCCCAACTAGTCACATCTTGAGGTGAATTCCTTTTAAACTGTGACAGAGACACAGACCCAACCCCTGTGCTACACTAAGACTCCAGATTAATGTAATCTCTTTATGGATGGCTTCAAATTAGATATTCCACTCTGAACATGTCTCAAAATGAAGCCTCTGAGCTTTAACACGAAGTACAAAGATGTATACAGGGAAAACCTAAACAAACAACCTTCCTGATGAACTACGTTGACAGAAATGCCCTTTCATCCAGTTCTACCCAGGAGGGTGGGCTGAGTCTCCATTATTCAATGGCTGTAGAGTACTTCAGTGACAAATGCTGTTTGTCACAAGGAAAGTGCTGCCAGCATTTGCACATGACTGTGCAACACTCTGGGCTACCTTGTTATCAACAACAGAGAGGGTGAGAGCTCTGGCAGAGGGCCTGGGTTCCATTTCCAATTGCTCTGAACCCCAGTTCCGGGGGGTGGAGGGGGGCGGGTTATCCGACACACTTTTTCTGACCTCCCTGGGCACCACAGGCACACATGTGGTATACAAACAAATATACAGGCAAAACATACATACACATTAAAAACAAATTAAAGTAATGACAAACCAAACAAACAAACAAAACCCAAACTCAGCCTAGAGCTTGACAGAATCAACACAGAAAGGACTCGAACACTGGTCCTTAGAGCGAAAAAAATTCCATTAGCAACCATGGACTGCTTGGCGATCATACTTAGAAAACAATACTTCACCAAGGAATAGAAAATGCCTGGAAAGAACTGCATGCTCAATTCTGCTTGGGCAGGGGGTGACCACATTTCTCCCCTGAGCATCCTTCCAGGAAGCACTCAAGTGCCAAATGCGTAGTAGTTTCTTCCTCACTCCTCCCAGCAACTGCTATCTGTTCTTTTCAAGATCCTTTCCCACAACACACTTAAAACAGCAAAACCCTTATGACAAATCTCATTCTGCTGATCTCAACCTGCCTTCTGACCTAGGCTTCAGGAGTGACAATCCTACATATATTGATAGGAAGGTGTGGAGAGGCCTTCTATAAGCCCATTTCTAGGCTTTTAAGAAACTATACAAATGTATTCTGAAGTGTTAGGACACCAGCTGTACTGAGCTCTAAGGAGTAACACTACATACACAAAGGTGAAGAATACCATTAGACCTGGGAGTGGTGTCCTTTGCTGATGGTCAATTCTAGTTATAACACGTTTGAACCTCTTTTCTCAATAATAATAATACACAATAACCCAACTCAAAAACAGAAGAAGTATTAATGAATACAACCATGAATAATAATACAAAGAAAATACTGCCTCAGAGAACATGGACACAACAGCTGTCATTAAAATCTCCAACATGGCACGCATAGACACAGCAAAGGCCAAGAGGCATTATGGGAATAAAACCTGTCCAGCCAGTTATCATTTCGAGGTCCCACTCTCTCCTTACTGTTGAACTAATGCTAGAGAAACAGGACTGGTAAGGAATTTGGTAATGAAATGTTTTTTAATGCACACAGGTGCCAGTCCTTGACATTTTTAGAAAACACAGTATTTTATAAAGGAATCTGATTCCTGTGGCCATTCTCTTAGATTTGTATTTTTATTGACATTACATGTAAATTATTAAAGCCTCCCAAAAAAAGCCTAGCCAAGTCTTACAGCATAATATTAATCTGCTATATAGCTAATTACTAATTAGTATTTAATATAAAAATAATGATATTCAAAGGTCAAAGCAGCAAGCAGTGACCACAATCCCTCTGACAGTTCTGGGCAACTATCTTTCACATATTGGTACAGAAATCTAGTTAGCTCTTTCAACATGGCTCACCAAGTTTTCCAAGCTATCCGATCTATTGGGTTTTCCAGCCCCTCCAAGTGCTCATGTCTCAGGATGGAATCTCTGTTTGAAATCCTAGAGTCATTCATTCACTATTTCTTAACAAAATCTTACAGAAAGTATGTAAACTGTATCCTTTGTCTCTTTGAGTACAATGGTTGAGGACAAAGTTATTAAACATTCTTCCAACCACTTAAGTTACACATAAAAGCACCTACAAACTTAGACTTAAAAAGATTCACAGTGCACTGCACCTCGGAACACATGCAGTTGGATCCTAAGGATGTTTAAAAGCGATTTTAAAGTCTCACCTCTCAAACACAAATAATAATAAGGCCGACGTATCTACTGTTCCCTCTAGAGTCTGTCTCTAAATGCGGCACTACACAGAAGCACATTACTGCATATTCAGAGTCCTCATCACTAGATCCTATGAAGAAACGCTAACATAGCTCAGAGAAGAAATCCCGTCCTGTGCTAAATATGGTCTCCCAGCTAAACTGTACAGTGAAGAAGTGTGTACGCTGGACTTACATTAACAAGAACACCAACTTAACATTTTCTGCATAGTTGAGTCACATCACACATACAAACCTTACTCTCTCAACATTTCAGCCTGTTGAGAGACCTAAAGCCTAAAGTTATTGTAAATGCACCCCAACCATGCCCTTGCTTTGTTCCACAGTGCATTAAATGAAGCAGCACATCACTGGTTGGTTCTTACAGTCAACCACTTTAAGGGCCATGGACCTTGTGCTAGCTAGTTGATTTTGCTCTAGTATGGAGAGCTGAGAATCCAACCTCTACAGGCACCAGGGACTGACTGAAGTGCTCACTTAAGAAGAATATCTCTCTCTCTCTCTCTCTCTCTCTCTCTCTCTCTCTCTCTCACACACACACACACACAATGGTTTCTTGGTGACAGTCAGGGAGTGACAGTGGCTCACTGCCAGGCAAGCTTCAGTTTTCACTCCCTTAACCATTTAACAGAAATCTGGAATGCTGGGACCAATTATAAATATGGCTCAAGAAGACCCAAGCAAAGCAGCTGTATTTCTGACAAGAACAGTAAGGGCTTCCAAACACAATCATATAATGCATTAAAAAGCAAAGGTCACAGAAGGATTCACAAAGTAGTCGCATAGAAGATTCCAAACATACTGTATCACTGTGAAGTCTCCTGCTTAGCACCGAGTGACACTTTCATGAATAAATATAATTTCTTCTTTAAAATCAGTCATTTAAAAGCTAAAGCAAAGTAGTAATACCAAGTGAATTCCTTACAATAATAGCCCTTCCTTTTAAGTCCCATGGGGTTAGGCAGAACCCCCAGTTAAATAGGCTACATATACAGCATAGAGATTTCTATAGTACTATTTATAAGCAGAGATATACTTTGTGGATACCACTTGTTAAAACCGCACACGACAGACGCACGTGTACACATGCACTCTAACAGCACAGTCCACCCCAGAAGAGATTCTCAGCGAGGTCAGGGGCAGCCAACATCATATTGCCTCCTTAAAGCTCTGGTGATTGTCCTCAACAACAGGCGATCTCTGCAAAGTGGGCACTGTCACCCGTGTTTGGTTTAAGAATTCTGAAGGAGCAAAATACAAAATACATTCCTACGTGTGATCTAAGTACATTACTTCAAGGGTCGGTCCCCTAGTGACATGCTGGACTTACTGGTAAACTGCAGATCCCCTTCTTTCTCACGTTGTAACTCAGGGGCTTCAAGATATTAATGAAAAGCATGTCAGTCTAGTATTACTGCAAACTGGAACCTAACATAATACCAGCTTACACAGATCAACGTTGAGATGCAATATAGAACTAAGAATGAAGTTTTCCACACAGACTCACAACTAGAATACGCATAGACGTTTCACACAGGCATAATCACGACACAATACTGAACGGACGGAGGCAGGAGAGTCAAGGCATGACCTGGAGTAACTGTCAGCTATTGCTTCCATGCTCTCTGCTCCAGCACTCACAGGTTTTTGACAGCAAACATCAGAGCTCAATATCCACAGCATCAGCTCCCCACTGACTCCATCTCTCTCCAGGCTGTGGATGTGGTCCTGATGAAGTGCTCGAGGTTCACTGTGCAGCTCCAGTTGGAAGGTTAGACTCTCAGTGGTTAGAGGCAGAGATGAGTAAACGCCTGCATCCTCACCTCACGGTTCAGCTCTGATGCCCAGTACATTGGTAACTGGGGTTTTAAGTTCCTTTAAGTTTTCAATAAGCAAGCTTTTTGCAATCACTAAGATGGGGAGGTGAAACACTCCTATTGACATGGCTACTTGCTGATGATGCAATCAAAACAACTCTTGATGAGAATATAAAACAAAACACAGTCACACAAAAATAAGGGAGAGACAAAAAAAAACACAGGCAACTAAAACTTGGTTCCAAACACTGAAATGGTAAATCCATATAAAAAGTTCTAAATGCATTTACAGTGCAAACTTGTGTTTCTTTCTAGTTTCTCGTCTGTACAGAACATCTCTTTAGAAACATGGCCTCCCTGCACTTCTTTCAGATACCTGAGAAAGGTAAGGCTTGAGGAGACAGCCACTCACACGCAACAGGTCTCAGATCGAGGGACTTCTGCAATACTCTTGCTGGCTCAAAGGTCCAAGATTTTCATTATAGCATTTTGGTCAAACTTGAAACTCAGAAAGGCTCTGGATGAAAATGGGAACTTGCAATGTCCGTTGCATGCCACAGAATGTCCCTCAGCATGTTCTACCGACGGCTCTTCACCAGAACAAGGCAGGTCACATGTGGCATCTGCTTAGGAAACAGAATTAGTAGACAATAACTCAGAAAGTTAACCAGAAATTGCCTTTCACGCACTCACATGTTTAAGTTAAGTCTTCCTGACTCGATCCTAAACACCTCACTTTAGGATTCAGTGGAATCGGTTACTGCTTATTTCTACTTATTTCTATTAATTCAGATATTTAGCCTACCTTTTAAGACCCCTGCTTTCGAAATGGGCATGTTTTTAGCACCTATATTTGTATTTTGTGCAACAGTAACCAAAGCTCCTTGGCAGAGGTTATTATAAAAATTACAATTTAAAAAAACTGTAAAGATTAGAAGTATAGGAAAATACAGTTGAAGTTATCAAATTTTAGTAGATTAAAACAGAAAACCTCAAAAGCTTTTTGACAACCAGTCTTAGCAATGCCTTTTAGATACAGTACCAAAAGTCAAAAGAAACATGTGAAAACACATCAATTCTAACTGCTAATGGTAAGCCCCATGTTTAGAAGACAAGCATAGCTTTCCATAGTAAGGTTAGAGCATCTTTGTTCATTTCTTACTCTTGTGTGTGCTCACGTCATGTGAGAGCAAGAGCACATGCATGGCATGGTGCACACATGTGGGTCAGATGACAACCTCATGTATCTGTCAGTCCATGCCTTCCACCTTGAGATGGGCACTGGGATTAAACATGTGCGCTGACATGTGTGGCTACACAGGGTTTTAGGGCTATCTTCTCAGACCCAGAACAGCTCTTTTAGACAGTTTTTGATTTCATTTGTTTTAACAATTGGTTAAGTCAAGTTACTAAAAGGTCAACTCTGGTATCTGCTCCTAGAGGTGGAGGTGATTCAATTAACCATCTCAGGACCATGCCATCAATGAATCATTGGTGGATATGCATGTGAACATTGTCTTTAAATATTTAAAAAATAAAGAAAATAATGCTCTTCATTCCTTTGTCTTTTTTTTTTGTTTTTGTTTTTGAAGCAAGTTTTCTCTGTATAGCCCTGACTCTTTTGGAACTTGTTCTGAAGACCAGGCTGGCTTCAAACTCAGAGATCCACCTGCCTCTGCCTCCTACATGCTGGGATTAAAGGTGTGCACCACCACGCCCAAAACTCTTCACTTCATACGAGTTTTCAGTATGAAAGGTTTTGATGAATATGTAACCACAGCACAAGGAAATGTCATACTATTCAGATAAGCACCTAAGAAAAAGTGTACTATACTTTTAAGTGACATTAATTAATCAAACATCAGTGGCACTAACATAACTTTGCATGCTCATTATGGTCAATTTCTCTGGTGGTCTGAGTGAGAGTTGCCCATTACCTCACAGTTACATATTTAGTCCCCAGGTGAAGGACCATTTGGAAGGATTAGGGGGTGTGCCCTTGTGGGAAAAAGTGTGTTGCTGGGGGTGGGTTCTGAGGTTTCTAAAGTCCACCTCAGGCTCAACATCTCTCTCTGGCTGCTGTCTGTAGGTCAGGATATAAAGTTCTTAGCAACTTCCCTAGCGCCTTGCCTGCCGGCTGCCATAATTCTCTGAACCCGTAAGCAAGCCCTCAATTAAATGCTTTAAGAGTTGCTTTGGTCACAGTGTATCTTCATGGCAATAAAATAGTGCCTAAGATAGTTTCCACGCCAGACACACTACCTTCCACATGTGAGGAAGGAGAAGCAGCATCATTTAAGAAAAGGCTATGCTTAAGAGCACTTCACAAAGTAATTAAAGAGTTAAAGGGAGTTAAAATTGTAGTTTCTGTCATAAAATAGAGATTTAAAAGTATTTTTCTTCTTATTCTTGTTTAAAGAACAGATGAATAAAAGTTCCTTAAGTCGATCCCATTACTTAGAGAGGCAGAAGGAGAATGAGGCGCCCTCATTGCCACATCCCCACTCCCCCAGCCAGAAGCCAGGGTTCATGACATTTATTTATGGGGATCCAGGGCCTGACAGTTCCAGGGCATTCAGCACAAGTGATGCTATCTGCATCACTTATTAGTAATTCCTTCCAGCCAGTCTCTTCCCAGAGAACCTCACACGTGAACTTTCTGCAGCACACAGGCGGCCCATCCTGTGTAACCATCACCACCACACAGCCCACCAACATCACAGCCCCCACAGGACATAGTTTAGAGAGGAAACGGCTTGCCTGTCTCGAAGTTGTCCTGAAGTTTCCGTGGATGCAGCTTCTTTTCACATTTCTATTAGAACAAACACATGAACAGCACAGCCTCTTGTTACACTTACTTATTAACACTCGAGACAGACACATGATCAAACATCTCAAGAAGGAAACTAAACTAGGAATCTAACCAGCAGGTTCTTATAAAGCCCAACTTTTGAACACTTTGGAGAACATGTCATGACGATGAACACTAGCATGTACAGCTTCCCCCTTTGCACAGGACTGTCCCACATACCCTCCCGCTATCCCAGTGCTAGGAATCAAACCCAGGGCCTGCCCTACACAAGGCACACGCAGCTCTGCAGTGAACAGCACCCCCAGTTCTAACTAACTGCATGTGGACAACATTCCTTCCCGACAAGCGCAGACCACTACTGTCGCTCCTGCTGACCCAGGGTGGTCTACGGCAGAGACCCTCAGTGCTGCAACATTACAATGCCAACTTCTTGGCAAACTTTCAAGTTTTTCTCTGTAAAAACAAGCAGCAAATCTTACACTTTGTCTACATACTCAGAGACACACCATTCAGCACTCAGACTTTTCATCTCTTCCTGCCTGTGGGGCAAGGCATTAACACATTTTAACAGCTGTCCTGTGATTTAGAGGACAGTGTTGTGAAACAGCCCAGGCTGGCCCTAAACTGGAGACTCCTGTCTGTGATTTGTGTGGCTGACCTCTGTGACCTCTCACAGGCCAGTCTGCTTTGTATTTATTACTGTTTTTCCTTTAGAAACTTAAAAATGTTTTAAAATTTTATTATTAAAAAAATTTAAAAAACAAAACAAAACAAAAAACCACCAAAACCCTACAACCCAGCAAATCCCCAAATCTGTGAGTTAGAACTAGAAAGACAACCCACTTCACACCCTGTCCATTAGCACACACAGCCCCTCCTTACCCACTCACACTTCTACAGTATAATGTAGAAAGAACAAGATAGGATAAATACCAGGGCAAAGAAGCTTTTTCAAAAAAAAAAAAAATCTCAAAAACTTCCAATTTGTCACATCAAATCTCAAAAGACAAATGGAACTTTTTTAATGAGTTAAATTTACACAGTAACTTGGTAAGAGATATCGGCATAGCATTATCATTAAAGAAATATTTTCTAACTTTTGTTAGAAGTCTTTGGAACATCTATTGCTGATTGTCTTGTTTTTGGTAGCAAAAATGTGAGAAGTCTGACAATAAACAGATAAACTTTAGTTTACTGGTGGACTTGGTATACCCAAGTCAAGTAACCCTAGGGGACTAAGTGTGCTAGGTCGTTTTATGTCAACCTGACACAAATTAAAAATCATTTGAGAGGAGGGAACATAAAGAAACGCCTCAGTAGGCAAGCCAGTAGGGCAGTTTCCTACTTAGTGACCAGTGGGGAGGACCCGCCCATTGTGGGCGGTGCTACCTCTGGGCTGGTGGTCCTGGGATGTATAAGGAAGCAGGCTGAGCAAGCCATGAGGAGCAGGGCAGTAAGCCTCACCCCTCCATGGCCTCTGCATCCGCTCCTGCTCCAGGTTCCTGCCCTGCCTGAGTTCCTGTCCTGACTTCTTCAATGACGGACTGTTAGATGGAGCAGTGAGAGATATAAACCCTTTCGTTCCGTAGCTGCCTTCCACGGTCTTATCACAGCGACAGTCACCATAATTAAGACACTCAGGTTAACAGCTTTTTTGATTTTTTTTTTTACATTCAAAGTTATAAGTTTCTGATATAACAGACTTTCTTAAAGACATGGCAAACAAGTGACATAACAAGTAGAAAATCCACCATACAAGTGTCAAGACTTTAACATAAAAGATCAGTAAAGATGCTAAACTCTCTTCTAGAGGAACCTTTCTCTGAAACTCTTAACTGCAGTGTAAGGATGGATTACAAAACCAGATGATCTCACAAAAAAAGCAGCAGTGAACAGAATGGAGTTGATCACAGCTGAGACGCAGGGAACATGGAAGGACGGGACAGGCAGAGGGTGACTGATGGCTACTAAGTCACAGCAGGATGTGTCGTTACCCAGAAGCATCACGATGAACAAGAACAACGTACAGTGTACTTCAAAAGCTAGCAGAAAGCAATGTCAATTACTGTGTTTCCTTATGCCCCAGGTTAGCCTCCATGTCAGGCTTCCCTTCCTCCGGCCTCAGCCTCTGTCGGGCTTAGGTTTCTCACCATATATCCATCTATCGAGGCATATGGCACCCCATAGATATCTGCAGTCTTATGTATCAACTAAAGTACTCAAATTCAATTAACACCTTTAAGAAGATTTATGTGTGTGTGTGTGTCTGTGTGTGATGTACCACATGTGTACAGATGCCCAGAGAAGCCAGGACACAGCATTACATCTCAGGGAGGGGCAAGCAGAGTTAGAGGCACATGTGAACTGGACTTGCAGCCTCTCAGGAGCACCAGATGCTCTCAGCCTCCAGCCCTTTCAACAATGGGCTTTCAGGAAGGAAAAAAAAAAAAAAAAAAGAAAGAAAGCTTTTTTTCTACTGTAGAGGAACAAGGCTTTAAAATTAATGTGAATAAAACCACGCAAGGCAAAAGTAGAAGGGTACCTGTAACTAAGAACGGCCAAAGAGAGTTGTAAGTTTTAGTTCATGAAGACAATGGTGCAGAACTAAATTTCATTAAATCCTATCACTAAAAATCAAATAAAAATAAGAACTAAATCCGCATCACTGTGTCTAGACAACGCCTGCTCCGGTCTTAGAAACAGGAGCGGTCCCATCACTGACCCTGCGCACAGCAGCACACAACTCTTACCACCAAGGGATTCTGCTGCTTTGCCGGCTGACCATGGACTCCGTTCGCTCTCTTCTTTTGATTAGGTGAGTCTTGATACTGTTTTCTGCCATTCCCTCTCATATTTTGATTCTGTGAAAATATGAATAAAAACAACTAACGTGTAAATCTACAGTACACACCCCAGGCCTGTGCGCGCGCGCGCACACACACACACAGACACACACACACACACACACACACACACACACACACAATGTCTATCCCGACTGACGAGAGATCATGAAGCGCCATGGGAACATTAAACAGGGCTGTGCCAGTTTTTTTTCTAAGATTGCTTTGCAAAGGAACATTTTCTGAAACAGGAAACGCAAATATATCTTTCCCTAAGTCCTTTCCAAGCCTCTTTATCCCATGTTTGCTTATAAACTGCTTATAATACAAAAACATGGCAGGGTACAGCTCAGAGGTAAAGTTTGTGCAGAGCATAAGGACGCAGAGTCAAACTCCAGCATGAAGATAAAGGAAGAAATGAAAGGCATGGCAGAAGGCCAAAGAGGGCTGTGGGAGACCGAGCTGGGAAGAGAGGCTGGAGCACACATGAACACACACACTAGGCTTCCTTTCTTTCAGGCTTCTTTCACATCATGAATGTGCATGGGACTACACAGTGTGTGTCTGTGTGTGTCTGTGGATGGGACTGTGTGTCAGTGTGTGTGTGTGTGGATGGGACTGTGTGTCAGTGTGTGTGTGTGTGGATGGGACTGTGTGTCAGTGTGTGTCTGTGGATGGGACTGTGTGTCAGTGTGTGTCTGTGGATGGGTCTGTGTGTCAGTGTGTGTCTGTGGATGGGACTGTGTGTCAGTGTGTGTGTGTGGATGGGACTGTGTGTCAGTGTGTGTGTGTGGATGGGACTGTGTGTCAGTGTGTGTCTGTGGATGGGACTGTGTGTCAGTGTGTGTCTGTGGATGGGACTGTGTGTCAGTGTGTGTCTGTCTGTGGATGGGACTGTGTGTCAGTGTGTGTGTGTGGATGGGACTGTGTGTCTGTGTGTGTGTGGATGGGACTGTGTGTCAGTGTGTGTGTGTGGATGGGACTGTGTGTCAGTGTGTGTCTGTCTGTGGATGGGACTGTGTGTCAGTGTGTGTGTGTGTGGATGGGACTGTGTGTCAGTGTGTGTCTGTGGATGGGACTGTGTGTCAGTGTGTGTGTGTGGATGGGACTGTGTGTCAGTGTGTGTCTGTGGATGGGACTGTGTGTCAGTGTGTGTCTGTGGATGGGACTGTGTGTCAGTGTGTGTCTGTGGATGGGACTGTCAGTGTATGTCTGTGGATGGGACTGTGTGTCAGTGTGTATCTGTGGATGGAACTGTGTGTCTGTTGATGGAACTGTGTGTCAGTTTGCGTCTGTGGATGGGACTGTGTGTCAGTGTGGGTGTCAGTCAGAGATCATCACTGCAGACTCAGGTTTTTTTCACCTTTGCACGGGTTCCAAAATCATACTTGGTTGTCAGGCTAGTGCAGGAGTGTTCACATGTTAAGCCATCTTGCCAGCCCCCACAGTTCTTTACAGTATAAATGACGCAGTCGGCACAATCAGCTAAACTATTACAAGCAAGCGAGTGCCATCGGAAGGATAATCTTTTACAAAATAAAGATTGGTATTTAAAAAACATGGGCTTTAGTCTTAACTTTAGATACTGTTTTCAAATGTCAACTTCTACTTCAGAAGGTGCCTGTTCTCTGCACCCTCACCTACAAGGATGCTTTTCTGTGTGGTTGGTTTATTACCACAGCCATTCTGAAGCAGAACTGACCTCCAGTTCCCCAAAGACAAACACTGTTGAGTCCTGTCTGTACTTAATGGCCACCGGAGCAGCCTTTAGAGAAGTGCCTGATCAAATGTCTTAAAACAGGGTTGGGTTTTATAGAACATTTTAGTGGCTACTATTCTTGAGGCAGCAATCTAGAAACCAACAAAATGTTCCTTAAGAGCAGAACAGATAACTGTGTGATAGTCACCTACTGCATGACACAGCCCTGAAAACATGTTATAACATATACTGTCCCTTTCCCATAAACAACAGAGCCTATTAATCTCAACTCAGAATTGTCTTAAGGCCTTTCACTGGTACACATTAAAAAGGCTCAAGTGTAACATCCCATTATTTACCACACTGGATTTGGTCTGTTCCAGTCACCAGCTGGAACCCTGGATGACATCTCAGCAGCTCAAAGCTCCACTAACTGCTACCCACGGGACCTCTGCTGGAAACAATTCGAAGCCAAATGATAAAGCCTCTGAACAAACTTCAGAGCCCTGCACTTACCTTTGCTTTGAGAAGGTCCGACACCTCCCCGTGGTTACTGTGTGACTTCTGCTGCAGTGGCTGCCGGTGCTTAACCCACTGGTCACTCGGGGAACCTTCAGGAAACAGCTGCTGGCTGTGGCGGAATTTTGTTCGACTACACCAACATTTAAAAAATACGATGCGATTATCTTTCTTGCAGTTCTCTGAAGGCCTTGATAGTTTAACCTACCCACTATATGCTTTACCTTTCAGTATCTACCTTTCCCACTGTACTTTTAAGTTGTAAAGGCAGAAAAAAGGTTTTTTCAAGACAGGACATCTCTGTGTAGCCTGGATTTCACCCTGAAGAACAGGCTGTCATTAAATTCAAGATTCACCTCCCTCTGCCTGCTGAGTGCTGGGACTAAAGTCATATACCACCACACCCAGCTTAAAGCAGAAATTCTGATCATCTTTGACAGCTATATTCCACCCCCTACCCCACTCCCCATCTTTTAGACAAGTGACCGGTATTAAAAAATATTTCTTATATTAGTAATCCATCATTATTATCCCTGGCTTTTATCATCCCCTCCCTATAGGTAACTATATTCTTGAAGTTTAGAGAGTTCTTTCTACATTTAGTTGAAGCAAAGAAATGTATGTGGACTTTTCTTAATAGGATAGAAAACACATTCTTTCCCGATGTCTCAGTAAGGGATCTGATTAAACATGGTTGTCACAGACCCTACCGATGTTAGATGAGATCTGAGAAACTAGGTTACTTTCTAGAGCACTGCTCCTTAAACCACGAGAGAGTCAAAGCCCAGCAATGGTAAAGACTTCTGAATGTGGAAAAGCAGGTTAATGCAAACCCTGATGCACACTGACTCGGAGGTGCTTCTGGACTGTTCCATCACCTGACTTCACGGCAGCCTTTGTTCTGAACACGCAGCATGCACCCTTAGTACTGAACGTGGCATCAAGCCAGGAACACCACAGAACACGGCATGGAAGACTAAATATGTTGTAGGCTTACTATGTTTGCAGTATGGCTTTGACTCTTACAGAAGGAGAATGGTTTTGCTATTGAATACACACCCCCAGCATGTATCAAATATCAAATGAGTTCATCTTTAGATTGTTTTCTGTTAGAATGCTTCATCTTGGGCCCAACAGCTGGCTCAGGAGGTAGAGCCATTTGTTGTGCAAGCCCAATGGTCTGAGTTCAAGCTTTGGAACCCATAAGTGGAAAGACAAAGTGACTCCAAGAGTTTGTCTTCTGACCTCGACAGGCTTGCCTACCTGCGCATGCCCCCACCCCTCACAAGAAGAATGCTTCATGTTGAAAATCACTGCCTGAGATGCCTACTTTAGTTTCAGGAAAATTAGTTACATGAATCTTGGCTTGGAGTTAGGACAACATCTGTAACAGCTCTGACGCGGTTCTAAGCTTGCACCTTCTACCTTGCACTGTGTATTTATATACACGAGGCAGTATTCTGAACACCGATGAGCAGACATTATGAAGTAATAGTGAACTCTGAAAAATGTTAGAGACATGATCTATATCATATCTGGCAGTAAAAATATTTACCTAAGACTTAATTAATTTTTCTTTTATTTTCCTTTTAAGTCAGGGTTCCGTGTAGCCATGGGTATCTTGAACTCAAGAGAACCTCCTGCCTCTGCCCTGAGTGCTGGGATTAAATGTGTGTGCAGCTATGTCCAAGACTTAATTCTTCTAGTAAAAACCGAACACATATATCTCTTTAGTATGCAAATTTGTTTTAATCTTAATGAATAGTAAAACCACACTATGTATGGAAAAACTTTTCTAAAATAAATGTCTTTGGCGATCAGTGAAAGTTTGATATGTATATCTCTTTTATACATCTATGCTTATAACTGCCTAGAGTTTTGTTGGCAAAAGGAGTCATGATGGAAAGGATGAAGCTTAAGAAGCCCCACTGTACAGGGAAACCCAGTGTCAGCAGACAATGGAGAAATAAGTGAACAGATGCCGATCGATCCAGCCTTGATCTACCATGCAAAAGGACTGGATTCCGATTCTCACAGGCCCCACTCACTAAGCTGTAAGGAATGAAATTTCAGACAGCATCCCATATCTACATAAACACTGTTCTAAAGAACTACACCGTAAGAGTAGCAGACAGCTCTCAGAACCCTTTTCCCATGGAAATACATGGAAAGATGGGCATGGTGGCTCTAGGCTGTAACTATGGCACTCAAGTGACTGAAGCAGGATGATTGCTCTATCTGAGGCTAGTGTGGGCTACGTGCTGTGTTCTAGAGCAGTCTGGGCTACAAAATGAGACCTTGTCTCAAGGTATTTTTAAAAAACAAATTGGAAAAAAACCCAAAAAACTAAAAAAAAAAAGCAAGCCAGTCATGGTGGCGCATGCCTTTAATCCCAGCACTTGGGAGGCAGAGACAGGAGGATTTCTGAGTTCGAGGCCAGCCTGGTCTACTACAGAGTGAGTTCTAGGACAGCCAGGGCTATACAGAGAAACCGTCTCGAAAAACAACAAAACAAAAACAAAAACAAAAACAAAAACAAAAAAATTGGGGTAAATCTTACAATAAAATTTATTTTCTATCTGTCAGGCAAAACTCTGACATTTCCTCCAACATATCACAGAATATGACTGAAATAAATACTGCCTCTAAAGGAGATGTAGGAAGCAGCTGGAGTGTGAGCAAACCTCTCTATACTAACAAGAGCAGAACCCTGAGGACTAAGGGTGCCCACATGCAGATAGGTGGAGACCTTCCCAATGATGAACTGTCTCCATTAATGACTTCTTGATACTATCTGTTTTATACTCTGAGGCACACTCTTGTCTTCCTGACTTCTGTTTCCATACTGTTTCTCTTATTTCTATTAGGAGTGCCTTGGTAATAATAATACTTAAAGATTTTAAAAGGCAGAAATGATTCTTAAGGCATTTAATTCAATTTCTTTTTCTCATAAAACCAATAGAAATGAAATATTATTAGTTAAAAATTTTTAGCCATAAGTGTAGTCTACTCATATTGTCTTCTTTTAAAATTAAATTTCTAGATTAAAAGGATCACCAAAGTGGAAAAAAATGTAAAACAATAAACAAAACCACAACTCTGGCAATGTAAGTTACAGCAAGCTGCTTATAAGAAGAACATAAACTGCCGGGCAGTGTGGTGCAGGCCTTTAATCCCAGCACTCAAGAGGCAGAGGCAGGCAGATCTCTGTGAGTTTGAAGCCAGCCTGATCTACAGAGTTAGTTCCAGGTCAGCCAGGGCTACACAGAGAAACCCTGTTTTAAAATGAAACAAAACAAAACAAACAAAAAGCTAAAATGACAATAAAAAAGAAAGAAAAGAAAAAAAAAAGAAGATAAACTAAGGTCAGTGAGAGGAGGTGGGCCAAGGTGTGCGGGGCCAAGTCTGACTATTTATTACTATTACTTCGTTTGATCCCAGGGATCCATGTGGTAGAAGAGAACCCTTTGCAAGGTGTCCTCCACACACACACCATGGTATACACACAGATAAAAACGAAATTAACAATTTTAAAATTATACAATAGGCATATTTAGCAATGTTACTCCCCAATTCTGACCTAAGTTCTCATCAGGCAAATGTTACTGATAGTGCACACTTGTGTGCTTCCTGGTCCCTCTGCGTATCACAGCCAACAGCCAGCTGGGAGACTGTCTCAGTCTAGTGGGTAAGGTACTTGCTGTACAAACAGGAGCAAGATTCCCCAGAACCCGTGTGCAAAAGCCAAGCGTGGCGATGTGTGTTTGTAACCCCACAGCTGGGGAGGCAAATCAGGCATCTATATCCTTGGGAACCGCAGGCCAATGAGAGACCGTGTACCAAAACACAAACTGAGTGACACCGGAGGTTGCCTTTGCCTTCTTCTTACGTACATATGACCACACAGGCATGTGAGCTTACACATTCATATGCACACGAATTCTGTCATCTGCATCTCTCCTCCTGTGCTGGAGACTGCAGTATAGCCGTCCAATCACCTCCAGAAACTAACTTATCACCTCCTGTGCTGGAGACTGCAGTATAGCCGTCCAATCACCTCCAGAAACTAACTTATCACCTCCTGTGCTGGAGACTGCAGTATAGCCGTCCAATCACCTCCAGAAACTAACTTATCACCTCCTGTGCTGGAGACTGCAGTATAGCCGTCCAATCACCTCCAGAAACTAACTTATCACCTCCTGTGCTGGAGACTGTAGTATAGCCGTCCAATCACCTCCAGAAACTAACTTATCACCTCCTGTGCTGGAGACTGCAGTATAGCCGTCCAATCACCTCCAGAAACTAACTTATCACTAATGTAGGGTAGTAGATACTCAACACACATTTTTTTCCCTTTTTCTAGTGCTCTAAGCCATTGGTATCCTCTCGAGTGCAATATTTTAAAATGTGCCCGGAGCACCTTCCCTCTAATTAACCCCTTTCATCTTATCAGCAACTTTTAAAGCATGACAGAGCTTCTAAGGAGGAACCTTATACTACTCTGATGTCCTAAAAGACACCAGAAAGCCACACTCTGATGAGCGCATTTCTTTACCTCAATTTCTCCACGGTGGGTCTAGCTGGTGTGCTACCAGCTGAGGAAAACCCATTGTCACTGTCCGAGGAATCTCCAAATCTTCGAGACAGCCAGTCCCTTAGTGGTCTATGGAAATATTGAGAATTCATTTAAAATTTTTTGAACTAGCAGCAGTGAGGCCAGTTTTACAGTTTAAGAAATGAACATACCTGATAAAGGGAATGGCCATAAAAAACTTATTAGGTGCCAAGCCAAGCTTGGACTTGGGAGTCATGTCATTTCTATGACAGGGCAATTTCTCAATGGAGAACCACTCAATATTCTGAAACAAAACAAGTGCATGCAGTTGATTACTATCAAAGGTTAGCTAACCCCAACTCCACAGCAACCTATAAATATTCTCCACTCTTACATACCCTAATTTCTCTTCTGGTTTTGGGGTTAAATTTTGTGTCTTTTGGGACTCCTGGAATGATGTACAAGCGAGCAAGCTGGTCATTGATTCGCAGTTCAATGTAATCATCCTTACAAATATAGTCTTTTATATCAAAACCAGTTTCCTCGAAGACCTGGAAATAAATGTTGATACAATGTTTGATTTTTAATCATTAGTTACATAGTTGAGACTTGTATCAAAACAAAGCAAAGATATCAAGCTAAATCTAATCTGTAGCTAGATAATTAGGACCAAGCCCCTTCTTATGCTAATACAAGTAAAAATTAAACCGATCGAATGGAGACAAGCTATAAGCAAAGGATGAATACCAATCTGCTAGTCTGCTTTAAGACAGAGCTTTCCTATTGTATTGTATGTAGTACCACCAAGTGGTAGAAGGACTGGCTGCAACTTTAGAACTCTTAGTCAAATTCACTCAAAAAGGCAACCGAAGGACCTCAACCTTAACCATTCCTAGGTTGAAACCATTGTGACTGGATGAGGGGTGGGGCAGGTAGAGGTAATTAAGTGTAAATGCCTAGAATCCTGATCTTGTTTAAGAAAAGACCCTCGCAGTTCCCTGGACATGGACAGGAAAGCCCATGTGGACATGCAGGCAGTTGCAAACTGGATTCCAATAAGTCGAGAAGATAGCCTGCAATGAAACTCAATTAGCCGTAGCCTCAAGCCTGAATCCCTACTCTCCAGATCTGCCAAGAAGTAAACTTCTGTAGTTCAAGCTACCCAGTCAGCTGTGTGATTAAGTCAGCTAGAGCACACTAACAGTAGCATTCCAGCCAACTCCCCAAACTTTTAGCTCTTTATGACAAAGGTGATCATTTAGAAATCAGGATTAAAAATCAAGGCTTGCCTTTAAAATAATCTACTGACAGGAAAGCCATCTGCCCAAGGGGCCACTGTGTGGATCTCGGCCAATGCCGCCTTCTTTAAGCTTCCATAACCACCATCCAGCAGATGCTGCCGCTGGAGAGCCCAAGTCCAAGGCCCGTAACTGAAGGAACCAGAAGCAGGCGGCCAGGCTGAGGTTGCACAGCAATGCCAAGGCTGAGGACAAACAGTCCAAGGCCCAGGATGCTGCAACCCTGAGGTGGAAGAGACCCAGGCGACAACTGCCTCTTGTCGCCATAGAGACGACGACCCAGACAACCCCTTGGCCTTCACCTGTGACGTCAGGCTGGATGTCCACAAAATACTGAACAACTGGGCAGAAAACAAAAGGCCAGTTTTGCTGGGAAGCCCTTGTGGAACAACAGGACTCAGCGTTGTTAGAACACTAACACCAGTGCCTGTCTGGGTGTTGCTCTGCCCCTCTATCTGTTTTTAAGTGCTTATTTACTTTATGTGTACGGATGTTTTGTCTGCATATCCATCAGTGCACCACCCGTGTGCAGTACCTGAGATAAGTCACAGACAGCTGTGAGCCGCTGTGGTGCTAGGAAGTGTACCCAGCTTCTCTGAAAGCGTTTAGTCCCTGTTCTGTAACTCAGAAAAGTTAATCACAACTACGTTATGTTTTCAAACCCACAAATCCCTTCTGTTTTCAAAAGATTTATCCACATGCAAATTTTTTTTGAGTGCTGATAAAGTAGCAGTCCAAAATGTAGACATAGCCATACCACCAGGGAGTGCTTGGCACCCTAAACAAGACAGGCAAGGAAGCCCAGAGACACTGCGGCGTTGACGGTTCACAGGCTAACTGCCCTTGCTTCTCCTACACGCTAACACTCTTGACAATACGAACCCTATCATGCCAAGGGTGAGTGGGGGCACAGACGGATTCTTTGGGTTCTGAGGTTCTTGCTCAGTTTTATAAGCGGAGGTATTTAATATTCCCTAAGGAGGTCCAACTACACAGACAGCTGACACCACACAACTCAACCTAAACTTCCACTTACTGAAGAGGCTTTCTGGAAGCAGACATTACCAGCCATGAGGTGGTCAACTACCTAGATAGCTACATGTACACAGTTCCTTTAAGTAGAACGCCATAGTTCTTATTCTTTCTCCTTAGAAGCAAGTTTTATGGTTAAAGGCTTAAGGATATAAAAGGAAGATTTTTCATAGAGGGTTGAACGGCATCCTCTATCCTCTACAGAAAGCAAAGGAAAAGCTCCTAGGGAGATGGTAACTCCTCACCGCTCCAGCTGTCGGAGCTTTCTTTACCTGGTACTGGAAATGGAACTGACAACCTCACACCCTAGGCAAGCATTCCATGCTGGCACATTACATCAGGTTCCTAACCTGGCTTTCCCTTATAAGAGCTGTTCAACCTTTATTTATTTGTATAGTACTATTCTGTCTGCAAACTTCTGTATATACTGTGGATAAGATGTTTAATCCTGATTTTAAAATGTAGTACTTCCAGTTACACTTCCAGTGTTATTCCAAAGTAAATAACCAATTATCCCTTTTCCAAGGTACATACATGGGCTTTAACACAAAACTGTACTGGTGTGCGTTTCCTGCACAGTAACTTCCTATTGTGTGTGCAGATGCAGACGCCAGGTGTCCTGCTCCATCACTGCCTTACCCTCTGAGACATGGTCTCCCACTGAGCCTAGAGGCCAGCAAGCTGTGGTTCTCTTTACCCCTCTGCGCCCCCACAATGCAGTTACTGGCAAAAGTATAGCCCCTTTTTGTGGCTTTGAACTCAGGTCTTTCTGCTTGAGCATAGTGCTCTTATCTCCCGAGCCATCGCTCTGAGCTGTCTCTCCAGCCCACGACAGCTTCCGTGCTCTCTGGCCACACTCACATCCTGCATCCTCCCTTTCCTCCCCAGCCCCCTGTGCCACTTCCAGTCACTCCCTGAACCTCACGTTTTTCATGTCCTACATACATACATGGTTTAATGGAGCAACATAATGTCTAGGGTTCCCAAAGGAGAGAGAACGTATTTGCCTTTCTGGGTCTGTCTTAATATGATGACCTCTAGCTGCAGATATTTTCCTGCAGATAATGAGAGTTTGTTTCTTGAATTGACATCGCCAGCACGTACATAAACGTTGGGTACGTGCTCCAAGCTATGTTCTCCTGCTTGGGCAGCAGGGACCTTGCACAATGAGGTCAATCCCAGACCCCACAGTGGCTTCTAAGAACTGTAACTTCGTCACTAATAAGCTACACCCAAATTAAAGCCAGGCAATAAATACCACTGTGTCAGACCACCTCAAAAACATCTCAGAATCATATTTCTGCCATATTTCCCTCAAAGATGTTGCTTTTGACTATGAAGTTCTTAAAAGCAACTCTCCTTAAAACATGAGTGGTTAAATGGCTTGTCCAAAGTAGCTAGGCTTGTACATAAACACAGACTAAATGAGAACAAATTTCAAGGATCAGGTATAATGTGGTGTAGGATAAAGAGCTAACTGCAGACTCTCCATATATAAAGCCAAAAATGGTAAACAACAGTTGCTGTTTAACTTCAGAGACCGTGATGGACTGGAGCTAACCAGTAAGTGGAATTTTAAATAACGTAAAGGAGAAATCACTCATTCTGAATTTCACTGAATTTCAGAGAAGCCCAGTCCTTACAGTGCTAATAACAGGCAACAGAGCTTCAGAGGGAAAGCATCCTCTGAGCCTGGCTCAGATTCTGCTTCAGTTTAAACCTCGGATGGCCTCAGCAAAGCACTTGGCCACCCCCACGGTGCTAGTCGAGTCTGTAAGAGGGAGATCTGGCTGCTAAGAACAGGTGAGCAGACCTCTGAAGTTTAAACCAGCCCCTGGCTCCAACCGTGCTCTGAGCCACTAGGTTCCCCACATGAACAACACTGGCACCGCCTGAGACACCAGGAGTCATGCTGTGCCTGCTACACCTTCCCCACGGTGGACCCAGGCTGCCAGGGAAAGCCAAAGCCAGTTCTTCGTCCTTCTGATTTCTGATGCACCAAGCTAGGGTCTGGATTGGCAGAGATGATCTGGGTAGGAATGATTGGAGTTCCATTTTGAAAATAGTCAAATTCAGAAGACAAGGAATAAGTCCCTGTCCTTTAACAGCCTAAGCTGGGGATGGAGTAGGGTTTTAAAAACTTTATCTGATAGGCCAAATGTAAAGCTAGAATGAATTTTGAGAGGAAAAATGTAAATTTCTTAGAAAAAATACAGATTGTTATTTTTTTATAAAAAAGGAAAAAAAAAGAATAAATATAGAAGTTGAATTATTTTCTAAAAAGAAAGTCCAATTTTAAGTCAAAAACAAATAAATGAAAAGACACCATTATATAGAACAGAGCCTGAGAGATGCTGTAAAATTACAGAGTGGCCGGGCAGTGGTGGCGCACACCTTTAACCCCAGCACTTGGGAGGCAGAGGCAGGTGGATTTCTGAGTTTGAGACCAGCCTGGTCTACAGAGTGAGTTCTAGGACAGCCAGGGCTACATAGAGAAACCTTGTCTCGGAAAATGAGGACGAATGGCCCCCAAAAACTACACAGAGAAACCTTGCCTCGAAAAAACCCAAATAAATAAATAAATAAATAAATAAATACAGTGAGGACGAATGGCCCCCAAAAAGCAAAGAGACAGAGATAGAGACAGAAAGAGGTGGGGGGCATGGTATCTTATTTACATATTTTTTATGTGTAAGAGTGTTTTGCCTGCCATCTGTGCAAACCTGCATGGTTAGTACCACCGGAGGCCAGCAGAGGGCAGCAGAAGCCTTGGGAGTGGAGTTACAAAAGGCTGCCAGGCAGCATGCAGGTGTCTGAAGTCAAACCCAGGTCCTCTGAAAGAGCAACCAGTGATGTTAACCATCTCTCCAGCCCAAAGGCTGTCTCTTAAGTTAAACTATGTATTCAACTTTTCAAAAAAAGGCTGAACTTTCTCCAGAGTCCAACAGGATAGATATGTGTGGACTTAAGACTGAAAGCTGCCAGGTAAAGTCAATTGCCAGGGCAGGCACTCACCTCTCTCGCCGCACAGTCATGAGGCGCCTCTTCTTTATTTACTTTTCCTTTTGGGAATCCCCAGCCTGACTTTGCCAGGTACCCCTGAACCAGCAGTACCTGGGAATAAGCAGAAATTCAAAACCAAAGAGCAAACGGACCTACTTTCCCACACTCCATTCCCCAATCAAAGGCATTGTTTTCTCTGTATTTATGGTCATTATTTACCAATAAACTGTGTACAGCGTTTGCCCTAAATATCTTTCAAGAATACAAATACACTGTGAAGAAACACACCTTGTGCATTTAACACATATTGTTTTAACAATGAAACGACACATCTTTACATTAAGACATAAGTACAACATTTTAAGATATAGAATGCACTGGTACCCAGGGAAGACCTCTGGCCCCTTCTCAGAGATGGAAGAGGGAGGGGCCTGTGAGGGAGAGGGACTGGAAGGAGGAGGGGCTGCAATCAGGATGAAAAGTGAATGAATGAATGAATGAATGAATGAATGAATAATGGGGAAGAAGATACAGAATGCAGGCAAAGCATCCAAAATTTAGTTTCTTAACAATAGGGCATTTTAAAACCACAATTTAGAACACTACATAAAAAATTGTGTCAACTGGCTAAGTCGGCCATCACATCACTAGAAATCTTTTGCTCTGGTACACTCACATTCTCCAGTGTCTCATCGAGAATAATTGCACCGTAAGTCGGGACTCCCATTTTATATTCCTTCCATTCATCCAAAATCTTTTCCACATCTTCACCTTGTGGCAGCAGAAATGGACAGTGACTGAAAAGTATGACTAATGTTAAGGAAACTACCATTTACCTAACAGCCTAAGAAGTGACAACAGGGAGGGGCTGGAGTGACACTGTGTCTGAGAGCACACTAGCTGCCCTCTGCAGAGCTAGAGACCAGCTCCCAGTGCCCACATGTGTGGCTCACAGACACCCATACACACAAATACCGACACAGAAATTTAAACAAAACAAAATAAACAAAAAACCCAATCTCCACAAAATTATATGTAGAAACAGACCCATTGAAATCCACTCAAGCCTGCAGCTTATTAAGATTCCCCCAGCACACTCATTTTCCTTTGAGCATATATTGACTTCTGTATTTAACCTAGACACAAAGCAAGCTACATGTCTAAGGATCATCAGTGCTAGACTCCCGAGGTATCAGAGCCACAGGAGACAGCCTGGGGGAGATGCATGCATTCTACCAAGAGGAAGGAGCCACTGGGCACATAAAGAGTTAACCATGCCAGAGCCCGGGGTAGCAGGTGAGGGATTATGTATGCACTCAAGTTCTTTGCCATATACACACATGGATTCATTGCTAACCGTTAACATTAAAGGCGGGCCTGGCTGAAGCTTCTGAAGGAGAACTTGGGTGTCAGTTATTTCACAAGAAATAAAGCATGCAAAGCCGGGCGTGGTGGCCACGCCTTTAATCCCAGCACTCGGGAGGCAGAGGCAGGCGGATTTCTGAGTTCGAGGCCAGCCTGGTCTACAAAGTGAGTTCCAGGACAGCCAGGGCTACACAGAGAAACCCTGTCTCGAAAAAAAAAAAAAAAAAAAAAAAAAAAGAAAGAAAGCAAGCACGCAGCTAGGAAACGGAACAGCGTAATATATTAAAGAACAAACTTACAGACAGAAACATCTTCTGGTGCCCCACACCGTCAAAGGCCCCATCCCATCAACTGAAACAGGAAGCGGCATGTGGAGAGAACCATTAGCCCCTGAGTTTCTCAACCTTTGCAATGGCCCTCAGGTCCTTACAAACTCGCATATTCTGTTTTTATTCTGATGCTAATCCCACAAGCATGGGACATGAATGTATTTCAACTGTGTAAGATGACAGCGCATGAATACTATCAGTCGATTTTAGGTGGTGGTGAGACTAACACTAGTTTAATCCTTACAGGTAATAACAGCAGAAGCCAGATACATAAATGTTTTAGAGTAAAATGATAAGAAAAGGGAAGATTCTACAGAAACTCAGAACTACCGTTAACAGTGACAAGAAGTGTGGACAAAATGAAGTCATGTTTAATTCATCCCATAAATACAATTGTATGAGATCTATTACATATTTTAAAGTTTAGTTTTACGGTTGAGTAAGAAGTAAAAAGGCCCTCTACGAATCCAAAGGGGTCAATCATCTGACATCATAACTGAAAGGCAAACACAGCCAATCACCATATGATTATTCCATAACTCCAGATGTTAGCCATTCCATGAACAACTGTGCAGCTCCTCAGAGACCAAGACACTGAAAGCACTTCTCCAGAAAAGCTTCATTCTCTACAGTTAATAAAATTCTGTTGTAGTCAGCCAATGAGAAACAAAAACATAACACTCTTTCCCCTTCTCTGGAAGTTGACTCTCCGTCCCGATAAAGAGTATGTCAAAAACAAAACCCAACACAAAGAAAACAAACAAAACGTCCCAAGAAAACCTACAGCTTCTTTTTCAAACAAGCCCCACGCCCCACACAGTTCCGCTGAGCTACTTGTCAGTATCATCATATTCTTTTCCATTTATTCTAAAGCATCTTTTTTCACTTTGTGGAGTTTTTCTTCCAAAATGGCTTTTAAAGCAGACTTCTATCTAACTTCTATCTATGTTTTTTGCAATCCTTAGCCCTCACTGGTTCTTTCCTAGATAATGGATCTATCCTAAACAATTACCATGTACAAGGAGCCTGATTTCTAAACTTACTCTTTGCTTAGGCAACATCCACCTATTTATTAAATAAAGACGGGAACTGGGTGCCCAAGAAATTTAGTATCTCCACCAGCCAAGTTAGGGGCGGATCTCAGGGCCACTGGGATCGAATCTGGAATGGTTCTTCTCTGTTCTCTTGACTACGGCACTCCACCACCCTGAACTGCGATAGCATTTTCCTTTGTCTCTCATGAGGCTAAATGTTAAGCCTACCTTGTTCACTGCAAAATGCCTAGTGCAATGTAACCATTTCATAACTTATTGACGCCTAGTTCTTTCTCAATATAGGTTCCTTTCTCCATATAACAATAGTAAAGAGAAAAAAACTGCATCAAGGTTCTGGTTTAAAACTCACATGAACTTAAGCAAATTCTTAGTCAGAAACCTAAGAATCTACAGCTGCTGGAAAAACTGTATGTAAGTTTATACAAGATGACCAAAGCAAAGGATTTCCACAGCTAGATTGTAACTCCTAACAGCAAGGTCTGTTCAGAACCAGCCACCAAGCCTTTACCAAAAGTAGTATTCAGTCTGATCCTCTCTCCCTTGGACTCTTCACAAATGTCTACACATCTATTCAATCAAGTGTCCTGCATCGTGACTGTTCTTTCTGGACCCTATAACCATGTCTCAGATCCCTACTCCTGTCTTAAGGACCAGTGCTTGTCTACTGCGCAGGTCACCAACCAAACACATCTTGGGTACCATTTTCACATGATGACCAATCAGCTCTGCTCAAATGCTGGCCATGCTAATGTCTCCAGAATAGTATATTACCCATTTTCTATGGAGCCCCAGGGATTCCTTATGTTACGGATGTGGGAAGAAACAGGGAACTTAGTAGTTTAGTATTTTGGGTCATTTGTACCTGCTCTAAGGCACTGCTCTAACACACTGAACTTGTGAGGACAAATTCACTCAACACATAGTGAATGGCTAAGGACAGTATCTATCGATCAGTCAAATCACTCCAGTCATGATTTAAGAGCCCCTATACCACCACAGGCTTTTCCATGCACTTCCAATATGGCCCTAGAAGAATCCCCTGCTTGGCACAAACTAGTTTTACTTTTGAACTCTACAGAATTTTCCAACAACACAAGTCTACTCATTCCTTGCTTTTGTCTATTCAGGAAACTGTATCTTTTTTAAAAATGCTTTGTTTAAAAGTCTTTCTATCTTACTTCTAAATTCTAAGAACATTCGCTACAACAACGCTTCATTAAAACAAATTGTCTTTTTTTGTCTGTTCATTTTTGAGACAGGGTATTCTTATGTAGCCCTGGCTGTCCTGGAACTCAAGAGATCCACCTGCCTCCATCTCAAGTGCTGAAGTTAACTGGATGAGCCACTATGAACGACTAAGCTACAGCACATAGAGGAAGAAAAGCTTCTTCAATCTGATCACATGTTAATGACAAACCAAGAGTGGAGCAAACCCCAGAACTGTCCCAGAAATAGCCTAGGTCTCTCACTCCTCATCACTATACACTTCAGTGCCGCGAAAAAGGAGAGCACAGCGAAACTGCCTCACGTGGCTCTTTCATTATGTGATATCCAGAAGTTACAGACACTCAAAGAAAAACAAAAAGGGGATTTTGTGCAAAAGTATTTTATTAGAAACAATGAAAGACAATCATTATAGCAACAAAAAGGATATCAGCTTTGGCAAAGTCTCTTATCCCGCACTGAGGTAATCCTGGTGTGTTCTGCATGTAGAAATCCAAGTAAAACCAATGGGCAAGTTCAATCTGGAAGCACACTCGGATCGCATTGTCTCTTTCTTCACTGGGAATATGCAAAATAAATCGGCTGCCAAAAACAAAAATGTCCAGAAATTACAATTACAAACTATTACAGTTTAACATATTTACTTCCTTACCCCACCCACCAACTAGGAAAGGCGAGCAGGAGAAGTGCTGTGGACTTGGTTTAATCACTTATATTATGTTAACTGGGTTCCCAAAATTACATGGGAATTTGTGTATCGGCATGTAAAGATGCCAAGGATCCCTGTCCCGGGTTGGCTTTGTTCAGTAACTAAAGTTGCAGTTGACCAATGACTGGGCAGGGAGACAGAGATGGGACTTTTAGGATTCCTGGGCAAGAAACTCAGGGGATGAGAGGGTGGGGTGTTGAGGAAAATGGATTGCCATGCCAAGAAGGGAAAAGATCCAGGCTTGAAAGCAGCAGAAGAGAAATTGTACCAATCATGTAAGAGCCAGGAAGAGCACCTGCCCCCCGACCCCCGTAGTCTAGGGTAGCAAAGATGGAATAGCAAAGTGATTAAGGCATATTACAATAGAAGGCTGAATGTGTGTGTGTCTTTCGCTGGAGAATCCACAACATTGGGGCAGTAGAAAAGAACTCAAGCAGCCACCACCAGGGAGACTAGAGTGGATTAACCAAGTTCTGACATCATCAGATGAGTATCCAGGAAGAGTGTTGAGAATTGGGTGTGGCAGTGCAGTGCCTGTACTCCCACTAATAAGGAGACTGAGGCAGCAGGGTTGTGGGCATAAAACTGGCTCAAAAGAGAGGACTTGTAGAGGAATTGTTTAAAGAACTGTATAGCTACTGTTCCCAAATGAGAAATTAACTTGAGAGCTTCCTAGCAAATTAAAGCAAGCGAGGAAACTACTGGGATTTCTTCTGAAGTCCAAGAATACGCAAGTATCCCTATAATCCAGCCAAAGAGCCTAACACCCACGTAGTCCCCAGATATGAACAACACAAGAAACAACTGTGGGAGGAAGAAATGGGCACCAAGGTTTCTCTTTAACACACTGGATTTCCCAAGGAGAATAACCACAGAGCCTTGACTCACACTAAATTCCAAATACTTTCTAAAACCCAAAATTGACTCTTTTAAACTCAACAAGAAAGGAGGAAAAAGTCTTTGTGTGTGTGCTTTCTATACAGGAGCACATAGTAGCTGTACAGAGGTGATGACAACGAGAGCTGTCTGTCTTTAGTGAGGCACACGGTTAGAACACACAAATCTAAGTGAGTGTGAATGCCAGTGGGTGTGAAACATTCACTAATTGCTTCTTTCTCAGTTGAGCATTTTAGGAACTCCTTCCTTCAAGCATCAGAAGCAATTTCAACTAAATAAAGTAAATGCTCTGGCCTTCTGGGTCATTTTTATTAAAGAGCTACCACTCAACTAATTAGTCATATTGCATTATTCATTTGCTATAAATGCCATGTGATTTTTATTTCTGTTCTCAAATTTCAAATCAAATCGAAAGAAAACATTATAAAAATTTAACATTAGTGTCACATCCAAATAAACCAACAACAGCACAAACACAAGAGAGATAGATCAATATGAAGAGATGATGATTGGTAGAGCTGCAAGAGGATCTTTTCATGTAAGGACACCTTGTTCTTAGAGCCCATGAAGTGTGCCTGTTTATTCTATGCACGTTCACATCTGCTGGTCTACTTCAGACGCATCGCCAGGGACTCAGAAACACTACCTTCACCATGCCAATGCACTAGACTCCTCTGGACATGTTTATGCTCTCTCAGACTCATGAAATATCCAAGCCTGTTGTATACCAGTGACGGTATACAATATACTGACAGTTGTAATTTACCTTTTAAATGTTTAGGCTGATCCCTGCCTAAGAACAAGACACAGTCATGGAACCTGGACAGAATACGTGGAATAACTTATTTTAGACGACTCTTCTGAAAAGTAAATACACGTGGAAGGAGGAAGCTTGGAAAAGATCAAGATCAAAACAAAGTCACACGTCCACATGCCTCAGTATACCCTGCTGCAACTGGAAATGCAGGTGGGCAAGCTCCAAAAGTTGCTTCTTAGGTCATGGAGTCAGACAGACAGGACAAGTTCCTTCCAAAGCTCAGCTCATAGCACTGCCCAGGAATGCAGACGTAGGGGAGAATTCCAGGGAAATGGGCCCATAAAATAGAGTGTGAGCACTGAGCTTTATCCTGCACATGCTCAGATTAGACTTGGAGCAGCCAGTTATAATCTTTGAGTGAACTGAGAAAAATCACTGGTCAAACCCCAAACTGGCCACTAGGTGGCACACGAGAAAGAGCACTGTTGAAACTAGACCTAGTTTTAGTTAGTCATCTTCGTGCCTAGTCTCTTTTCTAGGATTGGGCCTAGAACAGCTTCCACAATACAAGGAGTCAACTCACTACACCCGTCCTAGCCAGGCTACTTCCTTCTTCCCATTCTCTGAACAAAACACTGTCTGCTTTGCAGCTTTGCTTCTGTTTCATTTTTGAGACAGGGTCTCACCATGTAGCCCAGGTTGGCCCGTGGTTTGCTTTTTAGATCAATCTGACCTCAAACTCAAGAGATCTACCTGCCTGCCTCTGCCTGCAGAGTAGCTGGGATTAAAGGTGTGTGCCATCACCTCTGGTACATGAACTGTTGATCTCTCACAGCAGGGAGTTCTAACTAGAAGGGCAGCCTCGCACACGGCGACAGCAGTGTGTTCAGCATCAGCATCATTTCCACACTCTGAGTATACTACCTGCCAAACTGCACAACGAAACCATCTCCAGATACTGACAAATGTCCCTGAAACGTGTGTGTGTGTGTGTGTGTGTGTGTGTGTGTGTGTGTGTGTGTGTGTGTGACTCCCAGTAGAAACTGTCTGCATTAGACGTACTAAGATACAGGTTATAGGAGACCGCTGTTTGCAGCTGAACTTCTGTACTAGTCCCCAACTAAGCACCCTGAACACACGGAACGGAAGCACCAAACCTGTACCATGCTGTTTTCTGAACTTCCTAGAAACCAGGAGACAGTAGAGCCAAACTGCCATAGGCTAGTTTCAGCGATAAGGAAATGAGAAAATAGCGAAGCCCCTCCTTATATGTAAACTAATACACATTTACTAGTTAGTCTTCTGGAACTTTCCCCTTGATGCTGCCAGGCTAGAAGAGCAGCTTTAAAAGAGAAAGGCCACTCCTTCATTCTTCCCTCAGCCCCCATCCCCCTTGCCTATGAATCTACCTCTCACCTAGTTTATGCTCCTTGACAGTGCCAGCCAATTCTACAACACTAACTAAAGCCACATAAAAGACCTTCAAAAGACTGTTCCCTTCTGACAGATCACCACGCTGTCTTTACACTACAGTCAGAAAATACAATTTAGAACCTCACCAAGGTGGCCTGTGGGTGCTTCCTGTACTGTCTTTTCTCTCAGATAATTACAATCACTGTCCTAGCCTCACTCTCCATTCAGTTCCTGTCTTCACAGCTTCAATGGTTAGAGGACTGAAAACAGACACAGCCTTGGGCCTGAGGACAGCCCCCTATGGGTCACCACTCAAGAGTTGGGGCCTTCACTATATCACAGAAAAAAACTTCATGACTAGCCAAAGTAAAGCAAAGTTAGTGAATTTATTAATCAGAAGTAATGGATAGTATATCCTTTAGATATAAGTACAGTAGAGTAGGGTTAGTATATGTGGTATGTACACACAGCATATACTTTAGACTTAAGTACAGAAGAGACTTCAACTGACTCACGAAAAGGGACAGAATACACATGCCAGGCAGAGTACAGGGTTCGTAAGAGTCCCACTGTATGAGAGTCAACAAGACACCTGTGCTTGACTGGGGTTGGGTGAAAGAAAGCATTCACCCTTCAGACCAGAGCAGAAAAAATTAAGTGTATTGCATACAGCCAGAGCAAAGGAGGCACGGGCAATAAATAACAAAAGAACGACCCTTGTGAGACAATGGGACTTTTGCACTGTTTTACACCTACCTTCTCTTGGTTAGGGTAACCGCAATAGTTAACTCTCACTAACTATCTAGAATCTAAAATTACCATGGAGACAAAGCTCTGAACACACCTGTGATGTTGGTTCTATTTAGGTTAAGTGGGGAGCTCTGTCATAGACTGAATAAAAAAAGAGAAAGCAGGATGAGTACCAGCATTTAGCACAGTGCTTTTGGACTGCAGGTGCAACATAGCCAGCCTCATGCTGCCCTACTATGTTGGGCTGGACCTTCACATGCCTGCACACTTTGTGGCAGAATCAATCCTTCCTTTTGTCATAGCAATGAGAAAACTAATTTTGTGACTCACTGTGCAATCAGCACCCATGCACATGAGGTCAGTCATCACTGCTCTTGTAATTGCTCTTTCAGAGGCTAGAGAACAAGGCACCTTTCAGGGCCCTTGTACTAAGGTTTACCTCTGCAGGAACCTAACCAAGACAGGATACTGGAGGACAAAGTCACTCTCAACATGTGACAAATCTGACAAATCTGCGCACATGCATGTGCGCGTGCGCGCGCGCGCGCGCACACACACACACACACACACACACACAGGCCACCTCATACCCTACTGAGCTAAATTGTATTCAACAATTAGATTTACTCTGCCATAATTTGGGGGTTACAACCAAGCTTCCATGGCCTTGCCATGGGCTCTTGGCTGTGAGAGGAGAACCCCGAGCTTCACTAGGTTAGATTCTCGCGCGTTAACCCATCTCCTCTCTGCTCAGCTCTGTGCTGTTGTGCTGCTGTTTGTATTCTGACACTAATTCTGCTTCCTCAAGAGTGGCTGCCCTGATGAGGGAGTGGCTCACATACTCAGGTGACTTCACATGAACCTCTCCTCATTCTAACTGGTTAAATAAAGGCTGGAGCCTGTGATTGGGCACTGGAAGGGAAAGGTGGGGCTGGAGGTTTTAGAGAGGGAGAGAGGAGGAGGAGGAGAGGGAGATGAGACAGAGAAAACAGAGGAAGAGAAGGTAGAAGGAAGATGGAGCAGAACCACGAGGCCTGGAGAAGCTGCAAGTAGCAAGGGACCTCATAGCCGGGGAAGAGAACTGTGTAGTGGTAAATGTGCCCAATCTAGGGGTGCAGCGTATAAATATTATAACTGAGCTGTGTGTTCCTTGCTCAGGCTTACTGAGGCTGGAGATTTCCTGCAGCACTGTACAACAGCTGCACTGTCTGGTTTTAACTGTCAATGTGACAACCTAGAACCAAGCACCTGGGGAAAAAGCCTCCACTGATGAACTATCTAGATCAAGTTGGCCTGTAAACATGCCTGTGGGAGAATGCCTTCATTATTAACTAGCCCAGCCCACCACAAGCGGCAATATTCCCTAGGCTGGACCCTAAACTAGGTAAGAGTGAAGAAAGCAAACTGAGAAAAAGCAAGAAAGGCTGTGTTTATTCTCTTTGCTCTTGACTGTTGATGTGATAAGTTGGCTGACTGAGTTCTTGCCTCAACTTCCCCAAAATGATGGACATTGTAAGCAAAATAAACCTTTCTTCCCACTTGATGGTTTACTCACAGCAACAAAAATCACATTAGAGCATCATTAATGCCTTCTCCTTAGCATGCAAGGCCCGGCTCACTCCCACCGATCCATCTACTCCCGCTGCTTCCTCTCCACTGCTACGCTCTTTCCAACGGCTCCTCCTTACCCAGATACAGCCTCATGTCTGCTCAGAAACTCATGCAGAGAATTTAGCAAATGACTAAAAGCCACCCCTACCCCTCAGAGAGCATCCTTTCCATTTATAAGGTGGCTGGCTAATGGGAATCTTGTCACCATCTGAGTACATGCCCTCTTTCCAATGTCTCACCTGTCCCCAGTACAATCTGAACTAGGTCTGTTTAGCCAGGCTGCTGCTTCCTTTCCTCTGAAGGGTTCGGTGGCTTCTGACCTAATCTGGCAAGACCATCGTCATAACTGCATGTTACACACATTGAAAGTCCCATACCTGGACCCTAATAAGTACCTGAGCTGAAGAGTCTTTCACCTCCTTTGCTGCATCTGATATGGAGGCCCATTAATCATATGAAGCTAGTAATGTAGGAAAATTGGAGTAATGAGTCACTAAGAGGTTATCAGGGAATGATAATAGCAGTTATCGCAACTGTTAACTACCACAGACTGTGGAAGTCAACACAGGAAGCTCCTGAGACTAACGCTCTCTGGTATTGTAGGTTGGCTGAAACCATGCTGACATGTGGACCAAGTAGGAGGCCAAACTATGCTGGCTGTACATCTTACATGCCAAGGCTCTCTGGATACCTGACAAAGCTTCATGCATTAGACCAGGGTCTGACTTCTCTTTTCACTTTATTAGACATGGCCTCCAAAGTCTGAAATGACTGGGAAACTTTGAGAGTCAGAAAGGCCAAATTGGGAGGCACACAGAGACAAGCAGCTAGCTCAGTGGACAACAGAAGCAACTCCACAGTTCCTGCCATTCTCACAAAATCCTAGAGCCTGGTCTAGCCACCGGGTAAGGGAACTAACAGCTTCAGATGAAGGTCTCTCTTCTGCTACTGCTGCGCTCAGGCAGGGCATTCAGCCAGGGATACTCAAAGCTGCTGAGGTCTAAGTTTTTCCTGGAGCCATATCTAACTGGCAAAGTGGAAAACCATGGGGAATTGAGAATATTGCTCTCTTCCTCACTGTAGAAGGCCAGCTTCCATTCAAGGACCTTATGCTACACTGCAGTTAAATTAGAGAAAGGACAAAAAGCCTGTAACTTGGTTCCTGGAGTATGTGGGAAGAATTTTTCCTCCTTTTGAAGACTGAAGGGGTCCTGAGGCCACACAGACTCTTGTGTATTCTGAGTCCTAAGTAGCCCTAAATGTGGGATCACAGTTACATCCCTTATGGACCCAGAAGTGAGTCCCTAGAAACATCATGTCTAAAGTTCCAGTTCACTTCAGGCTTGAGACTCCAGAGCTTCCTCTGACAGAGTTCTCTCTGTATAAACTAGACCAGGACCTCTCCGCTTTTTACTTTATTAGACATGGCCTGCCTTCAAAGGTTGCAATAACTGGGAAACTTTGAGAGCTGTATGAGTAAAGACCCTTACCATAGTCTCTAACAGAGACCCTACCTCATCCAACAAGTTCCCTCCCACGTCAGGGATGTGTCCATTCCTACACACACAGTAATAGCCACTCCCATTACAACTGCCCTCACTCTTGAAGGCCCCAAGGTCATTTAGTGTGTGAAGTTCAGAGAAGCTTATAGCACCTTGCCGATGATAAATTCCAGGCTCCTGGACCACTGCACCCATATAATGCTCCCCATAACACTTCTACTTCTGTAGTAAATGCAGACAGCCCCCCAGAACAGTCTGAGGCCACCAGTGTGACTGTGCTCCTAACCTACAGCACAGCTCCCAATGCTGACTCCCTCTTCCAGACAGTGACCGAAAGAAAGTATTTGCTTGTATTCCCAGACTAAGTTCTTGGTTACCTCCAAATCTCAGGATCTCTTCGTGCTCAGATTGCTTGGCAGCATCCTAGAGCTTTAGCTTTAGGAACGGCCCCCACCTTTTGGATAGTCCTTAGGCAAAGATCTGACTGTCCTCCAAAGATGAGCAATCCATCTGCAGCCCTGACAAACTCACATGAGAGCAAAACAGTGTCTGATTCTTCAAAAACGGGCCTTCTGTAACTATAAGATTCCTCAACAGGCTCCCATCTTCCCTGTAAGAGGTGCAGCGTCTAGGAATTAAGACTACTCTCCCACACACGGAACCTTTCTAGTACCACAAGGATCTCATTTTAACTATGGGGACCTCATTCGCAAAACTATTAAAGACCTTTTTAGGTTTGGCACAATTTTGAAGAATTCTACAATGTTCAGTTCAGACTAATAGATAGACTCCACTATGAGACCTAGAGGAGATCAGAGAAGAAGCCATTAGATATAATCTCTGAAACGATGTGGGCCCCAGACCTCCTTAAACACTCACCCCAACACTGGCTCTTTATATTCTGATTAAAACCCTTTCTTCTATGTACAAGAGTTAAAGAAGTGGTGGCAAGAATTTTAACTCAGTGCTGTGAATTTGGGGGCCCAAGAATCCAGTTGTTTTGCAAGTCATTACATCTGGGGACATAGGAGAATCCCTCTGCCTTGGTTCACTGTTAACTGTGGCTCTTTGAGGAAAGCCTCTAAGCCCTGGACAGAGAATGATGATTTCCATGTTATCACTGCAAGACCCTGAAGTTAAGCTTTCAGTTCCTATTGGCCCTGCACTAGGTCTCATGTAACAGAGCAGACAAGTTCCAGACTCTAATGTCTCAGAGCAGACTATAGAACCCTGCTAAACTTTAAATTCTGCCACCTTAGTACTACATCCTAACCCCAAGGTCTCTCTGGAGCAATCCATGTGGAGGTTAAGACCCTACCTGTGGGGCTAGATCTGACCCACATGGTTTTCCATGCTCCCAAGGGAGGCCACCCGGTGGTTCCCAGATAGAGGATGCAAACCTTCAGGGTTGTGAGAGTCAGCCTCAGGTAAGCACAGGCCACAGGCGCCTCCCTCCCTGGTAAACGCACAGTAACCTCAAAGGCAGAAACTAATTGCTCTCGCCAGGGTTTCCAGCAGGAAGCAGAATGACAATATTTACATAACTTAGCCTGTGCTCTCTGCCTGAACAGGAACTCACTGCCATCTGAAGGGAAACGGAACACTCCCTGCCCTAAATGCGACAATTAAATGTGCTGTGGTGGTCTGAATGAAAATGTCCTCCATGGCCTCAGATATTTAATACTTGGTCTTTGTTGGCATGGTTTAAGGAGATTTGGTGTGACCTTGCTGGAAGAAGTATGTCACTGGGAGCAGGTTGTGCCATTTCAAGTTAGCTCTTTCAACTGCCTACCACCTGCCACATCCACTTCATCATAAACGATTACCCCTGTGGAACAGTACACCAAAGAAACCAAATTTCTTCTATAAATTGCTATAAATGTCTTCTATAAATTATAAGAAAATCAAGAACAAAAACACACACCTATGAAATTTTTGGTTCTACTAGAAGCCTCCTAGCTTCCAACCCAAGGAGCTACATGACAAGTCCCATCAAACCCCCCATGTCTCAAGGTAGCACCCAAACAGATCAACAGGTAGCTGGACTTCCATTCCCTGCTGCCTTAGCTCCCAATCCTGGGCCTACAACATACCCCTTAGATCGAGGCTTCACGACCACCCAGAGGGATGGTTTCAAAGACCAGAAAATAAGTCAGTTTCCTGAATCTTCCCAATGGAAGGGCCTTAACATTTCATCAAGTTACACAATGGAAGCCAATGTCACTTCAAACTCTGAGTCTCTCCTCACAGGCACATTCTTCAGGCTTTGATAATCATTTCTAAAGCTGGTCCTACCTGTTGTCAGGCCAATTTTGAGAATCTTCTGCTTACGAAGCACAGAGGACCTCTATGGGGGAAGGCTAGCAAGAGTCTCAATTACATGGCTCCAGATGAGGGACTCATTACTTCTATTGTGTGCCATCACCAGAGGGATAGAGGCATTCACCAGAAAAATTAAGGGGCCTCAGAGGTAACAATTGTTCTCAGGGACACATCATCCCTTGCTTAGCTTCCCAGATCACTACAGTCTGATAGTAGCCTGGCCCGTCTTTCATGTTCATTTCACTCAGGGAATGAATAAAACTCAAAAGCTAACTTTCCCTCCAGAGCCTCTGCCATCCTCTGTCAGGTAAGATGACTGGAAGGGCCACTCCAACTCCTAAGAGATCTCTCACTGAACTCCCACTTGAGACTAACAGTCTTACTCCACACGTCTCAGATGCCACATTACTGTCAAACCCACTTCTGCCCCTTAAAACTCCTTCTCAGTGGGCTTAAGCCAGACCTTCGAGCTCATACGGTCTGAGTATGCTATGCCACAGGAAATGGAGGCCACTAGGATATGTACAGAACCAAGACTGACCACCTCTTTAAAGGTTCCTACCTCACATTAACATGGAGAATTAGTTTAATTTAAACTCTTTTCAGAGGGTAAAAGCCCACTGGAACCTGTGTAGACTGGATTTTATCAAGGCCTGTACATGTGTCCAACTGCAGTGAAGCAACAGAGCCTATGACCACCTGGGCCACCGCCCCACCCCCAGAAGCTCACAAACTGCCAAGCACCAGGAACCCTTAGGAATCTCTGGCTTCTTGTCTGGCCAGATCTAGGTAAACCTGTAGCTTCAGTTACCTCTAGACCCCAATGAGTAGTCTGGATGCACTGTCCTATCGTTCAGAATCCTGTGGTAGAATTTTGCAACCTTTCATCTCTCATTCCCTAAACATTCTCTAAGACCCAACCCAGCATAGGACACTCATCTCCAGCATGCTCCCTCAGGAAACTTCTTAGACTGCTCTGGACCAAAGGTCACCATTCATCTCAAGCATCACTGGGCTAGCCTACCGGGCACAATCACTGTATCATACCTCCCACCTGCCTTCCTAAAGCCATGTTATCATATGATTCTGTATATGTGTGACGTGCACAGGCGTGTGGGCAGGGTCACCTTCTTTCTGTTTTGTTGTGAGACAGGGTCTCCCTATCTAACTCTGGCTGTCCTAGAACTTACCATGTAGATCAGGCTGGCCTCTGCCTCCCAAATGCTGGGATTAAAGATGAGCACCACCACACCCAGCTTTCTACCTTATTTCTTGATGCCGAGTCTCCTACTGGTGGGCTAAGCAATGGACTCCTGGAATTGGGCAGCTTTCTGTGCGATCAGGCGCTTTGCCTGCATGGATGCCTGTGCACATTCATGCAGTGCTCCCGGATGCCAGGAGATGGCATCGGATTCTCTGGAACTCAAGTTACAGATAGTTGTTAGTGGCCATGTGGAACTGAGAATTTAACCTGGGTTTTCTGAAAGGGCAGTAAATACTCTTACCCACTGAGCCATCTCTGCAGGCCCTCCCTCTCCCACTTTTGCCATTGTGGCCAGCTATCTTTATGAACTGTTCTCATAATGAACCCCTAGTTCCAACCCATACACACGGCTACCTTTCCTACATCATCTCCAAAGGCTCTGGACCTATCACTCCTAAGGCTCTCACTGCTGATAATACACAAATGCTATTGTGCTTTCACTCCCCCAGCTGAGAGTACAGTCTTGATCCATGGTGGGCTCTTCAGCTAGGCTTTCCCTGTTAGAGAAACCAAGACATCCTCAATTCTAAGTAAGCAAGTAGATCTCACAGGCACGCACCTCTAACAGCTGTGAAAAAGCTCTAAATAGGAACACACACTCACACACACTCTTCTCTCTCTCTCTGGTTTTTTCGAGACAGGGTTTCTCTGTATAGCCCTGGCTATCCTGGAACTCACTTTGTAGACCAGGCTGGCCTCAAACTCAGAAATCCACCTGCCTCTGCCTCCCGAGTGCTGGGATCAAAGGCATGCACCACCACACCCAGCATAAGAACTCTCAATTCCAGACCGTGTGTGTGTGTGTGTGTGTGTGTGTGTGTGTGTGTGTGTGTGTAAAACTTCCTACCTCTTAACAGTCAGTCCTTGACTATCTGGGGCCTGGCTTGTAACAGTCTTATAAAAGCATCTAGAATCTAACTTGTAAGGACCTATAGTACCTTATCCAGATGGCCAGTCACAAGAAAGACAACTAATGCTATAAAGTTTACTACTAAATAAATGAGGCAGGGTAGCACATATGCCAACGAGGCAGAAGTAGCAGGATAAGCAACACAAACTCCAGCTTTAGCTATATAATGTCGAAGGCCAACCTAGCACACATGGCACCCTATCTCAGCCCAGCACACAACACCCTATCTCAAAATCTTTTGTCTACTACTCAATAATATAGTAAAATATCCCACCTAGATATGGATATCACAGAAACAGCATGCCGAAGGTTAACTATTACAAAAGAATTCTGATTCCCTTTTGTGTGTGTGTGTGTGTGTGGGGGGGGGGGGGTTCTCTAAGAACTCCTCTATTCAATTTCTGTTTCTGCAGTATAATTTTCTTGAATAAAAAAGGAAATCTGAGCGGGGCAGTGGTGGCGCATGCCTTTAATCCCAGCACTCGGGAGGCAGAGGCAGGAGGATTTCTGAGTTCGAGGCTAGCCTGGTCTACACAGAGAAACCCTGTCTTGAAAGAAAAAAAAAAAGGAGATCTGTGTCTGTTTTGGGATGATAACTATCGTAGCTCCACACCTTTTGCACACAGTCCTCTCAGCAACATGGGAAGTCTATAGGAAAACAGATTCCACAGAATACATACTGTAACTGAGGTTTACTCAAGAAACAAGTGGGACGGGGAAAGAGGGACTGGAGGAAACTCCAACTGTGGACACATTAGAGGGGCAGATGTGCTGGGCAGCAGTTCTCAACATGTGGGTTGCAACCCCTTTGGGGTCACATATCAGATGTTCACATCATGATTCTAACAGTAGTACAATTACACTTATGAAACAGGAACAATGTGAGGAAGCACTGTTGGGAACTGGGTTGAAGGGCTGCAGCATTAGGAAGGTTGAGAAGCGCTGTACTAGAGAACCAAAATCTAATGCATGCAACAAAGTCACCTGGAAGGCTGGGGAGACAGCGAGGCTGGCATGGTGCAAGCACAGCAGCAACTTCACAGAGCTGTCCACACGTGCACAGTGAGTACCACTTCCTCCAATAGTAATTAGTTTAGAGCTTGAATTTTTTAGAAAACAAAACTACAAAACAAATCAATCAAGAGAGACCAACAGTCAACTTGAAAACTGTTACTTCTAACAACTGTAATATAAGGAAGTGGTCAGCAGGGTCAGTAACTGGTTTAGCAAGAACCTAGTCCTTCAGCTGAACAGATCACACTCTGCTAAAAAGATAAGTTCATAACAAGATGCAATGTTGTAATATAAGGCAGCCGCTTCAACATTCACTGGTACCAACCACTTTAACGTGTTAGCTGCTTAACATGCGATCTGCACAATAGGATGTAATTATTCCGTGAACAGAGCCACAATCACAACAGCTGACATCACTTCTTCAAATGACGAAATCCCAGGTAAGAGAGACTAGCCTGAAAACTCCTAGGAAGACTAGCTGCAGATGCCCGTAAAAAACGTGGCAAGTCATCTGATCCTTCTCTGTCTTTTAGCTTGCATCCTTATTAACGCACACATCATCACTCAAGTTTCCCAAACTCCTTGACTTTTTCCTAACTCTAAGACTTGCATCTGTGGAAACAAACAAAAAACTGGGAAACATAAAGAAAATGAAAATTACAGTCTCAATTTCTTCTAGTGATTTACCCACATCTATGCATTGTTTTCTTATCAAATTTGGGAATACAGAAGATAAATTCCTTGCAACTTTCATAGATTCATGTGAATCTACCATACGTCAAAAGTGTAATTCCCAACTCCAAAAAATTACAAGTTTAAATCTTTTTTTTTAAAAAATCAGACTTAAAAATTATGCACGTAAGTGGTTTTGCTTGCATGTATGTATTATGTGTACCACATGCATGCCTGGTGCCCAGAGCATTCAGAAGAGGAAATCAGATACCCTTAAACTGGAGTTCTGGACAGCTGCGAACCAACATGCAGGTGCTAGGAGAACAGTAAATACTAAGAGCTTATTAACTATACAGTTAGCCTATGTATGTACTCTGTGTGTACGGCATTAGGGTTAAAGTGCTTGACGACTTTTCATTACACTCACATGGTGTAGAGGAAAGGAAGATTTCAAACCTAGATTTTCAAAATTAGGATGTGTCCCTGTATAAATTAATCCTCACATCTGTTAAAGAGTTTTTTCAATACCTGTGAGGGGAACACCAGTAAAAACTTCACAAGCATATTTCGCTCCTTAAAATGACTCAGAGTGCCCGGGGCTCTAAAAAAAAACCATGCAGGTACTTCCAGGGACTCTAATTTCAGGTATCAGACATCCTCTTTTGGCCTCAAGATACCTACACACATGTCCCCTGCCTCCAATAATTAGAAATAAAACAAATATTTAAAAAATAAAAAAGCAAACAGCTTGAATGTGGCGAACACCGAGTTTCGTTTTTAAGCACAGATTTCAGTGACTAGACATCAATACAGAACCAGCATTCACAACCTTAATATTTCACAGTCCAAATGCACTAGCAACGACCTCCTAACAACGTACGGGGAACTTTACTTCTACAAAGAAGCATGTATCATGAATGGTTTTGGCTGGCTGCAATTACTGTAATCAAGAACTCAGAAATTCACTCCTGTAAAGACCCACGGGTGAATAGTTCCTTATAAGTGGGGGAATCAAGAGATTAAAGGGAAGAAACTCTTGGATTTTCCCTCTTGTTCCCAAACATAAATCCGGGGAAATTCTGGAAAGAATAATTAATTCTTTACAGAAAACACCATGGGCGAACATGCAGATTAGAAAGTTTAAGCTTGAAAATTACTCCCTGTGTAGATCCAGGTACCTGAGGTCATATAACTGAAACTCAAACAGTGGATTCTACCTATGTGGAGAAAAGACGGCGGGAGGAGGAAGAAAGCCACAGGTTTAAGTTAGAGGCAGAAAAAAAAAAAAAAAGAAAGAAAGAAAAAAGAAAAACCCTACACACTTCAAAGAAAGAATTGGGCAGAAATCCATTAGGGAATTCAGGTTTGGGCGAAGGGGGATTTTCACTTGCAGGAAAAGCAGAATAGCTAAAGTGGAAATGAGTTATTCCAGTGCTCCACGGTGGAGTGAGTAAGAGAAATAGAAACTGAAAGACTTTGGGAACTGAATGGGCGTCGGACACCGGCGAGCGGGGCGGGAAAGCGGGACTAAAAGATGTGCAGAGTCGAGGCCGGGACTGCAAAGGACCAGGGACCAGGGAAGAGAGAGGCCAGACCCAGGAATGGGGAAGAATAGATGCCGGGGGCGCAAAGGGCCTGGGGAAGGGGGAAGGGCTGAGACCAGGGGCGCAAACCGGGACCCAGGAATGCAGGAGCGCTGAGGCCGAGGACTCAAAGCGGTACCCCGGAATGGAGAATCAAGGCCAGGGCGAAAAGTGGGGCCCGGGCTCAGTGCTGAGACCCAGGACTGGTGGAGAGCCGAGCTGGGGCGCATAGTGGAACCCGGGAGTGAATAGGGGGAACCGAGGTTGAGGAGCAAAGCGGAACCGAGGAGAGGGGGAGGGAAAAGAGAGGTCGGGGCCGCCCCTAGGCTGAGGGACCGCGGAAGCGAAGGTGAGCGGCTAGTACCTGCAGAGATCATCCAGGACGCTGCCGGGAATCTCCAGGCGTTTGGGCTCCATAATGAGGACCCGCAGCAGGCGCAGCGCATCCCGGCTCCGCGCAGCCGGCACCGTGGAGAAGCACAGAGGCGCGGGCCCCGCGGACAGTGAAACCCTCCGCCCGGACCCCGAGGCCGGGCCGAGGCGAGGGGCGGAGCCCTGGGGCCACGCCCCCTCCGCGTGAAAGGCCCAATGTCAAGCTGGGGGAGTCGCGCCTGCGCGCGCTTCGCCAATGAGACGTTTGTTTATTGGCCCGTGGGCTCCAATCAGGCTTCATGCTGCTAGTTCCTGCTCTTAAGACCAACTTCCCGCCGCCTTTGACTGAGTGCACGCCGGGTGTGTTTGCGCCTGCGTGTCGTGTGCGCTTTCTACTACACTAGTGGGAACTTTCGAGTTCCTATTCTAGGACACCTCTCTTCCACATACACGCCCCAGCATCTCGGGCTTTGTCACAGTGGCTCTAACCTAATGATAATCACTCGTTTTTTTGGCGGCAAGCCCAGAGCACACAGAAGGGGTTGTCCGCGATTGCTGTCAGCAAGCATTCTGCACACACGCTCACTACTGGATGTCATTAGGCCAAATGCCAATCTCTCTGAAGAAATATTAATCCCATTTTTGTTGGCAAATGGGGTCTTGCCACATAGTCCATGCTGGCCTTGTACTCACAGTCCTCCTACCTTAGCCTTCTGAGTTGGCTTTATAGGCCTGCCCCACTACAGATGCCGTTTGTTTGTTTGTTTTCGAGGTCCTGAGACTGTCTGTAGACCAGGCTGGCCTCTAACAAAGAGATCTGCCTGCCTCTGCCCCCCTCTGATTAAAGGCACGACCACTGCTCTGCTTTTTGGCGCTCCTAAAAGCAAGATAATGGGACCACTTTGCAGGGCAGATTGGTATTGAGATGAGGGTGGTTGACTGTTGAGCAGAGACACACCTTGACCAGGGCTACTTGGTGGTGGATACCTCTTGTCTTCAAGTAGTTAAATCCAAATTTCACATCAGAACTCCAAACATAGACTGAGAGAGGACGGTTTCACTGGACCGCTTTATTTGTTCTCTTCCCAGTGTGCACACACTGAAAACACTCTCCTCTGCTTCCCTTCGCCACTGTTGCTTGTCTCTCTAACTGGCCTGTTGAGGACAAAAAGTTTGTTATCTCATTAGTGCTGCAGTAGGACCAGGCTCCGACCCTAGCCAGGTCTATAATGTGAAGACAAGAACGTCATCCCTCTATTTGATACCAAATGAGAGCTTAGAAAAGACTGATTAAACCTATGGTCCCTATTCTACTTCCTGCATTCAAAAATGCCACTTCTACCTGCCTGCTTCTCATTCGTTGCTTACGTTGCTAAGAGGAGTCTAATTCCTTCTAGAAACATAGAGAAACTGAATTCATCTGTTCTTCCTTGCCCTGTCCTACATAGCCATGGAAGGAACAGTATGCCAGGGTTCCTGCTCCTGGAGTAAAGCCAGTTAGGAAGGAGAAAAAGAGATTTAGGGAGTGGTGATCTCAGGGCAAGATCCTACCCAGCTAAACTCATTGTTTTTGCTTACAAAGGCACAAACAATGAGTTTGTGCTATGAGCTCCTTTGCTAAGAAAAATAAAAGTGCTTACTGTTCTTTTCTAAGAATCAAGAGGTCAAGAGGCTAAGGTCATAAAGTGCTTACCAACGGTATAAACAAAAGGGACTCTTGGGTAAATGACTGAATTGATATGTAAATAAAAGACTGTACTTTGGTCTGCAAGACAGAGAGAGAGAGAGCTACTTGGAAAGCTAACATAGCTCTTTTAGATTTTTTTTTCCTGGTGGGTTTTCTAACTTTGATCAAAAAACCCAAGACTTGGGACTAGAGAGATGGCTCAGTGGTTAAGAGCATTGACTGCTCTTCCAAAGGTCCCGAGTTCAAATTCCAGCAACCACATGGTGGCTCACAGCCATCTGTAATGAGATCTGACACCCTCTTCTGGTATGTCTGAAGATAGCTACAGTGTACTTATAAATAATAAATAAATAAATAAATAAATAAATAAATCTTTTTAAAAAACGAAACCAAAAACCAAAAAACAAACAAACAAACAAACAAACAAAAAACCCACAAGGCTTACCTAAAGAGCTACCATAGCTCTTTTAGATTTTTTTTTTTTTTTGGCAGATTTTCTGACTTTGGTTGGAAAACCCAAGAGCTGTCTAGTGAGCTATCTAAAGAGCTGTCTCAAGAGTTATCCCAAGCAGAAAGCAATCTCAAGCAGAGAGCTATCTAGAGGGCCAACTCAAGCAGACTACAGAGCTGTCATCTTGAACCCACTGCAAGCACTCATTTCTTCAGCCACTCTCAAACACCCCTTCCTCAGGACCACCTTTCCATGCTGAGGCTGGTCCTTGGCGCTTCCTCTTACATCAGACCTTTCCCTCCCTAGGTTCCACCCTTACCCAACATACCTCCCCTGTCACAGGTTTAGATTGATCTATCATTTAATTTCCCCTTTTTTCCCCTCTTAATTTTTGTTTAATTCACTCTCTAGTTTTGCATAAATTATCGGCACACCTGTAAGAGGTACTGTATTAGTACTTCTTCATCCACTCTTGGCCTGAGAAGCTTGCATACATTTTGTTTTGTTTTATTCAACGGAACCAGGTTACTATTTTTCAGTTTTGAATCATCCCCTCATCAGCCTCATCGGCCTCATCAGCCTCATCAGTTGTGGATGGGTGGTATCCCTTCTCCCTGGGCTCAAGATGTAAAAACACTTGCAGCCCTCTGTTTTCCTCTATAGTTTCCTGACTTCATCCTTTTTCCCTTTCTTAGAAAAATCTCTCAAATCTATTCTGGTATTTTCAGGGCCTTTGCCTTTCTTAAGTTCACATTTGTTCTTCTAGTGCCCCTTGTGATGCTATGTTTTCCCTTCATAGATGTAATCAGAGAAAATAAGTAACATATTTTAAGATTTTCCTTCTTCCCATTTCATTATCGAATTCAGCTGCCTGAGATGTTAAATTGGTCCTTGACCATCTTCACACACTTAAGCGGAAAGCCAGAGTCAAATGCTATAAAAGCTTGTAGCACAATGGGAATTGTTTTCTAATAGATTGATCTAGATGGTACTTGACTTAATTTTTAGATAATTTTTATTGAGAATTTTACCAAATCCACGTTCCATTCTGTCTATTGCAATTACTCCCCTATATTTCCTATCCAACTTCCTTTGCCCTCCCCCTTCATCCATGGACTCCACCTGTATGTGCATGAAGTAGAACATATGTAGTCTTTCATGGGCAATATTCCTGAAGAAATCATACTTCCCTTCCCCCCTGCAGCTGTACATTGTCAATAGCTTCTTTTCTTTTTCTTTTCTTTTTCTTTTTCTTTTTCTTTTTCTTTTTCTTTTCTTTTTTTTAGGTTATTTTATTTATTTACATTTCAAATGTTATCCCCCTGCCTGGTCTCCCCTCTGCAACCCCTCCAATCCTATTCCCCCTCCCTTTTGCCTCTATGAAGTTGCTCCCCCCACCCCCCTCACCCCCCCACCCCCGTCCATTCCTGTCTCACCACTCTAGTATCCCCTTACACTGGGGTGTCAAGCCTCCACAGGACCAAAGGCCTCCACTCCCATTGATGCCAGATAAGGCAATTCTCTGGTACATATGTAGCTGGAGTCTTGGGTTCCTCCATGTGAACTCTTTGGTTGGTGGTTTAGTCCCTGGGAGCTCTGGATGTTCAGATTGGTTGATATTGTTGTTCTCCCTATGGGGTTGCAATCCTCTTCAGCTCCTTCAATCCTTTTCCTAACTCTTCCATTGTGGTCCCCAGGCTCAGTCCAGTGGTTGCCTGTGAGAACTTGCATTGTATTGGTCAGGTGCTGGCAGAGCCTCTCAGGGGACAGCTAAACTAGGCTCCTCTCACCAAGTGCTTCTTGGTATCAGCAATAGTGCCTGGGTTTTGTGTCTGAAGGTAGGATGGATTCCCAGGTGGGGCAGTCTCTGGATGGCCTTTCCTTCAGTCTTTGCTCCACTTTTTGTTTCTGCATTTCCTTTTGAAAGGAACAGTTCTGGGTTAAAATATTTGAGATGGGTGGGTGGTCCCATCTGTCAACTGGAGGCCATGCCTATCTACTAGATGGTCTCTACAGGATCTATCTTCCCTTTGTTGGGTATGTCTGCTAATGTCTTCCCCAATGTGTCCTGGGAATATCTTGCTTCCCTGGCATTTGGGACTTTCTAGTGGCTACCCGCAGTTCCTCATACCCCACTGCTACATACCTCTATTCAGTTCCCTGACCCTCTGTACATCTCCCTCATCTCCTGCCATACCTGATCCTGCCCCCCCATTTCCCCTCCCCCATCCTCGCTCCCTTCCAGGTTTCTCCCTCCATTTCTTAAGATTAATTTGTTTCCCCTTCTAAGTAGGATTGAAGCATCCACACTTTGGACTTCCTCTTCTTAAGCTTCATATGGTCTGTGAGTTGTATCCTGGGTATTCTGAGCTTTTGGGTTAATATCCACTTATCAGTGAGTATATACTATGTGTGTTCCTTTGTGTCTGGGTTTCCTCAGTCAAGATGATATTTTCTAGTTCCATGCATTTGCCTATTTAACAGCAAAATGGAGCCTAGAACAATCAGGGAGTAGAAAGATTTTTAAAGCATCTTATTCATTCCTTCTGGCTAAACAAATTCCCCAAGCACAAAAATGCTTCCAGGCTTAAAGCATTCTGGGTATAATGGAGGGAAACACAGGCTGGAGTATTCCGTTCTCTTTATCCAGTCCATTCATAGGAGAGTCTTAGATTTCACAAGAAGCAGGCCTTGGAAGAGGAGTTGAGTTCAAGTAGTATGAAGACAGCAATCCTAGAAAACACATAACATAACAAGGTGTTGGTGTTCTGGGTTATATGGGATGACTGATCAAAGAAAAGGAAGCCATTGCAGGATGAATTTAAGTTTCCCACCAGCAGGGAATCAGTTTCTCAGGGATTGAACACTGGCAGCTTTCTAGAAGCTCACTGTTTGTTTGTTTGTTTGTTTGTTTGTTTCACAAGGGGGTTTCTTTGTGTAATCTGGCTGTCCTGGAACTCACCCTGTAGACCAAGCAAGCCTTGACCTATCTACCTGCCATGGTCCCCAAGTACTGGGATTAAAGGTATGAAACACCATGCCTGGTTTCTAGAAGCCCCTAGAAACTATTTTCATTATTACACAGAAGCTCTTTTTATTGTTACACAAAAAGGCACCCTTAGCAAGTAATTTTCCCCATACCAAAACTTTTTATCTGATCTACAGGTTAACTTGAAAGTCCCACCACGTTAGAAATTCTCAGCCATATAAGACTTCCTGGTTTGTCAGGCATGTTGAGACTAAGTTATGCAAGGACTCTAAGAATCCTTCAAAAGGATAACCCCATAAAATCTCAGATAACAATTACTGACAAAAGGTTACTTCAGAGGCAGCAGCCTTGGCGGGCCGCAGACAACCGGCCACCATCCGGACCAGAGGACAGGTGTCCACCTGGCTTGGGAGACGGCCTCAGCCTCAGCAGCAGCGGTCGCCATCTGGGTTCCGGGACTCAGCAGAACTTAGGGAATTTAGTCTGAACAGGTTAGAGGGTGCGCCAGAGAACCGGACAGCTTCTGGGATGGGCGGAAGCACAGAGCCGCTGAGGCAGCAGCCTGGGCGGGCCGCAGACAACCGGCCACCATCCGGACCAGAGGACAGGTGTCCGCCTGGCTTGGGAGGCGGCCTCAGCCTCAGCAGCAGCGGTCGCCATCTTGGTTCCGGGACTCAGCAGAACTTAGGAAATTAGTCTGAACAGGTTAGAGGGTGCGCCAGAGAACCGGACAGCTTCTGAGGCGGGCAGAAGCACAGAGCCGCTGAGGCAGCACTCTTGGCGGGCCGCAGACAGCCGGCCACCGTCCGGACCAGAGGACAGGTGTCCGCCTGGCTCGGGAGACGGCCTCAGCCTCAGGAGCAGCGGTCACCATCTTGGTTCCAGGACTCCCTGGAACTTAGGATTTAGTCTGCACAGGTGAGAGTCTGCACCACAGAAGCTGACAGCTTCTGGGAACTGCCAAAGCAACACAGCTTCTGAGAGAGGCCCTGTTTTGGGCCTTCTTCTTCGACCAGGAGGAGGTCCAAAAACAAGATATCTGCGCACCTTCCCTGTAAGAGAGCTTGCCAGCAGAGAGTGCTCTGAGCACTGAAACTCAGAGGAGAGAATCTGTCTCCCAGGTCTGCTGAGAGACGGTAACAGAATCACCAGAAGAACAATCTCTAAACAGAGTCAACTATAACTACTAACTCCAGAGATTACCAGATGGCGAAAGGTAAACGTAGGAATCCTACTAACAGGAACCAAGACCACTCACCATCATCAGAACCCAGCACTCCCACTTCGCCCAGTCCAGGGCACCCCAACACACCGGAAAACCTAGACCTAGATTTAAAAGCATATCTCATGATGATGGTAGAGGACATCAAGAAGGACTTTAATAAATCACTTAAAGAAATACAGGAGAACACTGCTAAAGAGTTACAAGTCCTTAAAGAAAAACAGGAAAACACAATCAAACAGGTAGAAGTCCTTACAGAAAAAGAGGAAAAAACATACAAACAGGTGATGGAAATGAACAAAACCATACTAGACCTAAAAAGGGAAGTAGACACAATAAAGAAAACTCAAAGCGAGGCAACACTGGAGATAGAAACCCTAGGAAAGAAATCTGGAACCATAGATTTGAGCATCAGCAACAGAATACAAGAGATGGAAGAGAGAATCTCAGGTGCAGAAGATTCCATAGAGAACATCGGCACAACAATCAAAGAAAATGGAAAATGCAAAAAGATCCTAACTCAAAATATCCAGGAAATCCAGGACACAATGAGAAGACCAAACCTACGGATAATAGGAGTGGATGAGAATGAAGATTTTCAACTCAAAGGACCAGCAAACATCTTCAACAAAATTATTGAAGAAAACTTCCCAAATATAAAGAAAGAGATACCTATGAACATACAAGAAGCCTACAGAACTCCAAATAGACTGGACCAGAAAAGAAATTCCTCCCGACACATAATAATCAGAACAACAAATGCACTAAATAAAGATAGAATACTAAAAGCAGTAAGGGAAAAAGGTCAAGTAACATACAAAGGCAAGCCTATCAGAATTACACCAGATTTTTCACCAGAGACTATGAAAGCCAGAAGATCCTGGACAGATGTTATACAGACACTAAGAGAACACAAATTCCAGCCCAGGCTACTATACCCAGCCAAACTCTCAATTACCATAGATGGAGAAACCAAAGTATTCCACGACAAAACCAAATTCACACATTATCTCTCCACGAATCCAGCCCTTCAAAGGTTAATAACAGAAAAAAACCAATACAAGAACGGGAACAATGCCCTGGAAAAAACAAGAAGGTAATCCCTCAACAAACCTAAAAGAAGACAGCCACAAGAACAGAATGCCAACTTTAACAACAAAAATAACAGGAAGCAACAATTACTTTTCCTTAATATCTCTTAACATCAATGGTCTCAACTCCCCAATAAAAAGACATAGACTAACAAACTGGCTACACAAACAAGACCCAACATTTTGCTGTTTACAGGAGACACATCTCAGAGAAAAAGATAGACACTACCTCAGAATAAAAGGCTGGAAAACAATTTTCCAAGCAAATGGTATGAAGAAACAAGCTGGAGTAGCCATCCTAATATCTGATAAGATTGACTTCCAACCCAAAGTCATCAAAAAAGACAAGGAGGGGCACTTCGTTCTCATCAAAGGTAAAATCCTCCAAGAGGAACTCTCAATTCTGAATATCTATGCTCCAAATACAAGGGCAGCCACATTCATTAAAGAAACTTTAGTAAAGCTCAAAGCACACATTGCACCTCACACAATAATAGTGGGAGACTTCAACACACCACTTTCACCAATGGACAGATCATGGAAACAGAAACTAAACAGGGACACACTGAAACTAACAGAAGTGATGAAACAAATGGATCTGACAGATACCTACAGAACATTTTATCCTAAAACAAAAGGATATACCTTCTTCTCAGCACCTCATGGTACCTTCTCCAAAATTGACCACATAATAGGTCACAAAACAGGCCTCAACAGATTCAAAAATATTGAAATTGTCCCATGTATCCTATCAGATCACCATGCACTAAGGCTGATCTTCAATAACAAAAAAAAATAACAGAAAGCCAACACTCACGTGGAAACTGAACAACACTCTTCTCAATGATATCTTGGTCAAGGAAGGAATAAAGAAAGAAATTAAAGACTTTTTAGAGTTTAATGAAAATGAAGCCACAACGTACCCAAACCTTTGGGACACAATGAAAGCATTTCTAAGAGGGAAACTCATAGCTCTGAGTGCCTCCATGAAGAAACGGGAGAGAGCACATACTAGCAGCTTGACAACACATCTAAAAGCTCTAGAAAAAAAGGAAGCAAATTCACCCAAGAGGAGTAGACGGCAGGAAATAATCAAACTCAGGGGTGAAATCAACCAAGTGGAAACAAGAAGAACTATTCAAAGAATTAACCAAACGAGGAGTTGGTTCTTTGAGAAAATCAACAAGATAGATAAACCCTTAGCTAGACTCACTAGAGGGCACAGAGACAAAATCCTAATTAACAAAATCAGAACTGAAAAGGGAGACATAACAACAGATCCTGAAGAAATCCAAAACACCATCAGATCCTTCTACAAAAGGCTATACTCAACAAAACTGGAAAACCTGGACAAAATGGACAAATTTCTGGACAGATACCAGGTACCAAAGTTGAATCAGGATCAAGTTGACCTTCTAAACAGTCCCATATCCCCTAAAGAAATAGAAGCAGTTATAAATAGTCTCCCAGCCAAAAAAAGCCCAGGACCAGACGGGTTTAGTGCAGAGTTCTATCAGACCTTCAAAGAAGATCTAATTCTAGTTCTGCACAAACTTTTTCACAAGATAGAAGTAGAAAGTACTCTACCCAACTCATTTTATGAAGCCACTATTACTCTGATACCTAAACCACAGAAAGATCCAACAAAGATAGAGAACTTCAGACCAATTTCTCTTATGAATATCGATGCAAAAATCCTCAATAAAATTCTCGCTAACCGAATCCAAGAACACATTAAAGCAATCATCCATCCTGACCAAGTAGGTTTTGTTCCAGGAATGCAGGGATGGTTTAATATACGAAAATCCATCAATGTAATCCACTATATAAACAAACTCAAAGACAAAAACCACATGATCATCTCGTTGGATGCAGAAAAAGCATTTGACAAGATCCAACACCCATTCATGATAAAAGTTCTGGAAAGATCAGGAATTCAAGGACCATACCTAAACATGATAAAAGCAATCTACAGCAAACCAGTAGCCAACATCAAAGTAAATGGAGAGAAGCTGGAAGCAATCCCATTAAAATCAGGGACTAGACAAGGCTGCCCACTTTCTCCCTACCTTTTCAACATAGTACTTGAAGTATTAGCCAGAGCAATTCGACAACAAAAGGAGATCAAGGGGATACAAATTGGAAAGGAGGAAGTCAAAATATCACTTTTTGCAGATGATATGATAGTATATATAAGTGACCCTAAAAATTCCACCAGAGAACTCCTAAACCTGATAAACAGCTTCGGTGAAGTAGCTGGATATAAAATTAACTCAAACAAGTCAATGGCCTTTCTCTATACAAAGAATAAACAGGCTGAGAAAGAAATTAGGGAAACAACTCCCTTCTCAATAGTCACAAATAATATAAAATATCTCGGCGTGACTCTAACTAAGGAAGTGAAAGATCTGTATGATAAAAACTTCAAGTCTCTGAAGAAAGAAATTAAAGAAGATCTCAGAAGATGGAAAGATCTCCCATGCTCATGGATTGGCAGGATCAATATTGTAAAAATGGCTATCTTGCCAAAAGCAATCTACAGATTCAATGCAATCCCCATCAAAATTCCAACTCAATTCTTCAACGAATTAGAAGGAGCAATTTGCAAATTCATCTGGAATAACAAAACACCTAGGATAGCAAAAACTCTTCTCAAGGATAAAAGAACCTCTGGTGGAATCACCATGCCTGACCTAAAGCTTTACTACAGAGCAATTGTGATAAAAACTGCATGGTACTGGTATAGAGACAGACAAGTAGACCAATGGAATAGAATTGAAGACCCAGAAATGAACCCACACACCTATGGTCACTTGATCTTCGACAAGGGAGCTAAAACCATCCAGTGGAAGAAAGACAGCATTTTCAACAAATGGTGCTGGCACAACTGGTTGTTATCATGTAGAAGAATGCGAATCGATCCATACTTATCTCCTTGTACTAAGGTCAAATCTAAATGGATCAAAGAACTTCACATAAAACCAGAGACACTGAAACTTATAGAGGAGAAAGTGGGGAAAAGCCTTGAAGATATGGGCACAGGGGAAAAATTCCTGAACAGAACAGCAATGGCTTGTGCTGTAAGATCGAGAATTGACAAATGGGACCTAATGAAACTCCAAAGTTTCTGATAGGCAAAAGACACCGTCAATAAGACAAAGAGACCACCAACAGATTGGGAAAGGATCTTTACCTATCCTAAATCAGATAGGGGACTAATATCCAATATATATAAAGAACTCAAGAAGGTGGATTTCAGAAAATCAAATAACCCCATTAAAAAATGGGGCTCAGAACTGAACAAAGAATTCTCACCTGAGGAATACCGAATGGCAGAGAAGCACCTGAAAAAATGTTCAACATCCTTAATCATCAGGGAAATGCAAATCAAAACAACCCTGAGATTCCACCTCACACCAGTCAGAATGGCTAAGATCAAAAATTCAGGTGACAGCAGATGCTGGCGAGGATGTGGAGAAAGAGGAACACTCCTCCATTGTTGGTGGGATTGCAGGCTTGTACAACCACTCTGGAAATCCGTCTGGCGGTTCCTCAGAAAATTGGACATAGTACTACCGGAGGATCCAGCAATACCTCTCCTGGGCATATATCCAGAAGATGCCCCAACTGGTAAGAAGGACACATGCTCCACTATGTTCATAGCAGCCTTATTTATAATAGCAAGAAGCTGGAAAGAACCCAGATGCCCCTCAACAGAGGAATGGATACAGAAAATGTGGTACATCTACACAATGGAGTACTACTCAGCTATTAAAAAGAATGAATTTATGAAATTCCTAGCCAAATGGATAGACCTGGAGGGCATCATCCTGAGTGAGGTAACACATTCACAAAGGAACTCACACAATATGTACTCACTGATAAGTGGATATTAGCCCAAAACCTAGGATACCCAAGATATAAGATACAATTTCCTAAAAACATGAAACTCAAGAAAAATGAAGACTGAAGTGTGGACACTATGCCCCTCCTTAGAAGTGGGAACAAAACACCCTTGGAAGGAGTTACAGAGACAAAGTTTGGAGCTGAGATGAAAGGATGGACCATGTAGAGACTGCCTTATCCAGGGATCCACCCCATAATCAGCATCCAAACGCTGACACCATTGCATACACTAGCACGATTTTATCGAAAGGACCCAGATGTAGCTGTCTCTTGTGAGACTATGCCGGGGCCTAGCAAACACAGAAGTGGATGCCCACAGTCAGCTAATGGATGGATCACAGGGCTCCCAGTGGAGGAGCTAGAGAAAGTAGCCAAGGAGCTAAAGGGATCTGCAACCCTATAGGTGGATCAACATTATGAACTAACCAGTACCCCGGAGCTCTTGACTCTAGCTGCATATGTATCAAAAGATGGCCTAGTCGGCCATCACCGGAAAGAGAGGCCCATTGGACACACAAACTTTATATGCCCCAGAACAGGGGAACGCCAGGGCCAAAAAGGGGGAGTGGGTGGGTAGGGGAATGGGGGTGGGTGGGTATGGGGGACTTTTGGTATAGCATTGGAAATGTAAATGAGCTAAATACCTAATAAAAAATGGAAAGAAAACAAACAAACAAACAAACAATAACAAAAAAAAAAAAAAAAGGTTACTTCAAAGCTTAGGTACCATCACTCTAGATTCATGCCAGAAACAATGGTTCTGCTAAAATTCTGCTACACCAAGGAAGCTAGTTGAGAATGGTAATAAAGAATTATTATCAATAAAATGTTAAGAGTGACTGGAACATAAATGTAACATATAAATTGTAAAAGCAACACACTGAGGGTTTTGTAGCTCTGTTGGAGAATGTTTGCCTAGCACATAAAAGTTCCTGGTGTTGATCCCCAGAACCCAGTACACTAAAATGTAAAACAAATACCTGCATTAAATTGCTAATGACCAGCTTTGACATCCAAGTGGTGGGTAAACTGAGGCAGGCAGCCATTGAAGGTTGGTGCTTAGAGCCACTGATAGAGATGGATCCAGATACCTGCAGGGGCTGCTGCCAAAGTCACCCAATGATTAGAGAAACTGCTCAGATTTTTTTCTGAGGGACCTGAAAAAAAAAAAGTCAGCTCAGGAACTTTGGAAAATTCCACCAGACCCCTCCCCTCCTGGAAGAGAAAGGTCATAGAACACATAGGCACCCCTCCCCCCCCAAGGGAGAGGCTAATTACATTCCTCAGACCACAGGGGGGACTGACTGTTGTCACCCCCAACCCCCACAGACAAGGAAAGTTCTTGCTACCTCATTCCCTAAGGACCAATCAGTTTAAAATCACACTGTTCTGCTAATCACTTTATGACATTATGCTTAGTGGCTGTTGCTCTATTCTACCCCTGAAAGCTGTGTAAAAACTGCCCAAAGGGGCTGCCCCTGCCCAAGGTTGCCACCTCTCTTTCAGGTGCAAGACAAACCCAACAGGCTGGAACAATAAATTCCTCTTGCTTTTGCATGGATCCCCAGCTCTGAGTTGTTCCCCAGGGTAGGGGTGGGGGTGGGGTCCCCATAAGCTAAGGCTCATTAGAGTCTTACAAAAAACATCTCAACCTAGCTTCACTAACAATTTTATTTCCCGAAATGTTTTCTAAGGGCAATGGTCATTACTGCCAATCCACTTCTCTAAGTCCTTTCCTAGGGTGATGACTGCTGAATCATTAATCTGCTCCAGCAGCAAGGCTTGAAAGAGATCAAGCATTATTATTTTGAGTGCCAGAAATACTGTCCAGTGAGGGGCTGGAAGCCTCCTTAGGGGTTTCATGTAATTCTTAGATTAAGAGGGATGCGAGGACAGCAAGCAGAGCCGAACTTCATAACAGCATAATGCATTCAGGACACACAGTCCTCAGGGCCATGCCACACTGAGGCTTACTCATGTAGTGGTGGTAACCCGTGGCCTGCATTCTAATGACGTTTGTCATTCCTCCTTCATGGCCCTCGGTGTTAAATAAAGGCATACGTATAAATATATGTTGCATAAAAACAATAGTAAGTTCTAGACTCTCTCCTTTTCCTTCATCTACCCCTTCTTACTCATATTGCATCTTACCCTCAGGCACTGATGTGTGCACAGAGGGAAAGCAGTCAACGGAGCAAATGCAGAAGTAAGAAAGTGCTAAGCTATTGCTAAGACAACATTCTTTTATGCAGAAGAAAAAAAAAAACAAGAGGAAAAATTAAAAACAAAACATTTAAGGACTCCATTTGTAAGTGACAATATCATTTAAAAACTAGACATTCAATCTCCAAAGCAGTTCATTCTAACAGTTTCCTCCTGTTGGCTGCATAAAGTCTCGGCAGCTATATAAGCACCGTTATGCTAAATCTCTGAGTGGACTTTGTTGCTGGATCTGTTTCTTCTTAACCGATAGCCTTTTTAAATGGGAAGAAAGGCTGTCACATAATACCTCATATTGAATTCTTTAGAAGAATTCCTGCCCAGCAACAGCAAGCAAACCCAAGAAATACTCCCCAAATCACTGATCACTAAGATCATTAGTTTGGATTGCCCTAACTGTGCAGGACACCACCACTCCATGCAGAGGCCTCCCTTGTCTACACTCAACCAATTTCTGAATCAAAGAAACTGTGACCAGCAGAGGGTGCTCATTCCATTTTACATTTCCAAATTAGACACACTACTAACTCATATCTTTGGTTCAGACTCACATTTAATTCTCACACAACAAACATTCAATGTTGATATAAGAGTGAATAAGTCCATATATTTATTCAAAGCTCACTAATTACTCCATTAATATATTTTATAGCAAAAGAAAACTACCTTTGGTTCTGGCTCAGGAGCCAATCCTGACCTGTCCAGCAGGTCCAGTTATTCGAGGATCTCGAGGGGACCTCCTCCTAATAACCAAATGGGGGGTAGAGAGAGACGAGGGTCTTGTACGAATAACGACACGGAAACCGTTCTGAAGTTGTATCAAGACCCCCATGTATTGAGAAAGGTCCAAGGTTTAAATGCACAAGCAAAGGGGGAAGTACAGATACTTATCAGTGGGAGGGGTAGGGCAATACAAGCAAAAGGGGAAGTAATTATCAGTGGGAGGGGTAGGGCAATGCAAGCAAAAGGAGAAGTACTTATGGGAAGGGGGGCAATAGAAATTCTTTCTTTTGGCAGCTAAACGGGGAAGCAGGAACTTGGTGGTGTCAGGGTGTGGTCAGGAGAGCGGTGATGACCCAGGGCTGGAACAACCCATAGTTCTCGGAATCCATGTGTGGGTGGCCCGCCTTTGACCCTCTTTTCTTCTCCGGGGGAGAGGCCCAATTCAGAGATCAGGACAATAGCGTTGCCTTAATGGCTCCCAACACAATCCAAGTTGTATATCATAGTGGTTGTCATATCTTCTTGTTGTTTAATTTAATCTTTTTTTATGTGTTTGGGTGTTTTGCCTGCATGTGTGTCAGGTACACGTGTGGTGCCCTAAATTGTTATATCTTATTTGTATAATTTAGTCTGGAAGAGCTAAAAGAGTGGCTCTGCTTTTCCTATTCTAGAGACAATGTTGAAAAAACCCCCACAAATAATAATCTTATATATGGCTATATCCCCTATATAACCGTTTCTGCCTATTTCATTCACTTTATTGGACACATAATATATTGCCATTAGATGGTCTTGGTGTTACGCTGTTTTAGCAAGCACTATCAAAATGGTGACCCAACACAAAATAAGTTCACTTTTTGTACATGTATAGTCCACTGTTCTCTCTGTGATGGCTGAGTGGCTGGGATGCTTCTGTGTTCCTACAACTGCGGAAGGGGAGAGAGGATCTCCATCGTCTTCTAAAATGCTTCTCAGAATTCCAGAGCAAATCACATCCCATGCTAAACTGCAGTACATACATACACACACACACATACATTCACTCATACATACGTACAAACAAACAGACACACAGATCCACACACATCAGAAGAAAATGTATGGCTGGGGCAAGCAGGTCCTAAGTTCAGGTCTTCCTGGATCACAGAGTAAAACCTTGTTTCAAAAACTCAGAAGTTGACAAGGATCAAGCTCAGAGTCACCTGCACACTAGGCAAGTACTTTATCACGGAGCTACATCCTTGGCCTTCTACATTTATTTACTTATTGAATCTCATTGTTGCCCAGGCTTGTTTCCGAATCCTGGGCTGAAGCTATCCTCCCGCCCTAAGCTCTCAAGTAGCTGATGTAAGAGGTGGGAGGAGTGTGCCAGTGCTTGTCTAGGGCATTGCCAGGTATACTCCTTGGCAGGAACAAACGCAACAACAACAACAAAATGGACATCTGTGAAATACATACGTTTAAGCCATAGAGAAAAAAATGTAGTAACTTTATACATTCAGGCTAGGCGTCTTGTAAATGGACAGTGGCTTGGATATTGTATAGTGCTCCCACCACTCCCTTTTTCCCCATTGTTCCTGTCTACACATCTGGCCCCATGCCTTCTTGCCAGTTTCTCCTTGTTTAAACTTCTATGAGAAGCAGCTAAGTCAGAGAGCCCAATTTTGCCTTCCTGGTTTATCTATGTTTCTCTAACTGCTTCCCTGAGACTACGGGATCAGGTTATTGAGCATTTGAATTGCTCTCAGGAGAGAGAGAGAGAGAGAGAGAGAGAGAGAGAGAGAGAGAGAGAGAGAGAGAGAGAGAGAGAGAGAGAGAATGTCTTTATATTTCATTTTTGTACATTTTTGTATGTGAATCTACAATGTAAATTTTAAGAAATGGATTGTAAATAAAAAAGAAAAATATACCTAGAGTTTTGATGGATAATAGCTATGTGCGTGTAATGTAAACAGAGGAGACCTTACAACACAGAGAAGAGGCAGAAACCAAGACCAGAAAGCAAGAAAGACAGAGAATTTGAATTCTAGTTTTGTCTTTCCAAGTCACTGGCAGTTGTAAATCACTGACAGCTACTAAGCCTGAGTCGTTTCTGTTCAGTAAGGTCTGGTTTTCCTCCTCTTTCCAAGTGACACCTGGCTCTCATGGGCCAGATAGTACCCTCGCTCTCATTTTATCATTCTATTTGTTCAGAATTTGGGATAGGGAAGGGGCTAAGTACGGAGTTCTGAAACCTTTAGATTCCCCACTGACCAAACACTTCATAAGTTAAGTTTCTGTTAAATCCAATGCAGAGACTCAATGGAAGTGTATGTTTCTTAGACCAGAGCAAGAATGCAACGAGTAAAGCCTTACTTTCAAATATAAAAAGATAATTTTATTTTAAGTGTGTGTGAATGTTTTCCTGCATATATGAATATGCATCAAGTGCTTGCAGTGCCCGGAGAAGCCAGAAGATGACATCAGATCCCCTGGAACTAGAGTTTCAGACAGTTGTGAGCTGCCATATGGGTGCTGGGAATGGAACCCAGGCCCTCTGTAATAGCAGCAAGTACTCTTAATGGCTGAGCCATCTCTTCAGCTTCAAGCATGATGTCTTAATCAGGGTTTCCAGGACAATATTTAACTGGGGACAACATTTAGTTGAGGCTGGCTTACAGTTTCAGAGGTTTAGTCTCTTATCATCATACCAGGAATCGTGGCAGCATGCAGTCAGACAAGGTGCTGGAGAAGGAGCTGAGGGCTCTGTATCTTGATCTGAAGGCATCCAGGAAAGGTTTGTCTTCCAGGAAGCTAGAAGGAGATTCTCAAAGCTCATGCCTACAATGACACACTTCTTCCAACAAGGTCACACCTCCTAGTAGTGCTACATGCTGGGACAAGTGTATTCAAACCACCACACATGAGGAACATCTTGCTTTTATATTTCAACTGCATAACAGAATGCATTCTCCTCATTTTACAATTCTAGTTCAGTTCTCACCTCATGGAGTTTAGCCAAGTGCTGCCACAGCCTTCTCTGATCTCCAGTTTTTTAAGTTTTTATGCACAAAACATACAAGTTAGCTCACATTGGCCCCCGTGTTTCCCTGTGAGCGTTATTTATACAATTAGATTTTAAATTCTTTTGAAAGTACAGAGATGCTTTCCATTCACTTTGGACATTCTACAGCAACCTGCAAATTTGGTATTCAATAATGCACAAGAATTGACTGGTTAATTCTAACCTATGCAAACCTTACTTTTTTTTTTTTAATGATAGAACAAGTACAAAGAGTAACCCAGATAAACTATCATGTGTTTCCCAATTGCCAGTTTTCCTAGATAAAATAGATCATTGTTTTATTAATGGAACTGCCCAGGTCCTAACAATAAGATGAATAGCATCTGTCTATGGATGCCGTTCTGGGGATTTCAGACTATTTTCCTAGACCTGCATGGATTTAGCCTTAGCATTTATAAAATATGCTCCTCACTTTTATTTTTTTTTTCCATTTTTTATTAGGTATTTAACTCATTTACATTTCCAATGCTATACCAAAAGTCCCCCATATCCACCCACCCCCACTCCCCTGCCCACCCACTCCCCCTTTTTGGCCCTGGTATTCCCCTGTACTGGGGCATATAAAGTTTGCAAGTCCAATGGGCCTCTCTTTCCAGTGATGGCCGACTAGGCCATCTTTTGATATATATGCAGCTAGAGTCAAGAGCTCCGGGGTACTGGTTAGCTCATAATGTTGTTCCACCTATAGGGTTGCAGATCCCTTTAGCTCCTTGGCTACTTTCTCTAGCTCCTCCATTGGGAGCCCTATGAACCATCCATTAGCTGACTGTGAGCATCCACTTCTGTGTTTGCTGGGCCCCGGCATAGTCTCACAAGAGACAGCTACATCTGCGTCCTTTCAATAAAATCTTGCTAGTGTATGCAATGGTGTCAGCGTTTGGATGCTGATTATGGGGTGGATCCCTGGCTATGGCAGTCTCTACATGGTCCATCCTTTCATCTCAGCTCCAAACTCCGTCTCTGTAACTCCTTCCATGGGTGTTTTGTTCCCAAATCTAAGGAGGGGCATAGTGTCCACACTTCAGTCTTCATTCTCCTTGAGTTTCATGTGTTTAGCAAATTATATCTTATATCTTGGGTATCCTAGGTTTGGGGCTAATATCCACTTATCAGTGAATACATATTGTGTGAGTTCCTTTGTGAATGTGTTACCTCACTCAGGATGATGCCCTCCAGGTCCATCCATTTGGCTAGGAATTTTATAAATTCATTCTTTTTAATAGCTGAGTAGTACTCCATTGTGTAGATGTACCACATTTTCTGTATCCATTCCTCTGTTGAGGGGCATCTAGGTTCTTTCCAGCTTCTGGCTATTATAAATAAGGCTGCTATGAACATAGTGGAGCATGTGTCCTTCTTACCTGTTGGGGCATCTTCTGGATATATGCCCAGGAGAGGTATTGCTGGATCCTCCGGTAGTACTATGTCCAGTTTTCTGAGGAACCGCCAGACTGATTTCCAGAGTGGTTGTACAAGCCTGCACTCCCACCAACAATGGAGGAGTGTTCCTCTTTCTCCACATCCTCGCCAGCATCTGCTGTCACCTGAATTTTTGATCTTAGCCATTCTGACTGGTGTGAGGTGGAATCTCAGGGTTGTTTTGATTTGCATTTCCCTGATGATTAAGGATGTTGAACATTTTTTCAAGTGCTTCTCTGCCATTCGGTATTCCTCAGGTGAGAATTCTTTGTTCAGTTCTGAGCCCCATTTTTTAATGGGGTTATTTGATTTTCTGAAGTCCACCTTCTTGAGTTCTTTATATATGTTGGATATTAGTCCCCTATCTGATTTAGGATAGGTAAAGATGCTCCTCACTTTTAAAGAACACCGTGATGTACTTTCTAAAAGTTTAGTAGCCCCTCTCTCCATTTCTTGTTCAAGTATTCTATATCCTATTGTATGTAATTCTCAAGTATTTAATACCCACTAATAAGTGGATATTAGCCAAGAAACCACAGAATAACCAGGAAACTATCTGCAGAACTCAAAAAGCTTAACAAGCCAGAAGGTCCACACAAGGATGCTTCAATCCCACTAGGGAGGGAGAAGAAACCAGAGGACAGAAGGAGGGACCTGGGAGGGGAAGGGAAGGGACAGGATAAAGGGAGAACATGATCTGGTATTAGAGAGGGGATGGGAGGTGGGGGCACGAGGAGTGAAGCCCTAAGGACCAGTAGAATGAATGGAAATATGTAACTTTGGGAGGTGGAAAGTGGGGGAACCCTCAAGAATGTACCAGAGACCCGGAGGAGAGACAATCTCAAAACTCAAAGGGAGGGACCTTAGATGAAATGCCCAACAGTTGGGAGAGGGAACTTGTAGAGTCCACCTCCAGTAGAAAGACAGGGCATCAAGTAGAGGGATGGGGTTGCCATCCCAGAGTCAAAAACTCTGACTCAGAATTGTCCCTGTCTCAATGAACTCCAGGGACAAAAATGGAGAAGAGACTGAATGGAAAGGAGGTCCAGTGACCAGCCCAAATTGGGGCTCATCTCAAGGAGAGGCTCCAAGGCCTGATACTGTTACTGTTGCTAAGGTTTGCCTACAGACAGTAGCCTAGCATGGCTGCCCTCCAAGAAGACCAACAAGCACCTGGCTGAGACAAAAGCAGATACACACAACCAATGGACAGAAGCTGAGGATACCTGTAGTTGAATTAGGGAAAGGCTGGAAGAAGTTGAGGAGGAGGGCGACCCAATAGGAAGACCAGCAGTTTCAACTAATTAAGACCTCTTAGATTTCTGACACTGAGCCACCACTCAGAGAGCATACACTAGCTGGTCCAAGGCCACACACACACACAGCAGAGGACTGCCTGGTTTGGCCTCAGTGAAAGATGATGCACCTAACCCTTGAGAAACTTGAGGCCCCAGGGAATGGGGAGGTCTGGTGGGTGTGTGGGTGTGGGGACATCCTCTTGGAGACAGGGAAGGAGGAATGGGATGAGGAACTGTTGGAGAGCAGAATGGGAAGGATATAACAGCTGAAATTAAATATCAAATTAAAAAATATTTTTGCCACATTAATATATAGCTTGTCAGGAATGTGTGTGTGTGTGTGTATGTACATATATATGTATATATGTGTGTGTGTGTGTGTGTGTGTATGTGGGTTTGCACATACAGGTGCACATGAGTGTGCAAAGTGCAAGTTCACATATGTGTACACGAAGGTCAGAGGTTAATGTCAGGTGTCCTCCTTGATCAAGATCCATCTTAAATATTTAGGCATGGTCTCAGTATGCTACTCTGGCTAACCATCTTGTTCCAGTTTCCAACTCCCAAGTGCTGCAAGGACAGGTAGCCATCCCTGCTGTTGTATGGCTTGTTCCTCTTCCTCTGAATCGCAACACTTTCCCCATAGTGGAACATTTTCTCCAAGAGGGAAGGAGAGGTCACAAATGTACAGAGAAGAAAAACTTGGAAGAGTGCTCACTTCTGCTGCACATATACCAATATTGGACCACATGGAGAGGGGGAGCATGGCCCCTGAGAAGAGATGATGCACAAATTCATTAAGCATTCCATATGGAAGATTCTTGAAGGCCCCTGCCAACAGTATTAAAAAAAGGGGGGTAAGCAGTTGCTGTGGTGGAGACCGACCAGCCTAACAATGGGAAAACAGCTAGTCAGAGATGTTCTGACTGAAGAGCAGCTCCCTGAAAGCTGTGCAGAGGTTTCCAATAGATCCAGGGTTGCAATTTACAGGAGTTGTCACTGATGCTGGGGTGGGCATTCTAGTGATGAAGGAGGCCTCTCTGTCCCTTGTAAGTAGCCTTTCATCCAAACTCCTGTTGGTAACTGGATAAAAACTCACTAGTTTCATCAAATTGGACATTGGTGCAAACTTTCTTTTGGTCTGTTATGTGTTCCTTTTCTGGGGTGAGTTGAATTGTGTGTTACATCATCCAGGAAAAGTCTCTCACACAGCACATGCCCACTTGGCACCTTTGTGGATGCTCCAGATAGGAATTCCAGTCTTTACCTATTAAGGGATAAAGGACTGAGGATTTTACCCACTTACCAATCATCTCCTAGCCCAAAACATAAATGCTGGTTTTTCTCTTCTCTCTATTGTACATCTTCTTTTCTCTTCAAGCACATATTTACAATTTAACTAATTTATACTGTGCTTTGGTTATTTATTTTGACTGCTATTTAAAAGTTAATACCGGCAAGTGCATTTTCCTATTGATGTAGACTTCAATTACTTTCAGCTTTACCTAGGTTAACAACATGCTACAAGGAATTAGTATTAAAAAATTCGAAGTGACAATCTGTGTCCCATGCCAAGACTGTCACCCATCCTCAACCACCCAATTAAAAGAGCTAATTTACCTGGTGATCCCAGTGGAAGAATTAGGGGTAGGACTGAAGGAGCTGAAGGGGATTGCAATCCCATAGGAAGAACAACAATATCACCTAACTGAACCCCCAGAGCTCCCAGGGACTCAACTACCAACCAAAGAGTAAACAAGGAGGGATCCATGGCTTCAGCTTCATATGTAGTAGAGGGTGGCCTTATCTGACATCAATGGGAGGGGATGCCCTTGGTCCTGTGGAGGCTTGATGTCCCAGCTTAGGGGAATGCTAGAAAAGTGAGGTAGGAGTGGCTGGGTGGGTGGGTGAGCACCCTTTTAGAGGCAAAATGGAGGGGGGAATGGTTTTCAGAGAAGACACTGGGAAGGGGGACAACATTTGAAATGTAAATAAATAAAATAACCAATAAAAAATAATAGTGGAGAGCAGAGAGAGGGAGAGGAAGAGACAGAGACAGAGATTGATTTTCTTCCAACTAACCACGTTGGGAAGAGAAGCAAAGCGATCCAGCGAATCTCTCATCTCCATCTTTGCGGTCCCAATGTGAAGTTAAAGTTTAAATAGGAGGCCAAGGATATGCACATCTAAGCAGTCCTGGTCAAGGTGTGGTCCCCCTACCATTGACCCATCATTATCTGGGCTTCAGATTCTTACTCTACCGGGACAAGTGTTAAGAACCGTGTGAAATCTCTTTTTGGGCGACAATCTTCCTCTCTGGTTGGGGCCTTCTCCTTCTCCCAGAGTGAGATTCCTGGAGAAATACCCATTTCTGTGGTGTTGGCTGATGATCAGACTGAAAGACACTGGAGTCACTTTAGACGTATTCATTTTTGTCAGGCAGGTTACAGAATGTTCTTGTTCAAAGAGTTTCTCATATATATATGTATGCATACACACACACACACAAACATATTAATTTTTTACAGTCCAGTTGTTACTTGTCCCAGTGTTCCTCCTCCCTCTGTCTCCAAGATGATGTTCCCACCCCTTACCCTCCCCCTCCTCCCCCAGGCCTCCCCACTCTCTGGGGTCTCAAGGTTCTCAGTATATATTTATAATTATTGAGTATACCAATCTGTAGCATCAATAATGCCAAAAGAACTCAATCACCCAATCTCTTCGCAAAGGCCCTCCTCTTAACACTACTCATTGGGGACCAAGCTTCTAGTCATAAACTGGGGGCATATACAAACCATACCGGTCGGTAGTAAATGCTAGGAGGAACTATAAGATATAGTTTACCTTTAATTGAGGAACAGCATTTTGCTCAGAAAATAAATTATATAGAAAATGTAGTTCCTGAGGCTAGAACAGTGGCTTAGAGGTTAAGGGCACTGTTACTCTTCCAGAGGACCCGAGTTCAATTCCCAGCACCCACATGGCTGCTCACAACTGTCTGGAACTCCAGGTCCCAGGGACTCAACACCCTCATACAGGCACACATACAGGCAAAACACCAAATGCACATAAAATAAAAATAAACTATTTACACAAAAAAAGAAAGTGTAATTACTTTATTTCCCCTTCGTGTACAAGTCTGGGGACAGAGCTCTCCTTAGATGTTCCAGCTTTAACTTCTCTTCAGGGTCTGTTTCCTCTTTATATCCAGATGCCCCCGTCCACTTTATGTGTGCATTACAGACTCTGCTGAAAGCAAATCTTACGAAGCAAGTGAGGGTAAGACCAGAAGTGTTCTTGTCCCCAGGGAAAGGAAGTCCCTGGAGAAACTTGGAAATGCTCAAGTAAACTCTCCCATTCCATTAGGAAATGCGCTCTAGTTGGTTCCTTTTCCTGGCAGCCTCAAGGCCTAACAAAACTGAATGCTGAAGAATGTAGGTCGCATACGAAGGGGGTGGGGCATCTGCCTCTTTTCACCTGGGCATGAACTTCTGACTTTGGGCTTGAAAAGTTATGACAATCCATTATAATGAGCTCCTTTTTCTCCAACACTATTAGCATTTATTGTATGTTTAATTCCATTTTCAGCTAGAGCTTGAAAAAGCCAAAGTGCTAAGGGATTATATCATTTTCCCAAAGTGGCAGTGAAATCCATGGATGTCAAAGCTCACACGCTTTGCTGTGAGGCCTTTTGCTGCCCCTGCTACTTGTAGCAACTGGTAATTTTTAAGAGTTGTCGCTGGGGCAGGAAGATGGCTCAGCAAATTAAGATACTTGTCACTAAACTTGACAACCTGTCACAGCTCTGGGACCTACATGGGAGAAGGAGAGAACTAGCCCCTGTTAACTTGTCCTCTGACCTCCGTGTGTGTGTGTGTGTGTGTGTGTGTGTGTGTGTGTGTGTGTGCCCCCACCCATAAACACACTAAAGCATAGGGAGTGGTTATATGAGGAGTGGCTAGGATGGGAGATTGACAGTAGCCCTGGGAGCCCAGATCAACATCTTGCCCAGAAACTTGGCAAAGACAAGATTTGTAAATAAACTATAGAAAAAGTAGCTTCCCCTCACTCCTGTAAAAAACAAAACAGAAAAACAGAAATTGACTATGAGTGAAGAAAACTCAAATCCAGCAGGATGGAGGACAGGAGGAATTCTTATGGCCGTAAAAGAGGAAACTGAAATGGAATTCCGTCCAAAGCTCTCCAGGGTAGTCTAAGCATATCGCTGAGCTGTTTGGAAGGCAGAAGATAAAGCCACTTTTGTCCCTGCTCTGAAAGAAGTGGAGAGTGGTATGGATAAATGGTGTTGATGTACAGATATAAAGCAAAACTAGGCCACACAGTAGCGAGGGCCAAAAACTGACTTTCATGGAAGGAACAGAAGAGACCAAGCAAAGGCTGCAGCCAGTGGACTGGTGGCCCATGGCGAAGAAAACACCATTGTTCCAGCTTAAGATAGTTTCCTAAAAGGATTTGTATCTTCCTGGGCTTGCACTCTTGGGGGCATCACAAAATTAGACTGCCCAACATAGTTTGGATATTTGACTAGGAAAACATAGGAGACAAAACATCCAAACAGTCTTGACATTCACATTAAATACACACAACTCAGAGATGACCTTTGGAGATGGTTCTTGTTCCACCGAGTTAGTGCACAAACTGGGGAGTGTGGTTGCTGTTACTGTGAGTGCCTTGGAAGTGTGAGTCGTGGGAAGCATTTTCAGAGGGAGTTGCGAGCTTCATGTCCTCCTTGGGAATGACAACATTTCTGTGTTTTGGCATTTGCCATTCACAGGTTTTTCTGAGTGTAGTTTCACATATAAAAACCACAAGTTTGATCCGGAAGATCATTCTAGACTCTCGTGAAGATGAGACAAGTCTGCCTTAGTTATTCAAATTTTTATTCTCTTTTGATGGGAAGTTGTGGAACACTCAGATAATCTATATCATGTTAGTATTCCTATAAGAGAAAACAGGTAAATGAATGTTTGTTAAGCAATACCCATAAACTTATTGCAAGCATTAGTGGTGTTTCAAAAGTTTCTGGTTCATAACTCACAGTTGTTAAAGGACTTCAGTGTTAAGACACTGCATCTTAAAACAGTCTCTTACAATACGAACTCATATACTTAGTTTACTGTTGGCTTCACAAGTCAGAGGAATACAGGCTGTGCCAGAGTCAGAGGCTAAATAACATTCTAAATGTGAGTTAGTTAAACGACCTAAGTAAAGTCACAATTTGTTAATATAGCCATGGATTTTTTTTCCCACAATGTTATCAGATATATTGGTTGTAGCGAAGTTGTGTTTTCCCTGTGGGCAAAGTTATTAAAGTTCTTCACTTTCGTAGAGTCCGGATTGAGCTGCCAGGCGCTGAAATTCTCCTTCAGGGTTAAAAGCTTGTTTCACATCCAAACCTCTCCCATTGAGCGCTAAATATTTGCTGAATGTTGGTCGAACACGCAGCTGCTTAGGAGCTGGGAGAGTTTGGATTGGACGGGCTGAAATAAGTAAAAATTAAGAAGAGTGGTTTAACATATTCCAGTTGAACTTAGCAGTCACTGACGGGTATGGTGGGAAAATGATTTTGCAGGGACATTTCCCATACGTCACACAATTCTGAGCCAGACGTTTCTCAGTTTCCTGGTTAAATTGGGTTGCTCTGTGACATACCTGTGACATCTAATCGTGTGTTACACGTGGTCACACCAGCTTCATTGACTGCTGACACTGTATACCACCCAGCGTCCTTCTTGTTTACATCTTTTATCAGTAAAGTTACTCTTCCGGCGTTGTCATGATATAAGCTGGAAAGAAGCATACAAAAAACAAAGGGTCAGTAATTAAATTTTTTTTCATCTGGGGTGAAAGTTTAAATGATATTGCCACCTTATAGGATCTAACGAATAAGAAAAGGATGTTAAAGACATTCCAAGACTGTGTCTATTCAAAGCCATGTAGTTATTGACTTTTCCAAAGTTAGATACCCCACCTATGAGTGGAAGTATAACTTGGTAGAAGGGTATCTGTCTAGCATGCACAAGACCTAGGCTGGATCTCTAGGAAACTCATACACACTCTCTCTTGCTTCCCCAAGTAATTCCCTTTTAATCTCCTACATCATTTATTTTGTATAGTCATGGTTCTTCACTGCCAACAAAAGATGAACTCTAGGCTCTTTTTTTTGTATTATTTTTAGGATTACTTGAATTTGACTTAAATATGTATTAAATACATATTGTGTAATTTATATTTGTAGTGTGGGTAATAAGCATAACTAGATTCATCGAACCTATATATACATCAGTCAAGATAGTCTTGTCTCACCTTATCCGATCAGTGTTGAACTGGACCATTTCATTGTTTCTTTTCCAGAACAGCTTTGGTGGAGGGATAGCTGAGATCTGGCACTCCAGCTTCACGGTCTCTCCCTCAAAAACTTTCTTACTCTGTGGTTTGAAGATAAACATCGGTGCTCTTTTATGCTCTTTTGCTGGTTATTGGTAGGAAATCAATAAAGATGATATTAGGCCAAATTAAAATATTATGAAATGTGTACATTAATATTAAAACTTTAAAAAGCAGCATCAGAAGTGGAAAGCTTTTTACTGTTAGATAACATACCATAACATGTTGGCTACTGGTTTGCTATATATTGTTTTTATTATGTTTATCTATGGGCCTTGAATTCCTGATCTTTCCAAGACTTTTATCATGAAGGGGTGTTGGATTTTGTCAAATGCTTTCTCAGCATATAACTAGATGATCATGTGGTTTTTGTTTTTGAGTTTGTTTATATAGTGGATTACATTGATGGATTTCCATATATTAAACCATCCCTGTATCCCTAGGATGAAGCCTACTTGATCATGATGGATGATCGTTTTGATGTGCTCTTGGATTCAATTTGCGAGGATTTTATTTAGTATTTTTGCATTGATATTCATAAGGGAAATTGGTCTGAAGTTCTCTTTCTTTGTTGGGTCTTTATGTCGTTTAGGTATCAGAGTAATTGTGGCTTCATAGAATGAATTGGGTAGAATACCTTCTGTTTCTATTTTGTGAAACAGTTTGAGGAGAGTTGGAATTAGGTCTTCTTTGAAGGTCTGATAGAACTTAGAACTCTGCACTAAACCCATCTGGTCCTGGGCTTTTTTTGGTTGGGAGACTATTAATGACTAGTTCTATTTCTTTAGGGGAAATGGAACTGTTTAGATCGTTAATTTCATCCTGATTTAACATTGGTACCTGGTATCTGTTTAGGAAATTGTCCATTTCACTCAGGTTTTCCAGTTTTGTTGAGTATAGCCTTTTGTAGTAGGATCTGACGATGTTTAGGATTTCCTCAGGTTCTGTTGTTATGTCTCCTTTTTCATTTCTGATTTTGTTAACTAGGATATTGTCCCTGTGCCGTCTAGTTAGTCTGGCTAAGGGTTTATCTATCTTGTTGATTTTCTCAAAGAACCAGCTCCTGGTTTGGTTGATTATTTAAGTAGTTCTTTTTGTTTCCACTTGGTTGATTTCAGCCCTAAGTTTGATTATTTCCTGCCGTCTACTCCTCTTGGGTGAATTTGTTTCCTTTTGTTCTAGAGCTTTTAGGTATGCTGTCAGGCTGTTAGTGTATGCTCTCTCTAGTTTCTTTTTGGAGACACTCAAAACTATGAATTTTCTTCTTAAGAATGCTTTCATTGTGTCCCATAAGTTTGGGTATGTTGTGACTTCATTTTCACTAAACTCTAAAAAGTTTTTAATCTCTTCCTTTATTTCTTTCTTGACCAAGTTATCATTGAGTAGAGTGTTGTTCAGCTTCCATGCGAATGCTGGCTTTCTATTATTAATGTTGTTATTGAAGATCAGCCAACATCAAACTAAATGGAAAGAAACTTGAAGCAATCACACTAAAATCAGGGACTAGACAAGGCTGCCCACTTTCTCCCTACCTATTCAATATAGTATTTGAATTCCTAGCCAGAGCAATTAGACAACAAAGGAGGTCAAGGGGATACAAATTGGAAAGGAAAAAGTCAAAATACCACTATTTGCAGATGATATGATAGTATATATAAGTGATTCTAAAAATTCTATCAGAGAACTCCTCAACTTGATAAACATCTTTCAGTGCAGTAAGTAGCTGGATATAAAATTAACTCAAAGAAATCAGTGGCCTTTCTCTACAAAAAGGATAAATAGGATGAAAAAGAAATTAGGGAGACAACACCCTTCACAATAGTCACAAATAATATAAAATATTTTGGTGTGACTCTAACTAAGGAAGTGAAGGATCTGTATGATAAAAACTTCAAGTCTCTGAAGAAATTCAAGAAGATCTCAGAAGATAGAAAGATCTCCCATGCTCATGGATTGGCAGGATTAATATAGTAAAAATGGCTATCCTGCCGAAAGCAATCTACAGATCCAATGCAATCCCCATCAAAATTCCAACTCAATTCTTCACTGAGTTAGAAAGGGCAATTTGCAAATTCATCTGGAATAACAAAAAAACCTAGGAAAGCTAAAACTATACTCAACAATAAAAGAACCTCTGGTGGAATCACCATGCCTGACCTAAAGCTTTACTACAGAGCAATTGTGGTAAAAACTGCACGGTACTGGTACAATGACAGACAGGTAGATCAATGGAATAGAATTGAAGACCCAGAAATGAATCCACACACCTATGGTCACTTGATCTTTGACAAAGGAGCTAAAACCATCCAGTGGAAAAAAGACAGCATTTTCAACAAATGCTGCTGGGTTAACTGGCAGTTATCATGTAGAAGAATGTGAATCGATCCATTCCTATCTACTTGTAAAAAGCTCCAGTCTAAGTGAATCAAGGAACTCCACATAAAACGAGAGACACTGAAACTTATAGAGGAGAAAGTGGGGAAAAGCCTCGAAGATATAGGCACAGGGGAAAAATTCCTGAACAGAACAGAAATGGTTTGTGCTGTAAGATCGAGAATCGACAAATGGGACCTCATAAAATTGCAAAGCGATTTTTGTAATTGTAAGGCAAAAGACACCGTCAATAAAACAAAAAGGCCACCAGCAGATTGGGAAAGGATTTTTATCAATCCTAAATCTGATAGGGGACTAATATCCAATATATACAAAGAACTCAAGAAGCTGGACTCCAGGAAATCAAATAATCCCATTAAAAAAATGGGGCATAGAGCTAAACAAAGAAATCTCAATTGAGGAATACTGAATGGCTGAGAAGCACCTGAAAAAATGTTCAACATCCTTAATCATCAGGGAAATACAAATCAAAACAACCCTGAGATTCCATCTCACACCAGTAAGAATGGCTAAGATCAAAAACTCAGGTGACAGCAGATGCTGGCAAGGATGTGGAGAAAAAGGAACACTCCTTCATTGTTGGTGGGATTGCAAACTTGTATAACCACTCTGGAAATCAGTCTTTCAGCTCCTCAGAAAATTGGACATAGTACTACTGGAGGATCCCGCAATACCTCTCCTGGGCATATATCCAGAAGATGTTCCAACTGGTAAGAAGGACACATGCTCCACTATGTTCATAGCAGCCTTATTTATAATAGCCAGAAGCTGGAAAGAACCCAGATGTCCCTCAACAGAGGATAGGATACAGAAAATATGGTACATTTACACAATGGAGTACTACTCAGCTATTAAAACAACAAATTTATGAAATTCTTAGGCAAATGGATGTATCTGGAGGATATCATCTTGAGTGAGGTAATCTAATCACAAAAGAACTCACATGATATGCTCTCAATGATAAGTGGATATTAGCCCAGAAACTTAAGATACAACTTGTAAAACACATGAAACTCAAGAAGAAATACCAAAGTGTGGATACTTCATCCCTCTTTAGAATGGGGAACAAAATACCCATGTAAGGAGTTACAGAGACAAAGTTTGGAGCTGAGACAGAAGGAAGGACCATCCAGAGACTACCCCACCTGAGGATCCATACCATAATCAGCCACCAAATGCAGCCACTATTGCATATGCCAGCAAGATTTTGCTGACATGACCCTGATATAGCTGTCTCTTGTGAGGCTATGCCAGTGCCTGGCAAATACAGAAGTGGATGCTCACAGTTGTCTATTGGATGGAACACAGGGCCCCCAATGGAGGATCTAGAAAAAGTACCCAAGGAGCTGAACGGTCTGCAACCCTATAGGAGTAACAGCAATATGAACTAACCTGTACCTCCCCTGAGCTTGTGTCTCTAGCTGCATATGTAGCAGAAGATGGCCTAGTCAGCCATCATTGGGAGGAGAAGCCCTTGGTCTGGCAAAGATTATATGCCCCAGTACAGAGGAATGCGAGGGACAGGAGGCAGGAGTGGGTGGATTGGGGAGCAGGGCAGGGGAAGGGTATAGGGGACTTTCAGGATAACATTTGAAATGTAAATGAAGATAATATCTAATAAAAATATTGTAAAAAATACTGTAACATACATTATTATCTTAAAATATTCAGAGTTCTTAAAATGGAACATAATGATTTATTAAAATTATGAGCGTGTTTATATAGATGAGTCATTTCATCTACAGTGAGGCAGCATGCATGATGGGAAGGGTAGCAGAAATCTACAGTGCAGCTCCCTACTGGGGGAATGCAACTTAGCAGTGGAGGGTTTGTCTTGCATTGCAGGGCTGTGAGCTCCATCCTCAACCCTACAAAATAAAATCTCTATTGTCTCCGCAGGCCATGTAAAATTGGAACATTTTTGTTTACTTTCTCTGGGTCTCAGTTTTATCTTATGCTAACTACACCATCCAAAACACCAGAATCAAACCAACTACAGGTGGTAGTGACAGATATGTCTGACAGAATATGACAGAAGGGATACTTTGTAAACTGACGATAATATGCACATGTCAGTAAACATCAAACCACCTGCAACAAGAAGAATAGGAAGTGGTGACTTCACATTGAAGCTGGCTTTTCTCAAGGATAAAGAAAGAGGCTGGATGGATTCAGCTCGGGTCTCTTTCAGCTGGAATAGGGCATTTCTTATGAAGCCACAGGCACAAATGTGATTTATCCAAAGCTTAGTAGCATGAAGTGTATGCGTACTGGGTGTGCATGTACATCTGTGTTTTACTCTCTGTTTTCTTTGGTTGCGTTCCCTCAGTCTCCAGCATGATCTTAAAGATCTTCCATTGATTTATGCAGACTATAAACTCAAGAACACTGTCTGTCCTTTAACCCAGTCAGGCTTTTGTAAAACAAGCAATGACTTATTAAGTCTTTATTGTGAGATAATAGGTTAATGCACTAAATATATTTAAAGTACTTAGATTGTAAAATTTAAAAACTGGACATGAGGTTTTATAGAGTTCTGTTGCCATAGTGTGAGGTGGGAGTTTGTCAGACCTTGTTTACCAAAGGAATAGTGTTTTTTTTGGGTGGGGGGAGTGATTATAATTGGACAGAACTTTCCTAGTAAATATAATATGGTGCGCAGCTAAAAATTAACACCCACTCTCCATTTTTCAAGTATGTATTTGCATTATGACAGCCTATGACAACTCTGTACCAGCATGAGTCAGAATGGTAACATTTCAGGCTATAGAGCAGATTAGTTATTAGACTACAGTTTCTACTTTGACATTCTCTTCTAGCTATACCAACAAATGCTTATATCTCACTAAAATGATCTACTGTTCTCCCTACCAATTCTTGCTCAGCCATGTTCACGGCTGCTCTGTTCACAGTAGCTAGAAAATGGAAACAAACTGAATGTCCTTCAGCTGACAAACAGATAATGAAAATGTGTATGTGTATATTACTCGGGTGGAATAGAAAATAATAATGATATTTGCAAGTAAGTGGGTAGAATTAAATATATTATGTGGGGTAACCCAGACCCAGAAAGATAAACTTAGTATCGCATATGTGATTTTTAAATCCAAGTCTTAAGGTATGAGTATATAACTTGGAGTAACTGCAGAAACAAGGAAAGTTAATAATAAAAAAAGACTATGGTGATGGGCTGAAGGAGCCCTCGAGAGGGGAAATATCAGGAATGAAGGGGTGGAACACCCCCTTCCAAAGACTGGCTTTCATAATACCAAAGGGAGCCATGCAAACTGGCCAAAGGGTGAAGCACACGATAGTCCTACATGGCTCTGATGAACAATGACCAACATTCCAAGATATCCCTAAGGGTGCAGTGCAGTAGTGGCACTCATGCATTGGCAGTAGCCAGCAGCTCTCTAATTGGACTTAAGATACTGGAAATCTAACCAGACACCTGGGACTAGTAAGTTCATGGATCTTAGAAAAGAACATACTGCCAGCGCTTTTCTAAACCAGCATAATTTCTCACTGTACTCTAAACACTTATTATCTTTGTGCCCATAGACAAGTGTAGCTCTCACATCTCATCAAAGAAGCTTTTCTTTGCACTAGACTGAGATCATAATTAAACCCCACACCTGGTCCAAATACAGAGAACTGTGTATTTGGTTCACAGCCTCAGTGGATATGTACCCCACAATTCCTGCACTAGAAGCTCAGGGGCATCTCAGAGAGGGGGGCAGAGAGATTGTAAGAACCACAGGAATAGGACCCCTGCTGTGAGATTGGGTCTTGCAGCCTAGAAGTATAGGGAGCCTTCGCTACCGGAACCCCAACATTATGGCTGCCCAAACAAGACATGAACAAGGAGGACACCTTGTTCTGACATGCTAACATAGAAGTGGGAACCTCACAGGCCTACACCCTTAGACAAAGAACTATAGGTAACTATTGACTGCTGAGAGAGGGAGAACCGGTTCTCTCTCTCTCTCTCTCTCCCTCTCTCTCTCCCTTTAAACTTTGGAAAATATATATTTTAATTAAAATATATATCACTTTCTCCCTCCTTTCTTCCCTCCAACCCCCCTAATTCCCATTATTTTAACTCTGTCCATGTTCCTCTCACTCTCAAACTTATAGCCTGTCCCTTCATGATTACTATTGGTATATGTATAATTTTACTAATACTCTGATAAATAAATTCTCCTTTTGAAAGTCAAGCCATTTCTCTATTTAATATTTTTCATGTACTTCAATTTTATTAAAAATACTCCTGTATTTTTTAAAAATTTAATTTATTTTTAATTAATTATTTTATTTTTTATATCCCAAATGTTTCCACCTCTTTTGGTCCCCCCCCTCCCAGAATTCTTTACCCCATTTGCCTCTGCTTCACCTCTGAGGAGGTGCTTCCCCCTCATCCCCTGTCCTGGGCATGCCCCTTCCTGGGGGCAACAAGTCTCTACAGGATTAGGCACATTTTTTCCCCACAGAGGCCAGACAAGGCAGTCCTCTGCTACATTGTGTGTGTGTGTGTGTGTGTGTGTGTGTGTGTGTGTGTGTGTGGGAAGGACATGGGGGGTCGGACCAGACCCTGTCTGCTCTTTTGTTGGTGGCTTAGTCTCTGGGAGCTCCCAGGGGTCTGGATTATTTGACACTGTTTGTTTTCCTATGGGGTTGCTATCTGCTTTGACTTCTTCAATTCTTCCTGTAACTCTTCCATAGGAGGTCCCGACCTCAGTCCAACAGTTGGATGGCTGTGAGTATCTGCATCTGTTTCAGAAATGTTCTTCTTGAGGGATGAGCCCCCAATTAATTGTAAAACACGAGTTTTGAAAATCTGTACCTATAGTCAATACTAAATAGACTCAGCATGATATCTATCTGTCTTTCTGTCTGTCTGTCTGTCTGTCTGTCTGTCTGTCTATCTATCTATCTATCTATCTATCTATCTATCTATCTATCTATCTATCTATCTATCTACCTATCTATCTATCTATTATGTATCTACAACAATCATGGAAAAGGAGGCCATACATTTGAAAAGATCAAGGGAGGGGCACGGGGGGGGGGTTAGAAGGGGAGGACATGGTAGGGGTTGGAGGGAGGAAAGGGAAGTCAGAAATGATGTAATTATATTTTAAATTTTTTAAAGAAGAGAAAGCAGACAGAGGAAGCCCTGGGAAGCAAGCTAGCCAGTAAGCAGCCTTCTTATGGCCTCTGCCTCAGTTCTTGCCTCCAGGTCCCTGATTTGAGTTTCTGCCTTGGCTCCCTTTAATAGATTGTGACTTTGGATATGTAAAATAAACGATTTCTTCATCCATCTCCCAGTAGTAAAATTGAAATAAAATTGTACTATTGCCTTATTACTGCTCTAGAAAGAACTTGATAAATCTGCGATCCTAATCTCTGTTTCTCCTAGATGTCTTTTTGTTGTGTAGGTATAGACTGGCATTGGACTAGATTCTGTAGACGTTAACCTAATTATGAAGTGTCTCTGGGCTTTCCTTTTAAAATATTTTCCTTTGTAACACTCTAACACTCTTTTCTCTTTTTCCAGCCAGGCTGCCTTTGAAGGATCTTTGGAGGCTTACCCAGAACATCCAGCTGCACTGTGAAGGTGGCTTCTCCAGCTCTGTTCCTGGCCACGCATGCATATGGCCCTGCATCTGATGCTCTGACCACTTCGAAGATGAGGGAGTGGAAACCCTTCTCAGACACTATCATTTTGTGCAACTCATCTGATTGCACTGGTCTCCCGTTTAGATACCATGACACATCAGGGGCTGGCAGTCCACTTACCTAGAAACAAAACAGAGCAGTCTTCTATTTATGATTTTAACAACTTTATCATCTGGATTTTGGGGTTTAAAATGCAAAGGAGGAGTTTAAAAATATATTTATTGTAAATTTTTATTGTGAAATTAAAAACAAGATCAATATTGTTCTTAGGCTATTTCAGAACACATACATTTCTTTCAAACACAACCTCAGGTTCTTTAAAACCTCTTTTGGTCACTTTATCCAAAACACTAGTTTATGTCTTATGTCCCACAAGGAATAGGGAAGCAGTGACTAGCTGAGCTAAGTGTGACTCCAAATAAAGTCCCACAGGCAAGTATGTGAGACTTTCAACTTAACAACTTAAGCTTTTGAAAACAGAACTTTCGAGCTACAATTTTGTATATGAATGTTAGTTCTGTGAGTGCTTCTGTATAAAGACATTAACCCTAATAGAAACTCTCATTGACAAGGAATTTGGAAAAATATTTTATGAGGTCAGGGTTCTCAGAATGAAAATAATCACAATGTGATGTGGCCTCTTCTCCTAGCCTGAACAAGAAAAAAGCAGGGTGGCTTGAAGTAGCTAATGGACAACTACAGATGCGTGCACTTGAGACACCCTGGTGTGTGTGTGTGTGTGTGTGTGTGTGTGTGTGTGTGTGTGTGTGTGAGAGAGAGAGAGAGAGAGAGAGAGAGAGAGAGAGAGAGAATGTGTGTGAGTATGTGTATGTGTAGGAGTGTGAGTGTATGTGTGAATGTGAGAGAGTCTGTAAGAATGTGAGTATATGTGTGTGAGAGACAGTGTTAGTGTATGGGTGAGAGTATAGTCCCGACTTAGTGTCCCATTGCTAATGTATCGTTAGCATTTAAAAGCCTCTTACTTTAAAGTCCATTCGGCAGAACCTCCCCTCTTCGATCGACATGTTTTCTGGCACTTGAATGAAGCGTGGTGGGTAAAACTTCTCCTGGATGGCATCCTGATCATTGGCCTCTGCTCTGGAGGACGATCTACTTCTACAACAACATTTTAACAACAATTTGCAGCAATGTCCTTGTTTTTTCAATTCACATAAGACAGTTTGGCCATCTTGCTACAAAGTCCACAGCCTTTAGTTTGGTCTGATGGCATGGTGACAGCAGAGAGAGGCCTTGTGGGTGACACATTCAGTGACTTATTTGATTGCTTGCAGACATACAATTTAGACACATATGGTACAAATTAAACAAGTCTTTCCTTTTTAAATACTTCCTTAAATTGAGTAATGTGTACCTTATAACTAGTACTAGGATTTCCTTGTTGTGGCAACATGGAATCATAGTCCTGACTATTGGACTAAAATGTCTTTAAAAATCCCCTTTGAGGTAGCTCTGAAAATTGACATAAATTTTTTTAACATCATCTTTGATGCTAGGAAATTCACACTGTGTTTTGAAAGAGTAAAGTAAATGTGAAGGCTGTCTATACAAATTATATTTGAAGTGGAAAACATTTTTAGATGGCAAAATATATCTCTCTATACAAATTAAACAAAATTACCTTACTTGTGATGTGGGAACGTGCAGCCGTGCTTGCTCTGGGTTATGCTGCTTGAGAGTAAAAAAAAAAAAAAAAAAAAAACCAAAACATGAGAAAGTTACCTGTAATTGGTCTTTTAAAATGAAACAGAAGTAATCAATTACAGTTGAAAAGAGTGTTTCTGTTTTGGCTGTGATTGGCTTAGTATATCTATGATTTAAAATATAGCAAATTCACTGCCTATTTCTTTAGTAAGAATCCCACAGGATTAATAAGATGGATTTACACGTGTGATTTATAAAAATAAGATGGACCCAAGTCTGATGGTAGCTTCATTTCCATGACTGTTTTGTGATAAAGGATGATGTGTCCCTCTGATGTGTTTGACATGGGGACACACGGTACAGGTTGTCCTTTAGCAAAGCAGGAATAGACATGAGGTCACTTGTGCTGGCAGTAAGCAGTGGGTATCAAGCTACTGCCTGGCATGCCCACCATAAACAGTAAACACTCATTCGACTGGAAAATACTTCTCCTTTTAGCTCATGGCATAAAATCCCATTGGACACCTTGAGAAATACAGATAAAACTATAAAAAATTGAAACATGAATTGTTCGTGTTTACGAAAGGGATATTTACCTTTTATTATTTATATTGAATACCAGAAAATTATTTCTATTTGATAATAAAGTTAGGGGTTGAGGAACATTATAATTGAATCAATTGATTATATATTTAATGACTGCTTTATATAACTATTGCTGTGCTTAGCACAATGGGAGATTGAAAAAAAGTAGAAACTATAATCTCAGCCCAACTACCGCTGAATATCTGTGAGAAGGACACAGAAAACTTGATCACAAAAATTTATGTTGAGATGAATCTCTTAGTCAATGTATTTTGGCATTTTAAAACAACCTAAAAATTTTGGATAGTCTTAAGATTTCTTAAATAAAATGTCAAAACAACTTATCAATTCAGAAAACAGACTATTATTTTTAGCAAAATGTCCAAAACCAAAAATCAAACCTAGTAGTTTAATAAAAGTAAAAATCTTCAAAAAATTTAAAACAAACTTTTGGTTTCCTTACATTATGTTCAGAAATAGAGCATTTCAATTATAGCAGAGATGTCTTTCTGTTTGCAGTTACTCTGTAATTGGACAATACTTGTTAATGTGTGAGGATTAATGTTTGAGTGTATAAAACAGCAAGACTTACCCTTTCTAGCAGTATTATGTTTCTGCTACTCTCTCTTTGTCCTGGTCCTGTCATCTCCCTTTGCAAATACTGCCATAAGTATTAACTAATTTTTTGAGTATTTTCAACTTGTAGATATAGTAGCATTGTCTTATTCTGGCTATACTTGCCTATGCCATGACCAGAGTTCAATCACAACAGATGCTCCGTAGAAATATGTTGAATGGTAGATGAATGAATGAATGAACTGCTCATTGTCTAATGTCTAGTTCTTACCCCCGCTATACTCTGCTCCATCCTTTCCGGTCACTCTAGTCGCCTTTAAAAGAAACAAACATCTTTTGTTCTTACTTCATGTTTGTTCCCAGCACATCTCTGTTGCTCATGTCTTGTAGACTATTAAGAAGGTGTAATGGGCAGCTTCCAGAGAAAGACAAAAAGGGTAACAGCTCTTGAGTTTGCCTTTCCCACTTTACATGTGTCTTTGAGTTAAGTTGGTCAAGTGTAAGTCTGTGTGTATCCACTGTGTTCTGAACTTATTCCTTAGGTTTTGTTTTGTTTTGAAAATGAGCTTTCCTTAATCTTAGAGATGTCACCCAATAGAGTAGTTTTATTAGGTTTTTTTTTTTTTCAGCAAGGAAAATGACAGAAGGAAGTAGATATGCTCCAAATGCAGTCCAAAACATTAAACAACTTATAAATTGCAAAAAAGTGTTCCAAGATGGCCACAGGTGTGTGCCCCTATATTCCCTGGGACTTAGCAAGCTCAGAAACAGGGATCAATTGAACCCAGTTGTAGGGCTGAAGATCCCATCTTAAAAAGAAAAAGCAAAGGCCACAGTTACATATCAATCATTTTAATGTACCTGTGGTGAATCTTGGACATCACTGTTTTGCGCCTGAAACACAGCAGCAGCATTCTGCGGTCCTAACAACCTGCGAGCCATCTTCTCCTCGTAGGTCAGTCTCTAGAGGACAGTGACAAGATTTAGTAAGAGGCATTTGAACAGGCACACCTCTAAAAACCACTTCTCTATGTCAGAACTTCAAACTGTAGACCAATTTTTGTATTATACTTTTCACCTTTTCCAAAGAGCCTTGTCGTCAAAGACCAGTGGCTATTTCAATTGAATCTTAAGAGCTTATATAATAATTACAGCTGTTTTAATGTGTCCGTAAAAATATACAATAAGGGGCAAAAAAATGTTGCCTCAATAGTATTTTTCATTAGTTGCTTGGTAAGCAGAAATTTTATGAGAAGGTAATGGTAATTAATTAATTAATCAACTCATTAAGACAAGATTTCATGGAGCACAGGCTTAGTTGGAATTCAGAAGTCAAAGTTGACTTTTAGTTTCTGGTTCTCCACCCTCTACTCTTTCAACCCCAGAGCAGGGTTAATAGAAGTATGCCAGCACAATCTACACAAACACCCATTTGAGAGAATTATGTGAAAGGCAAAATTTTCATTGTTTTACCTAGGATTATTTTGGGGAGGTTGTTTGTTTGTTTTTTCTTCCATTTACTACTAAAAATCAAAAGGCAGACTTCACATAAAGGATTAAAAGCAAATGGTTCTCTCTCTCTCTCTCTCCCTCTCTCTCTCTCTATCTCTTTTTAAAGCAAACCCTATATTTTGTTGCTTTTACAGGCATAGATCTATGAGAGACAAGTAACTTTTTAAATGTGGAGTTGTGCTGGGTATTAATCTTATGGAAGATAAGGGCTCTATCAGTGAACTACATTCTCTGCCTCAGGATTTTCTTATTGAAGTCAAATATGTAACAGACCATTAATCATGGCCTTCTTTAAGAAACAGATTGCTTGCCCACTTGATTTCCATTATGAAGAAGGGTGTCTTTGCATTTCAGCTTTCTTTCCAAATCTTGAATCAACGCTTCTTTCGATCCTTGGATCTCATGGTCAGGAGTCTTTGGAGTGGGCCTAGCATTTGCAGCTTGGGATGACATGGCATTTACAGGTTGGTTAACTGAGGATTGTTGATAGCTTAAAAAAGAAAAAAAAAACAGAAAAAAAAAGAAAAAAGAAAAAAATGAGAAAGAAAGTGATAGAACTTACTTCATTTTGTAAGCCACCTTTAGACACATCGAATCTACCACCTAGATTTTCTCTGTTTTTGAGAATACCAATAATCTTAATAATAGACAAGAAGAATATAAACATGGCTACTGCCTTTATCTTCTCTCGTGGTAGGAGAAAATTATACAGTAGGAGGAAGGATTTAGATACAAAGAGGGCATCTAGAAGAGTTCGCCTAGAGGATGAGATGGTTAAACGAGTTTTTCAATCTTATTGCCGGATTTCTTGTGCGATAGAGAGGCAGCTGGCTACCCAGCAGTGATGCGCTTGAGTTACCTCTCCTGGGCTTGAGAGAGCTGAGTTTTTAAGAATCTCTTTCTAGCACCTGTGATCTCAGTCTAGGGTTTGAAATTGATAATGTGAAAGTCTTTATACTAGGGAAATTGCTGAATGTCTCCAATCCTGGCTTCTTTTAGAGCTGAATTGACTGACCAGCATACCATTCATGTTTTGTGTGTTGAGAAACATTCAACTGTTTCTCAATGGGACCTCTGGCTTTCTTATTAATTCCCAGTTCCAGTTAATTTTATACTCAAAATGACCCAAACCAGTGCATAAAAATAACTTTTAAAGTAATGATGATTTAGTCAGTATTGCTAAACTGATTTTTTTTTTTAGTCAGGGAAAGAAAGGAATAATTAGAGGAAGATAGACTATGAAATATAACTTTTATAAAAGGTTGAGAAAATTAACACTAATCCAAAAATAATTTGAAAAGTTCAAATCTTATATAATATTATGTTCTTAAATGTTTATTTAAGGTATTCTGAGCTTTCCCCAAGTTTCCACATTAATATTGGTAAAGCGCTGTGGCAGCAGTTGAGGGGTCCTGTATTTCTTGCTGCTGGGTGGCTCATTGTTTTAACTGAGTTTGCAGAGGTAGAACCATACATGGGCAACTTTGTATCATTCTAATTAATATGAGGAGACTGGCCACTGCTCTGATGACCCCTTTATGATGATCATGATAAATGTTCTCTAGTCATCCAGATCCAAATGAGATCAAGATTCATAAAAGGACTTGTGATTTCAGAGGAAATGAAGGCCCAGTGGAGCCAGAGTGTTCACATGGTGGGCTGGGGGACCTGGAGATTATCCTAGGGCCAAATGGAAACCTGATGAATAGTGGGTGCCATTACTCATCACCACGCATTTTATACCCACCAATATAAACCATGGGGATGGGCGACACTGTCAGCTGAGTGAATGATTTTTATTTTTAAGTTGTAGTCAAGATGTACAGTTAGAAGCTGATGGAACCCATTCTCCTTTTACATTTAAATATTTGGGTTTTCTAGGTGTCCCCCTCAATCCTTAACTAAAGTCTTATTTGTTCAAAACATTGAAGAGTCAAATCAATCAAATATGTAAGTAAATAGTGAGCCCCCTCCCTCAATTAAATTCATGGGCCAAAGTGACAGAATTTTCGTGGCCCCTTAATATTCCTGCTGTGCATGCCATGATAACTGCATGTAATGGCTTTCAGTTCTAGAGTCCCATCTGGGAGCTGCATGTGCTTGGTAAAGTGAAATAGAATTAGACAATTCTGTTCTCATCATTATCTGTCAGAGAAAGCCTGAGGGATTGATAGCCAAGCCTGAGAACCACAGGATGGCCTCAGTTAGTTGACTCATTACACACCCTCAAAGTCTGCACAATAGATGGCATATGCCCTAGACTTCAAATCCGTTCTTACTTATAAACTAGTGTTGTGCATTTACACTGCTTTATAGGTCTCTTTCCTATCACTGACAGTCCTGATCCTTGAATATGCTACAGCTCAAAAAAGTGGATTACCCAGCAGACTATTTCCTGAATGCCTCACAGCAAACACTTTGGAAGGAATACTTAGAATTAAAGAATTCCCCTCACTTTCTACCCTGTGGTTTGATAAACTGCTAAAACTTTGTCTAAGAACTCCCTACTATTGAGAAGCAAAATAAGGCCTTCCAGTGTCCTTAGGTCAGAAAGCAAGGGATTATTTTAGAAGACAGGACAATCTTGAGCCCATCATAACAATGAAAGAATTGTGCACAAATGTTCAAAGGGCCAGGGCTTCCCACCCCTTACAGCTGGACTCAGAATGGGTATCAAGTAGCAATGGCAAGATTAGAAGAGTTATCTATAGTTGCTGAAAATGGAACAGTTAAATCTGGACCTTTGATCTCTGGTTTGGGGATCTCCTAGGCTTGCTTGCTTGCTTGCTTTCTTTTCTTTCTTTCTATTTTTGTCTCCTCTATTTTTAGTTTTGCCCAAAGCTAGGTATGTGGTTGAGGCTCTGTAAATATTTGTTTGATCACTTTTTTTTCTTTCTGAGCAGAATTAGAATAGTATTGAGAACATTACTAGGGAGAATATTATGGTCAGAGTGGGTTATATATTTAAAATCCTGATGTAAGAAATGTGGAAATACTAAGAAGCTACATGGAAAGTCATAGTAATCATTGTGAAGATGAAAGAGCTATGGAGTATGGAGTGAGCATAATGGGATTTTGTGTGGAGTGGTAGACGAAAGTGTCCTTTTGAAATATTAAGTCAAGACTATGAGAATGCTATATTCCATGTCAGAAACTGTTGGCCATCAGCCATTAGACATAATTCCATTTAATATATATAGGTTTCCAACATCTTTTTGAGTGCCTTGATTTTTATTTTTAAAAGTAGGGAATAGGTTCTACTACAAGTTGGACTGATGCCGTCAGTTCAGCTGCTTTTCTGCATTTCAACCAATACTATAAGTTTTAGAAAAATGACCTCAGCCATCTTACTTGCCGAACAGTCTCATCATTCATGCAAATAGTTTGAGTGAATATCAGAGCTCCACACATGCTCTTACCTATAGGCTAATGTTGTATGTCTACACTGCTTTATAGATCCTTTGTCTATTCAATATCAGACAGCTCTCTAGAGAAGACAGAAGTTAGCAAGCGTTCTAGCAAGACTCTAAGAAGACATGGTCCAGCCAACAATTCTTGAGACGCCTTTGATTTAATCTCTGATATTCTCAACAGCCAAGAACTATGAAAACTGATAGCCCTAAATTTAAATAAGTACAAAGTATTCGCTTCAGGTTTTAAAAACAGCTCAAGTCCACGTGGTGTTCTTTCAGGACACTCTCCAGCTGTGGAGACATGGTGCACGCTTGCATAAGGCTGTAGGTATTTGCTCCTGAATTTAGATCATCCAACAAAGTCCAACAAGTCATGGCTTCACTTACCCAAACAAACTTTAAAACTATGAGACGTCATCTGTTCCAATATCCCTTCTGATTCCAGTAAGGACAATTTATACAAGTGACTGTCTGAGTTCCAGACTTCTAAAATGTGTTAATTTTAAATTACATTAGCCAAGTGGATAGTCAGGATTAGAGGGAGAAATGGGTAGGAAGAAAAAGACTAGGACTGAGAAGAAACTTAATAGCCTTTGCTTATGCGGGAGGAAATCCTATCCACAGAGGAGCAGACAGGTGTTCTACATCCCAGCCAAACTAGACCTCAGAGGAATTAAATTTGCAGTAAGAGGAACTTAGCTTAGAGCTGAGCAGAAAGATCACAATCCCCTGGTATGCTAGAAAGCTATTTATATATATATATATATATATTTTAAATTAATTTATTTTTTTTCCATTTTTTATTAGGTATTTAGCTCATTTACATTGAAAGCTATTTTTTGTTCTTTCTGAAGATGATAAATAACAGGGACACGATTGCATGGGATAATAGGTAATTTGAGTTCTGCTTAGCTTAGACACTGGGGAATGGGTTAGATGACTTCTTATTGCCAGTAACCCGGCTCAGTGAGACCGAAGCCCACACTATCATTTTGTGTGCTAAAGAATAACAGCAGCACACCCTCAGATAAAGCTCATGGCGCATGCAAGAGTACGCAGATTCACTTACTTGGAGTCCACAGTGGATGGGATTTTACTGTTACAGTAATCGGGTTGAGACGGTAATATAGAACTGAGGAAGCTGGCTGGGGACTGGTTATAGGTAGCAGTAACCTTTTGGCCGGGGTTGGGGCCAGCAAGCTGCTGGGGAGCAGGATAAGCAGAGGAAGACACGGTGATGTGAGAGCTCACTGTGGAGGAGGCAGAAAATCTCTGCTCTGTGCACTGGCGAGGCTGTATGACGATGGAAGACTGTTTGGTCTGGCTCGGGAAGCCGGAGACTTCCGGTCCTGGAGGCTGCAGTCTGGAGCCACACGGATTTTGCGGCTGGATGAAGTGTTTTGGACGTTCGTAGTTAAACATGCTTAGCTGGTATATGGAAGACAGATTTGCTCACAGAAGGATAGAATCCTGACCGTGGGGTTGGCAAGCCTGGAATTACACAGAAGGTTGCAGCAAGTCAGAAGCAACTTTAGTCTGGCCCTCTTTGCTGAGATCTCTAGACCACCACTGTACTCCTGATGTTGGTGGGTTTCTCTTGAAGAATATTGTTTCTGAAAGGGGGAAAATAATTACATTACAAGTTTTGTATAAACCTTATTGTTTATTTGACGTTGTCAACAAAAGCTATGTGCTCTTAGGGGCGCTTCAAGGTAGAGTTTTCCTGGCTTCTCTCTTTTCTCTTTATCTCCATCTTTGGACAAATGACCTCCCTTTCCACAAGTAGTTCTCAGCCTTCCTAATGCTTTGACCCTTTAATACAGTTCCTCATGTTATGGAGACCTGCACCACCAAATATTATTTTTGTTGCTACTTCATAACTGTAACTTTGCTGCTCTTATGAATGGTGATGCAAATATCTGTGTTTTCTAATGGTACTAGGTGACCCCTGAGCAAGGGTCTTCCACCCTTCTGAGGGGTTGTGAACCATAGGTTGAGAAGCATTGACTTAGACTCTGTAAAAGTTATTCAGTGTGCTCATCTCTGGGTGTAAGCATGTTATGTAGAGGTTTCAAGATATACACCACAAGTTTTTCCAAGGAGCTATTTTTGGTAAGAAATTCTTTTGATGCCACTGAATATGTTAGACCTATAGCCTCGTGATGAGCTTTCAACAAGATCCTGCGGATTCCTTGACGTCAGAGATGTAAGGATTCAAAATCAATAGCTGTTAATGTGTATCAGTCTTCATCAAGAGAGATTCTTTTCACTTCCCATCAGAGTAGATTAATATCCCTTTTGACGCATTGATCAACATTAACGTCTATTTGCCTTTCCTCAATTCCAAAAAGGCAGAATGAACGTCCACATTTATTATGACCATTTTGAATTGTTCCTTACTATCACAGCTCACTGCCTGGTTGTCTCCCTTTGATTCCGTATTGGTCACACAACCGGAGTAGATGGTGATTAAGGACAGACTGTGCTTGCTTGTCCCTCTCTATGTATAGGATTTACTACAGACTGCATTTGCAAAGGCGAATGTCATTTTTCTCATGTTCGGTTTATACATTCTAGTTATTGATCTTAGTGGTCTCTTAATTATCTAGTCTATTTCATTTGTTTAACATGCATTTTAGGCTAGTATTGAAATCATTATAGTTCCACTTAATGGTTATTTTCCATGGCAGCCAGTAAGTACAGACATATGTAAAACATCCATGAAACTAGCCTGTCAATAAAGGAGAGATGGATGCTATTTGCAGTGCTCATCTCTGGAGTGAGTGGCCTTTCTGTTTTCTTATAGCAGGCCCCCCACCTCCCCTCATTTTGCTGTTAAAATTCACCTTTGGTGTTATCTCTGCCTCTGATCTTTCCCCTTCCTATGTTAAATAAAGGCCAGAACATTGCACAAAGCAACCGGTCCTGCAATTACTGTATTACCCCCTGCTTCAGTTCAAAATACCAGATGATTTAGTTAAAAATATATTATTTTGCTTCATACACTATGGAGAAACCCTGACATCTTAATAAATCAAATCTTTAGTTGCAATGTTTCCCAAATTGCGTATCTATTGATACTGGGTGCTGTGTAATTGCTTGCGTTACAACCCGGAGGAAAATACCATTCATGGTTCATCCAGACCAAGTCACTTCACCCCAAGGTTTTGTTGGCAGTCTAGAGTTCAGTTAATATTAGCAAGAATGAAGCTACAAGGAAACGACATAGCAAAAGGCTCTGGTGAGAAAGAACACTTGAAAAGTTATATAGTCCCTTGTTTTGAATTTATGCTTGCAACCAGAGTGCATTGTGTAGAATTACATGATTTTAATTGTCAGGGAGAAAGTTCCAGATGGTGGGGGCCACCTTATTAGAAACCTTTGTTTCCTGAAATAAAAAGACTTTATTTTAAGACAGCTGTTTTTATAGTGACAGATCTCTTTGCTGAATCTACAGTTTGGTTCTTAATTTTCTTTCTGGGCAGGAAAGTTAGGCTCACTCCCAACAGCAGGTGACCAACTGCTTGAGATCTAGGCTGGATATATTTTCCTAATAGGGCGGCCAAGTTTGTTTGTTTGTTTGTTTTTTAAATTTCAGAGTGTGGACTGTCTTAAGCGTTTTGGTATTAGTCTCTTTAGTTAATCGTATTGTATTTTTACAGCTCAAGTATTTCACAGCATTTCATACAGATGTTTACACAATGATGAAATAGTGATTTTCTATAAAACTTATCCCTCCACTGCAGTGACTGTCCCACAGTTCAGTTCTAACACAGTATTCTTTATTCCTACTAGTGATACATCAGCTTTAAAAACTATAAATAAAACATTCTGCCATCTCATAATCTTTAAGTTTAAGAGTTAATATTTGCTAATGTTAACCATTAAAAGTCCCCGAGTACAACATAGACTTTCACAAAAACAGGATCAAGGCCACTGCACAGGGTCACAATTACAGTCAGATCAAAGGAACCTTTTCAAGGAGAAGTCAGGCTTTAAATAAGGACCTAAAATTCTTTGCCTGTGTCCTCTGCTTAAACCACCCCCCCCCATTTCAGTGGATTGAACAGGTTTCTTTAAAACTTTGTACATCACCATTATAATACCATAATTGTCAGGTTTCTTTTTAAAAAACAAACCTGAAGAAAACTTGTATATACTTCTCTGATTTGATTAAAAACCCCAAAAGCTCAAGCCATAGCATAAATAAAGAAGGGACTCACCCTTAGCTCAGAGGGGGCCAGCGTCTCAACCCACTACTGAAGAGAAGGGAGAAGCATTTCCTTGCTCAGGCTCCCGTGGCTCTGAGCTTAGTGTCACTATGCCCTGACTTTTATCAGCTGCCAAGCTGACATCTGATGTGCTTCCTGCCTATCTACCTATGCTGGCATGTCAAAGTAAGAGTCCACAATCTGAACAATATCTCAGATGTCTTGGTGATATTTCAGGAGTGGGAGTACATGAACTTCTCTTGCAAGCCTCTATTTTAGACATGAGTTTTGACTATAAGCTAGCAAGCAAGCTCATATAGAGTGAGAGTGAAAAAGGGGGGAAGTGGAAGAAAATTTGTGTTTTACATGTATTCAGTTAGATGAGGATTTTGAATCTTTTGCGTTGTGGAGACAAAGATGAAATGGGAGAGACGATTGAGGGTGAGTTTTTCTTCTCTAGTGAGGAAGATTAGTAGGGGGAAGAATGCAAATTGATTTGTGCACCACCCTGCATCTGGGAGGGGTTCTTTTTTTCAAGTGCTTAATAAGAATAGGGGTGGAGTCTGATTCCAACAGTGCCTTGCAGAAGGAGGTGTGGTCAGGGCATGTGGAGACATAGTGGCATCTGACCTGAAGACAGACAAGTCGAAAGAGTCATTTAATTTAGTAAGTTTTCTGGATGCCTGGCATATATCCACAAGACCCAGCATCTTTTATTTTCAGAGGTTTAAAACCCTTCATCAACCAAATAAATAAGATTAAGTCTGTCACTGCTTTTTTGACCCATCTCTTTACACTGAACACAGTTTCCTTCCCTTCCTTCTTCCCTCCCTCCCTCCCTTCCTCCCTCCTTCCCTTTTTCCTTCCTTCCTTCCTTCCTTCCTTCCTTCCTTCCTTCCTTCCTTCCTCTCTCTCTCTCTCTCTCTCTCTCTCTCTCATTCTTTCTTGTCTTGGAGAATGTTGTGTTGTTTACGTTTTCATTTTTGTGCAGGCATGTAAATAACTACAGAAGAAACAATCCTTAAATCAACTGAGGGGGTGGCATGAGGATCAGGCCAATCAGTCAGGGCTATTTCCTTTCAATGGCTTCAATTCTCCTAGTTCACAGGTAGGCATTCAAATCTTATTTTAATTAGCACAGGCTTTAGGGTCCAGCTAATATGTATTTGGACACACTCAAGTCCTATGAAATACTTCCTAATAGCCAGGCCCGATGCTGTGCACCTTCAGTCTCAGCTGCTTAGGAGGGTGAGATGAGAAGATTGTTTGAGGTCACTTTTGAAACAAAAGCCCCCTATAACTGACCATGTCCATGTGCCTTGTATTGCTGTTCAGGGAAATGTGGGTAATTTCTGTCTCAGGACATGACCACTGTTTAGTAGAAAAGTATGTTGGACTTGACTTGATATGTGGGTGGTTGCCTACAAAGTCTTATTTCAGGAATCTCCCAAAATATTTGAGCACATCTGATCTCTAATATCTCAAATTTCTTCAAGAGGGACAAAAACCTTCCAACCTAAAGTATCAAGACTTAAAAATGCGAGTGACATAAAAATAGAAAGAGCCAGGACACACAGTGTTTTATGTAAGAGATTATTTTAAGCATTTAAAATGGGCTATGGGTGGTTGACATTTGACCTGCCTGAGAAAAAATTAAAAGTTGGTTTGGACAGGGAAGAGGAGTGTTATGGTTTGTATATGCTTGGCCCAGGGAGTGATGCTATTAGGAGGTGTGGCCTTGTTGGAGTAGGTGTGTCATTGTGGGCGTGGGCTTAAGACCCTCATCCTCGATGCCTGGAAGTCAGTTATCCACTAGCAGCCTTCAGATGAAGATGTAAAACTCGCAGCTCTGCCTGCATCATGCCTGTCTAGATGCTGCCCTGCTCCAACCTTGATGATGACAGACTGAAACCCTGAAGCTGTAAGCCAGCCCAGTTAAATGTTGTCCTTTATAAGACTTGCCTTTGCCATGGTGTCTGTTCACAGCACCTGAAAAGATGGCTCTTGGGAGGTGGGCAGAAGGGTCAGGGGTTCAGCTATGTATGAACTGGAGGTCAGCCTGCACAACATGAAACTCTGGCTCAAAGTAAAGTAGGGTAGAACAGAACAGAATAAAACAGGGCAGGGCAGGGCAGGGCAGGGCAGGGCAGGACAGGACAGGACAGGACAGGACAGGGCAGGACAGGACAGGATAAGACAAGACAGAGCAAGACAAGACAGAGCAGAACAGAGATTATAGGAATATCTGAAAATCAAGATTAAATGATGAATTGTTTAAAAAGCATAAACTCAGACTTTAGCATAGCATAGATCTTAGATTTTAATATTTGTTGTCCACTCATAGTTAATTATTTTTCAGGAAATTTAAGCAATAAAATATCTAGAAAGTTGTGTATGTGTTTTATTTCACTCCTTAAGAAATAAGTTTGTTTTATATTTCTTTTTCTTGATTTGTGAAGATCCCATTAAAATTGCTTAACTAGATAATAAAAATAAACTTTTTCTTTTACAATTACTAAATTTTTCACTCAGATCAGTGCTGTTACATGATAATGAAATGACCCCTGAGTTCTTGTCTTTATAGCCATGGACTGGCAATTCTGCTACATGTGGAGTAGCAGATTTCAAACCTCATAGGAGAAGTGTCTTCTTCTAATAGGTGACAATTAATACAGACCCACAACTGGTCAACATGCAGAAAATAAGAGACCACAGAGTGCTAAACTCTAAGTAAGATGTCTGTGTTATACCCCTCTTCCAAAGGCTCATGGACCATCACAGAGGAAAAAGCAGAAAGACTATATATATATATATATATATATATATATATATATATATAAAGATCTAGTGAACATTTGAAGTGAAACATTATATGTTGGACATTACAAGGATATTGTACATATGTCCTCAGAGCAGCTGTGACTGCTTGTATAAGACATGAACAGGATAAACCCAGCAGAAATTTCATGATGAATAGAGGAGATCATAAAATCCTACCCCTAGCTATTGGAGGCCATTGTAGGAAAGGCATATTTTCTTTAAGGAAGAGGCCTCTGAAAAGCTACTCGTACTCCAGAAGATGACCCTACATCAATATACACCCAGACAGTACTGCGCAGACTCAGTGAGTTTTAAAAAAGGGATAGCACATGAATTTGAAACCAATCAAATTAAGGGATTGGTTTTGAAAGGGAAGATGGGGTGGATTTGATCAAAAGACGTTATATTCCATTAGGTAGGACCTAAAGGAGACATAGAGCCCGCTTAGTCTCTGAAATCTGCAGCTCATATGCTCATTTTACAGGAATGAAACACACTAGAAGGAACTTATGGACTAATAAAAATGTGTGCTTGATAGCATTTGCCAGAAAGCAAGCTTCCAGAGCCAATAGCAATGTCTCTTATGCTAATAACATGGCTTCCTTTGCCTGTTGTACTTTTGTTGAATTTGATAACCAGGAGACAAAAATCCAGAGAAGATTCAACTCTAGCTTGTATGTGGCCAAGAAGATTGAATCCAGCTGTTTCCAGTAGGTTGCTAGGGAGATGCCCCTCTCTGATTATCACATAAATTCCTGCTTTGCAGTTGCTGACGATTACTTATAGACAGGAGAATATGATTGAAGTTTGAGGGCAAGTTAGTACTGCTCCCCAGAGGTGGAGGTTTGCCATAGAAATAGATACAAGGAGAAGGATAAACCGCGAGCTGCTTTGCAACACTGACCAAACCGTTCCTCTTTTCTTACCCTTGGTTTTGTCATGTATCAAATGATCACACTCTCTGGAGTGCTTTCTACCTTCTCAATTCCTTCTTCACCTTCTTTTTTAAAGTCTATGGTTTAATGTATAAAACCCAACCTCTGTTGTGTAGTATGAATAGGTCACCCTGGTGAACTCAGGGGCTTCTATACAAGAAGATCCTGACAGGCTACAGCAGGCTACAGCAGGGGTTCTTCATCTGATTAAAGAATACAAGAAAACATGGTACAGTCATCCACATTATAAATGCCTAAGTCCGGAAACCTGATGCTCATCAACTCACTGGATTAGTTAAAGCTGTACCTTACGTTTGCTTATGGAATATATGAAACATCTGTTTAAAATTTCAGCTTGGGTGTCTGTTGCTTTGCTCTGCTCCTCCTTTCTTCTCCATTATGCCTTCAGTGGAGATACAAAATATACAAAGGTAAACTGCATTAGAGAAATAAATACTGGCAAGTATTTTAGGACTGCATAATCAAGCTTTAAATAGTTGCTAAATTTTACTGAGTAAAAATTTTCTTCCCCTATACATTTGCTCTTGTTGGATGTTTAATTTTCCAAAAGAGAGTACTTCCTGCCTTTTGGAATTAAAAGTGAATTCATTCTTTGGATAGTTGGAATACCCTGCCATACATAGCCTGTCTGTCCTGGTCTGCCACACAGGCAAGCCATAGAGCTACCATGCAGTTATTTATTCCAGAGACACATGGAATTTCTTTGAAATGATCTGCCGCGGGATGCTTTCATCATGTGCATTTTTCAGTGGTGTTCGATGTTTTCATATCTGTGCCTCTCTCTCTAGTATGGGAACCTTTCCAAAGGGCTTAATATGAAGCCTTTCCACTGGGATTCAAAGCATAGTGGCTGAACTAACAAATAATAATTTCATGTGATGTTAATGTTTTCATTAACTGGGGAGTTGATGGAGAGAGGGAGAGAGAGAGAGAGAGAGAGAGAGAGAGAGAGAGAGAGAGAGAGAGAGAGAGAGAGAGAGAGACTCTAGTAATTTTCTTCTTTATCTTGCACAGGAAATATAATCAAACTGGTTTTTATAAAGAGGCAGGTTAAAGGTGACTTGGAAAAGCCCCACTGTGTCCAGCTGAAGGCAGAACATATCATGCATCATGATCTTAATTTTTTTTTGCTTTAGATTTGTTTAATAATTTCTTGGCCCTTTAGTTCACTTTTAATAGGTTATTGATGATTTTATGTTTTCTAATAGTTTTTCCTAAATTTTTATTGTCTCTCTGTGCTTGAGTTGTCCAGAAGAAATAATTTGTAAGCCAAAAAATTTCTTCCAAGTTATTCTGAGAAGTCCCAGACTTTTTGCTTGTTTGTTGTTTGTTTGTTTTATCTTTGTTGGTTAGTTTTAAAAGTGGAGTTTCTCCTGTATTTTGTCATGATACTTGCACATCCATATTGACCCTGTACCTACTTTAACGTTGCTGGAGCACATCCTGATTATAAACTCCGGCATAAACTTGCCTTCTTTGCCTTCCCTGGGTACTGGTGAGAAGGAGAAACAACAACAAGAAAGTCTCACTAGGGTCAGGGTTTAGTGAAATTTGATTGAAGTATATGGTACCATGGATCAGCCAATTAGCACAGAACCGCTGGTTTCTCCACTTAGGAAACATCCTCAGCATTTAAAACCCAGATGCCTCCCTTTACACAGTCATGGTCATTGTAATACAAGACCTAGAACATGCTGGGAATCGCCTCCCCCAAAGCAACACTTTAGAAGATGCTGTAGAGAACACTGCATGTGCCCCAGTTGAAATGTGATCACCAACATGGTGAAGGTGACAGGTGGGTCCATAAGAAGAATGAATGCCTTTGTCACAAGACTGGGTCAGTTCCTATAGGGTCAGTTACCAGACGCTCAGATTGTTATAAAGGAAGATCGAGTGCCTTTGGGTTTTGCCTCTTCTGCACAGACTGAATTTCTCTCTCTAACTTATGCTATGTTGTATAGCAACATCAGGTCTTGGCCAGAAGTAACTGCCCAGTCTTGAACTTCATAGCTTCCAGAATGATTGGCTTAAATCAACCCATTTTCTTCATAAATTACCCACTCTTGGCATTATTTTTTTTTTTGGGGGGGGGAGGAAAGGGTTTATTTGGCTTACACTTCCATACGCTGTTCATCACCAAGGAAGTCAGGACTGGAACTCAAGCAGGTCAGGGAGTAGGAGCTGATGCAGAGGTCCTGGAGGGATGTTCTTTACTGGCTTGCTTCCCCTGGCTTGCTCAGCCTGCTCTCTTATAGAACCAAGACTACCAGCCCAGAGATGGTTCCACCCACAAGGGGCCTTTCCCCCTTGATCACTAATTGAGAAAATGCCTTACAGTTGGATCTCATGGGGGCATTTCCTCAACTGAAGCTCCTTTCTCTGTGATAACTCCAGCTGTGTCAAGTTGATACAAAACTAGCCAGTACAATTGACCCCTTGTCAACCTGACACACAAACAAATCACTAGTAAGCCTCAACCCTTACATTCTTATTCATCCCCAAGATCTTAAATAACATTAAAAGTCCCACAGTCTTTACATATTAAAAGTTCAATCCTTTAAAAATATAAAATGTCTTTTAAAATCCAAAGTCTTTTTATAATTAAAAGTCTCTTAACTGTGGGGTCCACTAAAATATTTTCTTCCTTCAAGAGGGAAAAATATCAGGGCACAGTCACAATCAGAAGCAAAGATTAAACTCCAACTGTCCAATGTCTAGGATCCAACCCACGATCTTCTGGGCTCCTCCAAGGGCTTGGGTCATTTCTCCAGCCATGCTCTTTGTAGCACATTTGTCATCCTCTAGGCTCCAGATGCCTGTCCTCCACTGCTGCTGCTACTCTTGGTGGTCATCTCATGGTACTGGCATCTCCAAAACACTGCATGACCCCTTCAGTCCTGGGCCGTCAAATGCACCTGAGGCTGCACTTTCACCAATGGCCTTCCATGGCCTCTCACGGAGTCTTGGCATTATTTTATAGCAACAGAAAAAGGCATAGATTATTGTGTGTGAACTTATGTTTTGACTTCAAGTCTTTACTATAATTGTAGTAGGAAACTTACTGAAGCACAATGCTGAACCTACTTTGAGGAAGGATGTTGTTTTAGCCCATTGAGATTGATGCAATAATATACCTTAGGCTCAGTACTTCATAAACAATAGAATATAATTGCTCTCATCCTGGCAGCTAAGAGGTTAAAGATCAAGATGTTATCAGACTTGCAGCAGGGAAAGTTCTTGGCTTGGTAAACTGTGGCTTTCTGGTGTTGTATCTTTACATGGTAGATGGATGAGGGTGCTGTCTTGAGTCTCTTTTATAAGGACACTGTCTATAGGGTTATTATTGCTGTGATGAGACACCATGAACAAAGTAACTCAGGGAGGAAAGGGTTTACTTGACATCCATATTACCATTTCTCATCAAAGGAAGTCAGGATAGGAACTCAAACAGGGCAGGAACCTGGAGGCAGGAGCTGATGCAGATGCCATGGAGGGGTGCAGCTTATTGGCTTGCTTCTTATGGATTGCTTAGCCTGCTTTCTTATAAAACCCAGAACCAACAGCCCAGAGATAGCCCCATGCACAGTGGGCTAGGCTCTATAGCCCAATCTATGGAGGCATTTTTGTGTCAATTGAGGCTCCTTCTTTTCTGACAACTTTATCTTTTGTTAAGTTGATGTAAGACTAGCCAGTGCTGACATGAATCCCATTCAATAAGAAGGAATGCTTGTGACTTAATCACTCCTCAAAGGTCCTGTCTTTTTATATCATCACACTGGGTATGACATCCCAACACACAAATTTTAGGGAGACAACCATCCTCAGAGCACAGAAGATGACAGTGTTCATATTATCTCAATGATGATTTTTCCAGGGAAATATATCTCAGTCATCAGGATGGGGAATAACCAGGCTTCTCCTAGGCTACTAGATCGCTGGTTTTAATGGACATTGGGGAATCTTAATAGTTGACATGTTTCCCTCTGTCTTGGATACTTGATAGTTTAGAACTCATTTCAAAGCTAGCAATTCCACAGAGATTAGAGTTAGGCTCTTCTAAACCCAGAACCTGATCCTTAAAAATAACCAAACCAAAACAACAACAAGAACAAAACCACAGTTGTATCCTTGGTAATTTATTTCCCCAAAGCAACATAAGCTGGTCCCGTGAACAGCTTATGGTACTCAGGTAGACTAGGTACATGGAAAAATGTAAATTAGCCTAATTAATAACAAACTGTCATATCTGGGAAGACATTAGTTTAGAAAACAGAATATTTGAAATCTTAACCATTCCAGAAAATCTGAGCCCTAAAAATTATATATTATAGTGCCCTCATGTGAAACAAAAAGTTCCCACTACAAAATGTTTTACATTTAACTTTCATCAATAGTACTAAATGCAATTACTAGTATCCAAGTCTCACTATCCAGTGCCTTAATATAATTTGTGGGATAACTTTCCCATTTTACCAGGATTAAAAAAATATTGGTGGTTCTGAATTCATTGCTTAGTAGAATGATTCGTTTATGGTGTTGTAAGCACCAGAAGGTCATAGTATTAGTCTGTGTTCCTCTCTGCCGTATCTCTTGTGCCTAGGGCGGTGTCAGATGCACAGGAGACCAATAATAAATGCTGCCGTGTGAAAGAATTCACCTTGTTAGCTACATCAGTTGAGAACTTTTGTGGCTGCCAGAGCGTCTGGCCTCTGAGTGCTGAACTCTAGAGAGAAACCCTATAAAGAGCAGAGAAACTGGCCGTGGCAGGAAGACACAAATGTAATGCTTCCCCCCATGGGAAGAGGAGGATTAAGGGAGAGAGTGTGTGGGAAACTTCTGGAACTTCTTGTAAGAAACACACCTTATAAATAAATAGAAGGTCAGCCAGTACAAGAGGCTAAAATTTCCTCTAACCTCCCTGACATGCCTCAAAGGAGAAGTTGGAAAACATCAGCCAAAAAAGTGTTAGTCCCAAGTGAGAGTTGGGGACTTAGGTTTTGTATCTGCTTCTTTTCCATGAGAAAAAAAAATCCAACTTTTAGATAACGGGGATGTTAAATTGTGGTCCCTTAATATTTTAGATGTTTCCTGTTCTAGCGTGAACAATCAGAATTAGAACGGAAGGCACCAAATACCAGATGCTATCATCTAATCCATGGTGTGGAGACCATGTAGGAGTAGGAGTTCTTAATTCCTTTGCCTGGTTCCCAAATCAGTGAAAAGAGACAGTGGTAGCTAATACAATCAATATCTGAGACTTACTTTTGTCTACTGCTAAATGAAATTATGTCTGAAGAACTTGTAGAAATGGATAAGATACTATCTTAATTAGGATTTCCGTTGCTGTAATAAAACACCGTGACCAAAAGCAACTTGGGGTACAAAGGGTTTATATTAGCTTACAACTGAGGGGAGTTATGGTGGGAACTCAAGACAGAAAGTTGGAACCAAGAACTAAAACATAGGCCATGGAGAAGTACTGCTTACTGGCTTGCTCCTCATGACTTTCTCAGTCTGTTTTCTTATAGCACCCAGGACCACTAGTCTTGTTGGGGGCAGGCACTACCAACAGTGAGTTTGACCCTTCCACACCAATCATCAATCAGAGAAGTAGACACAGGCTTGCTCACAGACAAAGCTTGTGAGGGCATTTCTCATTTAAAGTTCACTCTTTCCAAGTGATTAGGGATTGTGTTGAGTTGATATAAATCCAGCCAGCATAGATATATAGAGTCCAGTAATTTAGGTAGTGTATCAATTACTTTTCTATCACTGAAATAAAATACCTTGACCAAAGCAACTTAGAGAAAAAAAGAATTTATTTGAATCTAATTCCAGAGGGACAAGAGTCCATAATGGCAGTGAATTTTGGCAAGAGGTAGCAGTCACAGCACTGGGAATAGCTGAGAGCTCACATATTGAACCAAAAGTTGGAAGCAGAGAGAGTGAATTTAAGATGGTACCAATGTTTAAAATCTCAAGGCCTACTTCCAGTGACATACACTAGTGACATCCTTTAACAGGGCCATTTCTCCAAAACCTCCACAAATAGTGCCATCAACTGGGGATCAAGAATTTGATCAAGACCATGGGGCGTATCTCTTTCAGACCACCACAGAGAGAGATCATTCACTCCACACTAAATAAATCTAAATTACAATATTAAACTTGCAATGTATCTGTTAGGAATGTGGGGGATCAATGGCCTTCTGTCTAATGACAAGTAGGAAGGGACATTCTAACATTTCTTCTAGCTCAACATTTGCTCTTTTAAAACACTTTTTTTTTTTTTAAAGAATCAGGCCTGATGGTGCAAATCTGTAATCCCATCTTCCTGAGAGAACGAGGATTACAAGTTCAAGACCAGCCTGAGCTAAGCAGTGATTTCAAGGCCATCTTGTATAGCTTAACACAACCTTGTCTTAAAACAAAGAGCAGTAGAGGGTGGTTTGAGGACAAAGCTCAGCAGTAAAGCACTTGCCCAGTATGGCAGAGGCCCTGGGTTCGATTCCCAGGGCTGCCAATACCAAACAAGAACAGCAAATGATATTGAAATAATTTTGAGGGTCTGAGCATATTCCCATGTTTGGAATGATCAAAGCTGGTGAAACTTGACAGAGGACAGAAAAGATGCCTAGTGCCCAAAGCAAAAGGAATCAGCACAGAGTGCCACTCCATAATTCAGAAGTCTGAAAGATATAGACAATTTAAGAGGCTGTTTGTTTACAGTAGCAACTGTTTTGGTATTCACTTGAGTAAGCAATGGAACGAAATTGAGCACTCAAAGGAGCCATTTCTAAGAGAACGCTCACCCTTTAGCATCTGTGCTCTCTTGATAAAGCCGCTGTTGGCTTTACAGTGGATTCTCATGTATTTTCCTTTGCGGAATAGAAAAAGGAGGTTTTTGAAAGGAAAAAAAAAAAAGTACTCATTTGCTTAATTAGTATGAAAATGTCACACATACTTTACAATATCAAAACAAAAATGTGCATTTAGAGGATATGTGGGCTCTACATGTAACAAGCCTTGAAGTGCGGCTTCTTGATTCTAGGTACCAATAGGGATGTCCTTGAGAGAATAAATAGCCAGGAACTTTACCTCACCGTTGAGTTATGACAGCAGGCTTCATGTCTCACGTAAATGGTAACCTTTGCTTAGTGTAACCCTAGCTCTTTGTAAAGAGAACAGAATTAGACTCCTCCAAATGAAGAGCCAAGATCTTGGCAATCTTATCCTGGAAAGATGAAAAGATAAATGGCCGTAATACAAATGAACAATGTGGAAGGACACATTGAATGGATAGGGTACCTGCTTCCAGTGCTTCATGGATAATGTATAGGTTCAAGCTTTGAAAAAGTACAACATGATATCTACTTAAAAGTGAATACAAAGAAACTGATTAAAGTTCAACTCTGGAATAATAATAGAAGGAGACGTAAAGTAAAGTAGGTACAATATTTTATGTTTTAAAATGTCAGATGACTGTAAACACTTTGAATTTATACTATAAACTGATGTTGGTACATTCTTTTTAAATTGTGTTCACTTAACTTGATGGAGAAGCTTAGCATGATATCCTAATTTATTTCCTAAGGCTTATTCAAATAATTGATTTACACTGTCCACAAAGCAATGAATATCATGGTGAATATCTGTTTTGTAAATTATGTTATATATACTTTTAAAAATTATGTATGTGCTTCTCTTTTTTTCTTCTCTTCTTTCTTTTCTCTCCCCAACCTAATTCTCATGTGTGTGTATGTGTGTTCATGTGTTTGTGTGTTATTGTGAATCAAATACAGGGCTTCAAGCGTGAAGTGCTTTACCACTGAGCAGCACTTCTAGCTCTAATTCTCTAGTTGAGTAATTTAATGATGCTCTAAAAAAAAAAAATAAGAAACTCTGATGTTTTGATACACAAGAATCACCAAGCTGCACCTTTCCCCTTTGCCTGGGTTTAGTAAGAACATTTTTTAGCAATGATAAATTTGATTTTTTTCAGGTCTCTCTCTCTCTCTGTCTCTCTCTTTGTCTCTGTCCCTGTTTCTGCCTCTCTCTCTTAACCTTATGGCATTCACACTCATCTCTGTCTCTTTTCCTCAATCTTTCTCTTTTCAGAAAATTAGTAATAATATATTTTAACGTAGCAATCTAAAATGAAAACAAAAATACTGTTTTGTAAATTATCCTGCACTTGGGATGCTCCTGGTTCCGACCAGAGCTAAGAGGTGTTTAATACAGAACCAGTTATTCTATGAAGTGATGACAAAAGAACGATATTCTCTAAATAGCACACACATCTTCATCCGGAGACCCCTGAAACTCAACACCCACTGTTCTTATTTCCTTGTTCCTAAGGCTCACACTGTCCATAGTCTTTCTCTCATGTTTTTTTCCCACCAAAAGATATGGTGTGTAGTCATGAGTAATGAATGTTACTGTTTCTCATCCCGCCCAATGCTGATACTCTACCATGCTGGAAAGGAATCAAAATGATTTTAAAATACCAACTGCAAGACTCATCTGGCTCTGTGATGGTTGATTTTTGATTGTCCACTTGACTGTAACAACTAAAACACAAGCAACTGGGCACTCTTGTGTGAGATTTCTTGATTAGATCATTTGAAACAGGAAGACCTACGCTAAATGAGGGCAGCCTTTTCTGTTGGCAGCTCATATAAAAGGACATGAAAGAAGGCCACTGGTTTTCTGACTGGTTGTCCTCAGTCTTGGTGGCAAGTTCATCCATCCTGCTGTTGAGACATTCCTTCACTGATATTAGAACCTTCTCTCTAGGGGTCCTCCAGGCCTTTGGCACCAGACCAGGACTGCTGAGACAGCTGGACTTGTGGATTCTTAGTCTTTCCAGAATGAAACAGCTGTTGGACTATCCAGACCATATCATGTAAGCCAGTCTAATACACTTTAACATACATTCATGCTATCAGTTCTGTCCATTCACAGAATCCTGACTTCTCATAGCATAGGGCCTATGGAGTAGTAGGATTTCATACATAGAGGGTTATGGCTCTAAAAGCAAATATATATTCCAACAGTCATTTCTTTTTTTTAAAGATGTTTTTCCACTTTGTGGTGTTACAACGTTTTTTGGACCCAGAATTATAGCAATATATAAACTAATCTGAAAAGATCTAATTTATAGAATTCATCCATATAAAAACTAAGACGTTAGGATTGAAATGTAAGATAATTTCTTCTGAATAAAATGGTAAGCGAGTTTTTACTTTGTTTTGTTTGGGAACTTTCAAATATAGCTAACAATAGAACTGAGGCTATCACCATGCTGTCCTCCTCCTCTTTCCCCCTCCTTCTTCTCTTCCTCCTCCCCTTCCTCCTCATCTTAGCTACTTTTATATGTTGCTGTGATAAGACAACAGGATTAAAAGCAAATTATGAAAGAATGTGGGATTTTTGTGTTTGTCATCCCTCAAAGGTGGCAGAGGCATGGCAGCAGAAGACAGTAATTGAAAGCCAAATGATCATATCTTTACCTGCCAAGATGAAACAGAGAACAACCTAGAAGTAGCATGAAGGCATGAGTCCTCAAAGTCCATTCCCCAGAATATTCTTCCTCCAGGAAGGATGTAATACCTTCCTGAACAATCCCACCAACTGGGACCCAGGAGGTTAAATACCAGAAACCATGGGACACACTTCTCATGCAAACCACTACATTCTCTAATCTCCTCCTGTTTTTAATTTGAGACAATGTTTTACTCTGTAGCCCAAGTTGGCCTCAAACTTGTAACTATCCTCTTGTCTCAGATCCCTCAAAGCTGCTATTACAGGCATAAGCCACTTTACCTATTCCTCCTCCTCCTCCTCCTCCTCCTCCTCCTCCTCCTCCTCCTCCTCCTCCTCCTCCGTGCTCTTCCTCATCCTTATTGTTCTTCTTGATGAATAAAAGGAGCAGTGGTTATGGTGGTTTTGGTGGCAGAGGCCCAGGGTTCAGAGAAGTGTTGTATAGTACTTGCAGGGACTCAGTGTCCAGTGTCTGAAATGACCTTATTCCTGAGAGGCGTCAGGAGCAAGCTTTATTAGATGTAAGAGCCTCATTGTCTTTTAAACAATAAACAAATTTATTTTAAAAATAAAATTATTACTTTCATGTATTTATTTTACCTCTGTGTGCATGTATGTGTATGTTGTGTTTGTGTGTGTGCTGATATAGGTGTGTAGGGATATATGAGCAGTTATATGTATGGGTACATGTCCATGTGGAACCAGAGCAGAATATCACCTGTCTCCCTCTATTATTATTATTACCTTATATTTTTGGAGATATGTTTTCTCACTGAACATGGAGGACATGATTTTTGCTAGGCTGGATGGCCGGCGAACTCTTTGGATCTACCTGTCTCTGTCCCCCAATGCTGCAGACTTGTTTAGCTCATACGAGGGAACTGGAAGTTTGAAAACAGGTCCTCTTGAGGGACTCTCTTATTTCCCTAAATCAGCCAAGGTTATGTCTTGCAAGTGTACCTGTCCCTTGGAATACTTTCTTCATGGAATTCTCTACTCTCCACAGCATTCTTCTTTAAATAACTCTCTAAGCCAACACTTGCTTGCAGTCACCTTAAAATTTATTTGACTTGTTCTAATCTTCTGAAACATTTTTTTATCTTCAAATAAAAAAAATGTGAGTTTCTTCATGATTACGGTTTATCCTTCCACTTGTATTTAAATAGAAAGTGATGTCTAATTCAGATAATACCTTCTCTGTGGTAGTATCCTGAAGCAGAAAAGCCACCTCTGAATATGAGGAAGGACAATGAATACTAGGCCTTTGCAAAACCATATGGAACCTACTGCTTCAGGAACTTCCAAAAATATATATGTATATGAAAGAAATTTAGATGGAATCACCATAGAATGGGATAGACAATGTCCTAACCAGATATCTTACATTACCAAGTACAACCTCTTACATCACTCTGCCACTCAGGATGATAACATGATAGCCTAATGAGACTGTGTGGTCTTAGCTGGCCCTGTGAACACAGGATTCATCTTGATTATACCTGAAAACACTGGTGTGTATGTGTGTGTGTGTGTGTGTGTGTGTGTGTGTGTGTGTGTGTGAGTGTGTGTGTGTCTGTGTCCAGGTGTAGGTGATTGGAATGGGTTACATCTTGCTGAATCATGGCCACAGAGGTCCCATAGACAGCTCCCTTACAAAGATCACAGGATACTTGTTACCCTCTACAGCCTGAGGGTAAAGCCATATTGCTGGAGTCCCTACTCATTTATGTTATCAAACATGGAGAAATAGGGCTTGTGACTAGCTAGAAGCGTTACCCTTATTGACTAGCATTCACTGTGCTGGAATGGACTTGACATGCTATGGGAGGAGAATATTAGTCATCATTCAACCCAGGTACAAACTCTGTAACCTAAAACAGTGACCTGTCTGCAATATACAGGTGCACTAGGATACAAATGTTACAGAAATAACCAACCATTTTAAGAAAAAAATTGGACTTTATGCCCATTCAGTGAAATGGAACCTGAACCTAACATCATGAAATTAACTAAGAATCTGTGACTAGATAGGTTATGGGCCTAGAGAAAGACTTATTGCTATTATTTTCTTAAATGAAAATAGCAATAAAATGACTCCTAGTTACATATAAACTCTACCTATAGATTAGTGTATCACTCACCATAGACGTTTCCTCTTGCAGTTGATGGTAACTGGCCCAGACACCCACAACTGGACAATATGCAAAGGGTGAAAAATTATGGAGCACTGAGTCTTAAATTGAATATCTTCATCAAACCCCACCCATCAAGCTCATGGATCTATGCAAAAGAGGAGGCAGAAAGATTGTAAGAGCCAGAAGTGGTAGATTCCTTCAGAGAACAGAGTCTTCCAGACACAACAGGACAGATGTAAATATGAACTCACAGAAACTATGGCAGCATAACCTGCATAAGTTCAAATCAGACAAAAATCCCTATGTGGAGAAGAGTAAGTAGACACAAAGTTCCACTCCTAACCAAAAAACTCTTTGTGATTGGTATCTTCTGGGAAAGTGAAGGTCAGTGACAGTGACAACTTCACCTGCCCACTTCTCTCTCATTCTTGCTGGCAGAAAGCCATTCTCATGATCAAACAGCAGAGTAAAACATGTATGGGGAAGGAACACAGAAGCTCATGTGTTCATGAATCTCTTAGCATGGTTTTACAAAGGTCACCCCGACTGACCCAGAATAGCACTCAAAACCATGAAGAGATGTTATCAATCTTTATCCACATGTCTATCCACATGCTTATCCACATGTTGCTTCTAGCATTTATTATAGGTTTTTTTTGTTCTTTTCAAGGTTTTTTTTTTAAAAAGGATAATATTAGACCTACTCATTACACACAAATACATAGACACATTCTCTTTGTCTTTGAATCTCTCTCTCTCTGTATCTCTCTCTCTCTCTGTATCTTTCTCTCTCTCTCTGTCACAATTCTGGGTCAGGGACATGGAAGGGTCATGAGGGAGAAATAGGGGATATAGTTAGAGATTGCAGCTATAATTATAAATATAACAGAGCTTCTGTTTGATTACACGGGAAGTCCAAAGTGTAGTAGGGTAGTTACTTGGCTTTCTTATGGGCAGGTTAAATTCAAACAATCGGAGTACACAGGAGAAAAAGAGGACTGAGTACATAGTTGTAAATAGTCTCAAAACATACTATTAACTTAATTGCCAGGCTGAGCCAAAGTTTAGTTTGTTTCCGGCAATTTTGTAAGAGACAAAAAGGTCATCCCTGTACTGTATTCACTCCATAACCTTGAAAATAAATTACTGGAGCTATTTCAACAAATTAGACTCTAACAAAATACAATCAATGCTAAAACCACCATGAGTATAATTTAGTGCTTAATGCATAAAGTTATTTTTATGGATTTGGGAATTACACCCACAGGATGAATTTTCCCGAGAACTGGAACCAACTTATTAGTGTTAAAACAATTTTTAAAAATAAAAGTAGTCAGTGCTTAAGGGCATAAAGTAGAAAGTCAGAGTCTAGGAGGTAAAAAGTGAAGGTAAATTTTACCCTCTCTAATCCCCAATTTCTTGACTGTATTTCCAGAACATATAATTGCACATGTAATTATGTATATAAAATTGTTTTCCCCCAAATGCCACTTTGGCTTTTTCACTTCATATGTTATTTGAAAGCATTTGAGTATCTGATCATTTGAATATAGCAATATCTGAACAAGTGTAAATTGAACAGGTTGTTTACATGATTTATAATAGTTGACTTAATCAGTTCCCCCATTGGAGTATACATGGGTTTTTAAAAACAATTTTAAGTGGACAGCTATGATATACCTCTGCATACTATTATTAAGTGTTTCTATAGTAATGGATATAACAGGAAAATGAACACATTTTTCATCTTAATAGTTAAGGCCAGGTTGCCATTTTCTCAATTGCTATGTTCTCAACATCTGTGTGTCAATATGTTCTTTATAATCTACACACTACATTTCTTGTTGATTGCCTAGGATGCATGTTTTTTTTTTCCTCATAGGGGAGGCTGCTTATCTCTTCTTTATTTATTGGTCACTTCTGCTTTTCTTCCTTGTACCATACTCAATATAGGACATTAACAATGCACCTTTACAGCTATGATTTTATAGAAAATATTAAATAGGGTATTTAATATATCAAAATTTAAGATGAAATTTCTTTTTCTTCCTTTAAAAAGATAATATGTTGTCATTGCATATTCTAATACCCTTTGATATTTCCTGTTTGAAATTATACAGGGAGAGGGTAGTATTGTGTAGTTGATTTTAGTCTCTCCCAATTTTGTTAAAATTTATTTTCTCCTCATTTTCGTTAAAATAACTTTGGAAATAAATTTGTACTTATGGATGTAAATCTCTCTCTCTCTTTCTCTCTCTCTCTTTCTCTTTCTCTCTCTCTCTCTCTCTTTCTCTCTTTCTCTCTTTCTCTGTGTGTGTGTGTTGAGGGCTCATGAATCTTTTGGTGACATAGCCAGTTTCTAAACTGTATCTATTTAGGAAGTCCTAGAAAAACAGCAGCAGTGCTGGCATTTGGCTCGACAGTTGTGGCTCAGGGCATCAGTAGGACACAGAGCAGAATTCTTGCTGAGGAATACGATCCACACTTGATTCTAATTTTATCTTTGTGCTACAGTCTTCAAATGTGAGGACAGCTGGCGTTGGGTAAATCTGTCCTTACAAGCTGTATGAGGTTGAAATAAAATTAATCATCTCAGTTTAAATCCAAATGCAAAGACCTGGAAATATTCTATTCATCTTTTGCTATTTCACTTTCTGCATTTTGACAGAAAGGCATCTTCTACTATGAAGTCCTAGAAAACAACATGAAGCTTATTATTAGCAGGATGTGGGTCTGAACCTTTAAAAGCCCAATACTTCATAAAAGGTAGACAAAGTTCTGGCTTTTCACCCCATCTTCCACCCTGCTGATAAAAGGATAGATGGTACGTACCTGATTTGATAGCAACTTTTTTTCTTTGTCTTTCTCCCTTCAATATATAATTGCTACCAAGAATGAAGCCCACACCTCCACCTGGGTTGGGCTAGCAAGCCCCTGTGACCCCTGAGAGTTTGCAAATAGGGGAGCCCCAACCCCCTTCTAGACTCTTCCCAGCAACTCAATAACTTGGTAGTTGTTAAGGAATAAATCAGGGTCGTGAGGTCATAGAATAGCCAGGCTACTGGCTCTTCTTCAGGTGACTGGATTACTAAAGTAGAAATGCTCTAAAAATAAAGTCAGAGCACAGAGTCTCCTGCCAGGATTGGGTTGCTGAGATAACTGGTTACCAGGAAGGTTGTTGACATCATCTGGTCTCCTAATGCACTATGCAAATTGGAGCCTGAGCCTGCGGGAAAGGCAGATTTGATTATCACCCAATGGTCAGTAAAATCCTTAGCTCTTGTCCTGGTGACCATTGTTACTCCTTGTCTGATTCATTAAACTAGTTTCCCTCTTTCTCTAGTTAAGGTCATCCAGTGACTCTTTATAGAATAGGTAGTTTTAAATGTTTGATTTGCGTGTGTGCGCATGTGTGTGTGTGTGTGCTGTGTGTGTGCACTTGAGAATGTGAATATGTGTGTTTGTATGTTCTTGAGTATATATGTGCGTGTGCATGTTTGCATTTTTATGGTGACCAGAAGCCAACTCTCAATGTTATTCCTCAGGAGCCATTCACCTTTTGAGACAGGTTTTCCCATCACTGGAACCTAGGGCTTGATGATTACACCAGGTTGACCTAGTAAACCCCAGGGTCTACTTGAGTCCACTGCCCCAGCTCTGGAATGACAAGTATGTAGCTTTTTATACTGGATCTGGAATTAGACTCAGGTCATCATGCTAGTGCCACAAGTACAGTACCAACTAAACTCTCCCCCAACCCTAGATTTCATTTCATTTTATTATTTTATCTTACTTCTAAGACAGCAGGGTTTCACTCCATAGCCATGGTTAGGCTAGAACTCACTATGTAGACCAGCCTGGCCACAAACTCACAGAGATAAGCCTGCTTCTGTTTCCTGAGTTTTCTCACTATGCTTGGCACACCAGTCTTTACTTTTATTTATAATAATTGCATATGACAGCAGGTGTGGTGACACATACCTGTAATCTTAGCACTTGGAAAGTGGAGGCGGGATGATTGTGGGTTCAAGGCTCATTTATATAATGTGAGCCTCACTTTACATAAGAATATTGGAGGTTCAGTGTAGTGCACACGAGGCAGTTTATTTTACAACCCTGCAAAAGTGATGTCAGCCTAGAATGACAGACAATCCTGACTGAGAACTGAGAACATATTTCTAGTGCAAACCCTTTGCTTCCTCTTTGACTGAGTAATCAGGAGGGTGCAATCTTATAGGACACTCTATACGACTCTACCACTTTTCCTCTCAGCCACCTAGGCTGCATATCTCTGTTTATCTTAGGTAAACCTAAGTAAACCTCCGGTTTATCTCCTGCTTATTTTAAAGCATCCCAGGCTCCTGACCTTGTTACTTCTGCCAGTTTTCAGGCAAGTTCAGCTGTTGGTAATTTTCTACTCTAAATTCTAGTTTATATGGGTGGAGGGTAGTTAGATTAATTGAGTTTGGGTGGTGGTGGTGGGGTAGTGAGGCTAGCTTAGCAGACCCCCAGTGTTTTCTCTTCATCTTTAACTGGACCTAAGATGATTCAAAATAGTTTGAATTAAAAAAAAAGCTATCAGATTTTATTTCTTACAATTGTCAATGATGGTCAGCCTGGGCTACATGAAATGCTATCTCAAAAGCCAGACAGACAGTGCGGGCTGGCAAGATGGCTCAGCAGGTAAAGGTGCTTGATGTCTAGTTTAATGATCTTAGTGAGATTCCAGGAACTCACATGGTAGGAGAGAATCAACTCCCACAAGTTATCCTTTGATTTTTCCTTTGCACTGTGTATTCCTCAATCAATCAACTAACCAACCAATCAACCAATCCACAAACCAGCAAACAAGTAAATAAATGTAAAAATTGAAACAAACGGGCTGGTGAGATGGCTCAGTGGGTAAGAGCACCCGACTGCTCTTCCAAAGGTCCAGAGTTCAAATCCCAGCAACCACATGGTGGCTCACAACCATCCGTAATGAGATCTGATGCCCTATTCTGGTGTGTCTGAAGACAGCTACAGTGTACTTACGTATAATAAATAATAAATAAATTAAAAAAAATTTTAAAAAAAATTGAAACAAACAAAAATAAAGAATAAGTTAACAAGGGAGTATGATGTTTTAATATACCATATGCATCCTATACATCATGGAATAGTCAAACTGAGGCACTTAGCATATATAGCATAAATTTTTTTATGGTTTCTTCATAATAAAAACAGGCTAGATGCTTCATTTCCTTCCTTCTAGATTATTATTTATTTTTAGTTTTTAGTTTTGTTATTTTGTTGTTGATAGACAAGGTCTGGTTTCTCTTTATAGCCCTGGCTATCCTAGAATGGAGTTCCTGGTCTTTATAGACAAGGTTGTCCTTGAATCACAGAGATTTGCCTGTCTCTGCTTCTGAGTGCTGGGATCAAAGTTACCTAGTTTCAGACATTCCCAGTCCGTGGTCCTCTGGCTTTTGTGCTATGGGCCCAAGATGATGAGGCAGAATACCTTGACAGCAGTGTGTGGTGGAAAGAAGAGCTGCTCACCACGGAGGGGCTGGGGATAAGACATATCCTTCAGAGATGTTGTTTCAAATAGGTTCCACTTCCTACTAGTTTGTTTAGCTATGAATTTATTAGTGGATTTGTCCATCATGAAGTTAGCATCGCCATGACCCCCACACCTCTCAGTAGCTAATGAGGAATTAGATCTTCAACACATGACCATTTGTGGAGACACTGTACAGCACCCCACTGTTAGATGTGTGCCCAAAATAAAAAAAACCCACATTTAATACACTTTAAAAGTTTCTATTATCTTGAACAAGCTGGATATCTGTGTGTGTGTTTCAGAAGCTGAGTCTTCTATTCCCCATAGTTTATTAACTTTTTTTTAAAACTAAATATAGTGGAACATGGTATAAATATTTCACCAGCCATACATCTTACTTGACATTTTAAAACATTTCAGATAGGCCACATCTGCTTTGTTTTATAACTTCAAACCATTTTCCTTCTAGGTTCAAAGTAAATTGTGTAATAAAAATCACTCCTCCACCAATAACAAATGGCAAGGATATAGAGAAAAGAGAACCCTTGTGTGTAGTTAGTGGGAGGAAAGGAAGGGTGAGATTCTTCAAACGCTAACACTAGACTACCGTATACTCTGTCCTACTTTGGGAATATATCTGAAAGACATGAAGTCAGCAGACAGAAAGGATATCTGTACACATGTGTACTTCATCTCCATTTTCATTAGCTAAGGTATGAAATCAGCCTGGGTACATGTGGAAGGAAATATGAATAAATATCACACACACACACACACACACACACACACACACACACACTGACTATATTCAGATAAAAAGAAGAATGAAATTATGCTATTTGAAGAGAAAAAGATGAAACTAAGGGCATCATGTTAAACAAAACAAGCATAAGACAAGTATTGCATGGTTTTACGTATGTATATATATATGTATGTAAAGAATGTAAAATGCATGTGAGAAGAGGAACTGGAGAGATAGCTTAGAGGTTAAGGCATTTTATGCTATTGCAGAAGACCTACGTGTTGGCTCTCAATTGCCCATAACTCTAGTTTGAAGAGATCTGATCCCCTTGTCTGGCTTTTTTGGGCAACAGACACAGATGTGGTGCACATACATTCATGAAACAAGACACTCATATACATAAAATAAAATAAGTAAATCTTTAAAAATCTTAAAGTAGTGCCAGGTCTTATGGTGGAACCCTTTAATCCAGTGCTCAGGAGGGAGAGGCAGGCCGAGATGTCTGTGAGATGGAAGACAGTCTGGTCTATACAGTGGGTGCTGTGACAGCAGACCTATATAGAGAGGACCCGTCTAAAATATCAAAAACAAAACAAAAATCTTCAAGTAGAAGAATTAGGGAAGAGAGGGAAAGAGGTCAGAAATTAGGGGGAGGAAAGGGAAGGAATAGGAAGGGTGGATATGATCATGTGGGAATGGAAATGTCTCAGTTAAACCTTTTAACTTAGAACATTGTTATGCACTAATTATAATTTTTTAAAGAATAAAAAAAATGAAACACTGCTTTCTGGTCATGATAGAAGCGAGGGGGACTCAGTGTCCTGCCATTTTTAATGGCAATGCAAAGAAGACAAACCTTCCTGGAATGATTCGCTCATTCAGCAGTTCCCTCATGAAAGGGTGGTGTGTCCTATCCCAAGGACAGTAGTTTATGCAAAGTGATCACATGATCACAAGTGCTGGCAGCTCTCAGAGATTGGCTACCTGCAGGACTGTGTGACTCAGCATCTGGAAGCAGGTTCTCACCAGGCTGTCAGCCCTCAAGGAGAGCTTCAGGTCACCTAGCCCAAAGCTTCCTCCCAGCTTTTGCTCTTTTTGAAGCACGAGGTCCAGGTTCTGGATTGAAACTTCTAAGTGATGAGATTAGCATTTTGAGCCACTACATCCTGCTCCTTAAAACCTAAACACAAACAAACAAACAAGATTCCAAAGTCAGAGAATAGAGGCTTTTTGCCACCCTGTGAAGTATTGTGGAACTTGGAAATACAGCAAGACATTCTTGTGTGCGCTTTCTGAATGCTGGGCATTGACAAGGAAAAAACTTGGCCATGTGGCTGTACGTATCTTGTATCTCCTCCTTTCACTGTCTTTGAACCATTTAACCTTTAAGTGACAGTGAGACTGGTTCTGTATCAGTAGAAATACAGATGAATGTTGTCTTGAGAATAAGAGCTCCACCTGTACACGACAAAATCTTGCTTTGTATCTATTAAGCCCACTTCAAAAATCCTAGTTGCCTCTTGATCAGTTTTTACCATCATAGTCTTTTATCGTGATCCTCCACTGACTGGTGCTGAGGAACTGAAGCAGAATTTGAGATTCAACAGAAGCAGGCGCTCTAGGTCAGACTGCTCAAGAGCCCTTCACTGCACATCTCTGAGGTTTTTATTCCAGGATAGCTCAGGATAAAAAGCGGGGACAGAGAAGCACTGTTAAACAGACTCAGTAGTTCTCATAACTTTCACCAGATGTGCTCAGGGCAGAGTCTTATAGATATTTGCATTATGTCCCTGACTATGCTGAAGTAAAGAAAGCAAGCATCTCCTCCCTGGCATTCATTGAGTAGACAGAGCAATCTCCCAGCAGGATACTGTAGGGATGCGCTAAATACAACTTAAAAAAATTTTTTTTAATCTATTTTTTATTGGGTATTTATTTCATTTACATTTCCAATGCTATCCCAAAAGTCCCCCACACGCCCCCCCATCCATTCCCCCACCCACCCACTCCCACTTCTTGGCCCTGGCATTCCCCTGTACTGAAGCATATAAAGTTTTCACGACCAATGGGCCTCTCTTTCCAGTGATGGCCGACTAGGCTATCTTCTGCTACATATGCAGCTAGAGACACGAGCTCTGGGGGGTACTGGGTAGTTCATATTGTTGTTCCACCTATAGGATTGCAGATCCCCCCAGCTCCTTATGTATTTTCTCTAGCTCCTCCATTGGGGGCCCTGTGATCCATCCAATAGCTGACTGTGAGCATCCACTTCTGTGTTTGCCAGGCCTTGGCATAGTCTCACAAGAGACAGCCATATCTGGGTCCTTTCAGCAAAATCTTGCTAGTGTATGCAATGGTGTCAGCGTTTGGAAGCTGATTATGGGATGGATCCCCGGATATGGCAGTCTCTAGATGGTCCATCCTTTCGTCTCAGCTCCAAACTTTGTCTCTGTAATTCCTTCCATGGGTGTTTTGTTCTCAATTCTAAGAAGGGGCAAAGTGTCCACACTTTGATCTTCGTTCTTCTTGAGTTTCATGCAAAGAACTCGCACAATATGTACTCACTGATAGGTGGATATTAGCCCAGAAACTTAGAATACCCAAGATATAAGATACAATTTGCTAAATACAACTCTTGACGTGATCTTATTTACATCTGTTTGGTAGTTACAATTTAACTTCAAGAATTATCCTTTACCATAAAGAAACCAAGATTTTCGTGGGCATTCTTTCCATTGAAAAGCACAATTTATGGCAGGCGAGATGGCTCAGGAGTGTAAAGGTCATTGCCAGAAAACCTCAGTTTGCCCCCAGGAACCCACATGTTAGAAAAAGAGAACTGATTCCCTCAAGCTGTTCTCTGGCCACCACACGTGTGCAGTGGCATGAGCATGTACAGAAAGCCACTCTAAATGTAAAAATAATTAAAATGCAATTTCAACCAAGACCTGAGTGTGTGTGTGTTAGACACCGTTTTATTGCTGTGAAGAGACACCATGACCAAGGAAACTTTTATGAGAGAAAGCATTTAATGGGGGCTTGCTTGCAGTTTTAGAGACTTAGTCCATTATCATCATGATAGGGAGCATGATGGAATGCAGGCAGGTGATGGAGCAGCATCTAAAAGCTACAACTTAATCTGTCGCGAGAGGGGGATGGGGAGGGGGAGGGTGAGGGAGAGGGAGACAGGGAGAGACAGAGGGAGACAGAGACAGAGAGAGACAGACACAGAGAGAGACAGAGAGAGAGACAGAGAGAGTGTTGGCATAGGTTTTTGAAACCTCAAAGCCCACTCATAGGGACACACTTCCTCCAATAAGGCCACACTTCCTAATCCTTTTCAAACAGTGCCACTCCCTTGTGGGGCAAGTGGAACTGTGTCACCAGACAAAGACTGGGAAAGTCAAGTGGGTTCAGAAACCCCTGTACCCTCAGACCTGAGGATGGTAGGAGTTTCACCTACTCCAGACACCGGATCCTCTTCTGGAACACGTGACCACGACTACCGCAGGAAGAGCATGACTTCTAGCATGGAGTTCTCCATGCTGGCCCAGAGGGTTAGCCAATAAGCTTCCCTTCCTAGACATTCCCTCCTGCAAAAGGTATGTAATCTCTGGTCCTCCATGAGTAAGGCGTATGCACCCATTTTCCATGATGAACAATGAATAAACAGTATAGACAAGCAAGGACTGCCTCTCTCATCAAGAACCTCTGTGGGAGAAGACTTCACCATAGAGAACCACACCCCTTAAGTCTCCCACAGAACAAAGAAGACCCGTCTACCCTTCCAGACACTTCCAGCTATCAAAACCGGAGGTGTCCCCCGTCCCCTCACTTTTGCAGGCCCGTGCTGTCCCCCTTCCTTCCTGACTCCATCTGGTTTCCAGCGGTGACTGGATACCTGGGAGTTTGGGGACCCCTGCTTTGGCTTCAGCCTGTGTTGTTTCTCACCCGGGCTGGGGCCCCCATCTTAACCTGTGTTCTCTCACCTCCGAGGAGTGCATCAGTATGCTTGTCATCTGCCAGAGTGGACTTCACACATCCAGGCAGTGAGACAGAACTCGGAACCACACTCCCTGATGACTAAGCATTCAAATATATGAGCCTATGGGGGCCATTCTTATTTAAACTACCACTGTGTGTGTGTGTGTGTGTACATGCAGAAGGCAGAAGTTCTCAGTTGTCCTCTCCTTTGCCACTCATGTACCTTATTTCCTTGAGACAGTTTTCACTTTCCTGGAGCTTTGTTCTTTTCTCTAGGTAGCCTGACAGTCGGCAAGTTCCCCAATCCCTTGTCTCCACCAAGCAATGTAGTAAAAACAAAAACAGAAAACAAACCAAAAAAAAAAAAAAAAAAAAAACACCATCCAATTCCAAAGCATTTTGTTTCTCCACAGTAAATTTCCTTGCCCGTTAAGAAGCCGCTCCCTGTTGCTTCCTCCCTAGCAACCAGCAGCTTGGATTCGCCTCTGTGAGACTTTTTTTCCCATCCTGAATATTACATAAAAGGTAACCTGAAATCATGCAATAGGTGTGACTTTTTATGTCTGGATGCTGTCACTTAGGAGATGTAGTCACACTGAGGCACAGATTAATATTTCATTCCTTTGTATGACTATCTAACACTCCATTGTGCATACATACTACACTTAGCTTGTACATCTGACCATCGGCAGACTTTTGGATGCATCTAGCTCTTGGCTTTTGTGAATGGTATTGTTTTCAGGTGTGTGTACATGCGTGTTTGTATATCTGCTTTTCATTCTTCTGAGTATATCCATACTGACTTTATTTTTGGACACCTTATGTTAATTTTGGGTTTAACTTTAGAGAACCTGCCAAATGGCTTTCGTAGAAGCTGGCCTGCTTTACAGCCTCACCAATAGTGAAAGGAGGCTGTAAATTTTCCATATTTTTTGTCAACTTTTATTCTGTTTCTTCAATTATAACCATGCAGTGTGAAGAAATACCCATTTTTAGTATTGATCTGCATTTCTTCAATGACTCAGAAAGCTGCTTTGCATGTGCTTGGTATGCAGAATTTTGAACAATGAATCTTATTTTGAATATTGTAGGGAATCTGGTTTTTGAAAAAGAAATCTTTGATGACTCACATTGCATTGTGAATATTTACTTTTCTTATTTTAACAATATTCTTTATTTTTAATTATGTATATGTGTGTGTCTGTGTGTATATATATGTGTGTAAGTGCAGGTACCTGCAGAAGCCAGAACAGAATATTAGATTCTCTGGAGCTGGAATTACAGGCAATTGTGACCTTCTCAACATGGGTTCTGGGAACCAGACTCAAGCCCTCAAAATGAGCAATGTTTTAGATGCTCTTCCATTGCTGTGATAAGAACCATGATGAAGGCAATTTATAGAAGAAAGAAGCTTTTAATTGGGGTCACAGTTGCAGAGGGTGAGTCCCTGCCATTCAGAATCATGGAGGCAGGCAGGCATGCTGTTGGGATGTCAGATGAAAACTTATATCTTATTTGTAAGTTAGAGGGAGAGAAAGAAACTGCCTGAGTTGAGCTTTTGAAATCTTAAAGCCCCCGCCCCCCAGCCAGCCCCCAAGGTACACACACTTTCAACAAGGCTACAACCCTTAATCCTTCCCAAAACAGCTCTATCAACTGAGGACCAAGTATTCAAATATATATGGGAGCCTACGGGGGTCATTCTCACTTAAACTGTCACAAACTGGTTGAGCTCTTAAGTGCTGAGCCATATCTCTCATCCTGAGATTTTATTTATTTAATTAAATATTTTATATATTAAAATGCAGTAGAGTGATTGCTGTAGACAGAGATGATACTTCTGGAGACAGAATAGGAAGGTTTTCTTCACCCCCTGAATGCCATTTTTTTTTTACTTGGTGTTTTCACAGACAGTGCCTGGGTCTTTCACCATCTCCAGCAAGCATTGTGAAAGAATTGAGTGAAACGTTGCCATGGTGAGAGCGGCATTTTTATATTACTTTATTCTTTCCAGTCCTGCTTGGAGTTTCCTTTTGAAGGATTTATTTGCTGGTTTAAAAAGTTATTCTGTTTTTTATTTGTTCTTACTTTTCATTATTATTTGGATATATCGTGCAATGTATTTTGATCATATTCACCATACATGCAGCTCCTGCTGAACTCCCTCCCTCCCCTACTTATCCAAGTTTGTTCCCCCAACCTCTCATTTAAATCCATTTATGCTGTTGACATTGCCTGTGGCCTTCTACTAGAGTATAGTCAATCCACCAGGACTGCACCCTTCAAGAAAATTGTCTCTCTTTCATCTAGCAACTACTCATAGTTCCTCAGCTAGAGGTGGGACTTCCTGCCCATCTCCCCTGACTGCTAGGATTTTATCTAGCTTGAGTTTGTGCAGTTCTTGTGAACATTGCCTTAACTGATGCAAATTCATAAGTGTGACTGCCCAGCTGGGTCCAGGTAATGTGTCCTTACAGTCATTTACCATCTCTGGCTCACACAACTTTCCAGCTCCTCTTTGGCAATGATTTCTGAGGTGTGTGTGTGTGTGCATGCGTGTGTGTGTGTGTGTGTGTGCATGTGTGCGTGCGTGCGTGTGTGTGTGTGTGTGTGTGTATGTGTGTGTCCCATTCCTAGATAAAGGGCTACAAGCAACTAATGACTGATAAAGAGAAGGGGATCAGGGATGAGCCCCTTAATTGGTTATTTAATACCAAGTAGTCAGCCCTGAAACCTTATACATAAAAACAACAAAAACAAGACTCAGTAGGTTGTGTCTCTTTCTTTCTCCCCCCCTCTCTCTATATATATACTAATAATTAATATATATATAAATTAATATATAACAATTAATATATAATATATAACATATGATATAACATATAATAGATAATATATCTGTTGTAGTATTTATTTACTCTCAGTTGGTGGTTTCTACACCACTTGTGATCATTCAGTTCTCAGATAAAACACATACAACCTTTATGTTGTGGGAAATATTAAAAATGACTGGCAGGTTTCCCATGCTACCCCCAGTAACTCTCTCTAGCTATCTCCCACCCCCCATGTTCCCAGCTCTGGCTTGCTTGTCCCTGGGGCCTCTAGTTCTTCTCTGCCATAAACCCCTGTAATTAGCAGTCCTACATTTCAGTAACAAATAAAAACTCTTGAAGCTTATAATTAACCAAACAGATTTATGTATCAATAAATTCTCAGCTCACAAGATGATAAATCAATAATGTCAGAAACAATTGATAATGATAAAATCTGTCCACCTAGATTAGACAAATTATCCCAATTATTCTACCCTTATGATGTCATAACTACCTGTGGCTAATTAAAGCCACGCTGGTTCGGGTTCTTTTTCCTGTCCATCCGCTTCCATCTTGCCTCCTCCTTCCTCCCCTGAGAAACTCTCTCTCCAACTCTTCGTGCTGCCTCCCTTTTCTCTGTCTAATCACAGGCCTTCTGCTGCACTAATATTTTAATGTAATTGGACAGGGAAAATCCTGTAACACCTTTATTTTTTATAATAAGCCTTTAAAGCACTAGAGCTGGGCAGTCTATGCTATTATGTTTACTTCCCTACCAATAACACCACAATATGACTATCCTTGTTTTTAGACTTGCACATTAATCAATCCTAAGAATGGCACAGGAATCATTGGTTTATTTGCTATGTGCTTCTAAAACAGGGTCTCAGTGATCTGTTGTCTCAGCTTTCCCTGTCCTAGGGTTATAGACTTGTACCACCATGCCCAGCAGGTTTGTATATTTTAATTTATTTAATGGGAGGCTAAAAGAATAAGAAATACTTAAAAAATGAAGTGGTGTAATTGTACCATCTTGAATGGAAAGTAGAGCAATTATCCAGTTGACAAGGGGGCTGTAGAACATCCTGCTCTATTTGTGTCTTGTTAGGGCTGTGTGTGCTAGGCAACCACTCTACTACTGGGTCATGATGTCCTAGATCTCACTCATAACTTCAATTAAATCTACTTATATCTTGGCCCTCTCCTCTTAGAAACAAAAAATGTGAAGCACTTAATATTTTTATAGCTTTTCTGTTCTCTCATTGTGTCTACCACTCTGCTGAGAAACAGTTTGGAAAGGGTAGTGTTGGGAGATCAAGGTTTGGTGGATACTCTCCAGCTGTCTGGTGATTCTTAAGCTTGCTTAGAGCCCTGGCTGGTCCCAGAATTTGAGAGAAATCTAAAACTATTCTTACTAATGTTATGAGTCTTAAAAAATTCATCTGATTAAAGATCGATGGGGATTATGTACGGTGATGTACGTTGATGATATATTCTCTGTCTGTCTGTCTGTCTGTCTGTCTCTTAAGATAGGGTTTATCTGTGTAGCTATGGCTGTCCTAAAACAAGCTCTGTAGACCAGGCTGGCTGAAAACTCGGAGATCTGTCTGTCTCTGCTTCCAGTATGCTGGGATTAAAGGAGAATATCACCAGCTTGGCCTGATCATACATTATAATCTTAATCTCAACACTTTAGAGGCTGAGGGGGCAGATTATAAATTTAAGTCATCCTAGGTTACATAGCCAGTACTAGGCCAAGGAAGGATACATAGTAAGATACTATTTAAAAACATAAAAGAAAAATAAAAAACAAACCAAAATAACAACAACGGCAACAACAACAGCAAAACCCCAAACAATATATGCATTCTTTAGACAGTTTTTTTCTTTAGTTTTGTATATGACATTTTACAGTGACAGAAAATAGGTTAACACCACTCCCAAAGCAAGAAGATGTTAAAAAGAAAACACCGGTTGTTCAGGCTCACGTAGTTGAGACTTTAAACTGGGTTCAGTGTTATATTCCTCAATTTTTAGATTTCTCCAGGTACTGCCCCCGATAAGTATACGTCTCACAGATATGGTATTCTCATAAAGCACCACGCAGGGTACCCAAGAGATTAAAAGATGATTTTTTGCTCTCAGACTGGTAAAGATTGTGAAATTCAAGCAACAAACCATAGCACATGATCTATTACAAGTGTTTGAATCTAAATACACAGTGTTATGGAACCAACACTCGAAGTGTGTGTTTGTGTGTGTGTGTGTGTGTGTGTGTGTGTGTGTGTGTGTGCATGCACATGCACATGTGTGTAGAGAAGGAAGGCAGGAGAGGTGGGGAGAGGAGAGACAGAATAGAATGAATTCAGGCTTAGAAGAATTGATATTTCACAATGTATTTGAGGACCTATCTTGAGAAGTTTGGAAGTTGTGATTGAGTTTGCACTTATTAAACACCCACACCCAAACCCACCCACTCACACCTATGCACATACATGTGCACACACATACACACACAAACACACACACACGTTTGAAGTGGTTCATTCTTTGCCTATCAGTACTCTTTTATTACTGTCACCCTGTGAAGAAATCCTTGCATCTAACAATCATTTATCTGCTGGATGGAGTATGCTTTCTGTACCAAACACTTAGTGTAACAGGCTTCTGAAGGCCTAATGGAGACATTAGCACAACTCATCCATGTCAGAGGCACCATCCTGACTTTAAAACCCTGCATGTAGGCCTCAACACCTGCCAAAATGAGAATAAAAAACCCAAACCATCAAAGACTTGATCTATGCTTCCAGAATCCAGCAAAGTCCCTAAATGTGCTAATCTTGCCTTTTGGTGTCTGTCATTGTGCTTCTTTCTAACTGTTCTTGCTAACAGAAGCATCTCAACTAGAATGTTGTTCTTTTGTACAAGGGACAAAGAACTATAAGGATTAGGGCTGTATAATTTGGGTGTAGCTACTAACATGCAATATAGACTTCCCATTTGAATTTAAGAGGTTCTTTGTGCGTTCTATGGTGGATTTAACTCATAACTTTCTGGTGGCCTCAAGGAGATTCCCAGAGACTGAAATGCTAGGATACTGGGGGTCTTGGATCCCTTTGGGATGGTAGTGCTGGGGAAATGGACAGTTCCTAAGAGGTGTGCACACTGAGATGTTCCAGGCCCTCAGAAACTTCTTCCACCTTTGCCTCTGTTGACCTAGAGGCTCCTGATGCCTCTTCACTAAACAGTAAACTACAGAAAGTTGTCTGGATTGTTCTCTTCAATAGGTGATTCTGTTTCCGGCACATTCAGCATAGTATAGTTAGGAAAGGCTGAATGTAACCCAAATTCCAGTGTCCAGGACCGACATGAGATATCACTAATCCTTGGTTTGTATCTGTGTGGTGTCCATGCCTGGTTTTCTGTTGTTACTTGACTGTGAGTCTCTGTGTCTCTGTCAGTTGGAAAAACAGATCTAAAATGATGGTGGGCAGGATGTCCAAGACACCAAGACAAGACACCATTGAGGTACATCTTAAATACTTCGAGGGGTTGTGCAGTCAAGGATGGATATTATGGCAAATGGCTTCCTTTGGTGTGAGGTCATCCTCCAGGATTTAAAACCCTTTTGTTGCAGACCTGAGTACTCTTGGCTGGTTCAAATTGCCCAGAGAATCCCAAACCTCACCCTTTCTCTTGGCCTCACCAAAGGAACTTGGTATTCCCTTCCATATTCCCTAGAGTGGCTCTCTAGAAAGAGGAAAATAGTTCTGCTGGATATACTCAGGGGAATGGAAGGTAGTGTCTTTTATCTTGGGCCCCCTTCCCCCACCACAACCATCCATGGCCAACCACAGCTATCCACGGCCAACCATGGCTGTCCATGACCACCACCAACTGTAAAGCTCTTCCATTTCCTTTGACAGTCTCAACATGCTTACTCCTGGCTATGTTTTGCTGCTTGAGGTCTCATTTCATCCCTTGCTTTTCTCCCTGGAACAGCATTGCTCTTCCTTGTCTCAACCCTGGGAGTGCCTCCTCCCATCCTTAGAGTGGGCGAATCACCTCTGTTCATCATGGCCTTGACCCCTTCCTAGTTTGGCCCCTCTCTGCATCCACAAGGACTCTCTTGCTGTCTGTCTTCTTGCATCCGTGTGCTTCTAAGTGGAGTACTCTGATGGAAGGGAAATAGTTTTCTTTATTGTGCTGGGGTTTAGGGAAGTAGTCTCCTCTATTTTGAGCCCTTTGCCCCCACCATACATATGGAGTGGCTCTGGTTATGGGGACTCCTGGAGAAATTTCTTTGTTGCACAGACAACCTCACAGTTTTTTTTTTTTTGTTTGCTTGTTTGTTTTTTTTTTAAGGGGAGCACTTTCAGCAGGCCCAAGACACAAAGGTCCTTCCTCTTCTTCTTTCATAGTTTTTATCTCCTTTTCAACCAGTGGTCTGTATAATTGGAAAACACTTAACCTACCTTTCTTTGAAAAAACCTCAGGCTTTCATTAGCCTCCTTGAGAATGCTTTTTAAATCCACCAGTGGACCTGGGATGATTGTCTGAAGTTCTTGGAAACTCCCTCTTCACAGCCGGGAAGTGGACAGGATCTGCTTGAGAGTAGAAAGCTGCTCTTGGACTGAGCAGGGGAATCACTGCCAAGCTGTGCACCCTGGATCCTTTGATTTTCTCCTTTGCCTAACCTGACTGGACCTTAACACCAACCAGGGTTAGGAGGCCCTCAACAGTTTTCACCAGAGGTTTTATCAGGATTGAAGGCAGGTGCTAGAGAACCCACCAATCTGTCTAAGGTGAATGAGGTAATCAAAGAGCCTCAAGAATCTCTCACTGGGGCTTACTGGGAATTCAACTATCAGAGATCCAGATGTTCCAGAAAACCAAAGAGCAACTAATATTGCTTTTGTTATTCCTTCAACCTCAGATATTAGAAAAAACATTTCAGATAGTATTAGGACTTGAATTGATCCCAATTATTGGATATTTCTCAAAAGGGTTACAACAACCATGACTCTCTAGATGAGAATTGGATCACAAGAATGACTAGACTAATAATGGTAGTGCTCAGGGAGACTGATAAAAACGATCTCAGAGATCTGGAGATCTGGAGTGGAAGAGGCTAGAGTAGGGCCAATGTGCTTATTGGGGGGGGGGTGGGGGGAAGACAGTGGAAAAATAAATGACCAAAGTGGAAGAGGAAAACAGATGTAGTATCCTCCATTTTGAAGAGGACTAATGGGGCCAGGGCTCTATTTCACTGAGCTCACAAGAACACAGGGTAACATCAAAGGTAGTGGAAAGTTTTCTGGTTGATGTCAAACTGCCAATATCCTCTAACTGGGAAAGTCCAGACATTAGGACCCTGAAAGGGATCAGTGGTCTAAAGACTTGATCCTGTTTCTTCCAGTTGGCTGGCTTGTTTATGGAAAGTGGCTGCTCCAGCCGTGATAGTAAAAGAAGCTGGTAAACTGACTTTGGTACAGATATTGTTGGCTCTGCTGCAGTTGGAACCTCAGCTCTAGTTAGAGGGGCTGGGGGAGCAAACTATTTAAGGAACTCCGTGCTATGTAGACACAGACCTGAGCAATCTGAAAATTCTGTTTCTTATCTGGAAACCCAGAAAGACTCCTTCGCTGAGGCTGTCCTTCAGAATCAAAGAATATGGAGATTCTCTTTATGAAGTAAGAAGGTCTCTATAGAGCACTGGGAGGAAGTGGGTGCTTCTATGCCAACCAGTCAGGGGTAATTGGAGAAAGTTTAGCCATGGTCAGGAGCAGAGCTGGGGGCAGGGGAAGGTTATAGGGACTTTCCGGATAGTATTTGAAATGTAAATGAAGAAAATATCTAATAAAAGAAAAAAGAAATAACCTTCAGGAAAGAGAAAGGAGACGCTGAGAATCTAAACAACTGGTATCCATCCTTGTTACCTTTCCCCCTTAGTTATCTACTTTACTTAGAGCCATGGTTGGGCCATTAACTCTTTTGCTTCTAGTCCTCACCATAGGACCCTGCTTAATTGCCTACTTAACAATGTAAATCCTAAAGTAAACTCTATTGAATTATTAGTGCATATAACATTCTGCCCCGTGATGAGTTCACTTGATTCATGCCTATAGAACCAGTGGGAAAATGTAACACCCTCCCAGACCTTAGCACAACGTATGCCAAGTTGGAAGCACCATTTTGTTCAAAACCCAGCCTATAGGCCATATCTGTCAAAGGAGAAGAAAGACCTAATCCATTAACCTGATCTGTACTTCCAGGGATTTAGGCAAGTCCCTAAATCAACTAATGTTACTCTTTTGGCTTCTGTACTTCTGCTTCTTGCTAAATGCTCTTGTTAAGTGAAGTGTGTGGGTTTTGTGCATACAAGACAAAGAAGTGTAAGGATTGGGGCGGCATGATTTGGGCAAGTTTTCCATGCAGCCTCCAGCTGGCAACAAAAACAAAAATATAATAAAAGTTAAAAACTTGTGGGGTTTTAAGGTGAAGAGGTGTAAAAGTGCTAGAGTTCAAGGCCAGCTTAGGCTCCGTAATGAACTCAAGCCAGCCTGACAAGTCCTGAAGCCCTGTCTCCAAAAGGGAGGAGGAGGGGCTAAAAGTGTAGCTCCATTGCTTAGTATTTGTAAGGCCCGAGTTGATGCCAAGCACAGAAAAACCAAAGCCGAAGTCCCCCTCTCACTCCTGGTCAAAGCAATCATCCTGAGTACTTTGCTAGGAGCATGAACTTCAAAAACAACTTTGCCTTGCTCCGAAAGAGTCCAGGTCTCAGGGTCCGATGAGAAGACTAACTCTTGCTCTAAAAAGAGTTACATACTGAGGGACCATTTTATTTGAGGCCACCCTGGAAAAGAACAGACTTGGCTGAGCTGTTTTTAGCCCTTGGGAGCAACCTCAGGATGTGTGGCATTCCAGGAGAGCAGCTGCATACTATACTACGAAAGTGACGCAAGCGGCGACTGTTTTTCCTACCCACAGCAGTGACTCTCTCTGGGAAGGGGAGCCAAGCTTTTTCTCGCCAGCTTGTGCTGTCAGGAGTGTTGGCCCATAGGTTTTTGGAGGGGAAGTTTCAGATTTTCTTGCTTTTTGGAAAACAACAAAAATGGATGGATGTGGTAGAAAAGGACAAGAGACAACACTGTGCACTGTAGAGAACTCTCGATTTCATCACATATGCAGTATCCATCTACTGGCATTTCTTAGTTACAGCTGGAGACAGGAATAATGATGATAGAAATGTTTATTGAGCCATTTGTGCAACATCCAGTATACAGATTTCAATATACAACTAATTTGACAAACACTACAATCTTAAGCGTAACACTAATTTCCTCTTTTTCCAGAGAAGGAAAATGAAACTGTAGTCTTGGGCACCTATAATCCCATCACTCAGGAGGAAGGAAGTCTGAGACCAGCCTGGATGACACAGACAAACTCTTAAAATAGCCAAAATTAGTTAACGTTCTTATGTTATACGGCTCATAAGTGAATGCCATGTAATGGAAAGGGTGTTAGAATGTGTTTGATATTTCATGTTTTATAGAGAAATGTGAGACCAAGGAAGAGATAATTATTTCATAGACTGGGAGCAGAGAAACGTCAGAACCAGACTGAGAACTCGTGTCTCAGTTTTATGACTCTTTAAAAAATTGTTACAATAAAAATTTTCAGGTATAAATATCTGTATTTTTATATACACACTGGCTTCTCAATTGCATATTCATGGCCAATTTATATCATTTGTACTTGTACATTTTTTACTCTCAATATATTATTTTGAAGCAAATAGTAACCATATATTATCTAACCTATACTAGTATGTTTCTCTTTTGGAAAAACATAATAACAGAAAAGTATAATAACAATAGTGCTGACATCTCACCTAAACAGGATAACTTCTTAATAGCATTAAATATAAAATATGAGTTGAAATCTCCATGGCATAATATTGTCTTGTATTTTGTTTGACTCAGGATCCAGAGAAGGTCTGCACATTTGAATAGATTTTCATATCTTTAAAAAAAGGTCTCTTCTAATCCATAGTCTTCCTGTCATTTTGTTAGCTTATAGTTTCATTATTGAGGAAACTGTTTATTTTTTAATATCTTTTAAAAATTTTAACGGATTTTCAAGATAGGGTTCCTCTGTGTAGCCGTGGCTGTCCTGGAACTCACTCTGCAGACCAGGCTGGCTCTGAACTCAGAGATTCACCTGCCTCTGCCTCCCAAGTGCTGGAACCAGGGTTGTGTGCTACCACCACCTGGAAACTAATTGTTTATTACATGGAGTTTGCTGCAGTATTGATTCTGTTTATTGCATCCTGTGGCACAATATGAGATATTCCTGTATGTTGACTACTGGGTTTAATTCATGGACCAGATTCAAGTTTGAATTTCTGTTCTCCTTTCCATGACTGCTTCACAGGCAGTATAATGTTGTCCCACTAGGAGGCAAGTGGTGGCTGGCTATCTTTTCGTGGTAACAATCAATGTTATGTAATGGATAAGGCATAAACTCTGATAGAGTATGCAGGGCCTTCCATTGCTATCTATAGGATATTAGGGACAGAGTTTATTATCTGACCTTAAACAATGAAAAACCCAAGAAATCTTACAAACCAATGCTTTTTATACCTTGGGCAACAAACATCACTGGCTTATTGACCTCATCGGAAGGAAGACAATATAAAGTCTGCCATCCAGGGAAGAGTTTGGAAACTCCAAAGAGGTAGGACCATGTAACCCACAGCATGAATAGAATTTAATAGAATTAATAGAGATAGAATTCAGGAGGGACACAGATTATAGTTAGGAGAAAATGGCATTGCGACATCAAACAGAAACATGCTTTCAAAAAGGCAAAACAGAATATGAGCTGAACAAGAGAAAAGGATGGGAGGTATACAAAAGCTAAAGCCATAATTTTAGAGATGAGAATATATCAAATGGAACATATGTTGGGTGGGATAAACATCAGATTAGAGACAGTAAAAGGCACGGTCAATACATATGAAGATGTAATAACAAACTACCCAGGATAAAGTTCTGAGAATGAAGACTGGGGACAAAAGTACACCATATCAGCAGGCTATGGGGCAATATCACGCCATGTGTGGGATGTGTCACTGGAGTTGTAAGTGGGCAGAGACACCAGGGAAACATTTGAGAAAATAATGGCTGGAAAAGTTGTAATTGTATTCCCAGGGCCTGAAAGTATCTTTTATATTGGATCGAACAACTCTGTAGACAATGAGTACAGTCTCATAATGAGCAGAGATGAAGCCTTCGTCCATACACCAACACTTTTTTTTTAAATTTTTTATTAGGTATTTAGCTCATTTACATTTCCAATGCTATACCAAAAGTCCCCATACCCACCCACCCGAACTCCCCTACCCACCCACTCCCCCTTTTTGGCCCTGGCGTTCCCCTGTACTGGGGCATATAAATTTTGCGTGTCCAATGGGCCTCTCTTTCCAGTGATGGCCGACTAGGCCATCTTTTGATACATATGCAGCTAGAGTCAAGAGCTCCGGGTTACTGGTTAGTTCATAATGTTGTTCCACCTATAGGGTTGCAGATCCCTTTAGCTCCTTGGGTACTTTCTTTAGCTCCTCCTTTGGGAGCCCTGTGATTCATCCATTAGCTGACTGTGAGCATCCACTTCTGTGTTTGCTAGGCCCCGGCATAGTCTCACAAGAGACAGCTACATCTAGGTCCTTTCGATAAAATCTTGCTAGTGTATGCAATGGTGTCAGCGTTTGGATGCTGATTATGGGGTGGATCCCTGGATATGGCAGTCTCTACATGGTCCATCCTTTCATCTCAGCTCCAAACTTTGTCTCTGTAACTCCTTCCAAGGGTGTTTTGTTCCCACTTCTAAGGAGGGGCATAGTGTCCACACTTCAGTCTTCATTTTTCTTGAGTTTCATGTGTTTCAGAAATTGTATTTTATATCTTGGGTATCCTAGGTTTTGGGCTAATATCCACTTATCAGTGAGTACATATTGTGTGAGTTCCTTTGTGAATGTGTTACCTCACTCAGGATGATGCCCTCCAGGTCCATCCATTTGGCTAGGAATTTCATAAATTCATTCTTTTTAATAGCTGAGTAGTACTCCATTGTGTAGATGTACCACATTTTCTGTATCCATTCCTCTGTTGAGGGGCATCTGGGTTCTTTCCAGCTTCTGGCTATTATAAATAAGGCTGCTATGAACATAGTGGAGCATGTGTCCTTCTTACCAGTTGGGGCATCTTCTGGATATATGCCCAGGAGAGGTATTGCTGGATCCTCCGGTAGTACTATGTCCAATTTTCTGAGGAGCCGCCAGACTGATTTCCAGAGTGGTTGTACAAGCCTGCAATCCCACCAACAATGGAGGAGTGTTCCTCTTTCTCCACATCCATGCCAGCATCTGCTGTCACCTGAATTTTTGATCTTAGCCATTCTGACTGGTGTGAGGTGGGATCTCAGGGTTGTTTTGATTTGCATTTCCCTGATGATTAAGGATGTTGAACATTTTTTCAGGTGCTTCTCTGCCATTCGGTATTCCTCAGGTGAGAATTCTTTGTTCAGTTCTGAGCCCCATTTTTTAATGGGGTTATTTGATTTTCTGAAGTCCACCTTCTTGAGTTCTTTATATATGTTGGATATTAGTCCCCTATCTGATTTAGGATAGGTAAAGATCCTTTCCCAATCTGTTGGTGGTCTTTTTGTCTTATTGACGGTGTCTTTTGCCTTGCAGAAACTTTGGAGTTTCATTAGGTCCCATTTGTCAATTCTCGATCTTACAGCACAAGCCATTGCTGTTCTGTTCAGGAATTTTTCCCCTGTGCCCATATCTTCAAGGCTTTTCCCCACTTTCTCCTCTATAAGTTTCAGTGTCTCTGGTTTTAAGTGAAGTTCCTTGATCCACTTAGATTTGACCTTAGTACAAGGAGATAAGTATGGATCGATTCCCATTCTTCTACATGATAACAACCAGTTGTGCCAGCACCAATTGTTGAAAATGCTGTCTTTCTTCCACTGGATGGTTTTAGCTCCCTTGTCGAAGATCAAGTGACCATAGGTGTGTGGGTTCATTTCTGGGTCTTCAATTCTATTCCATTGGTCTACTTGTCTGTCTCTATACCAGTACCATGCAGTTTTTATCACAATTGCTCTGTAGTAAAGCTTTAGGTCAGGCATGGTGATTCCACCAGAGGTTCTTTTATCCTTGAGAAGAGTTTTTGCTATCCTAGGTTTTTTGTTATTCCAGATGAATTTGCAAATTGCTCCTTCTAATTCGTTGAAGAATTGAGTTGGAATTTTGATGGGGATTGCATTGAATCTGTAGATTGCTTTTGGCAAGATAGCCATTTTTACAATGTTGATCCTGCCAATCCATGAGCATGGGAGATCCTTCCATCTTCTGAGATCTTCTGAGATCTTCTTTAATTTCTTTCTTCAGAGACTTGAAGATTTTATCATACAGATCTTTCACCTCCTTAGTCAGAGTCACGCCAAGATATTTTATATTATTTGTGACTATTGAGAAGGGTGTTGTTTCCCTAATTTCTTTCTCAGCCTGTTTATTCTTTGTATAGAGAAAGGCCATTGACTTGTTTGTGTTAATTTTATATCCAGCTACTTCACCGAAGCTGTTTATCAGGTTTAGGAGTTCTCTGATGGAATTTTTGGGGTCACTTATATATACTATCATATCATCTGCAAAAAGTGATATTTTGACTTCCTCTTTTCCAATTTGTATCCCCTTGATCTCCTTTTGTTGTCGAATTGCTCTGGCTAATACTTCAAGTACTATGTTGAAAAGGTAGGAAGAAAGTGGGCAGCCTTGTCTAGTCCCTGATCTTAGTGGGATTGCTTCCAGCTTCTCTCCATTTACTTTGATGTTGGATACTGGTTTGCTGTAGATTGCTTTTATCATGTTTAGGTATGGGCCTTGAATTCCTGATCTTTCCAACACTTTTATCATGAATGGGTGTTGGATCTTGTCAAATGCTTTTTCTGCATCTAACGAGATGATCATGTGGTTTTTGTCTTTGAGTTTGTTTATATAATGGATTACATTGATGGATTTTCGTATATTAAACCATCCCTGCATCCCTGGAATAAAACCTACTTGGTCAGGATGGATGATTGCTTTAATGTGTTCTTGGATTCGGTTAGCGAGAATTTTATTGAGGATTTTTGCATCGATATTCATAAGAGAAATTGGTCTGAAGTTCTCTATCTTTGTTGGGTCTTTCTGTGGTTTAGGTATCAGAGTAATAGTGGCTTCATAAAATGAGTTGGGTAGAGTACCTTCTACTTCTATCTTGTGAAAAAGTTTGTGCAGAACTGGAATTAGATCTTCTTTGAAGGTCTGATAGAACTCTGCACTAAACCCGTCTGGTCCTGGGCTTTTTTTGGCTGGGAGACTATTTATAACTGCTTCTATTTCTTTAGGGGATATGGGACTGTTTAGAAGGTCAACTTGATCCTGATTCAACTTTGGTACCTGGTATCTGTCCAGAAATTTGTCCATTTTGTCCAGGTTTTCCAGTTTTGTTGAGTATAGCCTTTTGTAGAAGGATCTGATGGTGTTTTGGATTTCTTCAGGATCTGTTGTTATGTCTCCCTTTTCAGTTCTGATTTTGTTAATTAGGATTTTGTCTCTGTGCCCTCTAGTGAGTCTAGCTAAGGGTTTATCTATCTTGTTGATTTTCTCAAAGAACCAACTCCTCGTTTGGTTAATTCTTTGAATAGTTCTTCTTGTTTCCACTTGGTTGATTTCACCCCTGAGTTTGATTATTTCCTGCTGTCTACTCCTCTTGGGTGAATTTGCTTCCTTTTTTCTAGAGCTTTTAGATGTGTTTTCAAGCTGCTAGTATGTGCTCTCTCCCGTTTCTTCTTGGAGGCACTCAGAGCTATGAGTTTCCCTCTTAGAAATGCTTTCATTGTGTCCCAAAGGTTTGGGTACGTTGTGGCTTCATTTTCATTAAACTCTAAAAAGTCTTTAATTTCTTTCTTTATTCCTTCCTTGACCAAGGTATCATTGAGAAGAGTATTGTTCAGTTTCCACGTGAGTGTTGGCTTTCTATTATTTTTTTTTGTTATTGAAGATCAGCCTTAGTGCATGGTGATCTGATAGGATACATGGGACAATTTCAATATTTTTGAATCTGTTGAGGCCTGTTTTGTGACCTATTATGTGGTCAATTTTGGAGAAGGTACCATGAGGTGCTGAGAAGAAGGTATATCCTTTTGTTTTAGGATAAAATATTCTGTAGATATCTGTCAGATCCATTTGTTTCATCACTTCTGTTAGTTTCAGTGTGTCCCTGTTTAGTTTCTGTTTCCATGATCTGTCCATTGGTGAAAGTGGTGTGTTGAAGTCTCCCACTATTATTGTGTGAAGTGCAATGTGTGGTTTGAGCTTTACTAAAGTTTCTTTAATGAATGTGGCTGCCCTTGCATTTGGAGCATAGATATTCAGGATTGAGAGTTCCTCTTGGAGGATTTTACCTTTGATGAGAACGAAGTGCCCCTCCTTATCTTTTTTGATGACTTTGGGTTGGAAGTCAATCTTATCAGATATTAGGATGGCTACTCCAGCTTGTTTCTTCATACCATTTGCTTGGAAAATTGTTTTCCAGCCTTTCATTCTGAGGTAGTGTCTATCTTTTTCTCTGAGATGTGTCTCCTGTAAGCAGCAAAATGTTGGGTCTTGTTTGTGTAGCCAGTTTGTTAGTCTATATCTTTTTATTGGGGAGTTGAGACCATTGATGTTAAGAGATATTAAGGAAAAGTAATTGTTGCTTCCTGTTATTTGCTGTTAAAGTTGGCATTCTGTTCTTGTGGCTGTCTTCTTTTAGGTTTGTTGAGGGATTACCTTCCTGTTTTTTCTAGGGTGTTGTTCCCGTTCTTGTATTGGTTTTTTTCTGTTATTATCCTTTGAAGGGCTGGATTTGTGGAGAGATAATGTGTGAATTTGGTTTTGTCGTGGAATACTTTGGTTTCTCCATCTATGGTAATTGAGAGTTTGGCTGGGTATAGTAGCCTGGGCTGGAATTTGTGTTCTCTTAGTGTCTGTATAACCTCTGTCCAGGCTCTTCTGGCTTTCATAGTCTCTGGTGAAAAATCTGGTGTAATTCTGATAGGCTTGCCTTTATATGTTACTTGACCTTTTTCCCTTACTGCTTTTAGTATTCTATCTTTATTTAGTGCATTTGGTGTTCTGATTATTATGTGTGGGGAGGAATTTCTTTTCTGGTCCAGTCTATTTGGAGTTCTGTAGGCTTCTTGTATGTTCATAGGTATCTCTTTCTTTATATTTGGGAAGTTTTCTTCAATAATTTTGTTGAAGATGTTTGCTGGTCCTTTGAGTTGAAAATCTTCATTCTCATCCACTCCTATTATCCGCAGGTTTGGTCTTCTCATTGTGTCCTGGATTTCCTGGATATTTTGAGTTAGGATCTTTTTGCATTTTCCATTTTCTTTGATTGTTGTGCCGATGTTCTCTATGGAATCTTCTGCACCTGAGATTCTCTCTTCCATCTCTTGTATTCTGTTGCTGATGCTCAAATCTATGGTTCCAGATTTCTTTCCTAGGGTTTCTATCTCCAGTGTTGCCTCACTTTGAGTTTTCTTTATTGTGTCTACTTCCCTTTTTAGGTCTTGTATGGTTTTGTTCATTTCCATCACCTGTTTCTATGTTTTTTCCTCTTTTTCTGTAAGGACTTCTACCTGTTTGATTGTGTTTTCCTGTTTTTCTTTAAGGACTTGTAACTCTTTAGCAGTGTTCTCCTGTATTTCTTTAAGTGATTTATTAAAGTCCTTCTTGATGTCCTCTACTATCATCATGAGATATGCTTTTAAATCTAGGTCTAGGTTTTCGGGTATGTTGGGGGTGTCCTGGACTGGACGAAGTGGGAGTGCTGGATTCTGATGATGGTGAGTGGTCTTGGTTCCTGTTAGTAAGATTCCTACGTTTACCTTTCGCCATCTGGTAATCTCTGGAGTTAGTAGTTATAGTTGACTCTGTTTAGAGATTGTTCTTCTGGTGATTCTGTTACCGTCTCTCAGCAGACCTGGGAGACAGATTCTCTCCTCTGAGTTTCAGTGCTCAGAGCACTCTCTGCTGGCAAGCTCTCTTACAGGGAAGGTGCGCAGATACCTTGTTTTTGGACCTCCTCCTGGCGGAAGAAGAAGGCCCAAAACAGGGCCTTTCCCAGAAGCTGTGTTGCTTTGGCAGTTCCCAGAAGCTGTCAGCTTCTGTGGTGCAGACTCTCACCTGTGCAGACTAAATTCCTAAGTTCCAGGGAGTCCCGTAACCAAGATGGCGACCGCTGCTGCTGAGGCTGAGGCTGCCTCCCAAGCCAGGCGGACACCTGTCCTCTGGTCCGGAAGGTGGCCGGCTGTCTGCGGCCCGCCAAGGGTGCTGCCCCAGCGGCTCTGTGCTTCCGCCTGTCCCAGAAGCTGTCTGGTTCCCGGGCGCACCCTCTCACCTGCTCAGACTAACTTCCTAAGTTCTGCTGAGTCCCAGAACCAGGATGGCGACCACTGCTCCTGAGGCTGAGGCCACCTCCCAAGCCAGGCGGACACCTGTCCTCTGGTCCGGACGGTGGCCGGCTGTCTGTGGCCCGCCAAGGGTGCTGCCTCAGTGGCTCTGTGCTTCCGCCTGTCCCAGAAGCTGTCCGGTTCTCCAGCGCACCCTCTCACCCGTTCAGACTAATTTCCTAAGTTCTGCTGTGTCCACACCAACACTTTTAAGTCTCTTGTGCATTTTAATACAATGTATAGTGTTCTTTCCCCTTTGGAACCACCCCTGAACATTTTAGATTTTTTTCTTTCTGTTTTCCCCTTCTTCTGTTTGGCCTTAAAGTAGTGTCCATTCTTCTTTTAATAAAACATTCATTTAATTTTTATTTTATGCATTTGGGTGTTTTGTCTGTATGCACACCTGCACCATTTGTTGGGTAGTACCTGTGGAGGCTGGAAGAGGGCACTGGATCGCCAGGAGCAGTCACAGACAGTTGTGAGCTGCCATATAGGTGTTGAGAATGGAACCTGGGTCCTCTGGGAGAGCAGTCACTGCTCTTAGCATCTGAGCCATCCATCCTTCCAGTCCCCTGGTGACCATTTTAAAGTGAATACATTTCCTACACCACATATATTCAACATGGCCCTGGCTGTTGGAGGAAGTCCTATACCAATTTCTGAGCTGCCTCAGAGCTCTAGGCTCCTATTTGTATGCATATCTACCCCCTAGTTACCAACAGTTACAAGACTGTCTGTAGTCTTGTAACTCAATTCATCCTTTTCAATGGATTCTACAGGAGTCAATGGATTAATGGACAATATTACCAGGTTAGCATTTATGTTAAAAAGGTTTTTAGAATCATGTTGTATTTTCGTTCCCCACCTCCTCAGGCCCAGTTACAATTTTATTCCTTAACCAATCACTTCTCTATTGGTACTTCAAATCATTTTGTGCTAAGTAGTAGGGCAGAATGAATACGTTGTATCTCTTGCCTTGCCTGAAGCACAGCAAAGCAGAGCAGAGTGGAAACTTACAGAGAAATACAAATTGCTAAGTCACAGGGCAGCATGGGGTATGTGAACAGAGGTAATGATGCCCAGTGAGGGATTTGGCACTAGGATGGACAGAAATTTAAAAGTGGAACACAGGGAGGAGGTGAAGGAGACAGCAGGCAAGTGGAGAATGGGTGAACCACAGGGATAACAAGATAAAGTGCCATTTGATCGCCTTTAGTATCTTTCAACGTACGTATAACTCTGTGCATCCTGTTTCACTGGATTCACACATATGCATAAACCTTTTATTTTATTTTTATTTTATTTTATTTTATTTTATTTTATTTTATTTTATTTTATTTTCAGACAGGGTTTCTCTGTGTAGCCCTGGCTGTCCTGGAACTCACTCTGTAGACCAGGCTGGCCTCGAACTCAGAAATCTGTCTGCCTCTGTCTCTGCCTCCCAAGTGCTGGGATTAAAGGAGTGCGCCACCACTGCCCGGCGGCATAAACCTTTTAATATGAATATTCTGAGTTTTTTTGGTGTGGTCACAGGATATCTCATGGGAATTGTAGCTTAACCATATAGGTCCAAGGAATTGAACTCAAGTCTTTAGGTTTGGCAGCCATCACTTCTAATCACTGAGAAATCTCATGAGTTCTAAATGAATGTTTTTATAAGGCCTTATTTATAGGTCTAGTAACTGAGGCTGGTGTGTGTGTGTGTGTGTGTATCCATAACTTTCTCATGTTGTCTAAAATATCAGAGATTGGATTTGGAGCAAGGCCTACATATTTCAAAGCCCATTCTCTCTTTTAAATTCTTGGAAAAAACCTTACATTTAGAGTGAGATGAAGAAGGAATTGGAGGAGGACCTGTAAAGGCGTGACTTCGGAGGGGACTTAATGTGCTAACTGCATAAGGACTCTTCTTTATCTACCTTCAAGACCTGAACCCTAACCACCAAACCAGAGGGATCCTCGCTCTCTTCTCAGCCACTTAACACCCAATTTACACCTTACATGTGTTTATATTTTGTCTTTCCCTTAACCAAAGGATTTTAAAAAAACTATCTACAACTTAATTATTTCATATACATGCACCATACTGGCTGGTTTTGTGTCAACTTGACACAAGCTGGAGTTATCACAGAGAAAGGAACCTCCCTTGAGGAAACGCCTCCATGAGATCCAGCTGTAAGGCATTTTCTCAATTAGTGATCAAGGGAGGAGGGTCCCTTATGGGTGGTACCATCTTTGGGCTGGTAGTTTTGGGTTTTGTAAGAAAGCAAGCTGAGCAAGCCAGGAGAAGCAAGCCAGTAAGTAACATCCCTCCATGGCCTCTGCATCAGCTCCTGCTTCCTGACCTGCTTGAGTTCCAGCCTGACATCCTTTGGTGATCAACAGCAATGTGGAAAGTGTAAGCTGAATAAACCCTTTCCTCCCCAATTTTCTTCTTGGTCATGATGTTTGTGCAGGAATAGAAACCTGACTAAGACATGCACACTGTGAAATAGTCACCATGATCAAGGTTCTGGAAGTATAAGCTGAAATTACCCCTTTCCTCTCGAAGGGTTGCTTTTGGCCATGGTGTTTTTATCACAGCAATAGAAATTGTAACTGAGATGGTAGATTAAAGTAGGGAATCTCTGCTATTGGTCTTGTACATCTCTGATGATACTCTTAGCTATGCGATTGGTGAGGGGAAGGTGTCTACATATTTCAAAGAATTTACCTAATGTCACAAAGATGTTAGCTCACATACAAAAAGGGCTATTAAGAGGGATTGAGGTTATCCAAATAATTTGGTTCTGGACTTGTAACCTTCCAAAGTTTCTGCAGTCACTGAGGTGCTAACCAGTTAACCAGCCTTATAGAAGGTTCAATGGAAGGCACAGATATTTTCAGAGAACTTTTGTTCACAGTATTCTTTCTGAGCTTTGGTTTCTTCTACAACATTAAATTGTTAAGAAAGTAAAATGAAAGAATAAAGTTAAGAGTGTGCTATGAGTTACAGAGCCCAGTGCCAAAGTAGTACAGGGATGAGTTTGATGAGTTTGATTCCCACAGAGCCATTTAGGTTGTCCAGCTATGGTTCTTTCAATGCTTCTCAATTCTGTCACCAGGTGGCAGCAGAGTCCCATCTTTGCTCTTGTCTTTAGTGGTGGCTTGAAAGCAAAGACACTGGAAAAGGGTTGTTAGGTACCTTAATTCCTGACTTACAACTTCTTCTTCTTCTTCTTCTTCTTCTTCTTCTTCTTCTTCTTCTTCTTCTTCTTCTTCTTCTTCTTCTTCTTCTTCTTCTTCTTCTTCTTCTTCTTCCTCCTCCTCCTCCTCCTCCTCCTCCTCCTCCTCCTCCTCCTCCTCCTCCTCCTCCTTCTTTTTTATTAGGTATTTATTTCATTTGCATTTCCAATGCTATCCCAAAAGTCCTACACACCCTCCCCCATCCACTCCCCCACCCACCCACTCCCACTTCTTGACCCTGGCATTCCCCTGTACTGAGGCATATAAAGTTTGCACAACCAATGGGCCTCTCTTTCCACTGATGGCCGACTAGGCCATCTTCTGATACATATGCAGCTAGAGACATGAGCTCTGGGGGGTACTGGGTAGTTCATATCGTTGTTCCACCTATAGGGTTGCAGATCTCTTTAGCTCCTTGGGTACTTTCTCTAGCTCCTCCATTGGGGGCCCAGTGATCCATCCAATAGCTGACTGTGAGCATCCACTTCTGTGTCCATATTCTCTACCTAGACTCAGAATACTTTCTCTACTATTAAAATGTAAAAACTTGGAATTAATTCTTCCAAGTTTAAGTAATCAGTTCACTCAATAGTTAAGGCTTTGTTGGGCATGGTAGCACATGTCACCCTGAAGGCTGAGACTGCAACTCCATGTTCTACGCCTGCTTGGGCTACATAGTGAGCTCTAGGTCAGTTCAGGATGCACAGTGATATTTATCTTTAAACTAACCAACTAACCAACTAACTAAAATTCTAACCAGATTCTTTCTTGAGGAACTGCTCATTTAAATTATGCTTTTTAAGGTAGTTTAGGAGAGGGTATGTTGAAGTAGTTTTGATTTTTTCCACTGAAGATGATTTTGAGGACTGTGTGAGCCATAAGAAAATGGGAGAGGCCTCTGTCATTGGTTAGATAAGAGGGGTCATTTCGCTAGTTAAGGAGGTACTAAGTGTCTGAAAGGCAAATAAGGAATAAATAAGACCATTGCAGTGGGAAGAGCGCAGCAGCTGCCCCAGGAAAGTGTGTGCTGCTTCAGAACTCCAGGATTCGGTGTTCACCTGTCCATTCTGATGCCTTCCCTTTGAAGGCACCTGCTCAGATAAAGCCATTGTCAGAATACAAAAGGGGGTAAAAATGAAGGAACTGACTGTGAATATTTGCTATTGACAATTCATGCCAAGATTGAATAAGACTCAAATAAATGAATATACTTCAGAATCCAACAGATGCGGACTTAAAGTCAAACCCACTTACTTCTAGTCATCTTTCATGGGTTTAATTGTCTGGTTTATGTAATGGAGATGACAAAATCCACCCTTGGAGCTGGCAATCTCTGAACAGGTTAGTTAGCCTTTCTGAACCTCAGTTATACTGTCTGTGTAATGTCAGTAAAAATAAGTAAAAGGTGCTATTGTTAAGGACTAGGTGAAATATTAGGACCTATTTGTAATGTTAAGACCAAGGTAAAATGTTAAGGCCTGGGTAACATTGGCTAGACTGACATTATAAGGAAACCTTTTCATATATTTCTGCTGTTATCAGGAAACCTTGTAATGCCAAAATTGATTATATTCTGTTACGTTCTGTACTCTTGGAAACCAATCATGATAGAAGTCAGCAGAACTGTTTTGTATAGATACCCATAGTAAGCTTGGACACGAACCAACTATCCACTGCTTAGTTTGATCCCCCTTTCAAAACCAGCTAAGTGTAGGAGCATGGATAATTTGTGAAAGTTCTCAATTCTATTCCTTTGATCAATGTGTCTGTTTTTATACAAGTACCATTCTGTTTTGATTACCATGGCACTATATTATAATTTAAAATCCAGAATGGCGATACTATCAACAGTGTTTTCCTTGTTCAGGATAATTTTGGTTATTGCATATCTTTGGGTATTTTATATGATTTTTCCCTATTTCCGTGAAGCATTGAATTGGGATTTTGATGAGGACTGTGGTCAATCTTTAGGTTACTCTTGGCATGATATTTATTTTCCCAGAGTTAATCTCGACAATCCATGAGGATGGAAGGTCTTCCCATCAGTATCTTCTGCAAAGTCTTTCCTTCGTGTCTTAAGGTTTTCATTGCATAGGTTTTTACTTCATTAGCCAGAGGTATTGCAAGATATATTTGCTTTGAGGCTATTGTGAATGAGGTTGCTTCTCTAATTTTTTCTCGCTTCATTTGTCACTGATATATATGAAGGGACTTGCTGATTTTTGCTTGTTAATTTTGTTTCTGCTACTTTGCTGAGTATGTTCATCAGTTGCAGGAGTTTTCTGATTGCTTTTAAAAAACCTTTTATATAGAGAATCATGTCACCTTCAAATAATGATTATTTGACCCCCCTTTTCCTATTTACACCCTCTTTACCTTTCTCATTTGTTTTATTTCTCTAGCTAAGTCTTTAAGCACAATAGTGAACAGAAGTGGAGAGAGTAAATAACCTTGTCTTATTTCTGACTTGGTGAGAAATACTTCAAATTTCTTTCAATTTAACATGATGTTGGCTATATGTTTGTTTTATATTGCCTTTGCTATGATGAGATATGCCCACTGCACTCTTGGAATCTCCAGGACTTTTATCATGAAGGAATGTTGGATTCTGTAGTTTCTGTCCTGGAGTCAATTTATGTGGTCAATTACATTGATTGATTTTCACGTGTTAAAACATCCCTGCAATTTTGGGATGAAGGTGACTTGCATGTGCCAAATACTCTTGTGTATGTGTTCTTGATTTCAATCTGCAAGGGTTTTAGTGTCTCTGTTCACTATGGAAATTGGCCTCAATTATTCCTTTTATTGTCTCTTTATTTGTTTTTGGTAATGCTTTTTATCTGGTTTTGGGTAATTCTTGCTTTGCCTTACCCAATTTGAAAAGTGTTTCTTTCTTTTCTGTTATGGAATAATTGAGGGGTGTTGGTGTTAGTTCTGCTTTGAAGATTATGTATATGTGTTTTTGATGGCGTGTTTTATGTTTTTTTCTCCACTCTTAGAAGCAACACCACAAAAAATTCTATTCCATGGACAAAGACAAGGGTGTGGGTGTGGGTATTAAATGTCCTGCTTAGGGCTCCAAAACAAGTCTATGAAGAATTCCGATAAAAATGACAGATTCATGGATTCAAAAGGATTTTTTTTTCAAAAGGATCTTAATAGTTCCCATTCCTGTCAACAATAGATACAATTACACTGTAGTTCTGAAATAATAAGATTATTAGTTACTTTTCTCATTGCTGTGATTAATAGCTGACAAAAACATTTAAAGAAAAGATGATTTATTTTGTCTCCTAGATTGAGTGTAAAGTTTGTCATGGTGAAGAAGTACACACACACACACACACACACACACACACACACACACACACACACAAGCACATGTGCACCCACCTGCACATGCAGAGAAAGTGTGTGAGAAAGAGACAGAGAAACAGAAACACACAGACACACAGAGTGTAAGAAAGAGATTGAGTCAGAGACAGACACACATCCACATGTACACACACAGTGTGTATATGAGAGACAGACACACAGAGAGAAATACACATCCCATATTCAGTATGTGTTTTCTCATTCAGTTAAACCTTTCCAGAAATGCCCTCATAAACACACACTGATGTATGTTTTCATTTCAATTCTCAATCTAAACAAGTTGGTGATATTAACAACAGTGGGCAAGTTAATATTTCATGTGGCTTCTCAGAAGGATGAGAAAGTCTGTGAGATCCATCCAGTGCTTTCTGTTCCTTGCTACATGAGAAACGAAGGTCTCTTTACAATTATTGTAGGACTAGGTCCTGCTGAATTTTTGTCTTATAAGCCATATTTCAAATTCTTCCACTAATCCAGGTATCCAACATTTCTCTTAGGCTCTAAACCCACACCCACTATTTAATTCTGAAAGACCTGGGTTCATAATTTCCAGCAGGAGTGCAGAAGTCCAGTTTTTTTTTTCTAACTTTAGGGACTGTGGACATGCTTTCTAGAAGATGTATGGATGAGGAGTGGCTTTGCCTAGAAATGGTCCTCAAGTGTTCCATGGATCTCTGAGGCTTGACTTCACTTAAATGTGTCTGGCTAAACGTTCAGGAGCTTGGTGCTGACATTCTTCTCATTTGTATAAAAAGCATGGCCATTTTACTGTAAGAGTAATGTGTACCATCTGGACATCAATTCCCCTTGAAGTTATTTATCTGAACAGACTGGCAGGTCACATGTACCCCGTGTTACTATTGCTAGCAGACAGGAATGCTGGTCAGGACCAGTCAGGATACTAGGTTTTAATCCCATTTTTTGCAAATTTATCCAAATGCATAATTGTTCTGAATGACCATTGGTTTCCTGTAGGATCTGAAGATGTAGGTTCTAGTGAGAAGACTTTATCCTACTTTCCCTTTTAATTCCTACCCTTGTAATTGTCTGGATTATGGGCATTCTTCTTTTATATAGCTTATTCTTCCAAATCAGATGCTAGATTTACCTCTGCCTGACTCAGGGAGACATGCCTAACCAGCAGTTTCCTTATTTCTGAAGTGGAGTGGGTTCATTTACCTTCAATATCCTTGTTAGGATTGATTGAGATACGAGTCGAGAGATAAGATGTGTGTTGTCCCTTTGCTCTCTGGAATTCACAAAGCAGCTAAGAGAACTCTAGCCCCACATCATTCCAGCTTAACTTCTATTCATCCTCTGCATCTTCCAGAAAGACTCTCCACTTCTTAGATAAAGATAATTGAAGTGGAAAATTTTGGTTTCTTTGGAGAGTCACTTGTATCATATGATGCTTTTCTGGAAATTGTCTTATGAGAGGATATTTTTGTTGAAGCAGATTTGTGGGAGGATGTTTTTCTGAAAACAGACACATGATGGTTTTCTGGAAGCTACCTTAAAAAAAAAAGACATGTACTGTTTTGCTTGAGTGGATGCTTGAGAGAACACATGATGTTTAAAAAGAGTAAATATAACCCAACAGATAATAGATGTTGCTGTGTGGTATTGGTTCGCCTTGCCACTCTTTGCAGGTCATTTTTTTGTGACCTTGTACAAAACAAAACAAAAAACTTCTGGTGATGTCTTGGTGGCTTCTTGCCACTTCTGCAGATTAGGGCCAATTGGCAGAGCCTCATAGTTTCTTCTGGATTAAACTGCTGTTGCTGACTCATATGGTGTTTGCGAGTGGATGGAGCTACTGTTGCTGATTCATGCAAACTAAACTACTGATATCCTGATAATGCAGATTGGATTCGACTGAAAGAACTATTTCTAAACGAGTCCACATCCTCCTTTGCCTTATTACCCTTTTCTTTCCAGTACCACTGGTGGGTGGAGGGCTAGAAGGGAGGTTAAAGCCTTTAAGTACACTTATTAAAGTAGGTTTAAAAATATAAGCCTACAGAAAATTCTTGATAAATATATTTGTGATATACTTTTTCTATTATATCTTTGTTCACTTTACTACTGTTCTACTCTGTTTCCTCCTCCTCTGCCATTGTTTCATCTCCCCCACCTTCTCTACTCTTTCTTCCCTTCTTCTCCTCAAAGTCCTTCTTCTGCTTCTTATTCTGCAGTACCAGGGATTAAGCCTTAAATATTCTAAACAGCTATTCTACCACTGAGCTATAACCCCCAATTTTCAGTTTATTTTTTCCATATTTTTTAAAAAAGCTATAATTTATGATAGACCTTAAATCAATGAGAACATAGTTTATGCCTCCCTTGCTGCCTGTTGCATTTCAGCACATAGTAGATGATTATTAAGCATTTTATTTGATTGAATGGGTGGATAGATGATTTGCCCAAATCTCAAGCTAAATTTCTGATTTGCCTCTGTATGCCAAAACTTCTTATAGGCTTTGGATTCTTTGGTCTTAACTCCAGAACTTTTGTTTTTAGCATCATTGTTTCCTTGTTAAAGAAGAATTTCATTCTCCGAAAGAATAGAGCTCTCTTGTTTTTCACATTATAGAAAATCTAGTTTCTCTCACAGAACACTAATTGTATTGTGAGACCCCGACTTAGAGCATTTCTCCCTGGAAGGTAAAGCCCCTGGATGTTCCCCAAGCTTGTTTTCCCTGATCTTTAAAAATACAGCTAAAAAGAAGCTCTTTGTTTTCTATAGCCAGCAAAAGCCTTTTTGTTTCTATACTGTACAACCAGAGATGCCTGCCTTCCTGTGCCGAGGACATGGAGATAAAAATTCAGAAAGAACTCACTCCCCACTCCTGCCTTGTAAATTTCACCAAGGATGCCTGGAAGAGATGAACTCTTCCCAACTCCTCCCAACTCTCCTCCCAACTCCTCCCAACTCTCCTCCCAACTCCTCCCAACCCCTCAGCTAGCTGTTAAAAGCCCCCTACTGTCACTGCTTGGGGACGAACTCCCCTGCCCTGCATGGCGGAGGGACTTTGTCCACAGCTAGCTGATAATAAAACCTCTTGCAGTTTGCATCAGGTGTGGTTTTCTCTTGAGATGTTGGGGTGTTGGCCAGCTCATCCCGGGACATGAGCAGAGGCCCAGCATCAGGGGTCTTACAGTATCATTCTTCTAGAGACCAGGTGTCCTGGAAGTCTTTTTATTTTAAAAGCTTTTTGCTTCAGGAATCTTCCAGTACAGCAAAATAGGTGCTTCTAGAGGATTTCTACTAAGTTCCAAGACATGTCAGTTAGCTATCTCTCATTACCAAATGGCATTCGAGCCATTGTGGTGGTTTGGATGAGAATGATTGATCCCCACAGGCAAGAATACTTTCATGTGTAGTTGCTAGTTGGTGAACTGTTTGGAAGGATCAAGGGGCATGGTCTTGTTGAAGGAGGCATGTCACAGGGGGTGAGCTTTAAAGTTTCAAAAGCCCTTGCTAGGCCCAGTGTCTCTATTGCTGATCAGGATGTAACATTCTCTGCTACTGCAGCACCTGCTATGTGTTGCCACACTTTCCACCATGATGATCCTGAACTAACTTTCTGAAATTGTAAGCAAGCTTTTTTCTTTTTAAATTAAATTTAGAGTTGCCCTGGTCATGGTGTCTGTTCATAGCAATACAACAGAGACTAAGACAGCCAAAAAAGTCTACTTTGTTCTTAAATCCTCCTAGGAGGTAGAGTGGTTTTGTTTGTATTCCTGTCATCAAAAATGTTATAAGTGTTGATATTTCAATAGCTTTTTAGCATCTACTCTGCCAGACACTAAGTCTTTATATTTAGGTCTATATACCACTTTCAAGCAAAGATTTGTTATTATCATGTATGTATGTATTTATAAATATGTATAAACATAAAAGGATTTATTGGATTGATTTATAGGACTGGATATAATTCCAAATTATTTTGAGAAACTAATATCAAGATATTCTTCAGTTTCCAAAGCACTTTTTCTTTGCCTAGTTCTATCTTATATTCATGGGTGGGGATGGTAAGAAGCTTCTATAGAAAGAATTAAAAACAAGGTCTTCAAAAGTTTGGAGGCTAGCCTGAAAGAACATTTTTAGCTATGTACAATAGAGAAAAACACAGAATAGTCTATCACCAAGTTTTAGAGGTCCTGTTACCACTATCTACCATTTAGCTTTTCTCTCAGGAGAAACATCAACTTCAACTACAAGTTTGATTTGAAGAGCACATAAATGGGGGAAAGAGATCTTCAGACCACAAGAAACATTTACCTTCTGTCTCCCCCTTTATTTCATTCTTGACTTCATGCAGGAATTCCTGGACATAGCTATTCTGAAACACTAAATTTTTTTGTCTCTTCTGTAGTATCCTTGTTTGTGCATAAGTGCAAATTAACTCCACCTTTGGTATTAACTCTGCATTTACACGGTCTGAATTTTCTCGTAGGCAGCTTTCAGTCTGGCCAAAAGGAAGGGAAGCTTTCAGAATTCTTGGTTAATCTTATAAGTGAATACAGCCATTGTAGTATATAATATAATATATATATACAGTGTATATGTTTCTCTGAATGTCAGAGCCGGGTCTCATGGCATAGTCCTTAATCTCAGCCTGGCACCCACTTCTCAGTGGCCAAAAAAAGGGAAATATTTACTGACAGGAAGGAAAATACCAAACAATCAAACTTTCTCCTTAGCAACTGGGACAGTCCCCAGCAACAGAGCTTGAGGTAAACTTAGCCACAAGCTCAGAGTTCCAGATGTCACTCACTGACTCCTTTGACCCTACGCTAATCCAAACTAGGAAGTACCAGTAAAGTTCAGAACTTTCTCTATACTCCATTCCATGGTCGTGTGAAGGGACAGATCAGAGCAGGACTCTCTAGGGTTTTGGCAGGCTTTCTGCTTTCCTTGCTCAAACTTGGCAGCTCTCCTGATGGATTCTTATTGTTAGCCTTCTTTGCACACACCCAGACATTCAGGGCCTGCCAGAGCCAGTGTGAACCTAGGATACCCTGGTCTAGCTCTCAGATGGCCCTTCTCTTGCTGTCTTAATGGAGGGCCCTTTGAAAAATTTAAGAGCATGGTGTGGTGGCTAAGGACAAAACTGAAGCAGGTCTATTGCCATGAGTTAGAGGACAGCTTGATTACAGGATGAGCTCTTGTCTCCCAAGCTTTCTTTTTCTTTACTCCTTAAAAGATAAACACCAGACAGTCATAAAGTTATAACATTAGTAACTTCTGTTTTATGAAAGTTAATGGCACATTTTAAAGAAAAGTAAAGGAAGCAGATGAAAAACCACTCTTACTGTGGAACTAGGGGGAGTCAGGTTGAGGAGACAGTAGGAGTGTGGGTCACACAAGGGAACATTGGTGTTTGTTTGGGGTATTCCCTGCTTTTAGTAAGTTGAGTAGTGTTGGGTAACAATGAAACTAGGGTTGGTATTTCTTTACTATGCAAGTAAGGGATTACATTGGATATTAATTACAGAACTCAGTGGGGAGAGGTAGAATGGGAGCGACTCAACCATTTGTTTGCTAAGGTGTCAGACTCTTGTGCTTTCAGGATTCTAACCTGCCAACCCATATTATGAGGCCATCACATTTTACTTACCTTGGGTGCCTTGTAGTGCTTTCATGGTTTATTCACCCCGAAATAGCAGAGAATAGACATTCTGATGAGAATTGGAAAAGAATGAAAGGAAAGAGGAAGGGAGAAGGCCATGATAGAGTCCAAGAAGGGAAATAAATAATCACAGGTATTAGGAGAATATTTATTGAAAAGAAGACATGCTTACATTTGTATATGACACACATAGGCTGCAGTCAAATTTAATAAGTATCAGGGAGGTTTACCCTAGGAAATGGTAAAGCTTGTGTGAATTAGTAGAAGTCTCTGAGCTAACAGATGTTTAAACAAAAGGTCAATTATCTTGTTGTAAATAATCTAGCCGATGGTCTTATTTAGTGAATATTCTTGAATAATGTTTAAGTACTGAGATAGATGATAATTTTCTGGAATGCTGGAGTTAATTATAATGCTACTGTTGATAATAATCTCCCAGTTTACAAAGTTATAACGAACCCCTGCTTAATATACATAAAGACATCAGGATAAAAGGCCGTTTTGTAATGAAATCTCTATCGACACAGAACATTCATTAGATAAAATGATCTCTGCTATAATTGGAGTGCTATTGAATGAATGACTAGTTTTCCTAGTCTTAATAGCATTGTAAGTAAAAGAAATGGAGCATTATAACAACTTCAGAGTCAGATACAGACAGGGAAATTAATTATAACTATAGTGTTCAGTATACATGTTAAAACAAGCTTTCAATTATAATCCAGATATAATTAATTAATAATTTATGGTAGTATGCTTTTTGATTTATCTAATTAATTGAATAGTTATGTGATTGCAAGTTATAGTCTCATATGCGAAAGTTGAATTTCTTTGATGCAAAGGAGGCATAGTATGGGTTTTTCCTGCCTGCAGCACAACTAATAACTTTCTAGCTATTCCAGCGAATAACGTGAATTTTGTACCCCAGACATCTCTGCTGTCCTTGTATGCTCTCTCATTTTTGTTCTCTTCCTCAGTAATGATGTCTAGGTTGTTTAAGTTATTATTCTTCCAAAGGAAAAAAAGAAAGGGTAGGGATAAATCTCTGTGTGTTCTATGGCTGAATGGAGTAGACATGCTTAACTTAAAGCAAAACTGGGCCCAAAGATATTATGTGTTTAAGTCTGGCTTCCTCTGCACCTTGCCCTATTCCATACTATTTCTTCTCTTTCTTTCATAACAGAAGGGCTTTGATTTTGCTTACCAGTTTCTATATGCCTGTTGGTATGTGAGCCAGTTTTAATGATCCCTTGGATTCATCTGTGTGCATAGTAGACATGGCAATATTTTCATAACTTTCCTGAGGTTCACCACACCAACAGTGGTGAATAAGCATCATTAGATCCTTCTGGAAGTTTTTGTTGAGAAATCCATAAAAGAGAGGATTTATGCAAGTAGAAACCATAGCAATCAAGTGGCAAACTACAAATACCAGGTCGTGGTGGCAGCTCATCAGCATCTCATGATACCAGTCGAAGATGACATTGAAAATGTTCAAGGGCAACCAGCAGGCTCCAAAAGTCACTACGATGGAAATCAACATCACATTTACCCTCTTGTTCTCATTGAGACGGCTCTTATTTTCCTTTCTCCTGTCCACCTGCCTAGTTCTTTTTCGGAGGCAGAGAACGATCTTCAGGTAGCAGATAAGAATGAAACCCAGAGGGACAAAATACTGGAGCATAAATAATGATGTAGAAAAGAGGAGTTGGTTCAGTTTAGAAGGCCAAATCTCCACACAAGCTACCTGGTGGGTGTAGATGTCAGTAGGGAGAGAGAGATTATGAAAGGGCTCATTGGTGAGGTGGTAGGACAGGAATAAGGGAATAGACAATGTCAGAGAAATGAGCCAAATCAAGATGATCCCCCAATAGGCATGAGCTACTCTGGGTTTCCAGCCACGGGGGTTCACAATCAGCTGATATCGTTCAATAGCAATCAACACAAGGGAGAATATGGACACAGAAACTGAGACACTTTGCACGTAGGAAGTGAGTTTACACATAGTGTTCCCAAATACCCAGTGGTCCATCAGAGTGTAGATGACCGTAAAAGGGATGCACATGACACACACCAAGATGTCAGAGAGGGACAGGTTGGCAATCAGTATGTTGGTAACATTTTGAGCTTCTCTCTGTTTCTTAAAGATGATGATGATAAGAGAGAGGTTTCCAAAAATGCCCATGATTAGGATCACAGTATATGCTATGAGTAGCAAGAGTATGGCTAGAAAAGGGGGTTGGCAGGATTCAAAGTAGAAAAATGCCGAGTTGTTGCTCTTGCCACTGGTTTTATTAGGTGTTGGCTGGTTTGTGAGCACTTCCATTATGTCAGGATTTTAATTAGAGATTTTCTAAGCTTCCGTGTATCCTCAGTGGATGTTTGGCCATTGGTTCTTGAGGGACAACTCTCAACATATAATCAATGAGTTAAATGTTTATGATCTCTGTCTGTATCTGATGGAAACACATAAATGACGTCAGCATGCTCTTGAGATCCTAAAAATCAAACAGAATCCAGAATATTAGTAGAAGGTTTTGTTTTGTTTTGTTTTGTTTTTGAGAGAGAGAGAGTTCCATGTAACCTCAGCTTTCCTCAAACTCACTATGTACAAAATGATGTCCTTAAGCTTCTGATCCTCCTTGTCTCTCCTTGCTGCGTACTGGGATTACAGGCATTCATCACAACACAAGGTTTTATGTAGCCTTGGGAATAGAACCTAGGACTTCATGCATGTTAGGCAAGCACTTTATCAACAGAGCTGGATCTCCAGCCCACAAAATCTTAACAATGGAGATGATTCTTAACAATATAGATAATTCTACAAATAGGACAATGCTCTTGAGAGAATGTGGACATAAGTTAAGCAGATGGCTTACCTTGTTTTCTTCTCTTCTCTCTCTCTCTCTCTCTCTCTCTCTCTCTCTCTCTCTCTCTCTCTCCCCCTCTCTCTCTCTGTCCCTCTCTCTCTCTCTCAGTATTTTATTAATTCTATCAGTATAGGCTTCAGAAGCAGTAAACGAAGACTGTAACAACATCCTGGTGACTATCTAAGGCAGTACAAGTATATATTTCCATCCCCTTTAATTTCTGCCTACTTTAAGAATTATATGAATATGTACACTCTTCATCCAATAGACTGCAGATCACTAAGGTATAGATTGTACAATGAGGGCCAGAAGGTTATGTTTGGATTTGTATCTGTCAATGTTAGTGCTTATGTCCATTCCAAAAACGCCTGGTTCTTATTCATGGTAACAATACAAAGAGATAAGACTTTTAGGAAATAAGCAGGCTAAACAATCTTTCCAGTCATGAATTAGGGCCACATGAAGAGGGATGAGTGCTTTTGGATGCAGCTTAGTGGTAGAGTACTTACTTAACACAAGCAAGGCTTTGTGTCTCATCTCTTTCAAAGATCTGTACACCTCTTAACTTAAGCATCCATCAAGGATTTTGCTGCTTCTATCTCCTTTGCATGTAAGGACTTAGTACTTGTTTCCTCTACAAAAGCATCATCTTGTAAAGCAGGCAGTGGTCCTCACTATGCCTGAAGTTGCCAGCACAGTGATTTTGGACTTACTAGTGAGCAAAACTATGAGAAATTAATATTTGTTGCTTATAAACTATCTAACATATTGTATTTCTAGCAGCATAATGGAATTGGATTAATTCAGGTTCAAAGCAGTTGTACCCGAATTTTTGACACTGGAATACAACACTGTCTCCTACAAAGTTCATGCGTGAGAACCATGTGGTTAAGTTACAAAAAAAATTTTAAAAAGTTTTATAATTTTTAAAGTGTGCTCATGAATTTGTGTTCTGACACTCTCATATCTACCATCACCCACTTCTATGTAGCTTGCAGGCTGTAGATTGGAAATACCCAATGAAAGCATTACTGGAAATGATTTAAGCCAGATTCCTATGTTAAGAATGGAGGTAAATAATGCCTACCTGCTTGAGTTGTGACAATTAAGTAACAATGTACAACTGAATTATTCTCTCATCCTCAACATATGGGAGAGAGTAGATGTTTAGTGTATGTGCTGTTAAAAACTGTCCCCTCCACTGCCCTGAGCTAGGTTAACGTCTTCAAGATGGGAGCTAGGATTACAGAACACAGGTGTTGTGGACTAGTGTATGCATTCTCTTTTTGTGTCTTCCTTTTCTGGGATGAAGTAAATGTTTGGTTTCCTCTTCAGCTTTTGGGGATATCAAAGAAGGAATTAAATGCATAGACATCTACTATTTAGAATTAATTTTGTTTATAATCTGTTCCACCAATTCTTTCTTCCTCCAGATTTCTTCTAATGTCCAGTGGATAAGGAGCCCTGGACCCATGGCTCAGCATAGTTTAGAGTGGTCATATTCAGAGAAATTATTTATATCAGAAGACACCACAAAGCTAATGAATAAAGAATTAATGGTGAGATTTCTATCCTAAAGAGGACACATGGAAGGAGGGCAGAGAGGGAAGGATGGAAAAAAAAACCCTCCTCATATTGGTTTATTCTTTAGGAATCTTGGGGGGAAGAAACACAAATAACACTGATAAAGGAGACTGAGCAATAGGAATGGAGGGCATGAACTTTTCTTTAGAGTGTGAAATTACTTTGGCTTGCTCTTCCCCGAGTCCAAAGGCCTAGAAGATTGTTACTGGAAAGAAATAACCTCAAGAATGCTTTTTGCTTGTACAATAAACACCACAATGAAGAACACCATAAAAATACCGTGGATGAATAGAACCACTGATAAACACAGTATACTTTATAAAGACAGCCAAAAGAACTTATCAATGATGTGGTGACAAGGAAAAATAGCCATGTTTAAAAACATCAGGATTTCTACACACCTGAAGTTCACAGATACTGGCTGAAGGGACATTTCAAAGTATATTCAAGCTTTTTATGTCACTTGATAGACCAGAACTACAGATGAGAAATAGAAAGCGTCGATTTCTAACTAAAGGCTTTCTACCAAGCAAAATTCACTTAGATAGGAAAAAGAAAGAAAAGAAGATGGGCATTAACTGTGTATGCAGTCTGGTGTGCTAGCATGGTATGGGGCTTCCTCACAGAGCTCATAGCTGCTGCTAGCTCATGCTCAACTTCTTCATCAGTCAAATTAAATTTAAAAATGGCTTTTTTATTACTTCATAATGGCCAATGAAATGGTATCTTAAGAACATTTCATAAACTGCTAAACAGTGTTCATTATTGTATTGTCTGCCACTTGGGTAGAATTTTTGTGGGAAGGGGTGGGAATGTTCTAGTTCTCTCTAATTTACAGAAAAATCAAGTCTCAGAAAATCCAAGAAATTAGCTGGAGCTAAAGCTCTCTCTCTCTCTCTCTCTCTCTCTCTCTCTCTCTCTCTCTCTCTCTCTCTCTCGTGTGTGTGTATAACTGATTTTCTCTACAGTTTTTGATGTCTGTTAGAAAAACACACTTCCTATGAATCCTGGGAATACAGCTGATAATAGCTTTCTCTTTACAGATGTGAAAATGCATAGAACTTTACAGAGTCCCTAGCAAGCAAGAAAGGAGTAAACATCAGCAGCCTTTATCTGTTCTTTCTTGTTAATGTGCTCACAGAGGATGGGGTACTTGCCATCCAGCAACAGCAAGTACAAGGCTGTGAAGAAACCTCCCTTCCTTTGTAGGTTGATTACTATTCAAGGGAAAGAATGGCTCTCAAGTCTATAAATTCCAAGAGAGGCTCAGAGCTCAGAAAAGTCAGAAAAGTGTTGGATGGACTTTATCTGGGAGGGACTCAGAGATGAATGCAAGAGGTGTATTACCCAAATGCTCTCTGCACAGCTCAAAGATTAGCAGGGAAATCCCTAAATATGGGCCTTAGATTGCACTGTGGGCTTTGCACTTTACTTAATTGGTAACTCTGAAGTTTCAGTCTGTAAATCCTTCTTATCTGGAACTGAAGTCATAAAAAGATTCTTAGGATACAATTCTATTTTAGGAATGTTCATCTTGAATTGCTTGGTAGAAATGCTGCAGATGTAAGATCTCAAATGAAGAGTGACTATTGGTTAAATCTATGGGTAGCACATGACAGAGGTAGGTAATCTCTAACCTTCAATTTGATTATATCTTACTTATGAAGTGTCTACCTTGATGTGTTTTATTTATGTATTGTGGTATAATAATTTCATGTTAAATTAACTTAAAAATATTTTGGATTTATATATTTTAAGGTGAACAAAATACGATAATTACCCTATGAAATCTTCAATGAGATTTTATTTACTTATTTTGATGTCTTTTTGTTATGTTGTGTTCTTTTTTAATTAACACAATTCTTATTGGAGGGAAGAAAGGTGAAGTAGGGTACAGACTTGGATTGTATTTGTCCCTGATCATTCTTTTTTCTCATCACTAACACCTTCATTTTCTGTTCATCTGCCCATTTCTAATTTCTGTTTCCTCTTTCTTTAACTCTAGATACATTTTAGGAAAACAAAAAAACATATTTTACATTATTGAGAAATATATATTAAAAAAAACCCCTCTAAACTCTTTGCCTTGAAAGTAATCCTTCTGTACTGCCCTCATTTGACCAACGTCACCATGAGCACAGTTCAAATCTCTTGGCCTTCAGAGTTCTATATGCTTGCCACTATTTTCTTGTTATACTTTTCATTAAAATGTTCTATGTTTTCTATTCTTAGTTGTTCAAAATTGGCAGGAACATTCTGTAGCACACACACACACACACACACACACACACACACACACACACACTCCTGAACTCACACTTTCTCCTTAAATTTCAAAGATCAAACCCCTCAAATTCTATCATCATGTTAATGCAAATAAAATCTTTAGTTGTTAGAGCATTAATGGTTTTTAAAGTACTGCACATTTATTAGTTTATTCACCAAGCAGTCAGTCATGCATGGACAAGGCAGGCTGTCTTAACCTGATCTTTACATTGTCTCACGCTTTCACTAGGAAAGGCACTTAATTTTTTATTTATGAACTATGATCCACTGACTTGTTCATGATCAATTAGAATTGTATATTCCATACCATATTATCAAGCCATATTTTTGTATATGTAGTCATTTAAATAAAAAAAACAGTGAAATGAATAGTTCAACAAAGACAAATAAAATTAGAATCTTGTACACCCCTAAGAATGAAGATCTGCAGTGAGTACCCACAGTAAGTATCAAGAAACATGTTGTACTATTTCCTAGCCTTAATAAAAAGTACAATTGGCCTGACTAACATTATAAACCTCTTTATTCCACTCCATTATTTGCTCAATAAAACTCAATTGTATACCTACTATGGTGCATTCTAGAGCTATGGATTTGATTTTAAGATCACAGAAACAAGAAATCCATTGGTGTTATTAAACTTGGAAACAGAAGAATTCTAGTTTCTAATGATTTTATAATACTGAATATCTTAGCACAAAATGCATATCCGAAAACCGTATTTACAAGATTTATTTTTGACAAGTTTGTTTCTCAGTTTCTTACCTGTTAGAAATTTTCAGTCTGTAACTCTGCTTTCATCTTCTACATGCTTGCTTTCTTCAGTGGTGCTATTCTTAAAGATTACTTCCTTGCAGAAAGATGTCACAATAACCATCCCTCCAAGTTCCAATACTTCTTTTTCCTGCCCTGATGTATTTATCGTAGCTTCACTTCAGAAGCTATTCCCTGGAGTTGGAGTCACTATCTAGGCAGAGAAGTTGGAATTCTGTGATCCAGTGGGTGCTGAAGGCCACTGCGGAGCATGAAGGGAGGAGTCAGGACCTTGGCAGCAGTGAAGCATAGCTACAGCTGCTTAAGCAATGTGAAAAAAATGTCACAAATGCCACTTTCTAGTGTCTGCAGAGATGATAAAAATGCGTCTGGGAAACTAGCATTTTCTGGCATATATAGTGACGCTTTTCAAACAAGAGTAGCTTTGTAAAATTCTTAAAGTTAATTTATAAGTCCCTGGAAAATTATTAGTATACATTAGTAGCTAGTTGTAGACATTTTTCTTTTACTCAATAGATGGATTTTATCTATATTGTGCCATAATTTATAACTAATAAAATGTTCTAAGAATTGAAATTAACATTGAATTTCTTAGAAAAAGATAAATTAAAAGGGTTTTTTTTTGAGCATCATGTAGCCTTGGCTGGCCTTGAAGTTGTGTAATCGTGGATGAGTTTCGAATCATGATCCTGCTTCCACCTGCTAAAGACCGAGATTACAGGTGTGTACCACTATGCCAGATAGAAATGCAATTTTTAAACATGACTTTGAAAGTAACAATTGATTGCCTATTGCTCTAAATGAAAGTAGGCACTGAAAATGGTTTATACTTGAAATATCATTAGGAGACTATTCCTTATTCAAATTTTGGTTATTTAAAACACATGTCCCCTTCATCTGTTCACTTTGTTAGGTCAAACTGTGCTATTGATTATTTTAAGTCTAGGTTTAGTAGTCCTATTAAATGTCACAAGTAAATGTTATATCACTACAGAGGGCATAAGAAAAAATAAGTTAGATCTGGACTATAATGGCTAATAGGTTTTATGACTCACAAATTTCTTTCTTAATTTTTTATCAGATATTCTTTCCTGAAGATTGGCATTCTGTTCAAGATTCAGTCTAATCTACATCAGATCCTAACAATGAACCTTTTTAGCTACTAGGGAACTTACAGTATTTCACAAATAATACGTGGCCACTAGTATGCACAAAATATGATGCTCTGTTGATAGGTGAAGCTACCAGTGAGAATTCTTGAAAAGAAGGTGCGCCTGAAAGATTGATTGACTAGAACTCCAGTGATATGGAGAAGTTGGAATGTTGCAGATCCATATCCTAGTTACCTTATGTTGGGTTAATTCTAGCTTCCTGAATCCTTTGCTCACCTCTATGTCATAGCTAACTTCCTGTGACTAATAATTAACAACTATTTGTAATCTATTGACTTAAAAGTCCACTGGTTTCTATCAACCCAGAAGCTAAGAGTATCATAAGAGAGCATCCAAGACTTATCAAACAAACAAACAAACAAACAAACAAAACCCCTCCTTTTTGTAACTGACTCTCTGATGTACCCATTAATGTGTTTTAAACTTGCCTTGATTTATGAATTTCTTTGTTCTGCCACTAAAAGACCTCATGAGACATATTCCACATGGAAACATGAAACCAGGATAACCTAGTTCCATGTTTTATGGGTCACAGTACTCAAATTTGGCTCTGGAGTAAACTACCTCTTTTTTTTTTTTTTGAGGTGAGTGCCATCCCCCCTTTCTCTCTGTGTGTGAATGTTTATGTACAATGAGTAAACTAGGCAATAAGGAAGATGAGATGAATTTGCTGGCATTCTGTTCTTTGTAGCTTTAGGAACTACAGAGAGAGCCCAAGGTAGATCTGTGTTGAAGAGCCCCTCCTAGAACCCAAGAGCTCAGAAATCTTGGGAATAGTTGGACAATGATGGGGAAGAAACCGAGGTAGAAATAATGGAAGATACTCCTTAGATATAGTTGATACTGAGGAAGGGAGAACCCATCATTTGCCAGGTAGGAGAGGCTTAATAATGGCTAGTATCGAGTAACCATCATAATCAGGGAGTACACCATTTATAAACTGTTTGAGTTAGGAGGTAGTTTTAAGCAAATTGGCTAGAGAATATGGAGGAAAATGGAATCAGTCCTAGCTCAGTGGAAGTAGAGAAATGGAACAATGAAACTACTCAGCTATCCTCAAGACAAAGACTTAAATTTTGACTCAATAGGAGAGAAATTAATTTTCTTAACAGGTGAATATTTCATTGTGTAAATGTTCCACATCTCTATTATCTATTCTTCAGGAGTCAGAAATCTAGGTTCTTTCTGTTTTTGTTTTTGTTTTTGTTTGTTTGGGTTTTTTTTTTTTTTGGCTTTTATGAATAGAGATCAATGAACATGATGAGCAAGCATCTCTGTATTCAGATATAGTGTCCTTTGAGGATATGTCGAGGGTGGTATAGCTGGATCTTGCCGAAGATTGATTTTCATCTTTTTAACGAATTCCTACATTGATTTCTGTAGTGGCTATATAAGTTTTTACTTCCACCAGCAATGAATAAGTATTCCTCTTCTCTCATATCCTCACCATCACAAGTGAGAATTTGCTTTGTTGATCTGGGCTGTTCTGATTCCAGATGCCTTAAACAGGGCAATATCTGGGTCACTGCCTAATCTCCATGCTGTTAGAATCTACCTCCCGCTGATAATCGCTGATAATCCTGGGTTATCACTTACTAAATTCTATATTTTTCCTTGGCTGCCCTGGACCCAGTTGGGCAGCCCTTTGGGCCTCTCTTTCCTGGCACCTTCACATGATGGCTATGTGTATCTGTCCTCCACTCTCCTCTGGCATGGTGTCTTCTTTCCTCCAAACTCTCCCTGCAGATCTCTCTCTTTCTCCTTTCTCTCTGTCCCCAGCCTGGTAATTCTAAAAGTTCCACCTCTGCCTGCTCTGCCCAGCCATTGGCTGCTGGAGTCTTTATTTACCAATCAGAACCAACTGGGGGCAGGGCCCCTCAGTGTCTTACATGCAGACACTTGCAGTTTTGGGAACTAGATTTAACATTATAACACAAGCAGCATTAGGCCAAACCCACTACATATGTGCAGTTCTAAGTGATAAATTTATTCCTGAGAATAGAAAGGATGAAAGCAGACTGATTTCTAAGCAGGAATTGAGAACACAGGGCTACATGAACATTTTAAAAATCATTTGGAAGGGACAAATTTGAAAAACTTCTCAGACACATCAGACCAAGGAAATAGTGTAACTTGCTAATATTCAATATTAAAAATTCCCTTGGATACCTACTTTTCCTTTAAGTAACAGAAATTCCATATCTTTCTTATAGTACCAAAAGTTTACACTTCTTTTGCCATTCTTGTATGAACTTTTCTTCCATCTACCACTTTGTTTAAATAGTTATAGGGAAATTTTGATAAAAGTATAGGATTCCTGCCCCTAACTTACTCTCACCATAATTTCTCAATATTTCTTTGTCTCTCTCTATCTCTTTCTTCCCCCTGCTTCCCTTTTTTGCTCCCCTCCCCTGCCCACCCTCCACTTTAGGCTCTCTGTTTTATGTCCAGGACAGGTGTCTCTCTTATTTATTTACTCTGTGCAATCTCTTTTAGTGAAGCTCCTTTCTGAAAATTAAATGGAAACATCTATTTTCTTTAAAGGTCCTTCATGTTGTCACTCATAGGATGCTCTAACCCTGGTAATTGCTGTTTAATTGCTGTCCACTTCAAAGTCCAACTATAACTTCCATGGCCACCAGGCTCTCTCCTAGTAATCTCTGTCTGAAGGGCAGTCAAAGCCAGCTTTCTTCTTGGCCAACTGATTTTATAGTGCCCCCCTCCATTAACCTGCTGATATTACTTCTGAACAAGAGAATTTAATCACACCCCCCACAAGACAAACAGAGTGGATTCCGGTGTGTCTGGCCTCCAAACCATTCCTTCTAGACCTCTCTGCTGTGAAAAGTAGGTTTATTGACATCAGCACCCTGGTTCATGCCACTTATCTTTACAAAACAAATCCAATGGGACAAATCTTACCACAGAACAAAACTACCAAAAGTGAATCAGCAAAGTCTTCAGAAATATTGTTGACACCAGGGGAGTGGGGGTGCTGGTTTTCAGACTGGAAATGATGAAGAGTGTCGTGACACTTTCCTATAATCCCAGGGAAGCTCAAGCAGGAAGATTATAAGTTTGAATCCAGCCAATTACATCTTTAAAATATTTGACTTGTATGTAAAAAAATCTTCACTCAGTATTATTTATTATGTATAATTTTATTATATCTTATTTATTTATTTATTTACTTATTTATTTGTTTATTTTGCATATGTGTGTATGCTTGTATCACAGCTCATGTGTGGCAGTCAGAGAGTAACTTGCTAGAGTGAGTGCTTTGCTTCTGTCCTGTGAGTATAGAATATGCAAGTTAGATCATCAGACTTGATGGTACATCCTTTTACCCATTGGTCCATCTCACTGGCTGTCTAGTGTGTATACTTTGCAAGAGGTAAGTATGTTAAATGAAGGCTTATGATATGTTAGACTCTATCTAATACCAATGACAAGATAGTAGGCAGGAGTGAATTTTTCATCGCTCTTGAGAAACTTAAGTCTACTACTTAAATTACTATGCTCTAATGAATGTAAATTCTCCAACATTTTGTGACTGATCTCCACAAAATCTTTTTAAAAAGAATTTCTGTGGGGAGCCGCCCTCACATTCACCATTACAAGATGGCGCTGACATCCTGTGTTCTAAGTGGTAAACAAATAATCTGCGCATGTGCCAAGGGTAGTTCTCCACCCCATGTGCTCTGCCTTCCCCGTGACGACAACTCGGCCGATGGGCTGCAGCCAATCAGGGAGTGACACGTCCTAGGCGGAGGATAATTCTCCTTAAAAAAGGGACGGGGTTTCGCCGTTCTCTCTCTTGCTCTCTTGCTCTCTGGCTCCTGAAGATGTAAGAATAAAGCTTTTGCTGCAGAAGATTCCGGTTTGTTGCGTCTTTCCTGGCCGGTCGAGAACGCGTGTAAGAGTTGGTGCCGAAATCCGGGACGAGAAGACCTGGGACGAGAAAACCCGGGACAAGAAAACCCGGGACGGTTACTATCACTGGCCCAAGAAAGATCCCTCATTCCGGAACCAGAACTGCGGGTCATGGTAAGGAAGTGTTCCCGTAAAACAGACTGTTGAGAAGGATCCAGCCTGGATTCAGAACTCCTCAGCTGGGGAACGGTGGTAATGAAGTGTTCCCGCAACACAGACTGTTGAGAAGGATTCAACTGCGTGAATTCAGAACTCTTCAGCTGGGGAACAGAGTACCCGTAAGTATAGCTTTACAAGGTAAGTCTGGTCTTGAACTTTCTAACGAAATTCAAGACAGTCTATCAGAAGTAAAGTGGGAAATAGCTTTACAAGGTATGTTTGGCCTTGAACTTTCTCTAGTGTTAGGAGCCTTTTTGTTCCTTTTCACATGTTATCAAGCGGTTAAGGCAGGGCTGAAAATTCTGGATGAAATTCAGGGCAATCTATCAGAAGTAAAGCAGGGAGAGAGTGTAGGAACAAAGAGGAAATATGGTACACAAAATAAGTATACAGGCCTTTCCACGGGTCTTGAACCCGAGGAAAAGTTTAGGTCAGGTAAGAATACCTGGGGAGAGATTAGAAGGAAGGAAAAGAAAAAAGAAAAGAAAAAAGATCAATTAGCGGAGGTCTCTAGGAGAAGGAGCCTATACTCATCACTAGATGAGCTCAAGGAGCCAGCTCTTAGTAGCTCTGAATCAGATGAAGAATTCTCCTCTGAAGAAACAGACTTGGAGGAGGAAGCAGCTCATTATGAGAGAAAAGGGTACCAGCCAGATAAAATGCTAGCTAATCAGTTAAGGAAAAAGCCAAAAGCGGCTGGCGAAGGCCAGCATGCTGCTCAGCCTCCGGGCAGTCGGCTTCAAGGTCATAGTGCACTTCCGCCCTATGCGGAGCCCCCGCCCTGCGTAGTGCGTCAGCCCTGTGCAGAAAGACAATGGACAGAGAGGCAATGCACAGACTCGTTCATTCCAAAAGAGGAACAAAGGAAAATACAACAGGCATTTCCGGTCTTTGAAGGAGCCGAGGGTGGGCGTGTCCATGCTCCGGTAGAATATGTGCAGATTAAAGAGCTTGCCGAGTCGGTCCGTAAATATGGAACCAATGCTAATTTTACCTTGGTGCAGTTAGACAGGCTTGCCGGCATGGCACTAACTCCTGCCGACTGGCAAATGATTGCAAAAGCCGCTCTCCCTAGTATGGGCAAATATATGGAATGGAGAGCTCTATGGCAAGAGGCTGCACAAGCGCAGGCCCGAGCAAACGCTGCTGCTTTGACTCCAGAGCAGAGAGATTGGACTTTTGACTTAACGGGTCAGGGAGCTTATACTGCTGATCAAACAAACTACCACTGGGGAGCTTATGCCCAAATTTCCTCCACGGCTATTAGGGCCTGGAAGGCGCTCTCCCGAGCAGGTGAGGCCACTGGACAACTAACAAAGATCGTCCAGAGACCACAGGAGTCATTCTCAGATTTTGTGGCCAGAATGACAGAGGCAGCAGAGCGTATTTTTGGAGATTCAGAGCAAGCCGCACCTCTGGTAGAACAGCTCATTTATGAGCAAGCCACACAGGAGTGCCGAGCGGCCATAGCCCCAAGAAAGAACAAAGGTTTACAAGACTGGCTCAGGGTTTGTTGGGAGCTTGGGGGACCTCTCACCAATGCAGGCTTAGCGGCCGCCATCCTCCAATCCCAAAAACGCTCCATGGGCAGAAATGATCAGAGGACATGTTTTAACTGCGGGAAGCCTGGGCATCTTAAGAAAGATTGCAGAGCTCCAGATAAACAGGGGGGGACTCTCTTTGCTCTAAGTGTGGCAAGGGTTATCATAGAGCCGACCAGTGTCGCTCTGTGAGGAATATAAAGGGCAGACTCCTTCCCCCACCTGATAACCAATCAGCTGATGTGTCAAAAAAACGGGCCATCGGGCCCTCGGTCCCAGGGCCCTCAAAGATATGGGAACCAGTTTGTCAGGACCCAGGAAACAGTCAGAGAGACGACCCAGGAAGACCCACAAGGGTGGACCTGCATGCCGCCTCTGACTTCCTACTAATGCCTCAAATGAGTATTCAGCCATGTGCCAGTGGAGCCTATACCATCCTTGCCCCCGGGAACCATGGGCCTTATTCTCGGCCGGGGTTCACTCACCTTGCAGGGCTTAGTAGTCCACCCTGGAGTTATGGATTGTCAACATTCCCCTGAAATACAGGTCCTGTGCTCAAGCCCTAAGGGCGTTTTTTCTATTAGTAAAGGAGATAGGATAGCTCAGCTGCTGCTCCTCCCTGATAATACCAGGGAGAAATCTCCAGGACCTGAGATAAAGAAAATGGGCTCCTCGGAAAATGATTCTGCCTATTTGGTTGTATCTTTGAATGATAGACCTAAGCTCCGCCTTAAGATCAACGGAAAAGAGTTTGAAGACATCCTTGATACCGGAGCAGATAAAAGTATAATCTCTACACATTGGTGGCCCAAAGCATGGCCCACCACAGAGTCATCTCATTCATTACAGGGCCTAGGATATCAATCATGTCCCACTATAAGCTCCGTTGCCTTGACGTGGGAATCCTCTGAAGGGCAGCAAGGGAAATTCATACCTTATGTGCTCCCACTCCCGGTTAACCTCTGGGGAAGGGATCTTATGCAGCATTTGGGCCTTGTTTTGTCCAATGAAAATGCCCCATCGAGAGGGTATTCAGCTAAAGCAAAAAATATCATGGCAAAGATGGGTTATAAAGAAGGGAAAGGGTTAGGACATCAAGAACAGGGAAGGATAGAGCCCATCTCACCTAATGGAAACCAAGACAGACAGGGTCTGGGTTTTCCCTAGGGGCCATTGGGACAGCACGACCCATACCATGGAAAACAGGGGATCCAGTGTGGGTTCCTCAATGGCCCCTATCCTCTAGAAAACTGGAAGCTGTGATTCAACTGGTAGAGGAACAATTAAAACTAGGCCATATTGAACCATCTACCTCACCTTGGAATACTCCAATTTTTGTAATTAAGAAAAAGTCAGGAAAGTGGAGACTGCTCCATGACCTCAGAGACATTAATGAGCAAATGAACTTATTTGGCCCGGTACAGAGGGGTCTCCCTGTACTTTCCGCCTTACCACGTGGCTGGAATTTAATTATTATAGATATTAAAGATTGTTTCTTTTCTATACCTTTGTGTCCAAGGGATAGGCCCAGATTTGCCTTTACCATCCCCTCTATTAATCACATGGAACCTGATAAGAGGTATCAATGGAAGGTCTTACCACAGGGAATGTCCAATAGTCCTACAATGTGCCAACTTTATGTGCAAGAAGCTCTTTTGCCAGTGAGGGAACAATTCCCCTCTTTAATTTTGCTCCTTTACATGGATGACATCCTCCTGTGCCATAAAAACCTTACCATGCTACAAAAGGCATATCCTTTTCTACTTAAAACTTTAAGTCAGTGGGGTTTACAGATAGCCACAGAAAAAGTCCAAATTTCTGATACAGGACAATTCTTGGGCTCTGTGGTGTCCCCAGATAAGATTGTGCCCCAAAAGGTAGAGATAAGAAGAGATCACCTCCATACCTTAAATGATTTTCAAAAGCTGTTGGGAGATATTAATTGGCTCAGACCTTTTTTGAAGATTCCTTCCGCTGAGTTAAGGCCTTTGTTTGGTATTTTAGAAGGAGATCCTCATATCTCCTCCCCTAGGGCTCTTACTCTAGCTGCTAACCAGGCCTTACAAAAAGTGGAAAATGCCTTACAGAATGCACAATTACAACGTATTGAGGATTCGCAGCCTTTCAGTTTGTGTGTCTTTAAGACAGCACAATTGCCAACCGCAGTTTTATGGCAGAATGGGCCATTGTTGTGGATCCATCCAAATGTATCCCCAGCTAAAATAATAGATTGGTATCCTGATGCAATTACACAGCTTGCCCTTAAAGGCCTAAAAGCAGCAATCACCCACTTTGAACGAAGTCCATATCTTTTAATTGTACCTTATACCGCTGCACAGGTTCAAACCTTGGCAGCCACATCTAATGATTGGGCAGTTTTAGTTACCTCCTTTTCAGAACAAATAGATAACCATTATCCAAAACATCCAATTTTACAGTTTGCCCAAAATCAATCTGTTGTGTTTCCACAAATAACGGTAAGAAACCCACTTAAAAATGAGATTGTGGTATATACTGATGGATTAAAAACTGGCATAGGTGCCTATGTGGCTAATGGTAAAGTGGTATCCAAACAATATAATGAAAATTCACCTCAAGTGGTAGAATTTTTACTGGTTTTAGAAGTTTTAAAAACCTTTTTAGAACCCCTTAATATTGTGTCAGATTCCTGTTATGTGGTTAATGCAGTAAATCTTTTAGAAGTGGCTGGAGTGATTAAGCCTTCCAGTAAAGTTGCCAATATTTTCCAGCAGATACAATTAGTTTTGTTATCTAGAAGATTTCCTGTTTATATTACTCATGTTAGAGCCCATTCAGGCCTACCTGGCCCCATGGCTCTGGGAAATGATTTGACAGATAAGGCCACTAAAGTGGTGGCTGCTGCCCTATCATCCCCGGTAGAGGCTGCAAGAAATTTTCATAACAATTTTCATGTGACTGCTAAAACATTACGCAGTCGTTTCTCCTTGACAAGAAAAGAAGCCCGTGACATTGTTACTCAATGTCAAAGCTGCTGTGAGTTCTTGCCAGTTCCTCATGTGGGAATTAACCCACGCGGTATTCGACCTCTACAGGTCTGGCAAATGGATGTTACACATGTTTCTTCCTTTGGAAAACTTCAATATCTCCATGTGTCCTTTGACACATGTTCTGGCATCATGTTTGCCTCTCCGTTAACTGGAGAAAAGGCCTCACATGTGATTCAACATTGCCTTGAGGCATGGAGTGCTTGGGGGAAACCCAAACTCCTTAAAACTGATAATGGACCAGCTTATACATCTCAAAAATTCCAGCAGTTCTGCCGTCAGATGGACATGACCCACCTGACTGGACTTCCATACAACCCTCAAGGACAGGGTATTGTTGAGCGTGCGCATCGCACCTTCAAATCCTATCTAATAAAACAGAAAAGAGGAGTCGAGGCTCTACCCCGAGTACCAAGAGTGTCTGTGTCTATGGCACTCTTTACACTCAATTTTTAAATCTTGATGCTCATGGCCATACTGCGGCTGAACGTCATTGTTCAGAGCCAGATAGGCCCAATGAGATGGTTAAATGGAAAAATGTCCTTGATAATAAATGGTATGGCCCGGATCCTATTTTGATAAGATCCAGGGGAGCTGTTTGTGTTTTTCCACAGAATGAAGACAATCCATTTTGGATACCAGAAAGACTCACCCGAAAAATCCAGACTGACCAAGGGAATACTGATGTCCCTCGTCTTGGTGATGTCCAGGGCGACAATAACAAAGAGAGAGCAGCGTTGGGAGATAATGTCGACATTTCCACTCCCAATGCCGGTGATGTATAATGCTCAAGTATTCCCCTGCTTTTTTACCAGTAACAAGGAACTGGGTTTGGGCTTGATTCAGACAGCCTTGGCTCTGTCTGGACAGGTCCAGATGACTGACACCATTAACACATTGTCAGCCTCGGTGACCACAGTCATAGATAAACAGGCCTCAGCTAATGTCAAGATACAGGGAGGTCTCATGCTGGTTAATCAACGCATAGATCTTGTCCAGGAACAACTAGATGTATTATGGCAAATAGCTCAGCTGGGATGTGAACAAAAGTTTCCGGGATTATACGTTACTTCCATTCAGTATGAGAAATTTACTAGGGCAGCTAATTTGTCAAAAAGTCTTTCTCAGTATATGTTACAGAATTGGATGGCTGAATTTGAACAGACCCTTCGGGAATTGAGACTTGCCATCATTCAGGTCAACTCCACGCGCTTGGACCTGTCCCTGACCAATGGATTACCCAATTGGATCTCCTCAGCATTTTCCTTCTTTAAAGAATGGGTATGGGTGGGATTATTTGGAGATACACTTTGCTGTGGATTAGTGTTGCTTCTTTGGTTGGTCTGTAAGCTTAAGGCCCAAACTAGGAGAGACAAGGTGGTTATTGCCCAGGCACTTGCAGTACTAGAACATGGTGCTTCCCCTGATATATCTATGCTTAAGCAATAGGTCGCTGGCCATTCAGCTCTTGCACCCCACGAGGCTAGTCTCATTGCAAGGGATAGAGTGAGTGTGCTTCAGCAGCCCGAGAGAGTTGCACGGCTAAGCACTGCAGTAGAAGGGCTCTGCGGCATATATGAGCCTATTCTAGGGAGACATGTCATCTTTCAAGAAGGTTGAGTGTTCAAGTGTCCTTCTCCCCAGGAAAAACGACACGGGACCAGACCAGGACCCCTCTGGGTGATGAGCCTGAGAGGAGGTTATGTGTACGGCTCCTTTACCTGCACACTGGGGATTTGACCTCTATCTCCACTCTCATTAATATGGGTGGCCTATTGCTCTTATTAAAAGAAAAGGGGGATCTGTGGGGAGCCGCCCTCACATTCACCATTACAAGATGGCGCTGACATCCTGTGTTCTAAGTGGTAAACAAATAATCTGCGCATGTGCCAAGGGTAGTTCTCCACCCCATGTGCTCTGCCTTCCCCGTGACGACAACTCGGCCGATGGGCTGCAGCCAATCAGGGAGTGACACGTCCTAGGTGGAGGATAATTCTCCTTAAAAACGGATGGGGTTTCGCCATTCTCTCTCTTGCTCTCTTGCTCTCTGGCTCCTGAAGATGTAAGAATAAAGCTTTTGCTGCAGAATATTCCAGTTTGTTGCGTCTTTCCTGGCTGGTCGAGAACGCGTGTAAGAAATTTCTAAATGCCTACTTAGTTTGTATGAGCAGAATCTCATTAGCCATTAACTCCATATTTAGGTAAAATGAAAAAAGAAAAGAATTTTGTTGGTATTTTAAATATGAGATTCTAATAATATTCTATAATGTAAATAGAAATCTTGACACTTTATTCTCTTTAAGGATCAGCCTACTGGAGAGAATTTTAATGCCAAATGTCAGTGTTTTTTGGCGTAGTAGAAATGTACTTTGAAAGAACTACAGAGAAAATCAACCTCTAGTACCACTTCATGTTAGAATTCTTGCATAATGCAGAAAAGATCTGTAAGTCTAGGGGGAGACTGGATGGCTCACAGGGTACCTGCATGCTGAAATTCTGGAGAACCCAGCAAACAGGTTGTAAATGCAACTGTACCAGGTGGGGTTCCCCTGGATAAGAATACAATAGTATGCATTTCAATATGAGAGAAAATTTATTAGATTTATCAACAATGGTTTAAAATTATAGATCCTTTAAAAATTCTAATGTTGCTGTGAAAGCCGTGAGATAGATATTCTCACATTTGAAGTTGCAGAATGTGAAGGGTGGATAGTCTGTAAAGGTCATTTTTTCTTAGATAGGATTTGAACTGTGGGCTTCAGTCCCAATGTATTTTTCAGGAGGTCAGACTCTGAAAAGCTTTTTAGTGAGAAGTCTTAATGAGTTACTCCTTCAAACACCAAAGTGTCTCCTACCCAACTCTAAGACATAAGCCAACCTATTAGCATAAACCTTAGGCCTTCCCCCACCCCCCTTAGCTTTCTTCCCTTCTTTCTGCTATTTCTATCCTGCTCTCATTCTCTAGTCAGGATTTTCTGTTGCTGATCACCAGAAACACATCTGGCAGAGTTCAAATAAACTATTGCCCAGGATTTCCCTGAGAGAAACAATACATTTACCATTTTGGTAGTAAATGGGCCTTTTTGAAAATGATTTCTCATTAATTTTTATTCTTGGCTGCAAATTTTTACTGTCGGTTTATAAATACCCCACTTGGGAAACTGATTGAAGTGATCACTCTGCTTAGATACTTAAAATGTCATGAGAATCTTCAGGCACCTAAAACAAAATGTCAATAAACATCAAATTTCCAATTAAATCTAATGTGTCTTAAGTGTTGAAGACCACCAGGATTGTAAACTTATAATTCTTTTTTTTAAAATCTTTTTTAAAAAATTATTAGGTATTTTTCTCGTTTACATTTTCAATGCTATCCCAAAGGTCCCCCATACCCACCCCCCCAATCCCCTACCCACCCACTCCCCCTTTTTGGCCCTGGCGTTCCCCTGTACTGGGGCATATAAAGTTTGCAAGTCCAATGGGCCTCTCTTTCCAGTGATGGCCGACTAGGCCATCTTTTGATACATATGCAGCTAAAGACAAGAGCTCCCGGGTACTGGTTAGTTCATATTGTTGTTCCACCTATAGGGTTGCAGATCCCTTTAGCTCCTTGGGTAATTTCTCTAGCTCCTCCATTGGGGGCCGTGTGATCCATCCAATAGCTGACTGTGAGCATCCACTTCTGTGTTTGCTAGGCCCCGTCATAGTATCTCAAGAGAGAGCTATATCTGGGTCCTTTCAGCAAAATCTTGCTAGTGTATGCAATGGTGTCAGCATTTGGAAGCTGATTATGGGATGGATCCCTGCATATGGCAATCACTAGATGGTCCATCCTTTCATCACAGCTCCAAATTTTGTCTCTGTAACTCCTTCCATGGGTGTTTTCTTCCCATTTCTAAGAAAGGGTAAAGTGTCCACACTTTGGTCTTCGTTCTTCTTGAATTTCATGAGTTTGGCAAGTTGTATCTTATATCTTGGGTATCCTAAGTTTGTGCGCTAATATCCACTTATCAGTGAGTACATATTGTGCAAGTTCCTTTGTGATTGGGTTACCTCACTCAGGATGATACCCTCCAGGTCCATCGATTTGCCTAGGAATTTCATAAATTCATTTTTTAAATAGCTGAGTAGTATTCCATTGTGTCAATGTACCACATTTTCTGTATCCATTCCTCTGTTGAGGGGCATATGGGTTCTTTCCAGCTTCTGGCTATTATAAACAAGGCTGCTATGAACATAGTGGAGCATGTGTAGTACCGGTTAGGACATCTTATGGAATGATCTATTTTCCCTTTTAATCTCTTATACTTTCCAGTCCAATGTCTTTGAAAACTATCACATCATTTCATCTTGGGATATCTCAGTATTCACTGCCTTCTTTTTTCTTTTCTTTTCTTTTCTTTTCTTTTCTTTTCTTTTCTTTTCTTTTCTCTTCTCTTCTTTTCTTTTCTTTTCTTTTTTTTTTTACATTCATCTAAGAAACGTGACTCATTGTTTTGAAGTGTCCTGGATAAGTGAGTGTTCTTTATCTATGCTTGGATATTGGTCTTATCCCCAACCATGGTTTTGACCCAAAGGCCAATACTGAATCTTGAACTAGAGCCAGTGGTTGATAAGACAGCTTATTAAAGAGCACTTTGAGAGCTTTCAATGTTTCAATCTCTAGACCTATTTTCAGGTAGATGGGGGGGGGGGCACTCTGCTATATTGCCCAGGTATTTTCTTTTGTAAATAACAATATCATTTTATTTTTATAAGAGAAACCCAGAGATCTCGTTTGATATGGGTATTTCCTTCAAGTTTGCCATGCTTCTGCTGGGCCAAGCCATAGGTTGGGAGGAAATAAGTCCCCCAATGTGTATGGAAGGGCACTTCAAGTCTTCAGAAGGCTTTCTGTGTTCATGTTGTACCTTATCAATTCTAAGACTAAAGAGAGAAGAAAGTTTATAATTTGGAATCTGGACAAGTGATGTGGGGTCGTTCCTACTTTGGTCTCAGGACAAGAAGCTTCCCTTCAGAAATGTTATAAACTCCATTAAATAATGTTTCCTCTACAGACCTAGTACAATGTCTTCCTCTTCCTTGTGGGTCAAAATCATTTTCATTCTGGCCTTGGCATTTCATCTTGGTGAGTAAATTTTCTACCCTTACCCTTCCAGGGCTAGGGAATTCTGGATTTATATATTGTTCTTTGGTAATGGATGACCTTAAAATTTTTTTCTGTCATTCTTTACTGCATAATTCAAGTCTTCTTTTTCATCACCTAGCAATTCTGACCTCCACATGACATTATACTGGTAGCGAGGGAGCCCCACTACTTACCTTTTGATTTGACTGGTTCAGTCTTTTATTTGCAATCTTTTATTTTGTTATTTCTTTTGAGCTATTATATTTTTATTGAATATGTTTATTTTTATATATGATTTCTTATCTCATTCAGCTGTTTGTATAGTTCTCTTGGATTCAATTTTACACACTGTTCTTGTTCTTTTTAAATTCAGTGAACATTTTTTAACTGCTTGTTTGAATTCTTTGAAATTTCTTCCCAGTGGCCCTCCTCGGGGACCATTTATATGGGATTGGTAATTTTAGAGGGAGATATATTATTGCCTTGGGTTTCTTTTTCTTACGTTTTTTTTCTAGTCTGTAGTTTGTATTTGTATGTGGAGTTAGTTGAACTCCATCTCAAGTATGAATATGTAGTTCACTTTTGGTCAGAGAGCATTTGGGACTCTAATTAGTCTTACCATGACTTAGGGTAGTTAGACTCTTCTGGGTGACTGTTGGAGTTCAGTCAGGGCTAATTAACAGGTTGAGTAGTTAGGATGATTCTGTTCTTGAATAATGACTTGCTGGCAAAACGTAGCTGGGTCACAACAAGTGCATTAGAAAAACTAATTATTTATGTTCACATCCTGTTGAAGCTTCTCCTTCTTCCTCTCCTCTTATTCCCTCCCTTTCACCTTCCCTCTTGCCCACCCTCCAGAGCCTGAGAACTTGACCTGCAGCTGAACCCAAGCTACACCCAGGTTCCAGGAAGAACCACATAGATTGTCTCTGGCCTGTACCTCAGAGTTACTCCCTAGCTACTATCTAGCAACAGACAATCAGGATTAGTTTGGTAGTTCTAGATGTACTTTCAGACCATTTGTGATTGTTCATGGTTTTGCTTCATAGCACCCATCTTTCAGTTTAAAGGACAGCATATGTCATAATAGTTATCCAACTAGATGCTTGCCAGCCTATAAACCCCCTCACTTCTTAGCTATTTTAAGGATGTTAAGACTAGGGTTCAGAATTTATGTCATCATTAGGAAAGATAAACTAACCTACATTTTGCAAGCCAGAATGGCCTACCTTCAACACTGCTTGACCCCCAGAGGGATCCTTTGATCTAAGATTGGTCCAAGAGATTGAGGAGTTTTTTTTTTTCAAACCCAAACTTGGTCATCCGGACCAAGTACCTGCACCTTATGTAGTGGTCTAGCTAGACCTAGACCTGACCCACCCTCTTGGGTTAAACCTTTTTCCCCAGTCCACCCCCACCCTCTCATCAGGCAGAACTGCAGCCAAACAGGAGGCAGGGGCAGGGCCTGCTGCAAGGACACAGAGCCACTGAAGAGGGACTTCTGAGAATTTCTTGACCAAGTATCTATTCATACTGGCTTACCCTTATCTCACCCAGATTGGGTCTTCAACACTGCTAAAGGTAAGGGGGTGGGGAATCTTAGTCTACTGCCAGGCTCTTTTGGCAGGTCTCAATGTATCTGCATGGCAACCCACTAATTTGGCCAAAGTATTTATTAGTCAGGGAGACAATGAGAGCCCTACAGCCTTCTTAGAGAGTCTTGTGGAGATACACCTTCATGGACCCTGAATCACCAGAAGTGAAAGCAGAGGTAGCTCTAACCTTTATCAGTAAGATAAAGATATCAGGCAGCATCAGATATTAAGAGAAAACTCCAGAGGGTTGAGAGATATAGTGCTAGTGCCAAAAAAAGTAAAGAAAGGTTAAAGAGTGGAAGCAACAGACTCTAGATCTGACAAGGATTCTGTTGACAGTCACAGCTGAACCAGAGGACCATAGGAGGTGGATGAAACAGGTGGCTTCCAGAAAGGAGGTAAAAGGGTCCCCAAGGGTAGAGAGAACCCCTACTTATAGACCCCTAATAATAGAGAGGAAAGTCACCAGCTTCCCTGTTGATAGCAGAGCTCAATAATCTGTCTTATTAAAACGTGAAGATAAAGTTCCTTCAAAAAGGTCTTGAGTCCAAGGGGCAACAGAAATTAAACAATATTGAGAGTTTAGGATTAGTGAAAAGTTGATTTAGACCCATCTGCCCCAAGGATTTAAGATCTTACCTACCATCTTTGATGAGGCTCTTCATGAAGACCTGAATGAGTACAACAGCCAGCATCCTAGCCTGACTCTTACAGTATATGAGTGAAGTCCTAGTGGTAACAGAGACCAAACAGAAATGCCTGGAGCTCGTAGAGGCCTTGGAAAATTGGGGCTACCTAGCCTCTACTAAAAAAGGGCCCAGCTCTGTCAACCACAGGTGACCTATCTAGGTTACATACTAAAGAAAGGTCACAGATGGCTCTTTGAGGCCAGGAAGGAAACTGCTCTGTGCCTTTCAACAACCAAGATTCCCTGCCAGGTAAGGAAATTCTTAGGGTCTGATAAATTGTGCAGAAAATGAATAGCAGGCTTTGTAGCCACTATATGAGGCCACCAAAGGGCCTCCTGAGAGCTTTGTTGGGATGAGGGACATCAGAAATCCTTTGACATCTTAAAGAAGGCCTTAATTTCTGCACTGGCCTTGGGTTGCCAGATGTGACTACATCCTTTCATCTCTCCGTGGATAAGTGACCTAGAATAGCAAAAGGGGTACTGACTCAGACTTTCAGCCCTGATGCTGACCAATGGCCTATCTGTCAAAGAAATTAGATCCAGTTATGGAACTCTCCATCCCAAATGGGACTTTGAGATAATGTTCAGTTCCCCACTCCCATCATTTCTAACCTTCAGACAGAAGTCACTGCCGAGACAGATGACTGCCAACTATTGGATGAACTTGGGAGTGTCCAGTGGGTCCACAAACATATCAGGCTTAAACTTCATGCCCTCTAGGAAACAGGTCTTAACATCTCCAGAGCCTCACTGATTCTAGTCCAGAGACTGTGTCCTAATAAAGAGACACCACCAGAGGTCACTACAGCCTCATTGGAAAGGTCCCTATATCATCATCCTGAGGACACCTACCACCCTGAGACATGATTGCAGACCGAATCCACCATCCCCAGGGATACCATGAGGACTAGGTGATGACAACACTGACCCCCTCTGAGAGATAATAGTCCAGTCCTTTCAGGTCACCAATACATCCAGGCCTGAATTAACTGAGTCATGATGGTTAGGTTATGAGATAAAAACCACCCTATTTTAAGAACATAGCCCTAATTGGGAAGTTCGTTGAGACTGAGAACCCTAAAGAGTACAGGTGACAACAAGGCGGGCTATGTTTTTATGTCGACTACTCTAGAGTAGTCAAAGAATTGATGGCCAAAGTTAAAAATAGCCTAGCCAAAACCACCACAAACAAACAAACAAACAAACAAACAAAAAACAGACACAAGGTTGGTTTGAATCATGGTTCAACAGCTCCCTGTGGCTGATCATCCTGATATCCACCCTACTGGGCCCCCTGCTCATTTTACTTCTGCTCCTCACCTTTGGCCCCTATATTTTAAACAAAGTGCTTCAGTTCATGAAAGAAAGACTTGGGAATATTCAGCTTATGGTAATAAAATGTCAGTACTAGGATTCGTCTGGTAGTTCCAGATGTACTTTTAGACCGTTTGTGATCGTTCATGGTTGTGCTTCATAGCACCCACCTGTTGGCTTAAAGGACAAAATAAGTCATAACAGTCATCCAGTTAGATGCTTGCCAGGCTGAAAACCCCCTTGCTTGCTTGCCATTTCCTAAATAACCTTGTCCTCCTGAGGGCTCGGGGTTTCACTCTCCCATCTTACTGTGTTAGTGTCAGAGGTGAGCCCAAGCTCAAGCTTGAATAAAGACCCAAGTGCGATTGCATAGGAATCAGGAATCTGCTTGTTGGTGGTCTTATGGGTTTCATGATGTTTTTTGAATGGGTACAACAGTTTTTCCATTTAACAAAAGTAGGCTTCATTGGGTTGTTAAATATCCCTTGTTTTAAAAGCTAAGATGCACAGCTAGAGAATAGATGCCCAACAGTAATCTCCAGCCACTTCCTCATAACTTTTTTCTTTTTTTTATTAGATATTTTCTTTATTTACATTCTTCTCTGAAACCCCCTATTCCATCCCCCCTCCCCCTGCTCACCAATCCACACACTCCCACTTCCCTGTCCTGGGAGTCCCCTACACTGGGGCATCAAGCCTTCTCAGGACAAAGGGCCTCTCCTCCCATTGATGTCCAACAAGGCTAGAGCCATGGGTCCCTCCATGTATACTCTTTGGTTGGTAGTTTAGTCCCTGGGAGCTCTGGAGGTTCAGGTTGGTTCATATTGTTGTTTCTCCTATGCGGCTGCAAGCTCCTTCAGCTCCTTCAGTCCTTTCTCTAGCTCCTTCGTTGGGGATCTTGTGCTCAGTTCAGTGGTTGGCTGCAAGCATATGCCTCTGCATTTGCACTGGCAGAGCCTCTCAGGAGACAGCTATATCAGGCTCCTGTCAGCAAGCACTTTTTGGCATTCACAATAGTGTCTGGGTTAGGTGACTGTATATGGGATGGATCCCCAGGAGGGGTATCTCTGAATGGTCTTTCCTTCAGTCTCTGCTTCACACTTTGTCTCTATATCTCCTCCCATGGGTATTTTGTTCCCTCTTCTAAGAAGGACCAAAGTATCCACACTTTGGTCTTCTTCTTAAGCTTCATTTAGTGTGTGAATTGTATCTTGGGTATTCTGACTTTCTGGGCTAATATCCACTTATTGGTGAGTGTATACCATGTATGTTCTTTTGTGATTGGGTTACCTCACTCAGGATAATATTTTATAGTTCCATCCATTTGCCTAAGAATTTCATGAATTCTTTGTTTTTAATAGCTAAGTAGTATTCCATTGTGCAAATGTACCACATTTTCTGTATTAATTTCTCTGTGGAGGGATATTTGGGTTCTTTACAACTTCTGGCTATTATAAATAAGGTTGCTATGAACATAGTGGAGCATGTGTTATTATTACATGTTGGAGCAACTTCTGGATATATGCGTAGGAGTAGTATAGCTGGGTCCTACAGGAGTAGTATGTCCAATTTTCTGAGGACTTCCTCATAATTTTAAAGAACTACTGACTACTGTTACAGTTCAATACAGTATTTCTCATTTGAGACCTCTTAATCATTCTGCATCTGCCTGTGTATCATCTGATTAGTTATAGGTCCCTTTTTTCTTCTTTCTTTTCAAAACACATGTCTAAAAGACTTAGTTTTTAATGCATTATAAAATTACATTAACTAACTGGAAAAAATTGACTTTGCTGGAAGAAATGCTGAGTAGCTATTGGATAATACCTTTCAATCTGCTACAACTTTTACTGATCATATTTTCTTTTTTAGTAAATATATGAATGATTCTGAATGAGTACTATGTGGGGCTTGATTATTCATGTATGCATGCACATGAACTCATAATGGAATTGTCTGTTAGAATTAAGGCCCACAATCCCAGATTTTGAAAGATTTATGGAAGAGAAAGCCATTCAAAGTCATCTTTAGCTACATAGTGAGTTGGAGATCAACCTTGAAAACATGATATTCCTTCTTAATTGAGGAGAGAGAGAGGGAAGGGGAGGAATGGGGGAGGGAGGGGAGATCATAGATGAAATGGACATAATAGATATCTACAGAAAATACCATTCAAACACCGGAGACTACCTCTTTGTGATGGCTATTCCTGGTTGTCAACATAACTATATCTGGAATGAACTACAATCCAGAAATGGAGGACGCACCTGTTGCCTGAGAGGCCAAACCTACTCCATCTTGAGACTGGCCTTTATAATAAACAAACAAACAAACAAACAAACAAACAAACAAACAAACAAATAAATAAATAAATAAGACTGAGAGCTTGACCTATAGCAGAACCCAAGCCATGCCTATATATCAGGAAGGACCCATGGCTTCTGCTGGGCTAGAGTTACTCCCTAGCTACTTCCTAGAAACATTTTTTTCATTCTTTACAAAATTTAATTTTTTTTATTTTTAATGTTATAAGTAACCTGTGATTATTTTTGTTCCCCTTTCTTTTTTTACATTTTGCATAGTATGTCTTATTTTTTATTAGTTCTCAAATGTGCATCAATTTCTTCTTCATATTTTCCATTTTAATTAGATATTTTCTTTATTTACATTTCAAATGTTATTCTCTTTCCTACTTTTCTCTCTGAAAATCCCCTATCCCCTCCCCTCTCCCCCTGCTCCCCAACCCACTCATTCCTGCCTCCTGATCCTGGCATTCCCCTGTGCTGGGGCATAGAACCTTCACAAGACCAAGGGTCTCTCCTGTCGTTGATGGCCGACTTGGCTATCCTCTGCTACATATGCAGCTAGAGACACAAGTCCCGCCATGTGATTTCTTTGATTGGTGGTTTAGTTCCAGGGAGCTCAGAGGGTGCTGGTTAGCTCATATTGTTGTTCTTCCCAGTGAGCTGCAAACCCCTTTAGCTCCTTGGGTACTTTCTCTAGCTCCTTCATTGGGGACCCTGTGCTCTGTCCAATGGATGACTGACTGTGTGCATCCACTTCTGTATTAGTTAGGCACTGGCAGAGCCTCTCAGGAGACCTCTATATCAGGCTCCTGTCAGCAAAACCTTGTTGGCATTTGCAATAATGTCTGGGTTTGGTGGTTGATTATGGGATGGATCCTCAAGTGGGGCAGTCTCTGGATGGTCATTCCTTCAGTATCTGCTCTGAACTTTGTCTCTGTAACTCCTTCTGTGGGTATTTTGTTCCCCCTTCTAAGAAGGATGGAAGTATCCACACTTTGGTCTTCCTTGCTCTTGAGTTTCAAGTGGTTTGCAAATTGTATCTTAGGTATTCTGAGTTTCTGGGCTAATATCCACTTTTAGTGAGTGCATATCATGTGTGTTCTTTTGTTTTTTTTTTTTCCACTTTTTATTAGGTATTTAGCTCATTTACATTTCCAATGCTATACCAAAAGTCCCCCATACCCACCCACCCCCACTCCCCTACACACCCACTCCCCCTTTTTGGCACTGGTGTTCCCCTGTTCTGGGGCATATAAAGTTTGTGTGTCCAATGGGCCTCTCTTTCCAGTGATGGCCGACTAGGCCATCTTTTGATACATATGCAGCTAGAGTCAAGAGCTCCGGGGTACTGGTTAGTTCATAATGTTGATCCATCTATAGGGTTGCAGATCCATTTAGCTCCTTGGGTACTTTCTCTAGCTCCTCCATTGGGAGCCCTGTGATCCATCCATTAGCTGACTGTGAGCATCCACTTCTGTGTTTGCTAGGCCCCGGCATAGTCTCACAAGAGACAGCTACATCTGGGTCCTTTCGATAAAATCTTGCTAGTGTATACAATGGTGTCAGCGTTTGGATGCTGATTATGGGGTGGATCCCTGGATAAGGCAGTCTCTACATGGTCCATCCTTTCATCTCAGCTCCAAACTTTGTCTCTGTAACTCCTTCCAAGGGTGTTTTGTTCCCACTTCTAAGGAGGGGCATAGTGTCCACACTTCAGTCTTCATTTTTCTTGAGTTTCATGTGTTTAGGAAATTGTATCTTATATCTTGGGTATCCTAGGTTTTGGGCTAATATCCACTTATCAGTGAGTACATATTGTGTGAGTTCCTTTGTGAATGTGTTACCTCACTCAGGATGATGCCCTCCAGGTCCATCCATTTGGCTAGGAATTTCATAAATTCATTCTTTTTAATAGCTGAGTAGTACTCCATTGTGTAGATGTACCACATTTTCTGTATCCATTCCTCTGTTGAGGGGCATCTGGGTTCTTTCCAGCTTCTGGCTATTATAAATAAGGCTGCTATGAACATAGTGGAGCATGTGTCCTTCTTACCAGTTGGGGCATCTTCTGGATATATGCCCAGGAGAGGTATTGCTGGATCCTCCGGTAGTACTGTGTCCAATTTTCTGAGGAACCGCCAGACGGATTTCCAGAGTGGTTGTACAAGCCTGCAATCCCACCAACAATGGAGGAGTGTTCCTCTTTCTCCACATCCTCGCCAGCATCTGCTGTCACCTGAATTTTTGAACTTAGACATTCTGACTGGTGTGAGGTGGAATCTCAGGGTTGTTTTGATTTGCATTTCCCTGATGATTAAGGATGTTGAACATTTTTTCAGGTGCTTCTCTGCCATTCGGTATTCCTCAGGTGAGAATTCTTTGTTCAGTTCTGAGCTCCATTTTTTAATGGGGTTATTTGATTTTCTGAAGTCCACCTTCTTGAGTTCTTTATATATGTTGGATATTAGTCCCCTATCTGATTTAGGATAGGTAAAGATCCTTTCCCAATCTGTTGGTGGTCTCTTTGTCTTATTGACGGTGTCTTTTGCCTTGCAGAAACTTTGGAGTTTCATTAGGTCCCATTTGTCAATTCTCGATCTTACAGCACAAGCCATTGCTGTTCTGTTCAGGAATTTTCCCCCTGTGCCCATATCTTCAAGGCTTTTCCCCACTTTCTCCTCTATAAGTTTCAGTGTCTCTGGTTTTATGTGAAGTTCTTTGATCCATTTAGATTTGACCTTAGTACAAGGAGATAAGTATGGATTGATTCGCATTCTTCTACATGATAACAACCAGTTGTGCCAGCACCAATTGTTGAAAATGCTGTCTTTCTTCCACTGGATGGTTTTAGCTCCCTTGTCGAAGATCAAGTGACCATAGGTGTGTGGGTTCATTTCTGGGTCTTCAATTCTATTCCATTGGTCTACTTGTCTGTCTCTATACCAGTACCATGCAGTTTTTACCATAATTGCTCTGTAGTAAAGCTTTAGGTCAGGCATGGTGATTCCACCAGAGGTTCTTTTATCCTTGAGAAGAGTTTTTGATATCCTAGGTTTTTTGTTATTCCAGATGAATTTGCAAATTTCTCCTTCTAATTCGTTGAAGAATTGAGTTGGAATTTTGATGGGGATTGCATTGAATCTGTAGATTGCTTTTGGCAAGATAGCCATTTTTACAATGTTGATCTTGCCAATCCATGAGCATGGGAGATCTTTCCATCTTCTGAGATCTTCTTTAATTTCTTTCTTCAGAGACTTGAAGTTTTTATCATACAGATCTTTCACTTCCTTAGTTAGAGTCACGCCAAGATATTTTATATTATTTGTGACTATTGAGAAGGGTGTTGTTTCCCTAATTTCTTTCTCAGCCTGTTTATTCTTTGTGTAGAGAAATGCCATTGACTTGTTTGAGTTAATTTTATATCCAGCTTCTTCACCGAAGCTGTTTTTCAGGTTTAGGAGTTCTCTGGTGGAATTTTTAGGGTCACTTATATATACTATCATATCATCTGCAAAAAGTGATATTTTGACTTCCTCCTTTCCAATTTGTATCCCCTTGATCTCCTTTTGTTGTCGAATTGCTCTGGCTAATACTTCAAGTACTATGTTGAAAAGGTAGGGAGAAAGTGGGCAGCCTTGTCTAGTCCCTGATTTTAGTGGGATTGCTTCCAGCTTCTCTCCATTTACTTTGATGTTGGCTACTGGTTTGCTGTATATTGCTTTTATCATGTTTAGGTATGGGCCTTGAATTCCTGATCTTTCCAGAACTTTTATCATGAATGGGTGTTGGATCTTGTCAAATGCTTTTTCTGCATCTAACGAGATGATCATGTGGTTTTTGTCTTTGAGTTTGTTTATATAGTGGATTACATTGATGGATTTTCGTATATTAAACCATCCCTGCAACCCTGGAATAAAACCTACTTGGTCAGGATGGATGATTGCTTTAATGTGTTCTTGGATTCGGTTAGTGAGAATTTTATTGAGGATTTTTGCATCGATATTCATAAGAGAAATTGGTCTGAAGTTCTCTATCTTTGTTGGATCTTTCTGTGGTTTAGGTATCAGAGTAATAGTGGCTTCATAAAATGAGTTGGGTAGAGTACTTTCTACTTTTATCTTGTGAAAAAGTTTGTGCAGAACTGGAATTAGATCTTTGAAGGTCTGATAGAACTCTGCACTAAACCCATCTGGTCCTGGGCTTTTTTTGGCTGGGAGACTATTTATAACTGCTTCTATTTCTTTAGGGGATATGGGACTGTTTAGAAGGTCAACTTGATCCTGATTCAACTTTGGTACCTGGTATCTGTCCAGAAATTTGTCCATTTCGTCCAGGTTTTCCAGTTTTGTTGAGTATAGCCTTTTGTAGAAGGATCTGATGGTGTTTTGGATTTCTTCAGGATCTGTTGTTATGTCTCCCTTTTCAGTTCTGATTTTGTTAATTAGGATTTTGTCTCTGTGCCCTCTAGTGTGTCTAGCTAAGGGTTTATCTATCTTGTTGATTTTCTCAAAGAACCAACTCCTCGTTTGGTTAATTCTTTGAATAGTTCTTCTTGTTTCCACTTGGTTAATTTCACCCCTGAGTTTGATTATTTCCTGCCGTCTACTCCTCTGGGTGAATTTGCTTCCTTTTTTTCTAGAGCTTTTAGATGTGTTGTCAAGCTGGTAGTATGTGCTCTCTCCCGTTTCTTCTTGGAGGCACTCAGAGCTATGAGTTTCCCTCTTAGAAATGCTTTCATTGTGTCCCAAAGGTTTGGGTACGTTGTGGCTTCATTTTCATTAAACTCTAAAAAGTCTTTAATTTCTTTCTTTATTCCTTCCTTGACCAAGGTATCATTGAGAAGAGTGTTGTTCAGTTTCCACGTGAGTGTTGGCTTTCTGTTATTTTTTTTGTTATTGAAGATCAGCCTTAGTGCATGGTGATCTGATAGGATACATGGGACAATTTCAATATTTTTGAATCTGTTGAGGCCTGTTTTGTGACCTATTATGTGCTCAATTTTGGAGAAGGTACCATGAGGTGCTGAGAAGAAGGTATATCCTTTTGTTTTAGGATAAAATGTTCTGTAGATATCTGTCAGATCCATTTGTTTCATCACTTCTGTTAGTTTCAGTGTGTCCCTGTTTAGTTTCTGTTTCCATGATCTGTCCATTGGTGAAAGTGGTGTGTTGAAGTCTCCCACTATTATTGTGTGAGGTGCAATGTGTGCTTTGAGCTTTACTAAAGTTTCTTTAATGAATGTGGCTGCCCTTGTATTTGGAGCATAGATATTCAGAATTGAGAGTTCCTCTTGGAGGATTTTACCTTTGATGAGGACGAAGTGCCCCTCCTTGTCTTTTTTGATGACTTTGGGTTGGAAGTCAATCTTATCAGATATTAGGATGGCTACTCCAGCTTGTTTCTTCATACCATTTGCTTGGAAAATTGTTTTCCAGCCTTTTATTCTGAGGTAGTGTCTATCTTTTTCTCTGAGATGTGTCTCTTGTAAGCAGCAAAATGTTGGGTCTTGTTTGTGTAGCCAGTTTGTTAGTCTATGTCTTTTTATTGGGGAGTTGAGACCATTGATGTTAAGAGATATTAAGGAAAAGTAATTGTTGCTTCCTGTTATTTTTGTTGTTAAAGTTGGCATTCTGTTCTTGTGGCTGTCTTCTTTTAGGTTTGTTGAGGGATTACCTTCTTGTTTTTTCTAGGGCATTGTTCCCGTTCTTGTATTGGTTTTTTTCTGTTATTAACCTTTGAAGGGCTGGATTTGTGGAGAGATAATGTGTGAATTTGGTTTTGTCGTGGAATACTTTGGTTTCTCCATCTATGGTAATTGAGAGTTTGGCTGGGTACAGTAGCCTGGGCTGGAATTTGTGTTCTCTTAGTGTTTGTATAACATCTGTCCAGGCTCTTCTGGCTTTCATAGTCTCTGGTGAAAAATCTGGTGTAATTCTGATAGGCTTGCCTTTGTATGTTACTTGACCTTTTTCCCTTTCTGCTTTTAGTATTCTATCTTTATTTAGTGCATTTGTTGTTCTGATTATTATGTGTCGGGAGGAATTTCTTTTCTGGTCCAGTCTATTTGGAGTTCTGTAGGCTTCTTGTATGTTCATAGGTATCTCTTTCTTTATATTTGGGAAGTTTTCTTCAATAATTTTGTTGAAGATGTTTGCTGGTCCTTTGAGTTGAAAATCTTCATTCTCATCCACTCCTATTATCCGCAGGTTTGGTCTTCTCATTGTGTCCTGGATTTCCTGGATATTTTGAGTTAGGATCTTTTTGCATTTTCCATTTTCTTTGATTGTTGTGCCGATGTTCTCTATGGAATCTTCTGCACCTGAGATTCTCTCTTCCATCTCTTGTATTCTGTTGCTGATGCTCAAATCTATGGTTCCAGATTTCTTTCCTAGGTTTTCTATCTCCAGTGTTGCCTCACTTTGAGTTTTCTTTATTGTTTCTACTTCCCTTTTTAGGTCTAGTATGGTTTTGTTCATTTCCATCACCTGTTTGTATGTTTTTTCCTCTTTTTCTGTAAGGACTTCTACTTGTTTGATTGTGTTTTCCTGTTTTTCTTTAAGGACTTGTAACTCTTTAGCAGTGTTCTCCTGTATTTCTTTAAGTGATTTATTAAAGTCCTTCTTGATGTCCTCTACCATCATCATGAGATATGCTTTTAAATCTAGGTCTAGTTTTTCGGGTGTGTTGGGGTGCCCTGGACTGGGCGAAGTGGGAGTGCTGGGTTCTGATGATGGTGAGTGGTCTTGGTTCCTGTTAGTAGGGTTCCTACGTTTACCTTTCGCCATCTGGTAATCTCTGGAGTTAGTAGTTATAGTTGACTCTGTTTAGAGATTGTTCTTCTGGTGATTCTGTTACCGTCTCTCAGCAGACCTGGGAGACAGATTCTCTCCTCTGAGTTTCAGTGCTCAGAGCACTCTCTGCTGGCAAGCTCTCTTACAGGGAAGGTGCGCAGATATCTTGTTTTTGGACCTCCTCCTGGTCGAAGAAGAAGGCCCAAAACAGGGCCTCTCTCAGAAGCTGTTTTGTTTTGGCAGTTCCCAGAAGCTGTCAGCTTCTGTGGTGCAGACTCTCACCTGTGCAGACTAAATTCCTAAGTTCCAGGGAGTCCTGAAACCAAGATGGCGACCGCTGCTCCTGAGGCTGAGGCTGCCTCCCGAGCCAGGCGGACACCTGTCCTCTGGCCCGGATGGTGGCTGGCTGTCTGTAGCCTGCAATGGGTACTGCCTCAGCGGCTCTGTGCTTCCGCCTGTCCCAGAAGCTGTCTGTTTCTCTGGCGCACCCTCTAACCTGTTCAGACTAATTTCCTAAGTTCTGCTGAGTCCTGGAACCAAGATGGCGACCCATGTGTGTTCTTTTGTGATTGGGTTACCTAACTCAGGGTGATATCCTCTAGAGCCATCAGTAAATTCATTTTTAATCACTGTGTAGTACTCCATTGTGTGAATGTACCACATTTTTTGTATCCATTCCTCTGTTGAGGGACATCTGGGTTCTTTTCAGCTTTTGGCTATTCTAAATAAGGCTGCTATGAACATAGTGGAGTATGTGTCTTTATTACAAGTTGATCCAGTATTGCTGGATCCTCCAGTAGTACTACATCCAATTTTCTGAATGGAAGTGTCCATTTCAGGATTTAAGTCTTTCTGGGTCTCCAACCAGTTGGTAGATTTAGAATATTATCACTTTTACTCATAGTAATAGTTCGGTTCTGGAAGGCACAGGTTAAATTATTAGACTTAGGGCTTAGGGATAGGGTTAATAGTAAGTGAATTGTACCTATTTGCCCTGTTATTTCTCATAGTCTACTTCCTATGGATCAAAAAAGATAGCTTACCCACTACTCAACATATGTCAGAACTTAGATTTGATCACCCCTTAATCATCTTCGTACATTTTTGCGAAAGGCCAACTTTGATACCACAAGGTAAAGGAGGAGGGTTGAGTGTGGAATCTGTGGTTGGGGTGGGTGTTGATAGCAACTGACAGAGGTTGCTGTTGCTGGCAGCCAGTGATGAGAGAAAAGAAAGGAGGAAATCTCTCTCTCTCTCTCTCTCTCTCTCTCTCTCTCTCTCTCTCTCTGTGTCACATGTGCACGCGCACATACACACACACACACTGAGTGAATGAAGCAAGACAAACTCCAACAACTTTACACATATACATACATACATACATACATACATGCATACATACATACATACATACATTGGATGGATGGAGCAAAGCTCCAACACTTTCTTTTTTTCTCATTGACTTTTTATACCATCTAAGACAAAGTCTCTATGGAGAAAAACAGATTATCTCATAGCTATAAGTTATATATTTTCTAAAATAATCACAATGAAAACATACTCTTCAAAAACAGATAACAATCATTACACAAATGAAAATTACAAGATTATTGATTATGTCTTCTTCTTTTGAAATAGATATCTAACTAAACATTCCCCATCTGTTTTTTTTCCACAAGTTCAACACAACCCCAAAATAATAATTCTTTTTTCATTGGTTAACACAGCTTAAGCAAGCCAGGGTATAGTAGCAAGTTTTTTCTATTCTGAGCTGATGACAATTTGTATTTACCAAGAAACAGATTATCATCTATCTTAGTTTTCAAGTCTTTTTCAGTTAAACTGGTTAATAATCAATTCTCTTTTCTTATACTCAAAATAGAATTGTTTAATCTTTATTCATAACCCTGTCTTTTCATGGCACACTTGAAACCCATGGCTACATTCACAAATCACTAGGTGTAGGAACTCAAACCCAACCTAGAACAAAATTTCTTTTCCCAAGCCCATTTTTCTCTACCAAATACAATTATGTGCTTGTAACACATAAAATCTCACTGTACTCCTTTTCTAACCTATGCAGCTCTCATCACTGCGCAAGGGAGGGGGCACATTCTGTTCTTAATTCTAATTTTATTATATGTTTTTGGCAAAACAACTTAAGCCATCTCTTTAAGCTTTCTATCAATTCTCTAATTTGCTAAAACTATTTTGAATCAAATCAGGAATTCTGTAAAATCATTAATTCATCCAAGCAACATTACTTTATGAATGTTCATATGCATATTGATCCATAGTAAAATTGCCCATTATTGTGGGTTGTTTCCCAAGAAGCTCACATGTCTTGCATGGTGCCCACCACATTTAAAAATATTTCCCAATGTTTTGTAAGTTATACATCTAGAAGTACCATATATAATTAAATACTTCATAACCCTACCTGCCAGGGGTGCCAATGTTGTGGGGGTATCCACCAGAGAAGTCTACTGGCACATACATGAAAGTCAATAGAAAGTCTTTAGCCAGAGGGTGAGTACACTGGGTATTCCTGATCCCAATATAGCATGAAGCCTTTCTCAGGATGAGCTTTTGAGCATAAAAACCATGTTCTGGGTTGACATGCCTCAGTTAACAAGAACAGCCCGAAGCAGAACTACAGAGGCTGAAAATCAAGATTAGTACATTCAGTGACTTTCTCAAAACTAAGATCTTTGATGGACTAGGCCTTTGTTTTGGTTTTACTAGATAGTGTTGTCTATGTGTGGAGTTTTACAGCCTGGATAGTGCTTCCATTATGGAGTCAGTTCTGGGGGCCTACTCATGTCTGGAGCCATGTTACACAAATGTTATTGAAAATCATCTGAAGGATCATTTGTACAAGTCTGTCAAGGCTTGGTTGTACCCCAAACACAAATTGAATGCCCCTCCCTAGTGCTTGCTGTAACACCAACATTTCTGATTATTATTTCTAAATTTAAAACTCTTGTATGTAGAACAAGGCGTGAAGCTCAGTCATGATCATTCTAATACTGGAAGCTCAGTTTGTAGTCCACTAAAGAATATTTGGGTGTACTGGTGTCATCTCTCTCTTTTTGATAGGAAGGTGAGGAAAGATGTCATGTTAGTAATACACCTATATAATATTTATATAAGGACTATATAATATAGTTTTGAAATTTTACTTAGAAGATTTAGAAAGTAGACACAGTACTATATTGGCCTTGTCATCTATGGGGCAGGATAGATAATACTATTATTCCATATAAGGAGAAGTCTACAGGGTCTTGTAGTTTTGTAATAGTTGTTCAGCTGCTATATCTATATATAGTCATAAAACATTTCTATGGAAGTTCTGAGGTGAGGAGAGATTTTCTGTTTTGGATAGTCCCATAGAAATAGTCATTTTTAAACCAAATTGTGATCTATGCATACTGTGAAGAGACTGGGAAGCCATTTTTCTGTAATATTTTTATTCATACAACACCCCAAATTCCAGCCTTCCCTCCCTCGTCTCCTCCCAGTCCCATCCTTGGAAATCTCTCTCCTTATCACCTCCTCCCTTTCTCCTCAGAAGGGGGGAAGCCCTGACTTGGATAGCAACCTAACCTGGGACATCTAGTCCCATCAGGACTAAGTACCTGGAAGGCCATTTGTTGGGGGGGGGGGTTGATATACATTAAAAGATTGAATTGTTAAAAAGTGGTTTGAGTAGCATTTACTGTGATTTTATGGCAAGGAAAAATCTATTTGGAGAGATATGTGTAAAAATCTTGCTTCCAGTACTACTGGTTAACAGTATTTACGAAGGAAATAATTAAGTGCACAATGACACAAAACAGGGAGTCACCGGTAGCATCTTTGTGAATGGCTAGTCCCACAGTGGAAATAAACTCAACTCCCCCCCCCCCCCCACCCCAAGTAGTCCTTTGCTTAAATACATCACCTGAAGAAAAACTGTGCCAGTTTGGGTAATTGAGTTGTTCTCAACTGACTTTTGATCATTTCATTGTACAGGTTACATGTAAAGCCTGGGTATAAGGTTTTAGTGAGTGCCATGTCTTATTTACCCATTAAGGGTCCTCTAAGGGAAAGATGTTCCTGATGAAGGTTTTGCTAATTAAGGCAAAACTCAAAGAAATTGCTGAAATCATTCACTGTGTTTCAAATAGGAAACAGTGAATGCCTTGTTTCTGAAGAAAGGGGAAGAAAAAAAACCCTAAAGAATTGATTTATTTTTATTTTGCAGTGAGTGTACAAACTCATATACTGCTACAGTTCTTAAACAAGAGGGCCATCTTCATGATTTGATATGTAGTTTTTCTGAAAAATATACTAAACCCTCCATTCTGTCTATTCATGGGTTAATATACTAAGGTCAAGCCCTTGTTTTTCTGAAACAAATGAATGAAAGGGCTTCAGGGGATTGTGCGTTTACTTTCTGTGCCAGTCTTCAAAACCTGATGTATTTAACGAGTGGCTTGTTTCAAATGGCTATCCCAGTTCAGGGTTTCATGGTCTAGGACCTGAGATAGTCCATAGATCTGGGACTTTAGACAGACAAGATTTGGCCATCCACCAAAATGATTGAAGTTGTTCCTTTTTGCTCGGTAGAATTGCTTTAATTATGGATCGAAATTGATGTGGGGGAGGGGAAATGTTCTACACCAGGAGTTAAAAATGTTTCCTAAACAATTCTGAATTACACAGTCTTTTTCTGGGAGACTCAGCAGCATCAAGAGAATAGAAAGTTGAGGAATGTGGCAATATTTTGGTCTGTACTTTTCATGATAGCACTACATGTCAAAATATCTTCTATATATTGTAGAATGGCTTCCACTGAAAACCAGTTTTCTTAGATCTTTTACTAGGGTGCTAGACAAAGGCGAGTTCTGTCACTGAGGCTTTGCCTGAGGAATGTCCGAGTGTGTGGTTGGTGAAGTCCAGGGATTTGGTCTTCCCATTCAAAATGCAACAAGTGTCAAGATTAGCATGGAGAGGAATCCAAAATGAAAATCTTTTAGATCAACACTGTGTAATGGTTTGTATATGCTCAGTTCAGGGAGTGGCACAATTATGAGGTGTGGCCTTGTTGGAGCAGGTGTGTCACTGTAGGCATGGGATTAAGACCCCCACTCTAGCTGCCTGGAAGTCAGTAATCTGCTAGCAGCCTTCAGATGGAGATGTAGAACTCTCAGCTCCTCCTGCACCTTGCCTGCCTGGATGCTGTCATGCCTTAATGATAATGGGCTGAACCTCTGAACCTGTAAACCAGCCCCAGTTATATGTTGTTTTTATAAGAGTTGTCTTGGTCACGATATCTGTTCACAGCAGTAAAACCCTAACTAAGACATACTGCATGCCCTTTAGTAGACTTTGTCTCTGAGATGGAAGAGTACATGCATTAGCCATCAGATGATGTAGCAGGATTACTGCATTATAGATAAACTCAAGGTCCAGCAGCACCTCGTGGTTTTCTTCATTTGGTGAAGCTATTGAAATGTGTGTGAATTTGAGAAGACAAGTTTTGAGATTTCTTTCTCTTTTTCCAAAGTTTTGGCTCCAGGAATGAAACTCAGGTTCTCAAGGTTAGTGGTAGCCTCTTTGTTTAGGTTGTTAGTAACAAAACTATCCCAACTGCTGAGGTTATGCCATAATGATTAGTCAAAGGACACTGAAGGGGAGTTTCCAGATTAGAAAAGTGCATCCCCTCTCTGCCTTCTCCAGGCCTTCAAAGAAACCAGGTAGTTAGTCAGTCTACCCTCCTTTCTGTTTCAGGACCACCAAGTACAAAAATCATTGGAAATACTGGTTTGTACTTTAAATATGTTTTAGGCTAGTGTTCACTCAGCTAGTGTTTAAACAAACAATCACCACTGTATGTCCTCTACAAGTCTGCTGCTCACAAAAGTGGTTTAGCAAGAACATTAGGGCAGGAACTATGCTAGGTTTTTATCTTGAGTTGATGACTGTAAGTTTCTACTTGGATGGAAAGGATTCCTGGGAGTTGGAAGCCCAGAAACAATACAACTCTGAGGGAGAAGTTATCCCAATGGAACAGCATTGTGAAACATGGGAACCAAGGAACCACACAGCTCTGAGGTGGGACAGTGTCCTAAGGGAAGGTCATTCTCAGACACTAAAGTCCAGGAATCACAGAGCTGTAAGGTGGAACAATGTCCCAAGGGAAGGGCACCTGAAGACATGGGAGTTCAGGAACCGTACAGCTCTGAAAACCTCATCCCCACTCTACATTTCTACTTTTTTTCTCTTTTCTTCATTGCTTTTTGGATTCTTCCAATAAGACAGTCATATTAGGCAGCAAATATCATAAAGGATTTATTGGAAGGTCCAGGGAGTGGAGGGACAAATGCAGGAGTGACTGCCTCTGCAAACAGGAGCCAACAGCAGGGAACTGAATAAAGGGCAGGGCTTAAATTGGGTTTCTTAGGGGGTGCTAAGCTTGTCAGGGCAGAGATTTCTAGATTGTGGATTGGTGGGATTTCAAATCCTGAGCTTGGTGGCTTTTTTTTCCCTGCTCAGGGATTGGAGCCTCTTTTCATCCCCCTATTTTCCCCCACATTGGGCCCTTGGGTTAAGATGGTAAGTCCTTCCTTGTGCAGGTGGCTTTGTCTGAGCTAACATCTCCATGGAGATGTTCAGGAAGGCTGGAGAGAATGTGCTGGCATTGTGGACAGCTCCTGTGGGATGGCTTCTGCTGTGGTATTTCATGAAGGCCATAGGCTGAGATAGGAAAGGAGATGCACCGATGTGGACAGCTCCTGCCCTTGCTGCAGTCTGAGGAGGTGTAGTGGTGCCACCATTTTGACAGGAGCTGCCATTTTGATAGCTCCTGTGGGATATCTGATAGCCTCAGTAGGCTGTAGTGGGAAGCAGTGTCCTGTTTAGGTTCTACAGTGACTGTGGGTGTTGCTCACAGTCTTTTTTTTTTTTTTTGCAATTGGTTAATTATAAAAGAATGGTTACAAAGGAAGTGAGGGAAAGTGGGAAGGACTTAATGAAGTCATTCATGTATGGAGAAGGCAGAGGGCCTTTGTGTGAATAGAAATTTTACCCATGTAGGAAGGATTAAAGCTTTTCCATTCAGATTTATCAAAGTGGAGTAGGTAAAACGATTTTTATAGAAGTCTTACAAGATGGAGAGGGGGTGGTATTAAATGATCTGAATTCCTTGTCCTAAATAATAGTTTTACACTCTTTGACAGAAAATACTAATATTTATTATGTAGGTTTCGAAGGTACCAGTTATGGGTTTAATCAGTGAAGACTAGATTGCACCTTTAACAAAAGGTGCCGCTCAAATGAGCTAAAGCTACATGCAAAAGAATGAGCCTTGATCCTTTTGTCTCACCCTGCAGGAAACACCAGATGGATTGAAGATCTCACCATAAGGCCTGAGAGTATGTAAGTATGTACCCAATATTCAAATTTGTTTTGGCCCTCTTGTTAGTGTTTTAGTGAAATGTTGTAACTAAAGACTATGAACATTCAGTAAAAGCATTTTTCTCTGGTCTGTCTAAAACTGTAGTGTTAGATCACAAGCCTGGCATTTTAAGACATTGGTTATGTCTAGAGAAATCAGTCCACATCTCTTCAGTTCTGGTCTCTGACTCCTGGGGAGAGAATAATGGCTTGTATAAAAATGTCCTCCATTATCTTTGAATGTTCCTGCAGAGAAAACAGGAGCTTGGACAGAACCCTACTTCCTTATCTCTATAAACAAATAGAGATCCAAATAAAAAGGATGCTTACCAAAAAACTGGTTTTGAGATTTGGCTTGGCTTCTCAAGTTCTGTATGAAACTGATGAAAGTGTGAGATATCTGGCTCTCATTCTCTAACTTTGATAATCTCACACTCTCTTCCTACTCCTCTCCAACCAAAGGCTCCCTTGCTATGCTGACCATGGCATCTGTCTCTCGTACTTCTTGATCACACCCATCAATTATGGATTTCGTTCCTTCTGTTTAAAACTTATCTTTATTTTAGGAAAAAGGGGGTTTCCTAGATCTTTGTCCTTCTTCCCAATGTGGTATATTGAATAAATAGAATAGTCTTTCTCAGCCTTTTACTGTTGCTCCCTTAATTAACTGGCTTAGTAAACACTCCTGGTTATACTTGGTTTATTGACACTTTTAAGGTCCAGTCTCTGTTCATTAGTAACAATTTAAACACTGAATGTGTTAATGGAAATGTTCCTGGACTGTTGGAAATATAACTTGATACTTTTAGATTATCAAATAACAGGAATGTTATTTTCAACTACTATTTTTACTTGTAAATAACAATGGGCCTGGAGGCTATTTACATTATCATCTCTAATATCTCAAGAAAATAGAATATTAATTAGTAAAATATTATTTTACAATGTATTGAATTAAATATATCTTTAAAAATTTCACATATGGTATATAAATATATTGAACAATGATAAATGTATTATGTAGTTTCTATTACACGCTGCTTGTTTATTTATTATGCCTGTGTGTATTTGCATCACAGCATATGTATGGAGCTCAGAGGACAGTTTGTTTGAGTCAGTTCTTTGCTTGCATCCTGTGATTACACATTCTGGATGTCAGATCATCAGGCTTGGTGGTATAACCCTTTGCCCTCTGTGCCTTCTTACTAGCCCTCCAGTATAAACACTCTGAGAGGCAAATATAGTAAATATAATAATATGTTAAGAATGTGTGTAATGATATGTTAAGATAATGATATTTTAGGCTCTGTGTCTAGTGCCAAACATAAGAGAGAAAACAGAAATGAGTTTGCCATTGCTCTCTATGAACTTAAGTCTACTGGTGAAATTATTGTGCTTTTTTTTTTTTTCCATTTTTTATTAGGTATTTCGCTCATTTACATTTGCAATGCTATACCAAAAGTCCCCCATAGCCACCCACCCCCTCTCCCCTACCCACCCACTCCACTTTTATGGCCCTGGCGTTCCCCTGTACTGGGGCATATAAAGTTTGCATGTCCAATGGGCCTCTCTTTCCAGTGATGGCCGACTAGGCCATCTTTTGATGCATATGCAGCTAGAGTCAAGAGCTCCGGGGTACTGGTTAGTTCATAATGTTGTTCCACCTATAGGGTTGCAGATCCCTTTAGCTAATTTGGTACTTTCTCTAGCTCCTTCATTGGGGGCCATGTGATCCATCCAATAGCCGACTGTGAGCATCCACTTCTATGTTTGCTAGGCCCAGGCATACTCTGACAAGAGACAGCTATATCAGGGTCCTTTCAGCATAATCTTGCTAGTGTATGCAATGGTGTCAGCATTTGGAAGCTGATTATGGGATGGATCCCCGGATATGGTAGTGTCTACATGGTCCATCCTTTTATCTCAGCTCCAAACTTTGTCTCTGTAACTCCTTCCAAGGGTGTTTTGTTCCCACTTCTAAGGAGGGGCATAGTGTTCACACTTCAGTCTTCATTTTTCTTGGGTTTCATGTGTTTAGGAAATTGTATCTTATATCTTGGGTATCTTAGGTTTTGGGCTAATATCCACTTATCAGTGAGTACATATTGTGTGAGTTCCTTTGTGATTGTGTTACCTCACTCAGGATGATGCCCTCCAGGTCCATCCATTTGGCTAGGAATTTCATAAATTCATTCTTTTTAATAGCTGAGTAGTACTCCATTGTGTAGATGTACCACATTTTCTGTATCCATTCCTCTGTTGAGGGGCATCTGGGTTCCTTCCAGCTTCTGGCTATTATAAATAAGGCTGCTATGAACATAGTGGAGCATGTGTCCTTCTTACCAGTTGGGGCATCTTCTGGATATATGCCCAGGAGAGGTATTGCTGGATCCTCTGGTAGTACTATATCCAGTTTTCTGAGGAGCCGCCAGACTGATTTCCAGAGTGGTTGTACAAGCCTGCAATCCCACCAACAATGGAGGAGTGTTCCTCTTTTTCCACATCCACGCCAGCATCTGCTGTCACCTGAATTTTTGAACTTAGACATTCTGACTGGTGTGAGGTGGGATCTCAGGGTTGTTTTGATTTGCATTTCCCTGATGATTAAGGATGTTGAACATTTTTTCAGGTGCTTCTCTGCCATTCGATATTCCTCAGGTGAGAATTCTTTGTTCAGTTCTGAGCCCCATTTTTTAATGGGGTTATTTGATTTTCTGAAGTCCACCTTCTTGAGTTCTTTATATATGTTGGATATTAGTCCCCTATCTGATTTAGGATAGGTAAAGATCCTTTCCCAATCTGTTGGTGGTCTTTTTGTCTTATTGACGGTGTCTTTTGCCTTGCAGAAACTTTGGAGTTTCATTAGGTCCCATTTGTCAATTCTCGATCTTACAGAGCAAGCCATTGCTGTTCTGTTCAGGAATTTTTCCCCTGTACCCATATCTTCAAGGCTTTTCCCCACTTTCTCCTCTATAAGTTTCAGTGTCTCTGGTTTTATGTGAAGTTCCTTGATCCACTTAGATTTGACCTTAGTACAAGGAGATAAGTATGGATTGATTCGCATTCTTCTACATGATAACAACCAGTTGTGCCAGCACCAATTGTTGAAAATGCTGTCTTTCTTCCACTGGATGGTTTTAGCTCCCTTGTCGAAGATCAAGTGACCACAGGTGTGTGGGTTCATTTCTGGGTCTTCAATTCTATTCCATTGGTCTACTTGTCTGTCTCTATACCAGTACCATGCAGTTTTTATCACAATTGCCCTGTAGTAAAGCTTTAGGTCAGGCATGGTGATTCCACCAGAGGTTCTTTTATCCTTGAGAAGAGTTTTTGCTATCCTAGGTTTTTTGTTATTCCAGATGAATTTGCAAATTGCTCCTTCTAATTCGTTGAAGAATTGAGTTGGAATTTTGATGGGGATTGCATTGAATCTGTAGATTGCTTTTGGCAAGATAGCCATTTTTACAATGTTGATCCTGCCAATCCATGAGCATGGGAGATCTTTCCATCTTCTGAGATCTTCTTTAATTTCTTTATTCAGAGACTTGAAGTTTTTATCATACAGATCTTTTACTTCCTTAGTTAGAGTCACGCCGAGATATTTTATATTATTTGTGACTATTGAGAAGGGTGTTGTTTCCCTAATTTCTTTCTCAGCCTGTTTATTCTTTGTGTAGAGAAAGGCCATTGACTTGTTTGAGTTAATTTTATATCCAGCTACTTCACCAAAGCTGTTTATCAGGTTTAGGAGTTCTCTGGTGGAATTTTTAGGGTCACTTACATATACTATCGTATCATCTGCAAAAAGTGATATTTTGACTTCCTCTTTTCCAATTTGTATCCCCTTGATCTCCTTTTGTTGTCGAATTGCTCTGGCTAATACTTCAAGTACTATGTTGAAAAGGTAGGGAGAAAGTGGGCAGCCTTGTCTAGTCCCTGATTTTAGTGGGATTGCTTCCAGCTTCTCTCCATTTACTTTGATGTTGGCTACTGGTTTGCTGTAGATTGCTTTTATTATGTTTAGGTATGGGCCTTGAATTCCTGATCTTTCCAAAACTTTTATCATGAATGGGTGTTGGATCTTGTCAAATGCTTTTTCTGCATCTAACGAGATGATCATGTGGTTTTTGTCTTTGAGTTTGTTTATATAATGGATTACATTGATGGATTTTCGTATATTAAACCATCCCTGCATCCCTGGAATAAAACCTACTTGGTCAGGATGGATGATTTCTTTAATGTGTTCTTGGATTCGGTTAGCGAGAATTTTATTAAGGATTTTTGCATCGATATTCATAAGAGAAATTGGTCTGAAGTTCTCTATCTTTGTTGGATCTTTCTGTGGTTTAGGTATCAGAGTAATAGTGGCTTCATAAAATGAGTTGGGTAGAGTACCTTCTACTTCTATCTTGTGAAATAGTTTGTGCAGAACTGGAATTAGATCTTCTTTGAAGGTCTGATAGAACTCTGCACTAAACCCATCTGGTCCTGGGCTTTTTTTGGCTGGGAGACTATTAATAACTGCTTCTATTTCTTTAGGGGATATGGGACTGTTTAGAAGGTCAACTTGATCCTGATTCAACTTTGGTACCTGGTATCTGTCCAGAAATTTGTCCATTTCGTCCAGGTTTTCCAGTTTTGTTGAGTATAAGCTTTTGTAGAAGGATCTGATGGTGTTTTGGATTTCTTCAGGATCTGTTGTTATGTCTCCCTTTTCATTTCTGATTTTGTTGATTAGGATTTTGTCCCTTTGCCCTCTAGTGAGTCTAGCTAAGGGTTTATCTATCTTGTTGATTTTCTCAAAGAACCAACTCCTCGTTTGGTTAATTCTTTGAATAGTTCTTCTTGTTTCCACTTGGTTAATTTCACCCCTGAGTTTGATTATTTCCTGCCGTCTACTCCTCTGGGTGAATTTGCTTCCTTTTTTTCTAGAGCTTTTAGATGTGTTGTCAAGCTGCTAGTATGTGCTCTCTCCCGTTTCTTCTTGGAGGCACTCAGAGCTATGAGTTTCCCTCTTAGAAATGCTTTCATTGTGTCCCAAAGGTTTGGGTACGTTGTGGCTTCATTTTCATTAAACTCTAAAAAGTCTTTAATTTCTTTCTTTATTCCTTCCTTGACCAAGGTATCATTGAGAAGAGTGTTGTTCAGTTTCCACGTGAATGTTGGCTTTCCATTCTTAATGTTGTTATTGAAGATCAGTCTTAGGCCATGGTGGTCTGATAGGATACATGGGACAATTTCAATATTTTTGTATCTGTTGAGGCTTATTTTGTGACCAATTATATGGTCAATTTTGGAGAAGGTCCCGTGAGGTGCTGAGAAGAAGGTATATCCTTTTGTTTTAGGATTAAATATTCTGTAGATATCTGTCAGGTCCATTTGTTTCATAACTTCTGTTAGTTTCACTGTGTCCCTGTTTAGTTTCTGTTTCCACGATCTGTCCATTGATGAAAGTGGTGTGTTGAGGTCTCCCACTATTATTGTGTGAGGTGCAATGTGTGCTTTGAGCTTTACTAAAGTGTCTTTAATGAATGTGGCTGCCCTTGCATTTGGAGCGTAGATATTCAGAATTGAGAGTTCCTCTTGGAGGATTTTACCTTTGATGAGTATGAAGTGTCCCTCCTTGTCTTTTTTGATAACTTTGGGTTGGAAGTCGATTTTATCTGATATTAGAATGGCTACTCCAGCCTGTTTCTTCAGACCATTTGCTTGGAAAATTGTTTTCCAGCCTTTCACTCTGAGGTAGTGTCTGTCTTTTTCCCTGAGATGGGTTTCCTGTAAGCAGCAGAATGTTGGGTCCTGTTTGTGTAGCCAGTCTGTTAGTCTATGTCTTTTTATTGGGGAATTGAGTCCATTGATATTAAGAGATATTAAGGAAAGGTAATTGTTGCTTCCTGTTATTTTTGTTGTTAAAGTTGGCATTCTGTTCTTGTGGTTGTCTTCTTTTAGGTTTGTTGAGGGATTATCTTCTTGTTTTTTCTAGGGCGTGGTTCCCGTCCTTGTATTGGTTTTTTTCTGTTATTATCCTTTGAAGGGCTGGATTCGTGGAGAGATAATGGGTGAATTTAGTTTTGTCGTGGAATACTTTGGTTTCTCCATCTATGGTAATTGAGAGTTTGGCTGGGTATAGTAGCCTGGGCTGGCATTTGTGTTCTCTTAGTGTCTGTATAACATCTGTCCAGGCTCTTCTGGCTTTCATAGTCTCTGGTGAAAAATCTGGTGTAATTCTGATAGGCTTGCCTTTATATGTTACTTGACCTTTTTCCCTTACTGCTTTTAGTATTCTATCTTTATTTAGTGCATTTGGTGTTCTGATTATTATGTGTCGGGAGGAATTTCTTTTCTGGTCCAGTCTATTTGGAGTTCTGTAGGCTTCTTGTATGTTCATGGGCATCTCTTTCTTTAGATTTGGGAAGTTTTCTTCAATAATTTTGTTGAAGATGTTTGCTGGTCCTTTGAGTTGAAAATCTTCATTCTCATCCACTCCTATTATCCGTAGGTTTGGTCTTCTCATTGTGTCCTGGATTTCCTGGATGTTTTGAGTTAGGATCTTTTTGCATTTTCCATTTTCTTTGATTGTTGTGCCGATGTTCTCTATGGAGTCTTCTGCACCTGAGATTCTCTCTTCCATCCCTTGTATTCTGTTGCTGATGCTGGCATCTATGGTTCCAGATTTCTTTCCTAGGGTTTCTATCTCCAGCGTCGCCTCACTTTGGGTTTTCTTTATTGTGTCTACTTCCCTTTTTAGGTCTAGTATGGTTTTGTTCATTTCCATCACCTGTTTGGATGTGTTTTCCTGTTTTTCTATAAGGACTTCTACCTGTTTGGTTGTGTTTTCCTGTTTTTCTTTAAGGACTTGTAACTCTTTAGCAGTGTTTTCCTGTTTTTCTTTAAGGACTTGTAACTCTTTAGCAGTGTTCTCCTGTATTTCTTTAAGTGAGTTATTGAATTCCTTCTTTATGTCCTCTACCATCATCATGAGATATGCTTTTAAATCCAGGTCTACCTTTTCAGGTGTGTTAGGGTGTCCTGGATTGGGCGAAGTGGGCGTTCTGGGTTCTGATGATGGTGAGTGGTCCTGGCTTCTGTTAGTAGGATTCTTACGTTTACCTTTCGCCATCTGGCAATCTCTGGAGTTAGTTGTTATAGTTGTCTTTGTTAAGAGATTGTTCCTCTGTTGATTTTGTTACCCTCTATCAGCAGGCGTGGGAGACAAGCTCTCTTCTCTGAGTTTCAGTGGTCAGAGCAGTCTCTGTAGGCAAGCACTCCTCTCTCAGGGAAGGTGTACAGTTATCTGGTGTTTGGACCTCCTCCTGGCTGAAGGTGAAGGCCCAAAACAGGATCTTTCCCAGAAGCTGTGTTGCTTTGGCCAGGAAGGTGGCCAGTTGTCTGGAGTCGAAGATGTCACCGCCTCAGAAGCTCTGTGGCTCTTGTCCGGAAGGAGGCCGGCCGTCTGGAGCTGAGGTTAGCGCCGCCTCAGAAGCTCTGTGGCTCTTGCCGGGAAGGTGGCTGGTTGTCTGGAGCTGAAGATGGCGCCGCCCCAGAATCTCTGCGACTCTCTCGCCCGTCCCAGAAACGGCTGGCACTCTGTATTCCACACGGTCACCCGTGCAGCCTGCCCTCCGCGGAGTCCCGGAGCCAAGAAGGCTCCCGCCGGCGCCTGTGCCACAAACCTCTCAGGCCAGGCAGACCCCCGTGCTCTCACCAGGAAGGTGGCCGGCTGTCTCGAAATTATTGTGCTTTAATGAATGTAAATTCTCCAACATTTAGTGACTGTTTTTTTTTCCAAAAAAGTAGGTTTTTGAAAATAAATGATAACTTAGACTTTATAAAAAGAATCTCACTGGATATTAACTCCATATTTAAGTAAAATGAAAAAAATGGTAGATGAAATTTAGTGGTATTTTAAATATGATGTTCTAGTAATAAAATGTGATTTAAGTAGAAAATCTGACATTTATTCTCTTCAAAAATCATCTTACTGTGGGAAATGTTTACACAAAAATTTAACATTTTTGGCATAGTATAAATGTCATTTGAAACAATTAAAAAGAAAATCAGCATTTAGTATAATTTGACTTTAAGATCCTTGCATAATTCAGAAAAAAATTGTGGGTTTAGGAGGTGAAAGGATGGTTCACAGGAGGACTGCATGCTGAACTTTTGGTACTCCTAGCCAACAGGTTTCTGATGGGACTCTATTGATAAGCCAGGGGTTCACAATGGAATGAATAATAATATCAGAGACACTTTATTAGATTTATCACAGTGACTGAAAAATTTCACAGTAGTCATCTGTAAACTAGAGAGACAGGGGAAGCATACCTTGCTTAGCTCAAAAAATCAGGTAGCTCAGAGAGACAGACCAGCTAAAGCTGCAACCCAATCAAGCAGAAATCCTTAAGTCCCCCTAGCTTGCTGTTGGAGCAAATGTCCATTGAAAGGCAATATGATGTTCATGGAACCCAACAGAAGAAAATACACCTGCCAGAGAGGGGAGAGAGGAGAGGGGAGAGCAGAGGAGGGGAGGGGAGAAAAGGGGAGGGGAGGAGAGAGATAGAGAGAAAGAGAGAGAGAGAGAGAGAGAGAGAGAGAGAGAGAGAGAGAGAGAGAGAGAGAGATCATATTTGCTTCTGCTTTTTCACTCTACTAGCACTTCCAGAAAATCTATGGCACTGCCCTCTTTCAGGATAGGACTCACCACTCAGTTTACTGACCATTGTGTCCTTTTCTGGACACTTATAGGTGTGATTTATCAACTAGTTTGGCATCTCTCTGCCAAGTCGAGTTTACAAACAGAATTAGTCTTACAAGGTTTGCATTTTCTGTTGTTCCTATTAGTAATTAACATATGAGAGTTCCATCCAGTTCTATCAAACCTGGCTGATAACTTGCTACTCCATAATGGTAGCCTCTCTAGTTGATGTCTTTGTTGTTTGTGAATCACAAAAAGATGTTAAACTGAGAAAGATTAAACAGGTGGCTCCTGGAGGCTGTCTTGATGCTGTATATAGCAGCCTAAATTACTGTAGGTCTTAGATTAAGTTTAGAAAGAAGGTGAAAACCAGGTGAGCTCCTCAAGCCCCAAATTCCATCTTCAGTCCACACTCCTAACCACAATTGCAGAAACCTGCAGCCATCAGCAACCATCAGCTAAGATGTCTACCCCAATTCCTTACCTGCCAGCCATTATTCTGGGCAGACCCAATAGTGGCAAGCTCTGCCCTGCATCCTCTGCTAGGAGCTTACAGTGGAAAAAAAAAAGGAAATTCCTTCCACCATATTATAATCAAAACACTAAATGTACAGAATATAGAAAGAATATTAAAATATGCAATAGATAAAGGCCAGTAACATATAGACATACAGAAATCCATCAATGTGAGACATCCGGGCACCTTCCCTGCCAGAGGGGAGGTGTCTGCCCTGCCTGGGAGGGATTTGCCACAGCATCTGGGAGAGCCATCTTGGTTTCCGGATCCCTGTGTTTTCCTGTTTTTCTTTAAGGACTTGTAACACTTTAGCAGTGTTCTCATGTATTTCTTTAAGTGAGTTATTAAAGTCCTTTTTGATGTCCTCTACCATCATCATGAGATATGCCTTTAAATCCGTGTCTAAGTTTTCAGGTGTGTTGGGGTGCCCAGGACTGGGTGAGGTGGGAGTGCTGCGTTCTGATGATGGTGAGTGGTCTTGGTTTCTGTTAGTAAGATTCTTACGTTTGCCTTTTGACATCTGGTACTCTCTGGAGTTAGTTGTTATAGTTGTCTCTGGTTAGAGCTTGTTCCTCCAGTGATTCTGTTAGCCTCTATCAGCAGACCTGGGAGACTAGATCTCTCCTAAGTTTCAGTGGTCTGAGCACTCTCTTCAGGCAAGCTCTCCTCTTGCAGGGAAGGTGCACAGATATCTGGTGTTCGGACGTGTCTCCTGGCAGAAGATGAAGGCCTGAAACAGGGCCTGTCCCAGAAACTGTTAGCTTCTGTAATCCACACTCTCATCTGAGCAGACTAGTCTTGGAGGGATCTGGGATCCAAGATGGATTCCCCAGGTGCTCCAGCAAAGCCCTCCCAGGCAGGGAGGACACCTGTCCTGTGGCAGGGAAGACACCTGTCCTGTGGCAGGGAAGGTGCCTGGATATCTGGAGCCTGAAATGGGGTCTGCCTCAGAAGCTGTCCTCTAGGGACCTTGGGGGTGTCTTCTGACTCTTCGCCCAGTTGACCCGGTGCTGGTGCCGACCAGAAGGGACTTGTGACCCTGGTCAGGCCAGGTTTTCTGTTTCCCTAATGCTGGTCCCATGCGATTGGAATGGAACAGAAGTTGAGTTCCACTCACCATGGTCCTAAGATCACGTGGAGAGTCCTCTAGAGACCTTGGGGAGGAGGGGAGGTATCTGCCGACTCCAAGCCCAAAGTGCTTCCCTAATGCTGTCTCAGGTCCCACGCGATTGGAATGGAACAGAAGTTGTGTTCTACTCACCCGTGGTCCTAAGATCATGTGGAGAGTCCTCTAGGGACCTGGGGGGGGGGGAGTGTCCACCAACTCTGCGCCCAAGGAGACCCGGTGCTGGCGCCGACCGGAAGGGCTCAATGTTAAATTTTTAAATGTTTTCAGAATGTATACTCTTTATATATGGTGCTGTATTGTGTATGGACAATTTACTTAAGGTATATATTACCTGTTAAGCATACTCTACCCATAATCCCTTATATTCCCTCTTTTTACTTATGTTGTCATTACTTCTCGGGCTTTACCCAAACAGTGTCAATTTTAATTATTTTTAATCTTTTAATATTTTTAAATTTGGTATTAATTTATTGATACAGTGAAAAATGAAACTGTACAAGTAATGAAATGTGAGTTTTGTTTCATATTTATCATGTAATTCATATAAATATGGCATAACTTTTAAAAATCAAAATGAAATATTTATATGTCTATTGAAAGGATATTATTTAACTTCATATGGAAAAAGAAAGAACCAAATACAGCTAAAGCAATCTGGAATAATGAAAGAACATCTGGATGTATCACCATCCATGATTTCAAGCTCTACTACAGAGCTGAAAAAAAATGAAACTGCAGGTAGTAGCATAAAGCAGACATGATAATCAATGAAATCGAATAAAATACCCAGAATCAAAAGCCTGCATACCTACAGATACCTGAAGAAGCCAAAAATACACAATGTGCTGGAATAGTGCTGGTATAACTGGATATCTGCATTTAAAAGAATTCTAATCTTTATCACCCTGAACAAAACTCAAGATTAACTGGATCAAAAACCTTAACATAAACCAGGTACAGTGAACCTGAAGGAAGAGAAAGTGGTTGTCTTAGTTGGGGTTTCTATTCCTGCACAAACATGACCAAGAAGCAAGTTGGGGAGGAAAGGGTTTATTCAGCTTACACTTCCATACTGCTGTTCATCCCCAAAGGAAGTCAGGACTGGAACTCAAGCAGGTCAGGAAGCAGGAGCTGATGCAGAGGCCATGGAGGGATGTTTTTTACTGGCTAGCCTCCCCTGGCTTGCTCAGCCTGCTTTCTTATAGAACCAAGACTACCAGCCCAGAGATGGCACCACCCACAAGGAGACCTTCTCCCCTTGATCACTAATTGAGAAAATGCCTTACAGCTGGATCTTGTGGAGGCACTTCCCCAACTGGATCTTGTGGAGGCACTTCCCCAACTGAAGTTCCTTTCTCTGTGATAACTTCAGCTTGTGTCAAGTTGACACAAAATTTGCCAGTACAGTGGTGTATACAGTCTTGAGCACTTTGGCATAAGACACACCTTCTTGAAGAGAATACATTAATGCAGACATTGAAATTCACAATTAATAAATAGGACGTTGTGAAACTGAAAGCTTCCATAAGGCAAAGCAGACTGACAAAACGGCAGCCTGAAGAATAAGAAAAGATATCGAAAATATATGAAGAACTCAAGAAACTAGACATTCCTTAATAATCCAATTAGAAAATGGAACACAGATCTAAACAGAAATTGTCAATAGCAATTGCAAATGGCTGAGAAGCACGTATAGAATGTTAGCCACCCTTAGCTATGGGGGTAATGCAAATCAAAATGACTTTGAGACTCCATCCTTCACCTATCAGAGTGGCTAAGATCGCAAACACAAGTTACAGCTCATGTAGTTAGGATGTGGAGCCAGGGAAACACTCCACCATTGCTGGTGGGAGTGCAAACTAATAACAACCCCTACAGATATATATGCTGGTTCCTCAGAAAATTGAGAATTGATTTACCATAAGACACAGCTATACCACTCTCAGGTGTATATCCGAAAGACACTCCATCCTATCACAAGAACACTTGCTCAACTACGGTCATAGCAGTTTTATTTGTAGTAGTCAAGCTGGAAACAGACTAGATATCCCTCAAACAAAGAATGGATAAAGAAAATGTGGTACATTTTCAAAATGGAGTATTATTCAGCTGTTAAAAAGAATGGTATCATGGAATTTCCAGGCAAATGAATGGATCTAGAAAAAAAATCAATCTGCGTGAGGTAACCCAGACATGGAAAGACAAACATTGCTTGTACTCACTTATAAATAGATATTGGCTGTTAAGTAAATGGCAAGCATGCTACAGTCCATGGACCTAAAAAGTCTAAGTAACAGGAAGGTAAATAAAGAGGTGCATGGATCTTGCTGAGTAAGAGAATGTAATATATTTTGTGGGTTGACTGGGGGCTGGTGTGAATGAGTACAGGAGGGAACAAAGTGGGGGGATTGATGGAGAGTATAGAGAGACAACTGGCATCTGAGATGCAATGTAGAAACTATTTGCAGTAGAAACTCCCATGATTTTATGAGGAGGATCCCATGGGGGACTCCTAGTAGTGGAGGAGATGAAGCCTAAGTCATTCATCTTCTGTAACCAGAAACTTTCCACTGGTGGAACTGATACAACAACCCAGATACAAAGTTCTTCAACCTACAACCTGTCTTGCTGCAAGATGTGCTGGGGCAATAGAGTTGCAGAACTTTTGAGAGTTGCAAACCAATGACTGCCCTAACTTAAGACCTATACTTGAGAGGAAGATCATGACCAAAGATGGATAGAGACCTAGGATATAAAAAACAACCAAAACTCAATAATATGATTCCTAATGACATTCTACTATGCTCAGGTTCCTACCCCAGTCATCATAATAGAGGCATCCTCCAGCAGTTGATGGGATGCAGAGACTCAGAAAACCAGTAGTTGGAGAGAACCCAAATTAAACACCTGGATCAGGATCCTCTTGGAACTTTGGGAAACCCTGCAGAAGAAGGGATAGAAGAATTGTAGGAGCTAGAGGGGTAAAGGACACCAAGAGAACATGGTCCATAGAATCAACTCACTGGGGCTCACAGGGGCTCACAGAGATGAATCCACAATCACAGCGTATGCATGAGTCTCAGACAGGTCCTCTGTATATATGCTATGGGTGTTTAGATTGCTGTTTAGAGGGAGTCTTTCCCATGAAAGTGGGAATGCCTCTGACTCTTTTTCCTCTCTTTGGTAACTCTTCCTCCTATTCTGATGTGATGGTTTTTAATCTAGTTTTATTGTATCTTATTATACCTTATTTGATTGATATCCCCAAGAGGTCTGTTTCTCTTTAGAGAAGTGGAGGAGGAGTGATATGGCTACAGGAGATTCATGACAGTAGAGTGAGTGGAAACTGTGTTACATATGTATTGCGTGAGAGAACAATATTTTTAAAAATGCATATATAATACAAAAAAAAGAAAAGAAAAAGAAATAAAGATAGCAATATTGAAAATAACCAAACCGAATATGATGGTGGAAATGAAAAACACATGAGAGCAAGTAAAAACTTCAATAAAAAGCTTCCATAGCCTAGATAAAATGCATGAGAAAATTAGGGAAAGAAGACAAAAGAGAAGAGTTAGACCAATCAGTCAAGGTTCTTGATAATTTCTTTTACTAGAATATACTGTGAAGGCAAAATCTACCAAGCATAGATTTATAAAGAAGGGAAATTAATTCAACCTGATGAGTCCATTTCATATTGTTTGCTCATATGTGTCTGTGTTTAAGGCTAACCAGAACGCCAGTTATTTCTTACAGTTCTTCATTTGGTAGTAGATCCTTCTGATACATCCCCTCTCCACGTTGGTCAGTCAACTGGCCTTATCACTGTGCATTGCTTCGTTAGGTGACCGTATTGTTGGGTTTTTGTTTGTGTAACTTCTCTGTCATGTGCAGAATACTGTGTCTCAGAAAAAACATCATAGTGCTCTTCATCTTGCACTGTTTGGCTCTCTCTTCTGCAGTGTTCCCTAAGCATTAGGTATAGGGCTTATGTTGTAAATATATCAACTGGGATTTGTCACCTCTCAATCTGACCTAAGATTTTTGAATAAATTATAATAGTTCCAAATCTAAATCATGAACACAGTTTTTTAAAATTTTTATCTTTTAACAAACTTTATTCTGATACACCTTAGTTATTTTAGCTTTCTTCTCACCTTGCCCCATTATTTTGTAAGAATCTTCTCCTTTTAAAAACTGATTTAAATTTAACTTTCCCTCATTAAGTGTCTATGTTCTCTTTTCATATATATATATATTTAACAAATACTGCTCCCTCTCAGTCCTTCCTTTATAGAGATCCTTCCTCATTTACCTTCCCCTTCTCTTCTAAAAGTGTGGGGTCCTGGGTCCTGGGTCCTGGGTCCTGGGTCCTGGGTCCTGGGTCCTGGGTCCTGGGTCCTGGGTCCTGGGTCCTGGGTCCTGGGTCCTGGGTCCTGGGTCCTGGGTCCTGGCTCCTGGGCCCTGGGTCCTGGGCCCTGGCCTGTCAATCCTCTACCTGTTAAGGTAGATCCTCCCCTACTGAGACCAGAAAAGGCCTCAGATACCATAGTCAGGCTACTGCTTTAGGGAAAGCCCCTTCTCCAGTTGTGTGGGGGTCCACATGTAGACTGATTTGCATGTCTTCTACATACAGGGGAGGGGGGGTTCTCATTCCAGCCCCTGTGTGTTCTTTGGTTGATGTCTCAGTCTCTGAGAATTCCCAGGAGATCTTGTTAGTTGACTCTGTTTGTCCCACGGTGGGGTTCCCATCCCCTTCAGGGCCTTCAATCCTTCCCTCAACTCTTCCATAAGAGTCATAACCTCAGTCCAGTGTTTAGGTATGGGTATCTACATCTGTTTCAGTCAGGTGCTGGGTAGAGTCTCTCAGAGGACAGTTATGCTAGACTCCTGTCTGCAAGCATAATGGAGTATCATTGGTACTGTCAAGGATTAGTGCTTGGCCATGGGATGGGTCTCAAGTTGGGGCATTTATTAGTTGGCCATACTTTCGGAAAAGTCTCTGTTCCATTTTTGTTCCTGCATTTCTTTTAGACTGGACAAATTTCGGGTTGAAAGTTTTGTGGGTGGGTTGGTACCCTTATCCTTTCACTCAAGTTCCATCCTGGATATAGGAGGTAGCTGTTTCAGCTTCCATGACCCCACTGTTAGGAATCTTGGCTAAAGTTACCATCATTGACTCCTGATGGTGAGATGACTATCATTGACTCCTTTTCCCAGATCTCTGGGGAATTTCTAAAGATTCCCCCCTGAACCCCCACTGCACCCCTGGAAGACACAGATTTCCATTCATTCTCCTAGCACTTAAAGAGATGCTCAAGATGCTTAGTTACCAGGGAAATGAAAATCCAAACGACCCTGAGATACTACCTTAAACCAATCAGAATGGCTAAGATTAAAAACTCAAGTGAAACCATATGGTGGCAAGGAGGTTGGGAAGGGGGAATATTCCTCCACTACTGGTAGAATTGCAAACTTGTACAACCACTCCAGAAATCAATCTAGTGGTTTCTCAGAAAACTAGAAATAGTTCTCCCTGTAGATCAAGCATATATCAAAAGATGATCAGACATATCACCAGGACACCTGCTTTACTGCCTTCATAGCAGCTTAATTGTTAATAGCTAAAAACTGGAAACAACCCAGTTGTCCCTCTACTGAAAAATGGATACAGAATATTTGTTTCATTTATTTAATGAAATACTATTCAGTTTTATTAAAAACAAGGACATCATTAATTTTGTAAAAAATGGATAGAACTAGAAAATATCATCCTGAGTGAGTTAACCCAGAGACCAATGGAGGCAATGATGGTAGGGACATGAACCTTACCTCTATGCTTTGCATGCCTCTTGCCTCTTTTGAAATCTAACCTTTATATCACCATCTCATAGATAGGTTTGAGGTTGACAAGATGCCTTCATTTAAACCTTTCATCAATGTGATAAGACTGAATTGTTTTTGTTTTGTTTTTTTAAATTTTTGTGCTTTACTCTTCTAGTCTTTCAATTGCTTGAAAAATGTCCAGAGCCTAGGCTGTTTATGCTAAAAGACTGGTAACAATAGTAATAGTCTTGGGACATTGTTATTTTCTCTTATCAATACATTTAGCTAACTCATTTGTAAAATATTTAAGACTTATTATAAAAGAGAACACAGAAAATAGTCATTGTTAAGAGGGAAAAAAAGGCATTGGCCTTACCTTGGGCATCATAGGTAATCCAAGACTTCCGTGCTGTATGTCTTCTCTTCCTTTGGGTCATTTCCTACCTCTTTATATAAGAAGGTTAAGTACCTAAGTACTGTCCATAGTTGTTTCCCTCAGGGTTGCTATTGCTATCTGACATTTGAAGCATCCACATAAATTTTATTTTTCCAAGATCCTATTTTGGTGGCCAGTGATTTTGATATAGATACTTCCCTAACTCATTGGACCTGAAGACGCTGCTTCCAATACACTTAGTCTTACCACATCAATCTTGTTTTTCAAGAAAATGCTCCAGAGGCTTGCCTACTGCTCAATCTAATAGAGTAATTTTCTTAGGTCAGATTCCCTCTTCCTATATATGTTTCTTCCAGTAGATTCAATTTCATTTGGCAACCTAAGAAAACATGTTCTTGTTAGAGAGAGAATAGGCATTGTTGCCACATGTTACTCTGCTTTCCTTACGATAGTAGGAGCTGATTCCATCTATACAAATTGATGCTTCTTTAACAAGAACAGATTCACGATACAGAAACAAAATGTAATTTGTTTTCTCTAAGCTTTGGAGATGTTCCAGTGCCTTTGGAAAATGCAATGTATTGGATTAGAGACATGTTCCATATTGCCTATGATTGCTTACACTAAATTCCAAAAGTTAACCCTGAGATACTTTCTAGGAAGTTTCCAAATATCTCACTGTAAGTTCAGATTAATGATAGAGAAGATGCCTACCATCTTCTTGATGAACATTTAAGTATTATATTACATATTTATCATTGAAAATGCCTGAATTATAATTGTCAAAATATCCATATAACTTAGTCAACAGCTCACACAAAAAGGATCCTTAAAAATGTTGAAAATATTTACATTTTATTAATTAGAACATGTATGAGTAGAATTCACACTTGAGCTCATATAAAAAATTAAGAAAACATTTTCACATCACCATCAGATAAGTGAAAATAAACATATCAATTACAGGCTCACATTGGAGAGATTCTTTATATTCTGAATTCCACATTAAGATTCATAGAAGACTTCACTTGTTGATTAGGAATTTAAGACCCTGGTTGAGAACATTCCACTTAATTGTATGAAGTACCATGAAACCATTATTCTTTAGTACAAATATTATGATATATATATATATATATATATATATATATTCAATTTTTTCTGTAAACAAAGAAGTTAGAAGAAAAATAAATATTTGAACTACCATTTCAATTGATTGTGGATTACATAGATAGTTTTTCATGGAAAATCATGATCAGTATTTGGTGGAGAGGGTTTCTGCCACCCTCTACATATGTAGCAGGGCCTCTCCTACTCCCCACCCCTAAAAACAGTCCTTTGTCCAAACATTCTATATGTTCAAGTTGACTCAGACTTGGAATCTGCTCAACTAAAAAGAGAAAAAGAATAGAAATTGTCATATATTTTACTCAAAGAAAAGTCCAATTTGATACTAAATGAACACAAATGTTTATGAAAGGAAGCATTTGAGAGAGGAGAAAAATGTGAAGGGAGTCAAATTAAAGAGAGTATATGTGTGATTTTGCTAGTATTACAAGCATGATATTTAAACATGCACTAAGTAATAAAAGGGGGATGCGATTGTCAGTGATGGAGCAGAAAAGGGGGTTGGAAGGAAGTTCCTGAGACTACTTTGGACTTAAAAGCTCAGGTCTGTCAACAAGTAGAAAAGAAAAATCAGATCTTTCTTTAGTTTTAGAGACAATTGCAATAAATTTCAGAATTCTATACTTAATTATTTTTGCTCAAGTGTGGAAATTACACTCAACACCTATCTTAGCTAGCTTAATATGTCAACCTGACACAGCCTAAAAGCTCCTGATTAAAAAGTCTCAATTGAGGAATTGCCCAAATCAGATTGGTCTATGAACATGTCTCAGGAGAGATTGTCTTGATTGTTAATTGATGTAGGAGGCCAGAGCCCTTCATAGGTGTCACAATTTCCTAGGCAAGAGGTCTTAGGAAAGTAAACTAAACAATGAGCCTGTGATTAAGCCAGCAAGCAATATTCAGCTCTGATTTCTTCTTAAGTTCCTACTTGGTTTCCTGACCTGACTTCTCCCAATGATAGACCTTTAACCTTTAAACTGAAATAAATCTTTTCTTTTTCTTGGTTGTTTCTTATGATGATATTTGCAACAAATAACAACAGAATAAAACTACAATAGGACTTTGAGCTTACAGTATATAATACTTGAGCTTACATAATTATAGTGGGTTAATCAATTAAATTAATTAATACTTCGGAAGCCAATTCAGTAGACTACTGCTAATAAATCAATACAAAAACTATTAACTATAAGAAAAAATGTGAAGAAATTTAGAAATGGACTCTTGTGTTTTCATTAGTGAATGTGGTTGTATTCTGGGTATGTTGTATTTGTGTTGTCAGAAACAGGATTTTTTTCATCAGCTTCTGAAAGTTTCCACATTAATTTGGAAGAGTTAATATTAAACTATCTGTTATTAAACTTTTCAATGCAGAAGTGACATGAATTAACATACGTCAGAGAAAAAGTCAGAAGAAGAACAAATTGGTTCTTCTTCACTGAAGCACACAGATACATATATTATAAACCCCATACAATTTAGCTTTTAAACATAAAAAGACAGCATAACAACTGTCAGATAATGATGTTTGGTATAAAAATTCCTCTGGATAAAATGACACATATTAAGTATTAAATATAAATATTAACATACTACAATGCTACTGAAGCTTCATATAAGTCTGATATTCTAAGGCAATGTAAATAAGTGACTGTAATTTCATAATTAGGCTACCATTCTTCAGCTTCATCTATTACTCAGATAAAAATCTCCATTGTTTTGTACTATGTCATAAAGCTGGATGACTTATTTGTGTTTTTTTAATCTGTGTCTGGTTTCATAAAAAGTGATGTTTAACCTACATTGAAATGGATTTTTTATTGGTTTCAGTTTTCTTCTTTTCTAGAATAAGTCACTCTATTTTAAATATGAAACATTCTTATATACAATAAGGATTTTGTTCATTAATGAAATTTTTGAATAATGGAATGTTCTTTTTTTTTCCATTTTTTATTAGGTATTTAGCTCATTTACATTTCCAATGCTATACCAAAAGTCCCCCATACCCACCCACCCCCACTCCCCTACCCACCCACTTCCCCTTTTTGGCCCTGGCGTTCCCCTGTACCGGGGCATATAAAGTTTGCGTGTCCAATGGGCCTCTCTTTCCAGTGATGGCCGACTAGGCCATCTTTTGATACATATGCAGCTAGAGTCAAGAGCTCCGGGGTACTGGTTAGTTCATAATGTTGTTCCACCTATAAGGTTGCAGATCCCTTTAGCTCCTTGGGTGCTTTCTCTAGCTCCTCCATTGGGAGCCCTGTGATCCATCCATTAGCTGACTGTGAGCATCCACTTCTGTGTTTGCTAGGCCCCGGCATAGTCTCACAAGAGACAGCTACATCTGGGTCCTTTCGATAAAATCTTGCTAGTGTATGCAATGGTGTCAGCGTTTGGATGCTGATTATGGGGTGGATCCCTGGATATGGCAGTCTCTACATGGTCCATCCTTTCATCTCAGCTCCAAACTTTGTCTCTGTAACTCCTTCCATGGGTGTTTTGTTCCTACTTCTAAGGAGGGGCATAGTGTCCACACTTCAGTCTTCATTTTTCTTGAGTTTCATGTGCTTAGGAAATTGTATCTCATATCTTGGGTATCCTAGGTTTTGGGCTAATATCCACTTATCAGTGAGTACATATTGTGTGAGTTCCTTTGTGAATGTGTTACCTCACTCAGGATGATGCCCTCCAGGTATAATGGAATGTTCTATCCTATCAATCACATTAAGTAGATTTTTTTTTATTGTTGGAAAGACCAATTCTCAACCTTTGTATGATAATAAAACAACTACTTTTGTTTATTAGCTTTTAGATGTTTTCAATGTTGTCATGTACATTTTATCTGGTGATACTTAAAAATCCTAGTTTAGTTTTTAAATTTCCATATTAGTCAGAATTCATATACATTTTGTTTGGTATTTTACTAAACCTGGAGTAGTGGTTTCTGCAACAAATGGAGAGGGAGGAGAGAGAAAAAGTCAGAAGAAGAGAATGGAGAAATACAATGGATTGGCAACAAGTCTGAGGGAGGACCTGAGTTCAATATCCCATTTCCCTCAAAGTAGAAAGGAGAGAACCAACTCTCCAAAATAGGCCTCTGACCTCAACATATGCACTGTGGCATATGTTAACACATGAACACAAATCATATGAATATCAATGTAAAAACTTTTAAGAGATAATCGATAGTCTATGGTGGGATGGATCCATAATACTTAGAAATGACCTATGCCAATCCCTGACTCTCATGATATTGGAAGAAAGGAGGTATTTGTCACAATATTAAAATAATGCATTCATAGCGTGACTTCAAATACAGACATGGTGGTTATTGGCTGTTTATTTTATCCCAATCCTTTTTTAAAGACACCATCATTTACTTGTCCATAATGCATCCTCTTGATATATATTTCTGCTTGTGTTAACTTGGCAGATAAGACTATATAGTTAAAGAATATGAGAATATGAGAGTGCTCCCCCATAAGGGCAGATGTGGTAGGGGGGTTGGTGGAGGGGGCAACTGGGAAGTAGAATGTCATGGAATGAAGGGTTGGCAGAGGGGGTATCAGGGAAGTGGGATATCATTTGAGATGTAGACGAATGGAATGATTATTCAAATTATTCTCATATTCATTTTTTTATTAAACTACAAGAGACCATAAATAATAACTGAATAAAATGGGGTAGATTCAAGGTACAAAAAGAGAAGTGTATAAAGAGACCACTGACAAGATTGACTTCAAACTACTATTTGCCTACATGAATTTTATTAAAGGTCAGTTCTTACTGAGTAAAAAATACTACCCATTAAGAGAATACTATAATTCTAAGGATATATTCACAGAGTACAGGTGTGCACATCTTCAGAATAAAAAATACTAAATAAAACTTCACAGATTAACCTCAACATAGTAATAATAGGTGACTTTAATACACCACTCACTCCGAGACAACTCATCCAGATAAAATATAAACAGGGAAACATTGGAGCTAAGCAAAACACAGAGAAAAACTATCCAATGTCTATCAACAGAACGTTTTGATTGGTAACTATAGAATAAATATGTTTATCAAGGGTACTGAGACGCTCAGGAAAATAATTAATCCCGTAATAAGATGAAGAACAAATTTCAAAAATACAACAAATTTTAGTTATTTCATATATTCTATCTGACTACAGCTGAATAAATCTAGAAATCAGCAGTCAAAGAAGCTACACACTAAAGAGAAGAGAGTGCTACACACTCCGTGGAGAAAGTGCTTGCAAGTTAGGAGTTCTGTTCTCTAAGAAAGGATGCTTCATTTTGAATAAATGTGAGTGCTACACGTCAACTGAGGGTTAGATAGAGTCGAGCATTAGGTTTGAGACTGTAGCACTGTTTCCATCTATTCCATTTATACCTGTCAGTAATGCATTGACTGTTCCCTCCCACCAACTGTCGTGGAGAGCTTGGCTGGATATGATTGATAGCATTAGTAAAGGAAAGAATGCCTTTCTGTTTTGCTTTCAACATTCTAACATTGATTTTTATCAAAATGTAGAAAAGAAGTCATCGATTTCTCTGTGAATAATGTGTGTGTGTGTGTGTGTGTGTGTGTGTGTGTGTGTGTGTGTGTGTGTATGTATGTATGTATGTATGTGTATACCCTGAGAATAGACAGGAACTTTGGGGGTGCTGTTTCTCAAATGTCATCCAACTTGTGTGTGTGTGTTGAAGTGTGCTTGTAAAACACAATCCTAAAATTCCCCAAATAGGTTAGTATAGCAGGCCAGTGAACTCCCAAAAATCCTTCTATCTCTACCTTCCCTGAATTATGGTTAAAGGCTCATGCCATCATGCTAATTTATGAGTGGAATTTGGGTCCTTAAGTTTTCAAAGCAAGCACTATATTGACTGATCCTTCTCCTGAAACCCTACCGAATGGATTTTTTAAACATGTATCTATATGTGATCTCTTTGATGAACTTTTACAAATTTTGAGTGTTTTTGAAGGATTCATGTGGTTTTTGAAAACTCTGATTGTATATTAAAATAACAAAAGACTTTATCCTTAGTAGTTATGGATATGATTTCAATTCATGATATAATTGGCAATGGTCTACAAGTGGCATAAGACATATATAAGAAAAATCCTCTAGTTCTCACACTCAAAAAAAGTAGATATGCCCTCAGGAAATAGTTTTAAATTAATATCAAAAATACTTGGGAATTCTGACTTACCAAAATGACCACTTGTAAATCAAATGATTCTTATCATATAAAGTAATAGATAAATATTAATGTATAAATATTTTGAAGACAATATCTTAGGTATATCTAATATCTCACAATTGCTTTATTTTTATATTCAGGATTTGTATGTTGAAGAATTGGTGAGCTATCTTTTTATAACAGAACTTGACATAAGAAGATTCAGTTTGAAAACTACAAATGACATAGTGTCATGGAACACCAGAGCTGGAAGATTCCATTCCTTCCCATTCTTTACATTTAGCCACTACCTAAGCTCTAAAATGGGTTGAGGAGAAACATCCTCAATCAATGCATAATGATGGCAACCACAACATTAAAGTCCTCTACTTGTTTCTCTTACATTTACTGTTGTAAGGGACTTCCTTTCACTACATTTTCTCAGCAGATTTTAATTCTAAAGTTTAAACAGTCCTCATGTCTCACGCTTGTAAGTAGCTGGCAGTATAACTACAGAATACTGTGCTGTTTATTCCACTCATTCTAGTTCAATTCACATTCTCAAGTTTCCTATGAAGAAAAATGAATAAAATGCAATTCACAATGTAATTTTCAAATATTTTTATAGTATCGTTTGTTTCATTTCACATTAATATTCCTGATGTCCATTCATTCTTTTTTGTCTTTTTTATTAGATATTTTCTTTATTTACATTTCAAATGCTATCCCCTTTCCTTGTTTACCCTCTAAAACCCCCCTATCCCATTGCCCCTCCCCCTGCTCACCAACCCTCCCACTTCTGCTTCCCTGTCCTGGCATTTCCCTACACTGGGTCATGGAGCCTTCACAGGACCAAGGGATTCTCCTCTCATTAATGTCCGACAAGGCCATCCTCTGCTACATATGCAGCTGGAGCCATGGGTACTTCCATGTGTACTCTTTGGAAGGTGGTTTAGTCCCTGGGAGCTCTGGGGGTACTGGTTGGTTCATATTGTTGTTCCTCCTATGGGGCTTCAAACCCCTCCAGCTCCTTGTGTCCTTTCTCTAGATCCTCCATTGGGGACCCTGTGCTCTGTCCATTGGTTGGTTGTCAGCATCAACTTCTGTATTTGTCACTGCAGAGGATGTCCCCCAGCATTTCGTGACTTCTGGGGTGAAAGCATAATGGAAAATTTCACTTACCGAAAAGGAAGAGTATGAAGGTCAGGATAAAAAAATTTTGATTGAAAACATTTTATCAAATGTGTGAAATAAACATTTAACACCATTTATAACACATTTCTTGTGAAAGCCTCTTGTAGAGTAAGGAACAAACTTATCCTGTTATGTGGGTTGCTAACTGTGCTAGACTCTTTCCTTATTCTTCCTAAAATCCTCAAAATCAACAAGACACAATCTGAATGCAGAATTCTTAGAGACTGTCAATGCTCTTGTTACAAGTCAAAGAACATAATTATTCTCCCAACCATTGGCTTATCCAGGAGGCACCCAGCCTCTTTGAAGGAAATATCTATAATGGAATCTCAGATCTTGCTTTTAAAATTCAGAAATAGTTACTCTACACATAAAAGACCTGGAAAACTCCTTTTGAGAATTTTAGACAGTAGTATAACCTAAGAGTCTCTCTACCCACCTAACAGAAATTTTAAATGGAGAAATATCAGCAGTTTTGTTAAGACTGCCCATTTTGCTTCTTTTACCTCCTCACACATGATCATCCAGTTCTTGAGGCTTTTAAGTATTGTTTCCGTGGGAAACTTGGCTGAGGGTAATAGAAATGAACAAACACAACAAAGCACTCATACACTGTGTCCTCATTAAGCAGAGCAATGTGCTTTCTTCATAAGACACATCAAGGTCTGTCCAGAAAAACTTGTCCTGACTTGGACATTTTACAACTTACCCAGATTTATCTGGAACAATGAGAAAGGAGAAGGCAATGACTAGTAAGAAAGCCTGACATAATGAAGTCTGCAAAGCTTTCCAGGGAATTGGATTAAAAAACTACAAGAAAATAGAAGCAAAAAGATCACATACTTGGTAATCTTCACAGCCAGATACTTTAGACTTAATAGGATATTTGCTGCTTATTATATATTTTGTTTGAAGTGTCTATAAAGTCACACAGAATTATAGACACTTACACAGAGTGCTGCTGTGGTTAGTTTAGCCAATTTCACAACTAGAGCATGTGTAAATATATAACAAATTTAAGACCAGGGGTAGACATCAAGTAGGATTAGACTCCAGCTGAGGAGTCCTGATTCACCACCAAGATGCTGTCTATTGTGCATACAAGCATGGGCTTTGGTATGTTTGAACAGCTTCCAAAAGAGTCTCTGGCAACAAAAAGCAAAAAAAAAAAAAAAAAAAAAAATCCTTACAAAACAGCAAAAGCAGGATGCAAGTAGCATAAAGAGAGGAAGAAGCTTTGGAAAGAAATTAAGGTCATCGTCAAGAAGGTCCTAAGATAAAGGCTAATAGTTTGATCCATTTCTTAAAGTGGACTAGAAGACACTGTGGGATTTGAAGTAGGCATTCATTAGGGATTTTTAGTTAAAACCCTTTGGAGTCTGATTTCTTGAAAGAGCTTTGGCATTGAGCAACACAGTTCAAATCCTATCTAGGACCAAATGACTGAAAAAATATTGAGACTTTATCATCCACAAATTTTCTACTTCACAGGTAGCAATAATTTCTACTTCAGTTTTCTCATTAAGTTTAGAATGTTCAGGTATTCCTTACATGTACACCACAATTATATTTCTTCCCTATTCCAACCTACTCGTTTAAGTAATGATTAAACCTTTAATTTAGAAAAAAGAAATAGTTGAGTGTAGCAATATTATGTACACATGGAGTAGATAATGACATTATCTATTACAGGTAACATTACACAAAAGAGCAAACCTGAAATTACTGGGAAGCCCTTTACCTCACATATTAAATGTTACTCACCTCCATTTCATTATGTTGACACATGATCATACTGTGTAGTATAAGCTGGCTACACTCACCATCTTCTTTTGCCCACCTTCTGAGTTTACCGACATTCTCTTGAAGATTACTGGTACCATCATGAGTAGCCTTGATAGTATTCAAATGCGTTCATCAGCAGAAAAATCACTGATAAAATGAATGAACTACCTCAAGTAATAGTAGATCACATTTATATATATGTATATGTTTATTTTATAAATGCATAAATAAATATATCTTTACTTAATATAAATTTTAAATGTTTACTGTGTGTATACTCTTTATATATGGTGGTGTATTGCATATGGACAATTTAATTAAGGCACATATTACATATTGAACATGCTATATTACCTATATTACCTTATGTTCTTCTCCCTGCTATTGACATTAGTTCTCTTTGCATCCACAGTGTGAATTCTAATTTCTAATTTTTTTTTTTACTGAGTGCAGTGCTTTCTCTTCACATTTACTTTAATTCTGACTGTGCCATAAGAACATCCCTGTTGCATTTTACAGTCACCTTCATTGTCATCCTGAATGCACCAATGCCATGTGAATAGCCAATAGCTACAGTCTATCTGTTCTAAAGAGGCATACTGCTAAGTGGAAAGTGCAGTTTTTATTTGCCTTATTTCCCAATAAAACACATGCTTAATACATCAATCATATATTTTTATTTGTCCCATAATAAGAATAAGAATCTAGGGTTAATTGTAAGTCTTATTTTATTTGTGTGTGTGTGTGTGTGTGTGTGTGTGTGTGTGTGTGTGTGCATGAATGAAGGCATGTCTGAAGGTAGAGAGGATCATGATCTTTCAAACTAGCATTTGAGATGTCTTTGACTTCCAGTATGTGCTGGAAGCAGTTTATTGGGTTGTCTGCAACAGCACAATGAACACTTAAACGCTCAAATATCTCTTCAGTGCTAGAAACAGGTTTATTTATATTTGTTTAATGGGGAGGCAAGAGAGAAGTAAAAGGAAGGACAGTATCCCATATGGCAGGCAGACTGGAGAGAAGCCCAGAGGGCCATGAGAATGAATGGAAACATGAAGCCACTGTTGGTGGAGTTAAAGGGAATCTATAGAAAGTCCCAGAGATAGGGATAACAGAGGATCCCAAGTGTCGACATGGGTGACCCTAGCTGAAATGTCAGTCAGTGGAAACATGGAACCCAAAGAGACCATCTCCAGTAGATAGACAGAGCCCCCAATTCTGGGTCAAAAACTTTGAAGGTGGATTAGTGACCATCAACCCTCCACTGGGGGCTCTAATTTCTAATCTTTAAAAATTTGATCATAAATAATTGATATATTAAAAAATAATCCCAGGACCAGATGGTTTTTAGCAAGACTTTCAAAGAAGAACTAATTCCAATACTCCTCAAACTATTCCACAAACTAGAAACAGAAGGCACACTGCCAAACCCATCCGATGAGGCCACAGTCACCCTGGTACCTAAACCACACAAAGATTCAGCAAAGAAAGAATATTTCAGACAAATTTGCCTATTGAACATTGATACAAAAAATAATAATAAAATACTCACAAACTAAATCCAAGAACACACCAAAGACATCATCTACAATCAAGTACAATTCATTCCAGGGATTCAGTGGTGGTTTAATATGAAAAAATCCCATCAACATAATCCACCATCTTAAAAAAAAAACTGAAAGAAAAAAAACCACATGATTATCTCACTAGATGCATAAAAGGTCTTGGAAAATATCTACTACCCCTTCTTGATAAAATCTTGGAGAGAGCAGGGAAACAAGAGGCATACCTAAGTACAATAAAGACAATATGCCGCAAGACCATTGACAACATCAAATTAAATGGAAAGAAACTTAAAGCACTTATACTAAAATTGCCCAAGTACTGTCGAAATTGTTTTCCTCAGGGTTGTTTTGGCTAAGTGTTTGAAGCTTCCATGTTAATTTTATTTTTCCAAGATTCTACTTTTGCGGTCTGTGGACTCGAAACTATATCTTTCCCTAACAAAGATACACTTGGACCTGAAGACATTGATTCCAATACCCTTAATCTTCCCACATCAATCATCAGTCAAGAAAATACCCCACAGGCTTGCCTATGGCTCAATATGATACAGTCATTTTCTCACCTAAGGTATCCTCTAACCAAATAACTACTTTGTATCAAGTCATAAACCAGCACATTTTCTCTTACTTTAAGTGATAAATACACCATATATAGTGGTTTAAGTGTTTGAATGTAAATGAACAACTTTTAATATGGCACTAATACAGGAAATTCTTTTTTGTTCCCTTGGCAAGTGTTTCATGTAACTCAGACTGGCCCCACCCTCAACGCATTGTTAGGAATGACCTGAAATACCTGGTCTTTCCGAATCTACCTCTCAAGAACAGAGGATTACAGGCATGCACCTTCAATTCTAGATTAAAATAGCACATTCTAGTGGGTGAGTCCAATATGAATCAATACTAGGTGTGTATGTGATTAAGGAGGAAACACACTGATCACTATTTCAGATGATGAAATATTTTACTAATAAAGAAAACTGCCCTAACATGTATATGCAACAGATTGAAAGTTACCATTTACCGTGAATACATGTTTCTTCCAGTAGATACAATTTCTTAATTAAGCATTTGGTAACCTAAGTAAACATGTTCTTATTCAATGGAGAAATTCCCACTAATTTTGGGATTAGTTATACTATCTCCAGGAAAGCAGAGTTACCTGAATCTACAACTCCTCTTCCTTTCTCTGTTGACTGATTCACGATACAGAAATAAAATGTAATATGTTTTTGCTAAGTTTTAGAGATATTCCAGTGTCTTTGGATAATGGAACACACTTGATGAGAGACAGTTGCCTATCATTCCTTATACTAAATTCCCAAAACTGACTGGGAGTTATGTTCTAGAATTCAAGTTTCCAAATATCTTGCTTCAGATTCAGATTCTTAAGGATAGAGAAGATCCCTACCATCATTTTGATGAGCATTCAAATGTCTCTGTTGTAACAATCAAAGTATATATTTACCTGAATCAACAGCTCCCACAAGAAAAGATCCTCAGTAATATTGAAATTAATTAACACTTTATTGATTAGAACATCTATGATTCAAATTCACATTAGTATTATATAAAAGAAAAATTAAGAAAATGTTTTTTCACATCACAATCAAATAATTGAAAATAAAGTCATTCAATCTCAGGTTCATGTTGGAAAGATTCTTCAGTCTTCTGTATTCCACATTTTGAATCATAGAAAATTTCTTTTGTCGATTAGGAATTTAAGGCTCTGTTTGAGAACATACCATTGATAGTCCGAACCACCATGAAACCATTGTTCTTAAGTACAAACACCATGATGTTTATATGAAAGATTTTTCCTACTGCAAATAAAGAAGATAGAAGAAAAAATAAAAATTTTGAACTATCACTTTTAATTGATTGAGGATTATATAATTACTTTTAATCAAAAATCATGAACATGAATTGGTGTGAGGTGTCTCTGTCACCCTCTCTATATGCACCTGGGCTTCTCCTATGCCCCCCCCCCCCCCCCCGCTAGAAGGAGTCCTTTGTCCAAACTGGGAAAAGTCAATAAGTTCTACATGCTCAACCCCGAGTCCTACCTGGAATCTGCTAAACTGAAAAAGAAATTGTCTAATTTTTTCCTAGAAGAAAAATAGAATTCACAACTAAATGACTACAAAAGTTCATGGAGGGAATCACTCAAGACAGAACAAAAGTGAAGTGAGTCAAATTAAAGAGAAATATATATGTGAATTTACTAACATCAACAGCATAATGTTTAACCGTGTCCTGAGTAATAAAGCGCGGGATACAATCATCAGTGACTGAGCAGAAAGGAAATTTGGAAAGAAGTGCCCTAGACTACTCTGGACTTGAAGGCTTAGGTCTGTCAAAGGCTGAAGAGTAAAAGTAGATTTCTAGAGAAGCACCTCCTTAGCTTCAGAGTCAACTGTGATAAATTATAATTCTGTACTTGTTTCTTGCTCAAGTGTGGAGACTATCTTTTGAGCACCTGTCTTCGTTAGCTTTATATGTCAAATCTGACACAGCCTAAGAACACCTGATTAGGAATTGTGAAATGCCCAGATCAGATTGACCTATGAGCAAGTCTTGGGGGAAATTGTCATCTTCCTTAATTGGTGTAGGGAGGCACAGCCTGCTGTGGGTGCCACAATTCCCTGGTCAAGGGGGTTCATCAAGCAATGTTCTACCTGATTTTTGCTTCATCTTCTGATCTAACTTCTCTCAATGATAGAATATAATCTGTAAACTAAAACAAATCATTTCCTCCTCTTGGTTACTTTTTATGATGATATTTGCAATAGCAACAAAATAAATCTACAACAGTACCCATGCTTGAACTTACAGTATTATATTTGGTTAATCTGCTGGTGTTATTTCATAAAAATCAATTTAATTAATTGATCAACACTCAGTAGATTCCTGCTAATAAATCAATACAAAAACTTTTATAATCAAGGAGAACTTTAAGGAAATTTGCAAATGGACTCTTGTGGATATTTTTTAGTGAAATAGATTATTTTCTGGATATGACATATTGCTAATACAAAAAACAGTATTTTCCACCATTCCATAACATTTTCTCTACTAATTCAGAAGAGTTAATATTAAATCATGTTCTTACAAAGTCTCAGTGCAGAAGTAACAGTGATTGTCATAAGATTTCCCATCATCTCCACAAACTGGATTCAGTGTGTCTAAACAGATTGTTACAGATCTATAAGGCTCACAATTTGGCTGTTAAATGTAAAAAGACAACATAAAATCTATCAGATAATGATCTTGGATATAGATATCCCACTTAATAAAATGATTCAAAATTAAGTATTAAATATAAATATTGACATTCTACAATTCTGCTTAATTTAATTCTGCTTAAAGTGATATTTTAAGGATATACTTCTTTAAGTCTCATAAATTAAAGGTAATGTAAATAAATGACTGTGATTTCATAGTTAGGTTATAATTCTCCAACTTCATCTTATACTCATCTAAAATCTCCTTTATTGTTTTGTACTGAGAGAAATCATAAACCGAAAGATTTGTGGTTTTCTTACCCTTCTCAATATTTTCACTATACATGCTATGACACATATGAGTGTCCTTTTGTGTGTGAATATATATGTATATGTATATGTATATGTATATGTATATGTATATGTATATGTATATGTATATGTATATGTATATGTATATGTATATGTATATGTATATATATACACACACACATATATATATGATCTTATATATACACAGTTAAAATTTATTACTGGCAATTTTTGTAGACACAATATTATGGAATTCAGATGAATCTGCTTTTCAGATTTGTGTAAGTTTATCTTTGTATTTATTGAGAATGGTAGCTCTTGTTAACTTTTATATAATGTTCTAGTGTCTATATTCATTGATGGCTGACCTACCTTTGACAACTTATATTTTGTATTCCTTTTAGTCTTCTTCTTTTCTAGGATAATTCATTCTACTTTAAACAATGTAAAACATACATTTTTACAATAACGTTTTTTTCCCTAATGGAATTTATGAATAATAGAGTGTTCCACCTGGTCTGTAATGTTAAGTATTTTTATATCATTGGCAAGACTACTGCTTAACTTCTGTATAATAATAGAACAAATGTTTTATATTTTGTTTTAGCTGTTGTTTAGGTTGTCATGTTGTACATTTTGTTTGATGACATTTAAAAAGCAAAAAGTCTACTTTAAAATTTGCATATTAATTAGTATTCATTTACCTTTCGTATGGTATACCTTAGATGTGCAACAGCAGTCTCTGCAACCAATAAAGAGGTACAAGAAAGAAAATATATAAGAATAAGAGAAAGAAATGTGGTAGTTTGGACATTGGCCTGAGAAGCTGAGTTCAATGTTCTAGTTTCCTCATAGTGGAAAGAGAAAATGAACTCCCAAAATTAGTCCTCTGACTTGAACATATACACTGTGGAATATATGAACACAGCCATCTCTACAAATTATATGAATAAACAATGTAAAAAAGTGTAAAGAGTCTATGGTGGGAAATATTCATAATATCTATAAGTGACCTATGCAATTCCTTTCTCTTGTGATATTAGAAACAAAGATGTTTGAATAGATTATTAAAATATTGTATTCATAGAGTGACTGATTTCAAATATAAAAATGGCACTTATTGGTTGCTTATTGTATCACAAATCTTCTTTTAAAGACACCATCATTTCCTTTTCCTTATGCATCCTCTTCTAGGCACAAAAAGAGAATTCTATAAGGAGATTACTGACAAAATAGACATCAAACTAATATTGGTCAAATGTATTGTATTTAAATGTCAATTCTTACTGATTACAGGAACTAACCATCAAAAGGATACTATAATTCTTATCATGTAATCACAGTGTACAAGGGTACCCAACTTGAGAATAAAAAATACTGCTAAATAAAAAGTCACAGATTCACCTTCTCATAGTAATAACAGGTGACTTTAATACCCCACTCACACCGAGACAAGTCATCAAGATAAAAGATAGTTAATACTATTTCCTGCTTTATGTTATGATAGAAATAGTATGGTTTTTCTTAAACATTGTAACATTAATATTATCAACATGTAGAAAAAAATGTATGAATTTTCTTGGGAGTAGTGTGTGTGTGTGTGTGTGTGTGTGTGTGTGTGTGTGTGCACCTATGTGCACATGGTCCTTTTCATGCAGTTGAATATACATTGGTGTATGTGTAGAGAACAGACAAAACTTTAGGTGTTATTTCTCAAATGTCAAACAACTTTTGTGTGTGTTGGGAGTGTGATTGTAAAGCACAGGCATGAAATTCCCAAAATAGGCAGGAAGCACAGGCCAGTGTGTCCCAGGAAGCCTTCCATCTCTGTCTTTCCTGAACTAGCAGTGTAGGCTCATGCCATCATGCTAATGCAGTTTACTGACTGTACCTCCTCCAGAAACCCCACTGAATGGATTTCTTCACGTTTATCCACACATGGTCCCTTTGTTGAACTTTTATAAATTCTGAGTAGTTTTGCAAGATCCTGATGGTTCTTGAATATTGTGATTACATATGAAAATAACAAAACTACTTTGTCCTGATTCTCAGTAGTTATAGGTAAGAGTTTTATTTGTGATATGGTTGCCAGAAGGTCTACAACAGAGTTCGCCAAGTGATGGAAGACAGCTTTTAGAAAAATCATCTAGCTCTGACACTATAATATAATATAATATATATATATCCAATAAGTACTTTAATATCAGAAATACATGTGAATGTTTACATATGGAAATGACCAATATTGAATCACTTGATTTGCATCATATAAAGTAACATGTAAAATTTAATGCATACATATTACGAAGACAATATTTTCACATTCAGGATTTTTATGTGGAAAAATCAGTGAGGTATCTCTTTATAACAAAACTTGATATAGAAGACTCAGTCTGAAAACTACAAATGACATAGTGTCATGGAACACTAGGGATGAAAGATACTACTTACTACATCCCCTTCTTTACATTTAACCACTGCATGAGCTCCAACATGGGATGAAAATAAAAATCATCACTCAGTGTATAATAATGGCAAAAAAACACATTAAAGTCCACTACTTGTTTCTTTTGCATTTACTGTTTTAAGAGACTTTTTCTCACTACATTATCTAAGCTGACTTTAACTTCATAAACTCAAACGATCCTCATGGCTCAGTATTGTAAAGTAGCTGACATTATAGCTACAGAATCTTGTGATGTTTATACCACCCATTCTAATTCACCTCACACCCTCAAGGTCGCTAAGAAGAAGACTGAGTAGAGGCCATTCTCAGTGTAATTTTCAAGGCCGTTTGTAACATGCTTTGCTTCATTTCACTTGACAAGTTTAATATTCCCAAAGTCCATCCATTCTTGAATTGCAGGGGATGACTCCAGAATTACCTGACTTATGGCTTGAGGGCATAATAAAAAACATTACTCACCAAAATAAGGAGGAAATACCACATTCAAGATAAAAAGGGATCTGACCCATATTGGAGAGATTTTATCAAATCTGTGGAATAAACATTTAAAACCATTTACTAACACATTTCAAGTAAAAGCCTCTTGTAGAGCAAGGAAATATTCAATGACTTCTGCCTGGGTTGCTAACTGTGCTGGAATCTTCCCTTATTCTTATTTGAATCCTCAGAATCAACAAGACACACTATTGGCTTAGAAAAGACTCTTGGAGCCTGGAAATGTGCTCATTGATAATATAAGAACTTATTCTCCCAATCCAGGAGGCTCCCCAGTCCGTTGAAGGAAATATTCATAATGAAACCTCAGATTTTCCTATTAAAAACCAGAAAAGATTACTCTATAAATAAAGGACCTGGAAAAGTCTTTATAGAATAATAGACAGTAGTATAACCTCAGAGTGTCTCTTCCCTCCTACCTGAAACCAGAAATGGAGAAATATCAGCAGCTCTCACAGTACTGTCTGTTTTGAGCCTTTTAATTGCGCAGACATGGTCTTTCAGGTTTGGAGTCTTTTTATCATCATTTTCGTGAGGAACTTGGTTGGAGGTAATACAAATAGTCAAGCACAGATAAAACACAGGTATTAGAGGTTCTCATTGGGGGCAGCAATGTGCTATAAGACACATCAACCCTTGTCCAGAAAAACATGTCCTGATCTAGGACATTTTGCAACTCATCTTCATTTATCTGGAACAATGAGAAAGGAGAATGCAATGAATACTAAAAAATTCTGAGATGCAGACTCTTTTCAGACAATTGGATTGAAAACTACAAGAAATAGAATCAAAAGGCTTACATATTTGGTAATCTGCAAAGGCAGAAATATTAGACTTAACAGGCTATTTTGTACTCATCAAATTTTTTGAGGTGTCTATAGAGTCACACAGAGTTATAGGCACCTACACAGAATACTTCTGTGACCACCTTAAATAGTTTTCCAACTAGAACATCTATACATCTATAGCACAAATTTAGGAGCAGGAGTAGACATTAAGTAGGAATAGACTCCAGTTGAGCTGTTTTTTTCCCCTGAAGTCCTGATTTACCATCAAGATGCTATGTCTATTGTGCTTACAAGTCCAATATTGGGCTTCAGTATGTTTCTAAAGCTCCTAAAAGAATTGCTGACAACAAAAATTAGGGAAATCTTGACTAGAAGGAAGAGCAGGTTGCCAAGAGCAACAAGAGAGGACAAAGGTCATGAGTGAAGCTGAGGCTGCAATGGAGAAAGTCCACTGAGAAAAATCCAATGAGAATAAGAAATTCTCATTGACTTTAAAATTAAGATACTCCTCAGCCATTCAGTATTCCTCAGGTGAGAATTCTTTGTTTAGCTCTGTACCCCATTTTTAATGGGCTTATTTGATTTTCTGGACTCCAACTTCTTGATTTCTTTATATATATTGGATATTAGTCCCCTATCTGATTTAGGATTGGTAAAGATCCTTTCCCAATCTGTTGGTGGCCTTTTTGTCTTATTGACAGTGTCTTTTGCCTTACAGAAACTTTGCAATTTTATGAGGTCCCATTTGTGGATTCTCGGTCTTACGGCACAAGCCATTGCTGTTCTATTCAGGAATTTTCCCCCTGTGCCCATATCTTCTAGGTTCTTCCCCACTTTCTCCTCTATAAGTTTCAGTGTCTCTGGTTTTATGTGAAGTTCCTTGATCCACTTAGATTTGACCTTAGTACAAGGAGATAGGACTGGATTGATTCGTATTCATCTACATGATAACTACCAGTTGTGCCAGCACCATTTGTTGAAAATGCTGTCTTTTTTTCCACTGGATGGTTTTAGCTCCCTTGTTAAAGATCAAGTGACCATAGGTGTGTGGGTTCATTTCTGGGTCTTCAATTCTATTCCATTGGTCTACTTGTCTGTCACTATACCAGTACCATGCAGTTTTTATCATAATTGCAAAACACCCATGGAAGGATTTACAGAGACAAAGTTTGGAGCTGTGACAAAAGGATGGACCTTCTAGAGACTGCTATATCTAGGGATTCACCCCATAATCAGCTTCCAAATGCTGACACCATTGCATACACTAGCAAGCGTTTGCTGAAAGGACCCTGATATAGCTGTCTCTTGTGAGACTAGGCTGGGGCCTAGCAAACACATAAGTGGATGCTCACAGTCAGCTATTGGATGGATCACAGGGCTCCCAATGGAGGAGCTAGAGAAAGTACCCAAGGAGCTAAAGGGACCTGCAACCCTATAGGTGGAACAACATTATGAACTAACCAGTACCCTGGAGCTCTTGACTCTAGCTACATATGTATCAAAAGATGGCCTAGTCAGCCATCACTGGAAAGAGAGGCCCATTGGACACACAAACTTTATATGCCCCAGTACAGGGGAATGCTAGGGCCAAAAAAATGGGAATGGGTGGGTAAGGAAGTGGGGGGGAGGGTATGGGGGACATTTGGGATAGCATTGGAAATGTAATTGAGGAAAATACGTAATAAATTTAAAAAAAAAGAAGTAGCATTAAGTCAAAAATGTAATGACTCTAAACCAGTTCAATTAACATGTAACCACATTTAACATGACTACTTATTTTAGAACACACAAAGATTATGAAACCGTGTTTATTTTTTCTTTGGTACAACCAGACATGTTACCTCAAACTTTTAAAATAAATAATGTCAGCCACAAAAAAAAAAAGAATAAATGGAAAAATATCATTGTGTTGTACATGTACAGAGTATCTTAAAAACCTTAAAATAATGAGAAAATTGAAGTAGAAATTATTTTCACCTTTGTTAAAAAAGATGTAGGTGATGAAGCCTTAATGTTTCATCAAAGTCATTTGGTCATAGATAATATTTGATCTGGGTTGCTCAACTCGAAAGCTCTTTCAAAATGTTAGGGTTTTAAGTAAAACTCTCCAGTGAATTTCTACTTCAAATCCAAAGAGACTTCTACTCCGATATAAGAGGTGGATCAAGCTCTGAGTATGTATCTTAGGACATTTTACACTGTGGCCTCAACTTATCTCCTGAGCTTCTTCCTCTGTTTCGGAGGTTTGCATCCTGCTCCTATTTTTTTTTTCTTGTTTCTTTTTAAATTTAATTTAATTAATTTTTTTATACTGCAGATTTTATCCCTCTCCATGTCCACCCTCTGACTGTTCCCCTTCCTATACCTCCTCCATACTACCCTGTTTCCACAAGGATGTTCCCACTCCCCCACCTCCCACTCTACCAGACCTGGGGCTTCCAGTCTCTTGAGGGTTAGGTATATGTTCTCTGTTTGAACCCAGACCTGGCCGTCCTCTGCTGTATATGTGTTGGGGGACTCATATCAGCTGGTGTGTGCTGTATGCTGCCTGGTTGGTGGTCCAGGTTGAGACTGATGATCCTTCTATAGGTTCACTGTCCTCCTCATCTTCTTCAAGCTTTCCCGTAACTCAACAACAGGGGTCTGTGGTTGGGTATAAATTTCTGCATCTGACTCTTTCAGCTGCTTGTTGAGTCTTTCAGAGGGCAGTCAACGTAGGTCTCTTACTGTGAGCACTTCATAACCTCAGTAATAGTGACAGGCCATGGGGCCTTCCCTTGGGCTGGATGCCACTTTGGGCCTGTTGCTGGCCCTCCTTTTTCTCAGGCTCTTCTACATTTTTGTTCCTGTAATTCTTACAGACAGGAACAATTATGGGTCAGAGTTTTGACTGTCGGATGGCAACCCCATCCCTCACTTGATGCCCTGTCTTTCTGCTGGAGGTGGGCTTTACAAGGTCCCTCTCACCACTGTAGACATTTCAACTAAGGCCCCTCTCTTGAGTCCTGAGAGTCTCTCACCTCCCTGATCTCTCATACATTCAGGAGTCCCCCAGCCTTCTCAAGGCTGCCTGTAGGATTCCACCCTTCCCCTCCCCCCATCAGAGACTTTTGGGAGCTTCTCAAACATACCAAATTTTAGGGTGGTGTGTGAATAGACACAGCATCTTGGTGGTGAAATATGACTCTGGGAAAGACTCCTCATCTGGACATCATTCATGCTTGAAGTCTACTCCTGGTCTAAATTTGTGCTATAGATGTACAAATGTTCCATTTGGAAACTGATTTAAGTTATCATAGCAGCACTCTCTGTAAGTGCCTATAACTCTGTATGACTATAAGCACCTCACACAAAACATATGATGAATACCAAATAGCTTATTAAATCTACCTGTCTGGATTTCGAGATTGTCTAGTATGTAAGTCTTTTGATTCCATTCTCTTGTACTTTTCTTTTTTTTTTTTAAATTAGGTATTTTCCTCGTTTACATTTTCAATGCTATCCCAAAGGTCCCCCATACCCACTCCCCAATCCCCTACCCACCCACTCCCCCTTTTTGGCCCTGGCGTTCCCCTGTACTGGGGCATATAAAGTTTGCAAGTCCAATGGGCCTCTCTTTGCAGTGATGGCCGACTAGGCCATCTTTTGATACATATGCAGCTAGAGACAAGAGCTCCGGAGTACTGGTTAGTTCATATTGTTGTTTCACCTATAGGGTTGCAGTTTCCTTTAGCTCCTTGGGTAATTTCTCTAACTCCTCCATTGGGGGCCGTGTGGCCCATCCAATAGCTGACTGTGATCATCCACTTCTGTCTTTGCTAGGCCCCGGCATAGTCTCACAAGAGAGAGCTATATCTGGGTCCTTTCAGCAAAATCTTGCTAGTGTATGCAATGGTGTCAGCATTTGGAAACTGATTATGGGATGGATCCCTGCATATGGCAATCACTAGATGGTCCATCCTTTCGTCACAGCTCCAAATTTTGTCTCTGTAACTCCTTCCATGGGTGTTTTGTTCCCATTTCTAAGAAAGGGTAAAGTATCCACTCTTGTACTTTTCAATCTAATTATCTGTATAGCTTCTGCATCTCAGAATTTTTTACTACTCATTGCATTCTTCTTTTTCATAGTATAAGACAAATCCAGATAACTTTCAAATCATCCTATATCAACAGAAGTTTTTCTGGACAACTATTGCTATGTCTCATTAGTAGGTTCATAGCTGACCCAGTGAGAACAGAGAATACCTATCTTTTATCTGTGCATGGCTATTTGTATTATCTCCACCCATATTCCTCAGTAAAATGATATAAAAAGGGCTTAAGGGCTGAACGATCATGTGTAACGAGGTAGAAGAACAAACAGTAAGCACAGAGTGCTGGTACATCTTCATTTCTGTTTTCAGGTAGGTGGGTAGAGACACTCTGAAGTTACACTACAGTGTAGAATTGCCATAAGGACTTTTCCAGGTCCTTTATTTGTAAGGGAACTATTTCTGATTTTTAAAAGAAAAATCTGAGATTCTATTATGGATATTTCCTTCAAAAAAAGCTGGATGCCCCCTGGATAAGGCAAGGGTTGGGAGGATAAGTAATAAGTTATTAGATGTGCAATGAGCATTGCAATTCTCTAAGTCATTCCGTGCTCAGATTGTGTCTTGCTGATTTTGAGGTTTCAAGGAAGAACAAGGGAACAGTCTAGCAGAGTTAGCAACACTGGGAAAAGGCATAGAGTAGTTCATTTATCTATAAGGGGTTTTTGCTGGAAATGTGTTATAAAGGGTTTTAAATATTTATTCCACAGATTTGATAAAATGTCCTCAACATGGATCAAATTTCTTTTTATTCTGACTTTGGTACTTCTTCCTTATTTTGGTGAGTAAAATTTCCTATAATGCTCACCCCCCGCCCCCCAGAAGTCAGGTAATGCTGGAGGCATTCACATCAGTTCAAGAATGGATGGACCTTGGGAATATTTAATTTCTCAAGTGAAATGAAATGAAATGAAGCATGTTATAAAAGTCCTTGAAAATTACATGCGGAATGGCTTTTTATTTATTCTTCCTAGAGAGCTTGAGGATGGGAATTGAATGAGAATGCGTGGTATAAACATCACAAGGTTCTGTGACCATAATGCCAGCTACTTACAAGACTGAATCATGAGGACTGTTTGAGCATAAAAAGTTACTGTCAGCTGAGATAATGCAGTGCAAGGAAGTCTCTTAAAACAGTAAATGAAAATGAAACATGTAGTGGATTTTTGATATTGTTGTTGTCGTTATTATACACTGATTGAAGGTATTTACCCTCATACTATGTTGCAGCTCAGGTAGTGGTTAAATGTAGTGAATGGGGGGAAGTAGGAGTCCCTCCAGCCCTCAAGTTCCATGACACTATCTCCTATAGTGTCCTATATTTTCAAATTGAATCTTCTAATGTCAAATTTGGTGAAGAGAGATAACTCACTGGTTTTCTTCTATATACATATTTTGAATGTTTTCACATTAATTGTGAGGTATTAGATAGACCTAAGTTATTAATATCTTAATATCTCTTCAGAATATTAATGTTTTACTTTTTACACATTGCTTTCTATGAGACAAATCAATTGATTTACAAGGGTTCATTTTCATAAGTTAACACTCTCAATTAATTTTTGATACTAATTTAAACTAATCTTTGAATATATATATATACTTTTTTGAGTGCTAGATGTAGACAATTTTCCTAAAAGATGTCTTCTGTTACTTGTTGACCATTATTGTAGAAGTTCTGGTACCTATACCATGAAAAAATTATAACTGTAATCACCGAGAAGCAGGACACGGTTATTTTCATATATAGTCACAGTATTCGAAAAGCATGGGAATACTTTAAAAATACTCAGAATTTATAAAATTTCAACAAAAAGCCCATGTATGGATAAACACTTAGAAATCCATTAGCCTGCAATTCTAGTTCAAGGAAAGTAGAAATAGAAGCATTCCTGGGGCTCACTGGCCAGCTATGCTGCTCCATTTGGGGGAATTTGAGGTGTGTGTTTTACAATGCTCCCACCACACACAAAAGTTTTATAACATTTGAAAAATAACACCCATTTTTTGGTCTGTTCTCCAGTAGTGCAGAAATGCATATGCAGCTGTATAAAAAGAGCCATGTGCACATAAGTGCATAAGTACATACACACAGAGATACACACAGACACACACACACAAACATACACACATTATTCACAGAGAAATCTATGCCTTCTTTTCTACATGTTGATAATATCAATGTTAGAAATTTGAAAGCAAAACAGAAATAGATTCTTCCCTTTCTAACCTTCAATTGACTTATATATCTCATACTTGTTCAAGTTTAAGCCTCCCTTCCTTAGAGAACAGACCCCCTAACTGACAAGCCCTTTCCCCAGAAAGAGCCCTCCTCTCTTTAGTGTTGATCTGTAGAGTTATTCAGTTGTAGTCAGATAGAATATGCAAAATAATTATAGTTTGCTGTATTTTTGAGATTTTTTTGTCTTATCATGTGATGATCTATTTTAAGGAGTTTCAGCATGCTTGACAAAAATGTTTATTCTGTAGTTACAGAGTGAAATATTCTGTCCATGTGTGTTAGATACTTTTTCTCTGCATTTTTTTTTAAGCTCCAGTGTTTCCTTGTTTATCTTTGATCTGGATGACTTGTCTCTTGGTGTTAGCTGGGTATTGAAGTCACCTGTGATTACTATGTTGGGGTAAATCTGTGACTTTTTATTTAGCAGTACTTTCATTTCTGTGAACAGGCATATATCTGCCTTGTGAATATATGCCTTACATTATATTATCTTCTTGAAGGGTGGTTTCCTTAATCAGTTAGAAGTGACATTTTCTAAAATCAATGTTGAAAACTATTAGTTTGGATTCTATTTTGTCAGCAATCTATTAATAGACTTTTCTATTTGTACCTTGAATTGATTCTACATACTTATTTTGTTTTCTTATAATTCATTCAGATTATTTTTATAATCTTTAACTATATATTCCCATGTGTCAATCCAGTGCAAGAGCATACAGGTGCCAGCAAGAGGGTATAGTAAGGAAAAGAAGTTCATGGTGTCTTTATTTTCCCTCTTGAAGGAAGAAACTATTTTAGCGGAGCCCACAGTTAAGAGACTTTTAATTGTAAAAAGACTTTGGATTTTAAAAGAGGTGGATATTTTAAAGAGATTAAAATTTTAAGAATATGTAAAGACTGTGGGATGTTTAAAGTTATTTAGACCTTGGGGATAAATAAGAGTGTAAGGGTTGAGGCTTACTAGTGATGTGTTTGTGTGTGAAGTTGACAAGGGGTCAATTGTACTGGCTAGTTTTGTGTCAACTTGACACAGCTGGAGTTACCACAGAGAAAGGAGCTTCAGTTGAGGAAATGCCTCCATGAGATCCAGCTGTAAGGCATTTTCTCAATTAGTGATCAAGGGGGAAAGGCCCCTTGTGGGTGGGACCAAGGGTTCAGATATAATAAATAATCAATAACTGCCATTTCCATATTTGAAGTCACTCTGTAAATATATTATTTTTGTACTGTGACACAGATGTCCTTGCCTCCAATATCACAAGAGTAATGAATTGACATAGGTCACTTTCAGTATTATGGATACTTCTTAGCACAGTTTATAGATTTTTCTCTTTAAACATTTTTATATTGCTTACTCATATAATTTGTAGGTGTGCATGTGTTCACATATGCCACAGTGCCTATGATAAAATCAGAGAACTACTTTTGTGACTTGGTTCTCTTTTGCAATTCTGAGGGAAATGGGACATCAACCTTAGATCCTCTGGCTTTTGGCCAAACCATCACACTTCTATCTTCTGAATTTTTTCTTTTCTTTATCCATTAGTTGCAGAGTCTGCTGTTGCAAGTCCAGAGAGTCTTAGAAAAGTGGTAAATGAATACTGATTAATATGGAAATTTAAAGAGTAAACTTTTGGCTTTTGAAGTGTCACCAAACAAGATGTACAAGACAACATTGCAACAACCAAAGCAACCAAAAATATTTGTTTTATTATTAAACAAAGGTTGAAGAGTAGTCTTGTCAACAATATAAAACTACTTAATGTTATAGATAAGTTAAAATATTCCATTATTTATAGATTCTATTAATGTACAAAATCCTTACTTTGTACAGTTACATTTTACATTTAAAAATATGTTTAAAGTAGAATGATTTATCCTAGAAAGGAAGGCTGGAAGTGATAAAAAATATCTCTTTTAAGTTAGGTTAAACATCAGTTTTGATACAGTAGGACATTGGAATATTCTATAAAAGTTAAGAACCTTTACTCTGAAAAAGTACAAAAATAACACACAAATTTGAATTTCATAATGTTGTCTGTGTCTACAAAAATTGTCAATAATAAATTTTATCTCTGTTTACATATATATTATAAATTTGCAAAGACACTCACATATGTGATAACCTATACAGTAAAGGTATTAAGAAGTGTAATAGCACTACAAATAAATAATCAAGTTGTATTATTTCTCTCAATAAAAAACAATGTAGGAGATTTTATCTGAGTATGATGTGAAATTTGGGAATGATAGCCTAATTATGTAATTACAGTCACTTATTTACATTGTCTCGGAACATCAGACATAAAAATATATCAATAACATATTATGTTTAAGTAGAATTGTAGTAAGTCAATATTAATATTTGTTACTTAATATTGGATCATTTTATCAAGTAAAATTTTTCTAGCAAACATCATTATCTGATTTATTTTTTGTTGTCTTTTTATGTTTCACAGCCAAATTGTACCTTGTATAAGAGTGAATCTGACTGCTCCAGAACGCTGATCCCAGTTTGTGCAGATAATCAAATGACATATTACAATGCATGTTACTTCTGCCTAGAACAATTGTAAGAACACATGATTTAATATTAACTTTTTTCAAATTAGTGAGGAAACTATGAAGAACTGATGAAAAAATCCTGTTTCTGATAACACAAATATGACATACCCAAAACATAACCACTTTCACTAAAGAAAACTCAAGTATCCACTTGTAAATTTCCTTGACGTTATTCTGGATTTTAGTAGTTTTTGTATTGACTTATTGGCAGGATTCTACTGAATACTCTTCCACAGTATTGATTGATTAATTATACATGATCTTTATGAAAGGAAACCAGTAGACTAACCCAATGTAATGTTGTAAGTTCAAATTTCATTTGTTGGTATGGCAAATATCATCATGAAAAACAACCACAGGAAAGAAAGGATTTAGTTTAGTTAACAGGTTACAGTCTATCATTGATAGAAGTCAAGTCAGGAAATCTAGCAGGACATTGAAACAGAAACCAGGAAGGAACATAGCTTGCTGGCTCACTTACAGACTCATGTTCAACTTGATTTCATACAGATCCTAGGACCAGTTTTCCAGAAAATTGTGCCATATACAATGCCCAGTGGTTTCCTACACTATTTAATTTTCCCTAGTCCTGTTCATAGATCCATCTGATTTGTGCATTTAAGACATCCCTATGAGGTGATTTTTGGCTGTGTCTAGTTGACACATAAAGTTAAGTTAGGTGCTCAATGGTAATTCCCACACTTGAGCAAGAAACTTAAGTACAGAATTTTGAGACTTACCACAACTGGATCCAAAGCTATGGAGGGACATCTGTAGTGATCTACTTTTTTCTCTCCACCTTGTTACCAGAACTGAGCCTTCATGTCCAGAGCAGTTATGTTGTTAATGCTAGCAAAATCACACACATATTCTCTTTAATTAGACTCGCTTCACCTTGTATTCCTTTAGTTCCATGAATTGACTTTTCCCATTTTGGAGAACGGATTCCCTTTAAGGGTAGGGAGAAGGAGTGGTCCAGCTGCTTATAGATTGGGTGACTGAGGCACCCCACACCAAATTATATTCATGATTTTTCATTAAAAAGTAATTATATTATCCTCAATTTGTTTAAAATGGTAGTTCAAATATTTATTTTTTCTTCTAACTCTTTTGCTTGCAGAGTATCACCAATTAAATATAAATACCATGGTATTTGTACTAAAGAATAATGGTTTCATGGTGGTTCATGCAATCAAGTGGAATGTTCTCAACTGGTGGCTTAAATTCCTAATCAACAAATGAATTCGTCTATGATTCATAATGTGGCGTAGAGAAGATTAAAGAATCTTTCCAATGTGAACCTGAGATTAAATAATATTGAATGAGAGTTGAACAAGAAACATTTTCTCAGGTTGCCAAATGTTTAGTTAAGAAATTGAACCTACAGGAAGAAACATATATTCACACTAAAAGATAATTTTCCTCTGTTATATATACATGTTAGGCCTGTTTTATTTTCAATGATTTGATGGTGATATAAATACCTATTAATTTTTGTATTATACTACATAAACTGTGAGTTTTAATCATAGATGTTCTAATCAATAAAATGTTTAATAATTTCAATACTATTAAGTATGTCCCTTCTTTCCTCTTTTCTTCCTTCCTTCCTTCCTTCCTTTCTTTCTTTCTTTCTTTCTTTCTTTCTTTCTTTCTTTCTTTCTTTCTTTCTTTCTTTCATGTTTTGTTTTGTTTTGTTTTGTTTTGTTTTGTTTTGTTTTGTTTTGTTTTGAGACAGGGCTTCTCTGCATAGCCCTGGCTGACCTGGAACTCACTCTTCAGACCAGGCTGGCCTCAAACTCAGAAATCCATCTGCCTCTGCTTCCCAAGTGATGGGATTAAAGACATGCACCACCACTGCCTGGCTTAAGGGTCCTTTCTTGTGGGAGCTGTTTATTAAGATCAAATGAATACTTTGATAGTTATAATTTAGGCATAATGAATGATATATATAAAATATAAAGCTTGATTATTCATCAAAATGATGGTAGGTATCTTCTTTACCCTTAAGAATCTGAACCTATAACAAGATATTTGGAAAATTGAATTTTAGAAAATATCTTTGGGTTAACTTTGGAAATTTAGTGGAAGGAATCATATGGAATAAATATGGAACAAGTGTCTCTCATCGAATGTGTTGCCTTTTCCAAACACACTAGAACATCTCCATCTCCAAAACTTAGAGAGAGAAAATTACATTTTATTTCTGTGTTATGAATCAGGGAGAGAGAAAGAGGGAGAGAGAGGGGGTGAGGGGGTGCAGGGGTGAGGGGGGTGGGGGAGAGGGAGGGGAGAGGAGGGAGAGGGGGAGGGGGAGGAAGGGGGAGACAGAGGGAGAGGTGGAGAGGTGGGGAGGGGGAGAGGGGGAGAGAGAAGGAGAAGGAGGAGAAGGAGAAGAAGAAGAAGATGAGGAGGAAGCAGCAGTCATAGTAATTATAGATTCAGGTAATTTTGCTTTGAGATAGTACAGCTCTTTCACCTAAGTTGATGTTTCTCAGTTGAACAAGAAAGGGTTTTCTCATGTCGCCAAATGTTTAGTTAAGATATTATATCTAGGTTCTAAAATGTGGTACATTTACACAATGGAGTACTACTCAGCTATTAAAAAGAATGAATTTATGATATGAAATTCCTAGGCAAATGGTTGGACCTGGAGGGCATTATCCTGAGTGCGGTAACCCAATCACAAAGAACTCAAATGATATGTACTCACTGATAAGTGGATATTAGCCCAGAAATGTAATAAAAAAATACGTAATAAAAAACATTTAAATAATAAAAAAACCAAATCAGTGATCCTTCTCTACACAAAGGCTAAACAGGCAGAGAAAAAAATTAGAGAAACAACACCCTTCATAATAGTCACAAATAATATAAAATACCTTGGTGTGACTCTAACTAAGGAAGTGGAAGATCTGTGTGATAAGAACTTCAAGTCTCTGAAGAAAGAAATCAATGAAGATCTCAGAAGATGGAAAGATTTCCCATGCTCATGGATTGGCAGGATTAATATACTCAAATGGGGACGCCATTAGCTGAAATAGCCAACAAAGGAGAGAGAGTGAACCTGTAGAGACCATATCCAGAGATTATGCATGGTCCCCAGTTGAGGGATGGAGCCACCCACCCATCTCAAAATATTAACCCTGAATTGCTCCTATCTAAAGGAAATACAGGAACAAAGAGTGGAGCAGAGACTGAAGGAAAGGCCATCCAGAAACTGCCTCACCTGGGGTTCCATCCTATGTGTATCCACCAAACCCAGACACTATTACTGATATAAAAAAAAAATCAACCTGACTAGGTAACCCAGACCCAGAACGACAAACATTGGCTTATACTCACTTATATATAGATATTGGCTGTTAAATCAATGACAATCATGCTACAGTCCACAGACCTAAAAAGGCTAAATTACAAGAAGAAATAAGGAGATGCATGGACCTTGCTGGGTAAAGGAAATGGAATATATTTTTATGAGTGTACTGGAGGCTGATGGGAATGAAGACAGGAGGGAACAGATGGGGGTATCAAAGAAGAGAGTATAAAGATACAACTGGAATTGGAGGTCATTCAGGGACCAATGTGGGAACTATTTGCAGTAGAATCTCTCAGGATTCTATGAAGATGACTTCCTAGTAATGGAAAATATGAAGCTGAAACCAGCCATCTTCTGTAACTAGAAACCTTCCAGTAGTGGTTCACCAACCCAGATGCAAGGCCTTTGACCGATGACCTATCTTGTTGCAAGATATATTGCCGCAATGGAGCTGTAGAACTTTTAGGAGTCACCAACCAATGACTGGTCTAATTTGAGGCCTATATCTGAGAGGGTGCCTATGCCCAAAGATTAGGATAGAGACCTAGGATATTAATTTTAAAAAAGCAAAATTTAATAATATGATTCCTTATGGCATTCTACTATACTCATAAATAGGTGCCCAGCCCAATCACCATCATACAGGAATCCTTCAGCAGTAGATAGGAGCAGATGCAAAGACCTACCGACAAACAGTAGTGCGAAAGAGACCAAATTGGAGGCCTCTATCATGTTCCTCCCCTTGGAGCTTCAGGGAACCCTGTAGAAGAGGGAGAAGAAGCATTGTAGGAGCTATAGGAGTCAAGAAAACACTGAGAACATGACCCAGAGAATCAACTAACTGGCATACATATGGGCTCACAGAGATGAATCCGCAATCACAGAGTGCATATACCTTAGCGAAGTCCCCTGTGAATATGCTATGGCTTTTTAGCTTGGTGTTTTTTGTGAGTCCTTCCAGTGGGAGATGGTGTGCCTCTGACACCTTTGCTCCTTCTTGGGTCACTCTTCTTCTTACTGTGTTGCCTCATCACAGATGTGATGGTGTGTGTCTAGTTTTATTGTATCTTCTTATATCATATTAAGTTTCCCTGGAAAACCCATTTCTCTGAAGAGAATTGGAGCAGGAGTTATCTGTGGAGATAAGATGGGTGGAAGGCTGAGGGGAGTAGAGGGAGAGGAAACTGTGTTAGGCATGTATTTTATGAGAGATGAATATTTTTAAAATACATATATAATCCAAAAAAAAAAAGAAAAGAAAAAAAGAAAAGGGAACAAAAGTAGCCTGTAGCCTGTAGTTTTAATAAAACAAACCATCCCTGCTAAACTGGCTAATCACTGGCAGTTCTCAAACACCCCCATGGTTCCCAGAGCCAGCTGTTGCCAAGCTGCTCTGATCTTCTCAGGCCATCCATCCTCTCTGGCTAGCCTACAGAAAGCCAGATACCACTAACTCAGATCCCCTTAGCCCTGTAAAATGATAACATTAGAGACTTGTAATACACCAGCCAGATTTATAACAGTAAATCTTCAACCCCTAAATGCCCACACAAAGAGCACAAAACTGAATTGATATAAATATAAGCTACATACCTACATTAGCCAATTGTACCCTACATTCCCCTCTGTGGCACATCAACATAATCCCTAGTAATTTGTGGCTTCTTCAGACAAAGTGGGTCAGTTCCATCTTCTTCTTCCATTTTCTTCCATCCTCCATCCTTCTCTCCTCTGTCTCTCTCTCTCTGTCTCTCCTTCCTCCTCTTTTCCCTCTCTAAAGCTTTTATCTCCATCCTCTACTACCACTGTCCAATCACAGGCTCTAGCTTTATATGACCAATTAAGATTTCACCTCACTTCAACTGAGTATAGGCACCTACTTTGAGGGAGCAGGAAGAAAACAAACAAACAAACAGAAATCCACATCAACACCCTTACTGAAAACAACTAAATATGGTGATACAAATAAAAAAACTCGTGATGTCAAGTAAAAACTTCAATAAAAAGCTGCAATAGCCTGGGTCAAATACATGAAAGAAATAGAAATAGAGAAAAAAACGAGGAATTGGATCATCTCCTCAAGATCCATAATGCTTTCTTTTAGTGGATAAGAAAAACATGCAAGAATTTTTGTATGCCATGACAGCAAAGCATATCAAGTATAGGTTTATAAGGAGGAGAATTTAATCCATCCTGATAAGTCCATTTCATGTTACTCATATGTGTCTGTTTATGACTAACCACAAAGCCAGTTATTTCTTATAGTTCTTCATTTGGTGGTGGAACCTTCTGAGACTTCCCCTCTCCAATTCAGTCAGTCAACTGTCATTGTCACTGTGCATTTCTTCTTTAGGTGACTGTATTGTTGGGTGTTTGTTTGTGCAGCTTCTTGTCATGTAGAGAATACATTGTCTCACAAAAAACCTTATGTTCCTCTGCACCTTACACTGTTTGGCTCCCTCTTCTGCAATGTTCTCTAAGCATGAGGTATAGAGTTTATGTTGTAGATGTATCAACTGGGATTTGTCATCCTTGAAATCTGACCTAAGAAATTTGAAAAATGTGAGTAGGATGGTATCCTTATTCCTTAATGAGGGGTCCTTCCTGAATATAGGAAGTGGATGCTTCATGTTCGATAACCCCACTATTAGGCATCTGAGCTTAGGTTAGCCATTGACTCCTGGTGGACTTCCCCATCTCAGGTCTCTGGAAATTCCTAAAGATCACCATGTGCTTCCCTGCCAATCCTCTGGCAGTTACAGATTTCCATTCATTCTCCTGGACTTAATGTGTTCTTGGATTCGGTTAGCAAGAATTTTATTGAGGATTTTTGCATCTATATTCATAAGGGAAATTGGTCTGAAGTTCTCTATCTTTGTTGGATCTTTCTGTGGTTTAGGTATCAGAGTAATTGTGGCTTCATAGAATGAGTTAGGTAGAGTACCTTCTACTTCTATCTTGTGGAATAGTTTGTGCAGAACTGGAATTAGATCTTCTTTGACGGTGTGGTAGAATTCTGCACTAAACCCATCAGGTCCTGGGCTTTTTTTTGGCTGGGAGACTATTAATGACTGCTTCTATTTCTTTAGGGGATATGGGACTGTTTAGATCGTTAACTTGATCCTGATTTAACTTTGGTACCTGGTATCTGTCTAGAAATATGTCCATTTCATCCAGGTTTCCCAGTTTTGTTGAATATAGCCTTTTGTAGAAGGATCTGATGGTGTTTTGGATTTCTTCAGGATCTGTTGTTATGTCTCCCTTTTCATTTCTGATTTTGTTAATTAGGATGTTGTCCCTGTGCCCTGTAGTGAGTCTAGCTAAGGGTTTATCTATCTTGTTGATTTTCTCAAAGAACCAACTCCTCGTTTGGTTAATTCTTTGAATAGTTCTTCTTGTTTCCACTTGGTTGATTTCACCTCTGAGTTTGATTATTTCCTGCTGTCTACTCCTCTTGGGTGAATTTTCTTCCTTTTTTTTTTTCTTTTTTTTTTTTTTTTTTCGTTTTAGAGCTTTTAGATGTGTTGTCCAGCTGCTAGTGTGTGCTCTCTCCAGTTTCTTTTTGGAGGCACTCATAGCTATGAGTTTCCCTCTAAGAAATGCTTTCATTGTGTTCCATAGGTTTGGGTATGTTGTGGCTTCATTTTCATTAAACTCTAAAAAGTCTTTAATTTCTTTCTTTATTCCTTCCTTGACCAAGGTATCATTGAGAAGAGTGTTGTTCAGTTTCCACGTGAATGTTGGCTTTCCATTATTTATGTTGTTATTGAAGATCAGCCTTAGTCCATGGTGGTCTGATAGGATGCATGGGACAATTTCAATATTTTTGTATTTGTTGAGGCCTGTTTTGTGACCAATTATATGGTCAATTTTGGAGAAGGTCCCGTGAGGTGCTGAGAAGAAGGTATATTCTTTTGTTTCAGGATAAAATGTTCTGTAGATATCTGTTAAGTCCATTTGTTTCATAACTTCTGTTAGTTTCACTGTGTCCCTGTTTAGTTTCTGTTTCCACGATCTGCCCATTGATGAAAGTGGTTTGTTGAAGTCTCCCACTATTATTGTGTGAGGTGCAATGTGTGCTTTGAGCTTTATTAAAGTGTATTTAATGAATGTGGCTGCCCTTGCATTTGGAGCATAGATATTCAGAATTGAGAGTTCCTCTTGGAGGATTTTACCTTTGATGAGTATGAAGTGCCCATCCTTGTCTTTTTTTTTTAATTTTTTATTAGGTATTTAGCTCATTTACATTTCCAATGCTATACCAAAAGTCCCCCATACCCACCCACCCCCACTCCCCTACCCACCCACTCCCCCTTTTTGGCCCTGGCGTTCCCCTGTACTGGGGCATATAAAGTTTGCGTGTCCAATGGGCCTCTCTTTCCAGTGATGGTCGACTAGGCCATCTTTTGATACATATGCAGCTAGAGTCAAGAGCTCCGGGGTACTGGTTAGTTCATAATGTTGTTCCACCTATAGGGTTGCAGATCCCTTTAGCTCCTTGGGTACTTTCTCTAGCTCCTCCATTGGGAGCCCTGTGATCCATCCATTAGCTGACTGTGAGCATCCACTTCTGTGTTTGCTAGGCCCCGGCAAAGTCTCACAAGAGACAGCTACATCTGGGTCCTTTCGATAAAATCTTGCTAGTGTATGCAATGGTGTCAGCGTTTGGATGCTGATTATGGGGTGGATCCCTGGATATGGCAGTCTCTACATGGTCCATCCTATCATCTCAGCTCCAAACTTTGTCTCTGTAACTCCTTCCAAGGGTGTTTTGTTCCCACTTCTAAGGAGGGGCATAGTGTCCACACTTCAGTCTTCATTTTTCTTGAGTTTCATGTGTTTAGGAAATTGTATCTTATATTGGGTATCCTAGGTTTTGGGCTAATATCAACTTATCAGTGAGTACATATTGTGTGAGTTCCTTTGTGAGTGTGTTACCTCACTCAGGATGATGCCCTCCAGGTCCATCCATTTGGCTAGGAATTTCATAAATTCATTCTTTTTAATAGCTGAGTAGTACTCCATTGTGTAGATGTACCACATTTTCTGTATCCATTCCTCTGTTGAGGGGCATCTGGGTTCTTTCCAGCTTCTGGCTATTATAAGTAAGGCTGCTATGAACATAGTGGAGCATGTGTCCTTCTTACCAGTTGGGGCATCTTCTGGATATATGCCCAGGAGAGGTATTGCTGGATCCTCTGGTAGTACTATGTCCAATTTTCTGAGGAACCACCAGACTGATTTCCAGAGTGGTTGTACAAGCCTGCAATCCCACCAACAATGGAGGAGTGTTCCTCTTTCTCCACATCCACGCCAGCATCTGCTGTCACCTGAATTTTTGATCTTAGCCATTCTGACTGGTGTGAGGTGGAATCTCAGGGTTGTTTTGATTTGCATTTCCCTGATGATTAAGGACGTTGAACATTTTTTCAGGTGCTTCTCTGCCATTTGGTATTCCTCAGGTGAGAATTCTTTGTTCAGTTCTGAGCCCCATTTTTTAATGGGGTTATTTGATTTTCTGAAGTCCACCTTCTTGAGTTCTTTATATATGTTGGATATTAGTCCCCTATCTGATTTAGGATAGGTAAAGATCCTTTCCCAATCTGTTGGTGGTCTTTTTGTCTTATTGACGGTGTCTTTTGCCTTGCAGAAACGTTGGAGTTTCATTAGGTCCCATTTGTCAATTCTCGATCTTACAGCACAAGCCATTGCTGTTCTGTTCAGGAATTTTTCCCCTGTGCCCATATCTTCAAGGCTTTTTCCCACTTTCTCTTCTATAAGTTTCAGTGTCTCTGGTTTTAAGTGAAGTTCCTTGATCCACTTAGATTTGACCTTAGTACAAGGAGATAAGTATGGATCGATTCGCATTCTTCTACATGATAACAACCAGTTGTGCCAGCACCAATTGTTGAAAATGCTGTCTTTCTTCAAGTGACCATAGGTGTGTGGGTTCATTTCTGGGTCTTCAATTCTATTCCATTGGTCTACTTGTCTGTCTCTATACCAGTACCATGCAGTTTTTATCACAATTGCTCTGTAGTAAAGCTTTAGGTCAGGCATGGTGATTCCACCAGAGGTTCTTTTATCCTTGAGAAGAGTTTTTGCTATCCTAGGTTTTTTGTTATTCCAGATGAATTTGCAAATTGCTCCTTCTAATTCGTTGAAGAATTGAGTTGGAATTTTGATGGGGATTGCATTGAATCTGTAGATTGCTTTTGGCAAGATAGTCATTTTTACAATGTTGATCCTGCCAATCCATGAGCATGGGAGATCTTTCCATCTTCTGAGATCTTCTTTAATTTCTTTCTTCAGAGACTTGAAGTTTTTATCATACAGATCTTTCACTTCCTTAGTTAGAGTCACGCCGAGATATTTTATATTATTTGTGACTATTGAGAAGGGTGTTGTTTCCCTAATTTCTTTCTCAGCCTGTTTATTCTTTGTATAGAGAAAGGCCATTGACTAGTTTGAGTTTATTTTATATCCAGCTACTTCACCGAAGCTGTTTATCAGGCTTAGGAGTTCTCTGGTGGAATTTTTGGGGTCACTTATATATACTATCATATCATCTGCAAAAAGTGATATCTTGACTTCCTCTTTTCCAATTTGTATCCCCTTGATCTCCTTTTGTTGTTGAATTGCTCTGGCTAATGCTTCAAGTATTATGTTGAAAAGGTAGGGAGAAAGTGGGCAGCCTTGTCTAGTCCCTGATTTTAGTGGGATTGCTTCCAGCTTCTCATCATTTACTTTGATGTTGGCTACTGGTTTGCTGTAGATTGCTTTTATCATGTTTAGGTATGGGCCTTGAATTCCTGATCTTTCCAGAACTTTTATCATGAATGGGTGTTGGATCTTGTCAAATGCTTTTTCTGCATCTAACGAGATGATCATGTGGTTTTTGTCTTTGAGTTTGTTTATATAATGGATTACAATGATGGATTTTCGTATATTAAACCATCCCTGCATCCCTGGAATAAAACCTACTTGGTCAGGATGGATGATTGCTTTAATGTGTTCTTGGATTCGGTTAGCGAGAATTTTATTGAGGATTTTTGCATTGATATTCATAAGAGAAATTGGTCTGAAGTTCTCTATCTTTGTTGGGTCTTTCTGTGGTTTAGGTATCAGAGTAATAGTGGCTTCATAAAATGATTTGGGTGGAGTACCTTCTACTTCTATTTTCTGAAATAGTTTGTGCAGAACTGGAATTAGATCTTCTTTGAAGGTCTGATAGAACTCTGCACTAAACCCGTCTGGTCCTGGGCTTTTTTTGGCTGGGAAACTATTAATAACTTCTTCTATTTCTTTAGGTGATATGGGACTGTTTAGATGGTCAACTTGATCCTGACTCAACTTTGGTACCTGGTATCTGTCCAGAAATTTGTCCATTTCGTCCATGTTTTCCAGTTTTGTTGAGTATAACCTTTTGTAGAAGGATCTGATGATGTTTTGGATTTCTTCAGGATCTGTTGTTATGTCTCCCTTTTCATTTCTGATTTTGTTAATTAGGATGTTGTCCCTGTGCCCTGTAGTGAGTCTAGCTAAGGGTTTATCTATCTTGTTGATTTTCTCAAAGAACCAACTCCTCGTTTGGTTAATTCTTTGAATAGTTCTTGTTTCCACTTGGTTGATTTAGCCCTTGAGTTTGATTATTTCCTGCTGTCTACTCCTCTTGGGTGAATTTTCTTCCTTTTTTCTAGAGCTTTTAGATGTGTTGTCAAGCTGCTAGTATGTGCTCTCTCCCGTTTCTTCTTGGAGGCACTCAGAGCTATGAGTTTCCCGCTTAGAAATGCTTTCATTCTGTCCCAAAGGTTTGGGTACGTTGTGGCTTTATTTTCATTAAACTCTAAAAAGTCTTTAATTTCTTTCTTTATTCCTTCCTTGACCAAGGTATCATTGAGAAGAGTGTTGTTCCGTTTCCACGTGAATGTTGGCTTTCCATTATTTATGTTGTTATTGAAGATCAGTCTTAGGCCATGGTGGTCTGATAGGATACATGGGACAATTTCAATATTTTTGTATCTGTTGAGGCCTGTTTTGTGACCAATTATATGGTCAATTTTGGAGAAGGTCCCGTGAGGTGCTGAGAAGAAGGTATATCCTTTTGTTTTAGGATAAAATGTTCTGTAGATATCTGTTAAGTCCATTTGTTTCATAACTTCTGTTAGTTTCACTGTGTCCCTGTTTAGTTTCTGTTTCCACGATCTGCCCATTGATGAAAGTGGTGTGTTGAAGTCTCCCACTATTATTGTGTGAGGTGCAATGTGTGCTTTGAGCTTTACTAAAGTGTCTTTAATGAATGTGGCTGCCCTTGCATTTGGAGCGTAGATATTCAGAATTGAGAGTTCCTCTTGGAGGATTTTACCTTTGATGAGTATGAAGTGTCCCTCCTTGTCTTTTTTGATAACTTTGGGTTGGAAGTTGATTTTATTCGATATTAGAATGGCTACTCCAGCATGTTCTTCAGACCATTTGCTTGGAAAATGGTTTTCCAGCCTTTCACTCTGAGGTAGTGTCTGTCTTTTTCCCTGAGATGGGTTTCCTGTAAGCAGCAGAATGTTGGATCCTGTTTGTGTAGCCAGTCTGTTAGTCTATGTCTTTTTATTGGGGAATTGAGTCCATTGATATTAAGGAAAAGTAATTGTTGCTTCCTTTTATTTTTGTTGTTAGAGTTGGCATTCTGTTCTTGTGGCTGTATTCTTTTTGGTTTGTTGAGGGATTACTTTCTTGCTTTTTCTAGGGCGTGATTTCTGTCCTTGTATTTGTTTTTGTTTTTTTGTTTTTTTTTTTTTTTTTCTGTTATTATCCTTTGAAGGGCTGGATTCGTGGAAAGATAATGTGTGAATTTGGTTTTGTTGTGGAATACTTTGGTTTCTCCATCTATGGTAATTGAGAGTTTGGCCAGGTATAGTAGCCTGGGCTGGCATTTGTGTTCTCTTAGTGTCTGTATAACATCTGTCCAGGCTCTTATGGCTTTCATAGTCTCTGGTGAAAAGTCTGGTATAATTCTGATAGGCCTGCCATTATATGTTACTTGACCTTTCTCCCTTACTGCTTTTAATATTCTATCTTTATTCAGTGCATTTGTTGTTCTGATTATTATGTTTTGGGAGGAATTTCTTTTCTGGTCCAGTCTATTTGGAGTTCTCTAGGCTTCTTGTATGTTCATGGGCATCTCTTTCTTTAGGTTGGAGAAGTTTTCTTCTATAATTTTGTTGAAAATATTTACTGGCCATTTAAGTTGTAAATCTTCCTTCTTGTTTATACCTATTATCCTTAGGTTGGGTTTTATCATTGTGTCCTAGATTTCCTGGATATTTTGGGTTAGGAGCTTTTTGCATTTCACATTTTCTTTGATTGTTGTGTCAATGTTTTCTATGGTATCTTCTCCACCTGAGATTCTTCTGTCTCTTGTATTCTGTTGGTGATGCTTGCTTCTATGTCTCCTGTCTTCTTTCCTAAGTTTTCTATGTCCAGTGTTGTCTTCCTTTGTGATTTCCTTATTGTTTCTACTTCTATTTTTATATCCTGGATGGTTTTGTTCAATTCCTTCACTTGTTTGAATTTGTTTTCCTGTAATTTTTAAAGGCATGTTGTGTTACCTCTTTAAGGGCTTCTATCTGTTTACCTGTGTTGTCCTGTATTCATTTAAGGGAGTTATTTATGTCCTTCTTAAAGTCCTCTATCATTATCATGAGGAGTGCCTTTAGATCCATATTTTGCTTTTCTGGTGTGATAGTGTATCCAGGACTTGCTATGGTTAAGATTTGGGTTCTGATGATGCCAAGTAAACTTGGTTTCTCTTGCTTCTGTTCTTATGTTTTCCTCCTGTCATCTGATTATCTCAAGGGCTCCCTGACCTCCATATATCTGATTGGAACCTATCCTTTCTGTAAACCCAGTTGAGTCAGAACTTCTCAGAGTCCAGCTTTCTCTGTGTTCCTGTGATTCCAGTATACTGTGAACCTGAGATTCTGGGTATGTCAGAGTTCCTGGGAGTCAAATTTCCTCTGAAACCCTTAGATCCTGGTGTGACCAAGCTCCTGGGATCCTGGGATCCTATGATTCTGGGTGTGTTAGAGTACCTGGAAGTGGTATCTCCTCTGGGGGAAGTGGGGCCGTCCATTGAAATCACAACCAATATAGGCCAGTGCTCACTGGAAGGAACCCAAGCCACTGGTTAAGCAGGGTTCCTGTGTCCCTGGTGCCCTCTGGTCCTAGTAACTCCTCATGGTGTTGAAACAGATGTTTTGTCTTACTCACCAGTGATTCTAAGATCCTGGATGTGCTAGAGCACCTGGGGAGTGGAGAATCCTCTGGGAGTATGGTATGCTGAGTTTGCACCCAAGGTGACCAGGAGATGGTGCCAACCTGAAGGAACCCGAGCCTCTCCAATACTTTTGTAAAACAGCAACCTACTCATTATGGTTCCAGTAACCTTCAAAAGGATACCAGTAAATTCAAGAGACTTCAGAAAAGAGATTGTGGGTCTAGTCAGTTTATACTACACAGTGTAGTATGATCATGTATCAATATTATAAATGTTAATGTGTAAGGCAAAAGGGCTTCCTAGCAATTACAGATTTGTGCATTTGTGTCATTTCACTCCAAATGTCACATCTACTGCACTTGCATAGAATATTGCTAAATTCAAATCTTTCCCTTTTCTAAATTAAAGATTTACTATAACTTAACAAGCCAGGTTAGCTCCTTCAGTCCTTTCCCTAACTCTTCCATTGGGGTCCCTGGGCTCAGTCTGACAGTTGGCTGTGATCTGCATCTGTATTTGTCAGGCTCTTCCAGAACCTCTCAGGAGACAGCTATATCAGGCTCCTGTCAGCAAGCACTTCTTGGCATCAGCAATAGTGTCAGGGTTTAGTGTCTGTAGATGGGATAGATCCCTGGGTAGCATGGTCTCTATATGGCCTTTCCTTTAGTCTCTGCTCCATTTTTTTTGTCCCTGTGTTTCCTTTGGGCAGGAACAATTCTGGGTTTAACATTTTGAGATGGGTGGGTGGCTCCAACTCTTAACTGGGGCCATGCCTATATCTTGGAGATAGTCTTTACAAGCTCTATCTCCCCTTTGTTGAGTATTTCAGTTAATGTCAACTTTGTTGGGTCCTGAGAACCTCTTACTTCCCTGGCATCTAGGAGTGTATAGCGTCTACCCCCAGTTCCCCACCTCTTGCTGCTACATATTTCTACTTACTTTGCTGACCCTCTAGACTTCTCTTTAGTCTCTTCCCATATCCTATCCTGCTCACTTTTACCACCATCCTCTCTCCCTCACAGGTTCCTCCCTCTCTCTACTCCCCATGCTTTTTTTGTTTCACCCTTCTAAGTGGGTTTGAAGCATCCACACTTTGGTCTTCCTTCTTGTTAAGCCTCATATGGTCTATGAGTTGCATCATGGGTATTTTAAGCTTTTGGGCTAATATCTACTTATCAGTAAATACATACCATGCATATACTTTTGTTTCTGTGTTACTTCACTCAGTATTATATTTTCTATTTCCATCCTTTTGCTTGCAAATTTCATGAAGCTGAAGGGGATTGCAACCCAAGAGGAAGAACAACAATATCAACTAACTGAACCCCCAGAGCACTCAGGGACTAAAACACCAATCCAAGGTATGGATGTATTCATGGCTCCACCTATATATGTAGCAGAAGGTTGCCTTACCTTGCATCAATGGGAGGGGGGAACCTTGATTCTATGGAGGCTTGATGCCCCTGCATAGGGGGATGATAGAGCGGTGAAGCAGGATTGGATGGTTGGGTGAGGGAACATCTACTTAGAGGTAAAGGGAATGGGGAATGCTTTGGGGAGAGGTTGCAGAGAGGAGACTTGGAAAAGGGACAACATTTGAAATGTAAGTAGTTAAAATCACTAATAGAGAAATTTTAATAATAATAATAATAATAATAATATATGTATATATATATATATATATATATATATATATATATATATATATATCGAGACAGGGTTTCTCTGTGTAGCACTGGCTGTCCTGGAACTCACTTTGTAGACCAGGCTGGCCTTGAACTCAGAAATCTGCCTGCCTCTGCCTCCTGAGTGGTGGGATTAAAGTCGTGCGCCACCACACCATGCCTGGCCTCTTAATGATATTTTTTAAAAGCCATGTTAAAATAAAGGGAAAATATAATATATATAATATAAAAATATAATATATAAAATATAATTTCTTGTTTATTTTTAGAATTTTAAGATACTCCATACATGTATGGAGTATCTTAAAATTCTAAAAATAAACAAGAAAATTGAAATATCAATTATTCCTCCCCCTTTTGATGTTAAAAAGTCGATTGGTCACAGATAATATTTGAAGTGCGGTGCTCTTTCAAAATTTCAGACTCTGAAGAGTTTTAACTAAAACTCTTCAATGAATTTGTACTTCAAATCCCAAAGAGTCTACTACTCCACCTTAAGAGGTGGATTAAACTATTAGAATATATCTTAGGACTTTCTCCATGGTGGACTAGACTTATCTCCCAATCATCCTTCAATCATTACATGATTTGCACCCTGCTGCTGACTTTTAACCACAATTCCATACTTTCCCCCCCAGAATTCGTTTTGAGAGCTTTTCAAACATACCAAAACCCATGCTTGCATGAGAATAAACATAGAACCTTGGTGGTGGAACATGACTCTAGGAAGAATTTCTCAGATGGAGACTATTCCTGCTTGATGTCTACTTCTGATCCTAAATTTGTGCTATAGATGTACAAATGTTCTAGTTGGAAAACTGTTTAGGGTGGTTACTGTAGCACTCTAAGTGTATGTAACTCTGTGTGACTCTATAGGCACCCGAAACAAAACATATGATGAACACCAAATGGCCTATTAAACCTAGTGTGTCTGGCATTGCAGATTACCAAGTATGGCAGCCTTCTGAATCCATTTTCTAGGTAGTTGTCATCCAAGTGCCTGGATATGTTCTGCATCGCAAGGTTTCTTACTATTCATTGCCTTATCCTTTCTCATAGTTCCAGATAAATTCAGATAAGTTTCAAATTGTCCTATATCAACAGAAGTTTTCAGGACTTGTGTTGATATGTCTCATGCATCGGTACATTGCAGCCCCGAGTAAGAACACAAAATAACCATGCTTTATCTGTCCTTGGCTATTTGCATTACCTCCAGTCACATTTATAAGGAAGAGGATATAAAAAAGGCTCTAGAAATTGATGATCATGTTTGAGGAGGCAAAAGAATCAGAACGAGCAGTAAGCACAGAGGTAGTGATATTTCTTTATTTTTGTTTTCAGGTAGGTGGGTAGAGTCACTCTGAGGTTACTCTACAGTATAGAATTGCCATAAGGATTTTCCCATGTCCTTTATTTGTAAAGGAACTATTTCTGATTTTTAAAAGAAAAATCTAAGATTCCATTATGGATATTTCCTTCAAAAAAGCTGGATGCCCCCTGGATAAGGCAAGGGTTGGGAAAATAAGTAAGTTATTAGATGTGCAATGAGTATTGCAATTCTCTAAGTCATTCTGTGCTCAGAATTCTGTGTCTTGCTGATTTTGAGGATTCAAGGAAGAACAAGGGAACAGTTTAGCAGAGTTAGCAACATTGGGAAAAGGCATAGAGTATTTCATTTATCGACAAGGGGCTTTTGCTGGAAATGTGTTATAAATGGTTTTAAATATTTATTCCACAGATTTGATAAAATGTCCTCAACATGGATCAAATTTCTTTTTATTCTGACTTTGGTGCTTCTTCCTTATTCTGGTGAGTAAAATTTTCTGTTATGCTACTATGAGATTTGAAAAAGGAATTATTCGAGCATCCACTGCAATTTAAGAATGGATGGATGTTGGGAATAGTAAATTTGTGAAGTTAAGTGAAATAAAGCTTGTTACAAAAGTCCTTGAAAATTATATTGTTAATTTCCTCTATTCATTCTTAGAGAGCTTGAGGATGGGAATTGAATTAGAATGGGTGTTATAAATATCACAGGGTTCTGTCACCATAATGCCAGCTACTTATAAGACTGAGCCATGAGGATTGTTTGAGCGTGAGAAGTTAAAGTCAGCTGAGATAATGTAGTCAGAGGAAGGCTCTTAAAATGGTAAATGAAAAAGAAACATGTAGTGGACTTTTGATATTGTTGTTGCCATTATTATACAGATTGATTCTCCATGTTGCAGCTCAGGTAGTGGATAAATGTAATGAGCAGGAAGTAGCAGTACTTCCCAACCCCGGTGTTCCATGACCCAATCTCCTTTATAGTTTTTAAACTAAATCTTCTAAGGTTAAGTTCTCTGTAAAGAGAGAGCTCACTGATTTTCTTCCACATATATATTCTGAATGTGAAAAAAAGTAATTGCGAGGTATTAGATACTCTGAAGATATTCTCTTCACTATATTAATGTTTTAATTTTCATGCATTACTTTCTATGAGGTGAATCAATTGATTTATAATGGATCATTTTCATAAATAATCACTTCCAATTAAGTTTTGACATTAATTTAAACAAATTATTGGACACATATCTACTTTATTTAGTGTGAGAACTAGAGCGTTTTTTTTTTTTTTTTAAAGATGCCTTCTGTTACTTGTTGACCATTGTTATAGAAGTTCCTGGTCCTTATACCATGAAAAAAAATCATAACTGTAACTACTGACAACTAGGACACAGTCTTTTTGTTATTTTCGCATATAGTCAGTATTTGAAAACCATGAGAATGCTGTAAAAAATACTTGGGATTTATTCAACAAAGTGTCCATGTATGCATAAACTTTTAGAAATCCTTTCAGTGGTTGGTTTGGAAAATTTTCAATCAATAAGGTGCTGGCTTTGCAAACACAAGGCTCCAATTTCCATTCCTAAATTATGATAATGTTGTTAGTCTGTCATCCTAGTTCAGGCCAAGTAGAAATGCAATGATTCCTGTCTCTCACTGGCCTGCTATACTACCCTATTTGGTGGAATTTCAGGCTTGAGTTTTACAAACACACCCCAACACACAGAAAAGTTGTATGGCATTTGAGAAATAACACCCAAAATTTTATCTATTATCCAGAAGCACACAAATGCATATACACATAGTTGCATAGAAATTTGAAAACAAAACAGAACTGTGTTCTTTCCTTTACTAATGCTATCATATCCAAATGAAATAGTACTAACTACCATAACCAAGCTTTAAAAGACAGTTGGTGGATGGAACATTGAAAGTATTACTGCTTGGTCAGGATGGATGATTGTTTTAATGTGTTCTTGGATTCGGTTAGTGATATTCATAAGGGAAATTGGTCTGAAGTTCACTATCTTTGTTGGATCTTTCTGTGGTTTAGGTATCAGAGTAATTGTGGCTTCATAGAATGAGTTGGGTAGAGTACCTTCTACTTCTATTTTGTGGAATAGTTTTGTAGAACTGGAACACATTAGAACAATCATCCATCCTGACCAAGTAGGTTTTATTCCAGGGATGCAGGAATGGTTTAATATACAGAAATCCATCAACATAATCCATTACATAAACAAACTCAAAGACAAAAACCACATGATGATCTCGTTAGATGCAGAGAAAGCATTTGACAAAAATCAACATGAATTCATGATAAAAGTCTTGGAAAGATCAGGAATACAAGGCCCATACCTAAACATGATAAAAGCAATCTACAGCAAACCAGTAGCCAACATCAAAGTAAATGATGAGAAGCTGGAAGCAATCCCACTAAAATCAGGGACTAGACAAGGCTGCCCACTTTCTCCCTACCTATTCAATATTGTACTTGAAGTCCTAGCCAAAACAATTAGAAAACAAAAGGAGATCAAGGGGATACAAACTGGAAAGGAAGAAGTCAAAATATCACTTTTTGCAGATGATATGATAGTATATATACGTGACCCTAAAAATTGCACCAGAGAACTCCTAAACCTGATAAACAGCTTTGGTGAAGTAGCTGGATATAAGATTAACTCAAACAAGTCAATGGCCTTTCTCTACACAAAGAATAAACGGGCTGAGAAAGAAATTAGGGAAACAACACCCTTCTCAATAGTCACAAATAATATAAAACACCTTGGCGTGACTCTAAGGAAATGAAAGATCTGTATGATAAGAACTTCAAGTCTCTAGAAAGAAATTAAAGAAGATCTCAGAAGATGGAAAGATCTCCCATGCTCATGGATTGGCAGGATCAACATTGTAAAAATGGCTATCTTGCCAAAAGCAATCTACAGATTCAATGCAATCCCATCAAAATTCCAACTCAATTCTTCAATGAATTAGAAAGAGCAATCTGCAAATTCATCAGGAATAACAAAAAAACCTAGGATAGCAAAAACTCTTCTCAAGGATAAAAGAACCTCTGGTGGAATCACCATGCCTGACCTAAAGCTGTACTACAGAGCAATTGTGATAAAAAACTGCATGGTACTGGTATAGTGACAGACAAGTAGACCAATGGAATAGAATTGAAGACCCAGAAATGAACCCACACACTTATGGTCACTTGATCTTTGACAAGGGAGCTAAAACCATCCAGTGGAAAAAAGACAGCATTTTCAACAAATGGTCCTGGCACAGCTGGTGGTTATCATGTAGAAGAATGCGAATTGATCCATTCCTATCTCCTTGTACTAAGGTCAAATCTAAGTGGATCAAGGAACTCTACATAAAACCAGAGACACTGAAACTTATAGAGGAGAAAGTGGGGAAAAGCCTTGAAGATATGGTCACAGGGGGAAAAATTTTATGAATAGAACAGCAATGGCTTGTGCTGTAAGATCGAGAATTGACAAATGGGACCTCATAAAACTGCAAAGCTTCTGTAAGGCAAAAGACCCTGTCAATAAGACAAAAAGGCCACCAACAGAGTTGGAAAGGATCTTTACCTATCCTAAATCAGATAGGGGACTAATATCCAATATATATATAAAGAACTCAAGAAGGTGGACTCCAGAAAATCAAATAACCCCATTAAAAATGGGGCTCAGAGCTAAACAAAGAATTCTCACCTGAGGAATACCGAATGGCTGAGAAGCACCTGAAAAAATGTTCAGCATCCTGAATCATCAGGGAAATGCAAATGAAAACAACCCTGACATTCCATCTCACACCAGTCAGAATGGCTAAGATAAAAAATTCACGTGACAGCAGACGCTGGCGAGGATGTGGAGAAAGAGGAACACTCCTCCATTGTTGGTGGGATTGCACGCTTGTACAACCACTCTGGAAATCAGTCTGGTGGTTCCTCAGAAAATTGGACATAGTACTACCAGAGGATCCAGCAACACCTCTCCTGGGCATATATCCAGAAGATGTCCCAACTGGTAAGAAGGACACATGCTCCACTATGTTCATAGCAGCCTTATTTATAATAGCCAGAACCTGGAAAGAACCCAGATGCCCCTCAACAGAGGAATGGATATAGAAAATGTGGTACATTTGCACAATGGAGTACTACTCAGCTGTTAAAAAGGATAAATTTATGAAATTCCTAAGCAAGTGGTTGGACCTGGAGGGCATCATCCTGAGTGAGGTAACCCAATCACAAAAGAACTCAAATGATATGTACTCACTGCTAAGTGGATATTAGCCCAGAAACTTAGAATACCCAAGTTATAAGATACAATTTGCGAAACACATGAAACTCAAGAAGAACTAAGACCATAGTGTGGACACTTTGCCCCTTCTTAGAATTGGGAACAAAACACCCATGAAAAGAGTTACAGATACAAAGTTTGGAGCTGAGATGAAAGGATGGACCATATAGAGACTGCCATATCTAGGGATCCATCCCATAATCAGCCGCCAAACACTGACATCATTGCATACACTAGCAAGAGTTTGCTGAAAGGACCTTGATATAGCTGTCTCTTGTGAGACTATGCCGGGGCCTAGCAAACACAGAAGTGGATGCTCACAGTCAGCTATTAGATGGATCACAAGGCCTCCAATGGAGGAGCTAGAGAAAGTACCCAAGGAGCTAAAGGGTCTGCAACCCCATAGGTGGAACAACAGTATGAACTAACCAGTACCCCGGAGCTCTTGTCTCTAGCTGCATGTGTATCAAAAGATGGCCTATTTGGCTATCACTAGAAAGAGAGGCCCATTGGTCATGCAAACTTTATATGCCCCAGTACAGGGGAAAGCCAGGGCCAAAAAGTAGGAGTGGGTGGGTAGGGGAGTGGGGGGGGGAGGGTATGGGAGACTTTTGTGATAGCTCTGGCAGGTTACAGCAGGGAGGAGACAGTCTGGATAGCTCAGGGGGCTTGCTTAGTGGGAAGGTTGGTTTGTCTGCAGCAGTTGCTGCTCTTTAGAGGAAAACCTGCTCCATAGCTCTAGCACTGTAGGTTCCAGTGAGCAGAGATGGTCCATGGTTTTAAGGCATTTATTGTAGAAAGGCAGAGAGATGGAGAAGTGTAGAGAAGTAGAGGGCAGCCATGGCCATTCATACATACATACATACATACATACATACATACATACATACATACATACATACATACAGAGAGGAGAAGGAAGGGTGAGAGTAAGAGTAAGAGCAAGATGGTAAGAGAGGCAAGAGAGCTAGGAGGGAGCAAGCAGCCCCTTTTATAGTGGCCTGGGCTATCTTGTGGTTGCCAGGTAACTGTGGGGAGGAGCATACCTGGCTGTTGCCAGGTAACTGTGGGGGTGGAGTCTACACAGCCACCTAGACTGATAGCCACAGAATTATTGAGCTGTGGCCTCATGTCAGGAGCCTAGTGTCTGGGAGCATGGCAAAAAAAAAAAAAAAAAAAAAAAGCCTTCTGTCCCTTGCAGATTATTCTGTTGGGTTTCCGGAGTTTAATCCTAGCTCTACCAGAAAACAGGCTGCATTTCACGGTCCCACAGGTCACTTCTAAGTGTTGTGCATACTTCCTCCCATAGTCTATTGATTCTCTCTTTAAACAATTTTATATTGTTTATTTATATAATTTGTAGGTGTGTATGTGTTCACATATGCCACAGTACATATGTTGAAGTCACAGAGCTACTTTTGGGAGTTGGTTCTCTCTTTCCACTATGAGAGAATTGGAATATTGAACTCAGGACTTCAGGCTTTCTAGCCAAATCATCACACCTCACTTTTTTTCCTGATTTTTTTTTCTTTTCTCATTCCAGTGTTTTCAGTGAATATCTTTGCAGGTCCAGAGAATGTTATTAAAGAGGTAAAGGAATACTGATTAATATGAAAATTTTATTTATTTATTTTATTTTATTTTTTAAAACCTTTTTGCTTTGAAATGTCACCAAACAAAATGTACAGGGCAACGTTGCAACAACTAAAATAACCCAAAATATTTGTTTTATTAGTACACAAAGGTTAAACAGTAGTCTTGTCAACAATATAAGACTACTTAATGTTATAGCCAAGGTGGAACATTTGATTATTCATAAGTTCTATTAATGAACAAAGTCCTTATTGTACGTAGTTACATTTTGTGTTTTAAAATATGTTTAAAGTAGAATGCTTTATCCTAGAAAAGAAGACTAAAAGCAATAAAAAATCCATTTCTAATTAAACATCAATTTTAATTAAGTGGGTCACTGAAGTATTATATAAAAGTTAAGAATCTTCATTCTCAAAAAATACAAAAGTAATGTACAAATTTGAAAGCAAGATTTATCTGAATTCCACAATACTGTCTATGTTTACAAAAATTGCCAAAAATAAATTTTATCTCTGTGTATATTTATATTAATATATACATACATATATACATATATGTATATATAATATCTACATACATATATATTATATGCAAAGGCACTCATATGTGTTATAATATATACAGTAAAGATATTAAGAAGGATAATAGAACTACAAGTAAATCATTAAATTTTATGATATTTTTCAGTTCAGAGCAGTATAGTTCTTTTTTGGAGTATATTGTGAAGTTGAAGAGTAATTGCCTAATTACGGCACTACAGTCACTTATTTACATTGTCTCAGAATATAACACTTATGAAAATATAGCAGTAATATATCATGTTTAAGTAGAATTGTAGTAAGTCAATATTTTTATTTAATACTGAATATTGAATCGTTTTATCAAGTAAAATTTTCTAGCAAAGATCATTATCTGATATATTTTATGTTGTCTTTTTTTATGTTTTACAGCCAAATTGCACCATGTATAAGAGTAAATCTGAGTGCTCCAATATCGCTGAGAACCCAGTTTGTGCAGATGATAGAAATACATATTACAATGAGTGTTACTTCTGCATAGAAAAAGTGTAAGAACACATGATTTAATATTAACTCTTTCAAATTAGTGAGGAAACTGTCAAGAACTGATGAAAAAAATCCTGATTCTGATAACACAAACATGACATACCCAAAACATATCCACTTTCACTAAAGAAAACTCAAGCATCCACTTGTAAATTTTCTTGATGTTCTTCTGGACTTTAGTAGTTTTTGTATTGACTTACTAGCAGGACTCTACTAAATATTCTTCCATAGCATCGATCAATTAATTTTATTTGATCTTTATGAGATGAATCCAGTAGACTTACCCAATGTAATGGTGTAAATTCAAGCATTGGTACTATTGCAGTTTCATCTGTTGCTAAAGCAATTATCATCCTAAGAAAATAACCGAAAGAAAGGATACATTCTTCAGTTAACAGGTTGCAGTCTATCATTGAGAAAAATCAAGTCAGGAAATGAAGCAGGACCTTGAAGCAGAAACCAGGGAGGAACATAGCTTGCTGGGTCACTCATGGATTCATGTTAGGATAACTTTCATACAGACCCTAGGACCAGTTTCCCAGGGAATTGAGCCAACTACAATGGGCTGTGGCCTTATACATCATATAACAATCAAGACCACCCCTCCCTAAAGTGTTCATAGATCCATATGATTTGTGCATTTTAACAATTGAGACTTCTCTATCAGCTGTTTTTTTATTGTGTCTAGTTGACACATGAAGCTAGCTAAGATAAGTGCTTAATGGCAATTCCCAGTCTTGAGCAAGAAACTTAAGTACATAATTTTGAAATGTATTACAATTGGCTCTAAAACTACAGAGGGACTTCTGTAGCAATCTCTCTTTTCTGTTCAACTTGTTGAGAGACCCAAGCCATCAAGTTCAGAGCAGTCTAGGGCACTTCCTTCCAACCCCGCTTTCTGTGTTCCATCACTGACGACTGTATCCTCTTTTTATTAATTAGGATATGCTTAAATATTATGTCCTTAATGCTATCAAAATCACACACATATTCTCTCTACTTTTACTCACTGCACATTTTGTCTCTCTCAAACGCTTCCATCTATAAAAATTTGTGTTCAATTAGTTTCAAATTGTATTTTTTCTACTAGGAAAACATAAGACAATTTCTAATTCTTTTCTCCTTTGCAATAGGGAGGTCCCAAGTCTATGTCAGGATTGAGTATATTAGAATTTATTGACTTTTCCCAATTTGGACAAAGGACTCCTTTTAAGTGCCGGGAGTAGGAGAGGCCCAGTTGCATTTAAAGAGGGTACCAAAGACAACCCACACCAAATCATGTTAATGACTTTTCATTAAAAAGTAATGACTTATTCCTCAATTAAATTAAAATGGTTGTTCAAAAATTTACTTTTTTCTTCTTTTTTGTTTACAGAGTGGAAAAACTTAAATATAGGTATCATGGTATTTGTATTTATAAATAATGGTTTCATGGTGCTTCATACAATCAAGTGGAATGTTCTCAACCAGGGCCTTAAATTCCTAACCAACAAATGAAGTCTTCTATTATACATTATGTGGAATACAGAAGATTGAAGAATATTTCCAATGAGAACAAGGAACTGAATGATTTTATTTTCAATGATTTGAGGGTGATGTGAATACTTGTTTTCTTTATTTTTGTCTTATGTTACATAAACTGTGAGTTTTAATCATAGATATTCTAATCAATAAAATGTTAAATAATCTCAATATTATTAAGGATCCTTTCTTGGGGGAGCTGTTGATTATGGTCAAATGAATACTTTGATATTCAGAGTTAAGGCATTTTCAATGATGAATATAAAATATAATTCTAGAATGTTTACTACAATGATGGTAGGAATATTCCCCACCATTAAGAATCTGAACCTATAGCAAGATATTTGGAAACTTGAATTCTAGAAAATACCTCCAAGTTAATTTGGGGGATTTTGTGTAAGGAATCACAGGGAACAAACATGGAGCAAATATCTCTCAGTGAATGTTTTGCCTTTTCCAAAAACACTAGAACATCTTCAAAGCTTACAGAAATAAAATTACATTTTATTGACTTGTTATGAGTCAGTCAAGAGAGAGAGTGGTAGTAGTTGTAGATTCAGGTAACTCTGCTTTATCTGAGATGGTATAGCTCTTTCTACATAAGTTGATGCTTCTCAATTGAACAAGAAAGGATTTTCTCAGGTTGCCACATGTTTAGTGAAGAAATTGAACCTACTGGAAGACACATATATTCACAGTAAATGATAACTTACAACCAGTTGCATATACATGTTAGGCTTGTTTTCTTTTCTTTTTCTTTTTTTTTCTCAACTTTTTATTAGATATTTTCTTCATTTACATTTCAAATGCTATCCCCAAAGTCCCCTATACCCTCCCCTGGCCCTGATTTCCTATCCACCCACTCCCACTTCTTGACCCTGGCCTTCCCCTGTACTGGGGCATGTAAAGTTTTTTCTTTATTAGTAAAATATTTCATCATTTGAAATAGTGATCAGTGTGGTTTCTCCTTAATCACATACAAGCCTAGTATTAATTCACGTTGGAGCCACCCACTAGAATGTGCTATGTTAACCCAGAAGTGATGGTGCATGCCTATAATCCTCTATACTTGAGAGGTAGTTGCAGGAGGATCAGGAATTTGAAGTCATCCTTGAGGTTGTGGCCAGACTGGGTTACATGAACCTTGGTATCAAGGAAAAAATATTTCACTGTAGTAGAGCCACAATAAAAATTATTCATTCGGCTTCAAACACTTAAAATACTATATTCAGCATTAGTATTACTTAATGCTTCAATCCCACTTAGAAGGGGGATAATATAATCATGGCAGGTAGAGGGAGGGAGGGATCTGGGTGGGAGGAAGGAAAGGGAAGAAAGGGAACATGTATGAAGTGAAACAGGAGAGAACATCAGAGGGCCAGGAGAATGAATAGAAATATGTGGCATTTGGGGGTGGGCTGACCCTCTAAAAAGTCTCAGAGACCTTGGAGGTGAGACTCTTAGGACTCAAAGGGTAGTTACCTTATCCATAATTCCCAACAGTGGGGAGAGGAAATTCAAAGATTCCACTTCTAATAGATAGACAGGGTCTCAAGTAGAGGGAAGGGGTTTACCAATCCACAGGAAAAATTTCTCACCCAGATTTGGTCCTGTCTAAAAGAACTTCAGAGACAAAAGTGGAGAAGAGACAGAAGAAAAGGTATTGCACTGACAGGTCAAACTTGGGATCCATCTAATGGGGGGACACCAAGGTCTGACACTTTTACTGATGTTACATTGTGGTAACAGACACGAGACTAGCATGGCTGTCCTCTGAGAGGCTCTACCAGCAGCTGACTGAGAAAGATGCAGATACTTACTTCCAACCATTAAACTGAAGTCAGGCACTCCTATGGTTGAATTAGAAGAAGGATTGAAGGAGCTGAAGGGGATGGAAACCCCATAGGACCATTAGTCTCAACTAACTCGAAGCCCTGGGAGCTTCCAGAGACCAAGGCACCAACCAGGCAGCATACACAGGCTGGTCCAAGGTCCCTGGCACATACAGAGTGGAGGACTACCTGGTCTAGCCTCAGTGAGCGAAGCTGCACTTAATCCTCAAGAGATCTGAGGCCCCAGGGAAGAGGGATGCCAGGTTGAACCATTTAGCAAGATGGGAGCTGAACTGAGGAAATGACTCTAGCAGAAAGAGCCAAAGGCAAGGCTATGGACATTTTCTCAAATAATGATTGATATGGGAAGGCTAAGTGTATTGTGAGCAGTGTCTTCATGTCCAAAAAGTAGCTTCCTTAGGGAAAGATACAGTATCAAGAATACAGACTGCCCTAACAGGACAACATAAACATAAATTTTACATGGGTGGTTCAAATGTGTAACAGCCAAAGCAACCCTGAGGGAAACAACTATAGGAAGTACTTAGGTACTATTGTATCCATGATTCCGAGGGATCCCCTAAGAACTCTAAGAACTTCTCAGCCTGATGTAAAGATACAAGAGTCTCTTTAAGTAATAAGAGTCAGACTCGGATCACAAACCTTCCCACTGCGTAGGACAGGAGTGCGACCTTGAGCCTGGAAGGCTTGGCTCTTTATCTTGGCGTAGTGAGGGATTCTTTGGACGGTACGGTGATGGGGGAGGTGACCAGCATGCCATTTTTCAAACATGATATTGTTTGTTCAGGCAGCAGGGGTTGAGGGAAACTCTTCTGAACTGAGGAGTAACTTTATGGTGCTATCAGGAACTAGTGTGTGTTACGACTAGCCACAGTTGCCTGTGATCCCTGATTGTTTTCCTTTCATGATCCAAACTTGGGACCCTAATCTTCCAAAGGATGGTTGGTTTTTTGCTTCTTTTCCAAGGACAGGCGCCAGCAGCACCTGGGAAGTGCTTAGCCTTTTATCCGTGAGAGTGGCAGCCTTAGCAACAGGGAGGCTAGGGAGTTTGCCATTTGACTATTCTCAAGCAGGCATTTGTGGCTCTTTGGGGGGCGGGGGTGGGGGGTGTGTTGCTAAAGATATTCCAGAGCCAGACTGGGTCCTCTCTGAACAGCCAGGGAGGGGAAGGAAGTCTCTAGGAAGGAAGGAGTAAGGGGCAGAGGGAGAACTTCTGCAAGAAAGCTTCGAAGCGGGTTGCCTGTGTCCTTTCAGTACTTGACCTTATATACAAAGGTAAGAAAATGACCCAAAAGGAAGAGAAGACAGACTAGGCACGGAAGTGGAGATATTAGACTTTATTCTATCTTTGATTACCTTTAATGCCCAAATGGTATTAAAAAAATAAAAATAAATTAATTAATTGAAAAATTTTTTAAAAAGTCAATACTTTTTTAAAACAATAGGCATTCTCTGAGTTCTGCTTAGAATAGGGATGTAGGGCAGAGGACCATGAGAAATAGCCTTTGTTCCTGTTCCTTATGTTCTTGTGCTTACCTTTTGCCATCTGGTTATCTCTGGTGTTAATTGGTCTTGCTGTGTCCGACTGGAGCTTTTCCCTCCTCTGAGCCTGTGAGTCTGTGATCTTAGATGTTTTAGCACTCCTGGGAGACCAGTTCTCTCCATGTGGTATTTGGGCATGGAGAGCTGTGTCACAGGGTTAGTTCCAGGGCATTGATTGAAACAGGAAGGATCCTGTCACTGGCTGGTCCACAGTTTCTGTATCTTGTGGGTTTCTTGTGGGAACCTCTTTGGTCAGTTACTTGAGCAAAAGTCGTGGTCTCACCTGTGAACTTAGAAGTGACAGCACTCCTGGGAGAGCAGCTCTATCCAGGCTCTGAACTTACAATAAAGAGTTCCTAATACGATTATATTGGAAACAGCTACTTGGTGGTCTTTTGGGGTTCATGAACACTTCCTGAAACAACAATCTTAGGGAGCAAAGTAAAATGACCCTCATAGTTCTGTGTACAGTGATATATTAGTTATTGTGTGCATGAGTGGACAGAAAAAGAAAGGAAAAAGGAGCAATCTCATTGAGACTATTAATTAGTACTAGTTGCTGGCTGGGAAGTAGAGGAGATGTGAGAATTACTGAGGCAAAAAAAAAAAAAAAAAAAACAAGGGATGGGATTTGTGGGAGTTTGGTTAGTGGTATACTAAAAGGAGAAGGTAAAGATACCCAGATATCATAAGCCAGGTTAGCGTCTGGTCTTTGGGAGTGTTCACAGTAAGAGGAGCTGGTCTAGAAAAAGAGACAGAAAGGAAAACAGCAGGGAAGAACAAGTGAGAGCAAAAACAGTTAAGGTAAGAGAAATAGGGATTAGTCTTGACCTGCTACATTGTCCTCCTATAGTACATAGACAGTACATACCTGTTTTCATGAGGAAGAAAGCAGGGTGAAGGCATAAAATAATGAAATCACTTCCAGATAGTTAATAGCTGTATGGGATAAAGAGAAGTGCAGAAATATAAGAAAGTGTGATCATTTGAAAGTTATTTTGCCTCTTGGTCTATTGCTTCGTCTCTGTAGTCCTGTGTTGGGCTCTACTCTGTTTTACTTGCCCCATTTTTCTCTTAAAGATGCCCAGCTTCCCTTGTATGTGGAGTTTTCTTGTCTCTGCTCTGTGAGCTATGGATAGCCAAAGAAACTCTCCTGCTGCAATTTCTACATTCCTACAAGGTTGTCAAGAATGGGTTTGTGTGGTGCCTGTACCACAGTTTGTGCTTAGATCAGGCAGTGCTGCTTTTCTTCTTTGGGGTGTTGATACTGTCCGGGATGAAGTCTCTAGGAAGCCCTTCTGTAAAATTTCTTCTGGAACAGCTATTAAAGATTTTCTGCTAGTAGTTGCCTACAGTCGACAGCTATGGCACTGGTTGCTTTGGTAGTTCTTGTATCAGGAAGTCTAATGGGAGGATAGAGGAAGTCTATGGCTCTCATGGCAGAAGAGGTTTATTGGCTCATTGATCAAGGTAATTTGGACACTGAAGAAGCAGCTGCAGGAGTGATGAAATATTCTTTTTAGAACGTAAAACGTTTTTAAATTTTCAAGAATTTCATGCAATGTTTTGAGAATATATATCACCCCTACGCCTTCCAGACTCTCCTACCTTTCTACCTACCCTAACTCACTTCTTCCTTCCTTCCTTCCTTCCTTCCTTCCTTCCTTCCTTCCTTCCTTCCTTCCTTCCTTCCTTCTTTCCTCCTTTACTTCCTTAACTCATAAAGTGAGTTGGATAAACTTCTTCAGTGTGGGTCCTGTCCTGGAGTGTAGTCAGTAGAATAGAAGTCAAGTTATCCCTGTTTGCAGGTGATATATCATATGCAAGAAATCCCAAGAATTCCATCAGAAAATTTCAAGAACATTTCAGCAACTTATCAGGATACGGAATCAACTTAAAACAATCAGTAGTTTTCCACACATTATCGCCAAATACACTGAGAAAGTGATTATGAACACATGCTCACCTTCTATATTTTAAATAAACCTTCTTGAAAATCAAGCTTATTTCATAATGCTTTGTCAGGGCTTTAGGACTTGGTTGTTATTGTTGTTGTTTTGCTTTTCAATCTTATATGTCCTTTATGTATATATTATGGTCTCTGGTTTTGTATTTTTATCGGATTCTCTCTCTGTGTGTCTGTGTCTATGTATATTTCTTGAGTTTTTCTTTGTTTCGTTTTCTTCTGTTTCTTTTTTTCTTCCTTTCTTATCTTTTCTTTTGTCTTACATGGTTACATTTTTTTGGTTTTACTTTATCTGATTTTATTTTATTAACATTTTATGTGCCTGTTTGTAATTTAATGAGAGGGGGTAGTATGTGGATTCAGGTGGGTGAAGAAGTTGGGAAGGGTCTGGAAAGAGCAAAAATCATAATCAGAATATGTTGTATTAAAATTTTACTTTCAGTTTTAAAAATGGCTTATACTTTTAAATTCATGTACAGCACTGGATACATTTTTAATGTTCTAGATTTAATGAAGTATAAACTATCAGTAAATGTTTATTTATTATTTTGCCATATATTCTGATATCCTAAAGAAAAAAAAGAAGAAAGTTGGCCCAAAGCACAGCAGTAGGAGATGTTCAGTGAGAATCCATCCTTACTGTCTATAGAAGCAGAAAAATTGGGTAACTTTCCACTCAGCCTGTACTCACTTCAGCTCTGCACTTTTGAGTCCTGTTTCACCAGAGCTTCCTTAAATCAAGCTGCTGATGAAGCTCACTTAGGAGCTTTTGGCCATGTAACATTCAGGCTTTTTCTCTTAACTATAAATTCACTTATTTAACAGCAGAACAACATATTTACCATTGTTAGAAAATTTCCATGATTCTTATATACATTCATTTTAAAAATTCCAATAACCTATGCCCATGTTCAAATATCATTGTCAAACTCATTGTTTTTTTCTCATTGGTTCTCTTGTCCTCACAAGTCATTCATGTGGAAAACATTTTATATATCTTCCCTTTGTTAGAAGAAATGAGGACTTTCATTCTTCTAGTACTTATGAGTTCATGAGACCAAATTGTTCCCATGTCACCAAATTGTTCCCATGTCGAAGTAATGTTCTACCGGGAAATATTTGGTAGGCTTCACTTCCTTCATGACTTAATTTACAACCTTTGGAAAGAACTCATGATGTCACCGGGTCTTATCTTCCCTGTGCAATCTTTTTAGTCCACAAAGCTCATCACTCACAGATAAACTGGAGAATTAGCTGCAAGGCTGTGATTGAGGAAAGAAAATTGAACAAAGTAGCCGCAGTCTCTGAACTGCTGTCTTTAAAACAAATATCTCTTTGTGTGAGGTAGGTCAAGGGAGCACCCAGTGAGGAGTATACTTGTGTGAGGATTGTTCCACGTTAGTGTCCTTCCTAAAATAATAACAGTGTAGTGCTCTCTCTCTCTCTCTCTCTCTCTCTCTCTCTCTCTCTCTCTCTCTCTCTCTCTCTCCTCTCTCTCTGTATTTATCTCACATACACCAACAGTCTCTCTGTCCTAGTGTTTTCCAATTTGATTGATTGATTGATTGATTTAATTTATGTGTTACATCTATCTGTCTGTCTGTCTGTCTGTCTGTCTGTCTGTCTGTCTATGTATCTATCTATCTAACTCTGGATGGTCTCCCATGGTTACATTTTATGACCTTGTTGAATCATATTTTAGAAATAAATAAAAGGGACTATCATTCCTACTGAGGGTCCTGGGTGGATAGAAATGTTTCTTAGAATCAAAAGACTGTCCGACTGAGCTCTGGTTGTTTTTATTTGCTGTCTCAGGTACCGTGCTTATCTTTCATAAAAGGTTCTTGCTTATCTTTCATAAAATGTTCATCTTCTCGAGAGTTCAAGTTATATATATTACCTTATCCTTTCTTCTTTGTTCTGGTGAGTAATTTTTTTTAGTCCAAATGAGAACTTTAAACATATTCTAAAATATTCAGGGAGGGGAAAACTCTGAAAAAATGAGTGAATGAGTTTGTCCTATTGGGGCTGTGGTTCTTAGACTGGTAATGTTACAAATGCCTCTTTTAAAATTACAACAGTGGATGGCTTTGGCTTTGGCTTTGGCTTTGGCTTTTTTTTTTTTTTTTTTTTTTTTTTTTTTTTTTTTTGAGCACCTGGGTAATAGGTTTATTCTCCCTATTTGCTTTTTCAATACTAACTGGAGAAGTTTAAAGAGAGTGGTGGATTAGAATGGGCTGTGTAGATTTTCATTCTTTGTTTATCTCTAACTCCAGATTGCTAATTAAATCCTATTCTTGTTAAAGGCAAGGCTGAGGTAGGAATAATCTTGAAACATGCCCTGTAAGTCAAGGGCTACCTTAGGAAACCTTCTGTCATGTTCAAGATTGGCTCTGCATTTCAGAATGAGGTGGTTATGAAACGTTACCTGGAATCTTGAAATTGCAGCTGCTGAGCTTTTTCCAAATTAAGAGAATACATGAAAGATATTTTGAAACCTGAGGCCAGAATATTTCACTGAAAATTCATGTATAAAGTCAATATATCCAAGAACAAATGCAGTATGATAATACTTATATAGGAGAATAATATGTAGTATGACTTTTTACAGAGTTATATATCTTTAAAAGTTAGAATTGTCTAGATTTGTATGTATTTTTATTTATTTTTTTACTATTGCCACAAAATTATCATTTATTACCTACAGCAGCGAGCAATTTATATCCATATCTGCTACATCTCGATGTAGGTACTTCTCACCAAAGACAACGTGGTCAAGGTTGTTTTTATATATTTTATCTGTTCATCTTTGTTTTGTTTTCAGAAAGTCACTTTATAAGAAGAGCAATTTACAAGCACATAGTAAGTTACTATTATTTTATACAGAAATTTAAAAAGTTAAGTTTTCTTTTTTGTAAACTGAGCAACTTAATGTAAAGTTTACCAAAAAGTAAACTCCTTAAAAAGTTAAAATATTATATTTTATAACAATAAGGCCAACGTGTCAATCCTAAATGCAAAACAACTTATTATTGCAACAAGATGAGAAAATTAATATTTTAACCTCAAACACTAGCCATTGGCAATCATATGTGTAAGTCAATATCTATACAGAGCAGTAGGGACGGCACAATTGTCAATTTACCATTAAAAATGATGGCTTTCATATACTTACATGGTAGGTGCTACATAAATTTGGAACTAAGTGAAATTTCCCTTTAAATATTAATATATCTATATATCTGTAATATATGTATATATGCACACACATATATACATATGTTACATACACACACACACACACACACACATATGTTGCAAGGATATGTAAAAAGCGAGCCGCATGTGTATAATAATGCATGGTATTAATTTTTTTGTGTAAATTACAAAAGTACCTAAAATTGAAACTATGTTTATGAACATGCACATAAATGAGATGTATTGAAATGCACACACAGTAAATATGTGCATTGAATTGCATAGTAATTAAAGAGGAATTTTAGAAAAATAAATAGAAAATTCAATTTAGTTAAAGGGGATGAAGGGAATGTTGTCTGGTGGGGAAGTTTACTGGTGCTATAATGTGTGCTAGCTGCTTTTCAAGATCCTGCTATGCCAGCTGCATAGTGTTTTTACCAGTAGAAACCTTACAAACTAAAAACATGATAACTGTTTTCACATGGTTTTCTGTGTTCCATGTACTTTACATTTGTTTGTAGAGAATATTTAACCACTGGATGGCATTGCATATTAAGAGTGAAGAACATTTCATTCACTAACCCATTGTCTCATACATTTATGTTATCTTTGTTTTTTTTTTTTTCAGGTAATGTGTAGAGGGTTTAGCAGTAAAAGAATTTGTACCAGAGAGTATTTTCCAGTCTGTGCAACCAATGGCCGTACTTATTTCAACAAATGCATTTTCTGTTTAGCCTATAGGTAAAAATACAATACTAAATGCAAGTTCTTTCTAAGTAATGAAGACTTAGTAACAAAATCGTAGATTTTGTGTTGATATTCCATGCTCAAAATAGACAGAAAATGTGTCCCTACCAAATCAATGTAATGTAAAAGGCAAAGAAACATGTGTACTCTCCTTTAATATTGTGATTTCTGAACGTGGCTTTTGCATTTGGAACCTAAGACTATAATTGTGCTGAACATTTACAAACATACAGATCAATTACCTTAACTTTACTTACTAGAAACTATGAATTGTAGGTATGCACAACATTAAATAATCCCAAAGCCTTGATGCTCAGTAGATCTCTGACACAGGCTGCAATCTATCATGCTAGAAAGAGGCCCCATGGTAGGGTTGTCTTACCTTCTGAACTCCATGAAAGATTCTAGACCATAGGATGTCTATGTCATTCTATACCCTGCCCTTTCTGGTCTTAAGGACTCTGTAATTGGATAGCTGTGTTTTTCAAGACCTATTAACAATTCCTGATTCTTTTCTCTTGGAGTCTGGAAAAGCTCCAAGACAAAGGAGGGCAAAGCCAAGGCAGTAGAATGGGTTCCTACAGGCTCAGTTGGGAGTGTGCAGATGCCAGGAGAAGTGAGGAATTAACTGCTCATAGAAGAATAAATTAATGTCTTCTATCTAGTCTTTTCCCAGTGCAAATCACATAGCACACTTCCCAAAGAGTTTGATGTATTTTTACAATAATTTATTTACTTTTTAAAATCTCCTTTATTTTTTTTTATCTACAGAGAAAATGATGGTTCATTTATTATGTCACATCTCGGCAAATGCTAAGATTTGGATGGAGCTACATATTCCTATGGGTCTCACCATGATGATGGTTTTGCACTGAAGTCTGCAGTGAATTGGTAATTTTATCGTCAGGTCTTCATAGCCTAAGAAGACTGAGTGAACCTCTGTGTAGGATGCACAATAGAAGGCTGGATTGTTGCTGTTCTTTTCATTTCTAAGATCCTGGAATTTCTAGGTTATAACTTCTATGGTCAATTACTTAACAACACCTAAAAATCCAGCATTGAGTTTACATTTGGTAAATACTCCTTTTTAAATTTTTTAGATATTTTCTTCATTTACATTTCAAATGCTACCCCCAAAGCCCCCTATAACCTCCCCCTGCCCTGCTCCCCAACCCACCCACTCCCGCTTCCTGGCCTGGCATTCGCCTGTACTGGGGCATATGATCTTCACAAGACCAAGGGCTTCTCCTCCCATTGATGGCCAACTAGGCCATCCTTTGCTACATACACAACTAGAGACACAGTTCTGGGGGGCTACTGGTTACTTCATATTGTTGTTCCTCCTATAGGGTTGCAGACCCCTTTATCTCCTTGAGTGCTTTCTCTAGTACCTTCACTGGGGGCCCTGTGTTCCTTCCAATAGATGACTGTGAGCATCCACTTCTGTATTTGCCAGGCACTGGAAGAGCCTCACAAGAGACAGCTATATCAGGGTCCTGTCAGCAAAATCTTGCTGGCATATGCAATAGTGTCTGCGTTGGTGGTTGTTTATTGGATGGATCCCCAGGTGGGGCAGTCTCTGGATGGTCCTTCCTTCCATCTCAGCTCCAAACTTTGTCTCTGTAACTCCTTCCATGGGTATTTTGTTCCCCATTCTAAGAAGGAACAAAATATCCACACTTTGGTCTTCCTTCTTCTTGGGTTTCATGTGTTTTGCAAATTGTATCTTGGATATTCTAAGTTTCTGTGCTAATATCTGCATATCAGTGAGAGCAAATCATGTGTGTTCTTTTGTGATTGGGTTTCCTCACTCAGAATGATATCCTCCAGATCCATACTCTTATCAAGATAATCTTTTGAGGGAATGGAAAGATGATCAAGTGGCTAGTGAAGCTTGTTGATCTTGGAGAGAGCTCATTTGGTTGTATCATCTCTGGCCTCTGTGTACACCTGTATGTTATGCGAGTGCTGGCATGTGTGTGTGTGCATGTGTGTGTGCATTCACACTCCCGCGCACCACACACACACACACACACACATAAAATAAAATAAAAAAATCATTTAAGAACAATGTCCTTTGTTTCTAAGAGATAACACAAAAACATACTTTTGACAAATACATGTGATACTCATTGAAGCAACGTGCTGATTTTCATTTAAGAATGACTTTTTCTGGAAATAACTTTTATCTTCTGAAGCTGAACTTTTTTTTTGGTTTGACCTTGCAACCAAGTTAACTGTATTCATCAAGACTATTTAAACTTAAGCCATATTACTTCTCTCCACATTGTTACCATTCCATGCCCCAGACCCAGAATAAGAATTAATACTAGTAATAGAGATTGAAATAAAGGGACACATGTTTTCCTCAGCTGAAATCACCAGAAAGAGGTAGAATATACAGAAAATTGCTGCCAGTGATTTCAAAAGGCCTTGTGAGTGCTTGCTTATTCAGTACATTAGGCACTGTGAAAAAGCAAAATCAAAAATTGAGCAAGCAAAAATGAAAGGCAAAAGAGTCCCCATTTCTTCCTTAAACAATGATTTATGTACTTTTCAATAAATAGGGACCATTGGCCTTTGCTGAGGACAGATGTCAGATATAGAAGTAGAAAAATCAAATTTGTTTTGCTCTTGTTAGAAATTACACAAAGAGGATGAGCCCATTTTAAAATGTAGCACAACCAAGTTTGGTGCTCAGTGAGAGAACAGGACCCTTTCTCCTGAGTTCAGCCTAGAAAAATTCTCTGGCAAGAAGAAATTTGGATGTGCAAATCAGTAAGCTATTACTGAGAGACTACATTTTTATTTTAAATTTAAACTATAGTTTAGATATTATGAAAGTGAATCACAGGGAATATATAAAATGTTTAAAAGTCTGCCATTAACCATCTACCATATACCAAGGAAAACACAATTCTAATAAAGAATGCTATTTTCAGCCCTTTTGGGTCTGGGTTACAACCTCACTCAGGATGATATTTTCTGGTTTCATCCATTTGCCTGCAAAATTCATGATGTTCTTGCTTTTAGTAGCTGAATATACAATTCCATTGTGTAAATGAACCACATTTTCTATATTCATTCTTCAGTTGAGGGACATCTATATTGTTTCCAGTTTCTGGCTTTTATGAATAAAGTTGCTATGAACATAGTGGAGCATGTGTCTTTGTGGATGGTGCAGCATCTTTTGAGTCCAAGACGAGTATAGCATGGTCTACAAGTGTACTCCCTGATAAGTTGATATTAGCCATAAAGTACAGAATACCCATGATACACCTCACAGACCCACAGAAGTTAAGCAGGAAGGAAGGCCCAGGTAGGAATGCTTGAATCACACTTAGAAGGGGGAACAAGATAGTCATAGGAGGCAGAAGGAGGAAGAGAAGTGGGTAGGAGAGTGGAGGGCAAGGGAAATGGAAAGGCAGGATCAGGTGTGCAGAGAGACAGGAGAAAAACCCAGAAGGCCAGGAGAATGGCAGCTGCTAGGGGTGCAAGTGTTTGTGTATGTGGGAAATCTTTGGGAAAATCCAGAGACCTGAGCTGGTGGAAACTCCCAGGAGTCAATGTGGGTGACCGTAGCCAAGATGCATAAAAATGAGGACATGAAATCTGAAAAGGTCACCTCTTCTAGCCAGCCAGTGGAGGGTTAAGGACATCAATCCACCCACAAAATGTTGAACCCCGAATTTGTACTATCTAAAAGAAATGCAGGGACAAAGATGGAGCAGAGACCAAAGAAGTGGCCAACCAATAACCTGTCCAGTTTGAATCCCTTCTTATGGGCTAACACTAATTCCTGATATTATTAATGATACTCTGTTATGCTTGAAGACAGGAGCCTAGATTAACTGTCCTCTGAGAGGTTCTACACAGCAGCTGACTGACACAGAAACAGATACAGTCAAACATTGGACGGAAGTTGGACATTCTTATGGAAGATTTGGGGGAAGGATTGAGGGCCCTGGATGGTATGGGAACTCCACAGGAGGACCAACAAAGTGAACTAACCAGGACCTCTGGGAGCTCTGATATTAAAACACAAACCAAAGTATACACATGGGCTTGAACAAGGCTCTCAACACACATATAGCAGATGTGTAGATCAGTTTCCATGTGGGCTCCCTACAGCTGGAGCAGAGGTGATCTCTAAAGCTGTAGCCTGACTGTGGTATCCATTGCCCAGTAGGGCTTCCTTGACTAGCCTGAGTAAGAGATGATATGCCTAACAAACTTGATGCACCGGGGCCTGAGGATACTCAGAAAGGCCTAACCCTGTCAGAGTAGAAAGAAAGAAGGAATGTGGGGAGAATCTTTGCGTGGAGGTCACCAGAAGGGGCAGTGTTTCATGTAAATAAATTAATTTTTAAAAGAATGCTATTTTATTTAAAAAAACTGCAAATGTCACTGTAATATGTATATACCATAGAGATGGCCAAAGGATATGATTCAATGATTTGTTCTTAATAAATAAACTTAAATATATAGTATAATTATTAGCACAACTGCTTGTAGGCCGTTTATGACATTCAAGCATATCTCTTTTTAAATTTTATTTTATATATCATACATTTATCTCAACATTTTATATATCATATCGTTCATCATATATATCATACATTCATCTCAACCGTATCCCTCTCCCATCCTCACAGCCCTTTCTCTCCCCTAGACCTACTGTTTCTCTGTTTCCCTTCAAAAAATAGCAGGCCTCCCAAACATATCAATCAAACTCAGCGTAAGAAGATACAATAAGACTAGGCATATTCTGATACCAAGTCTGAATGAGGCAATCTAGTAGGAGGAAGAAGATCCTACGTTCAGGCAAAAGAGTCAGAGATACCTTCACCTCCATTGCCAGGAGTCCAACAAAAACACCAAGGTAAACAACCACAGATACAGATGGCCTGGTGCAGACCCATGCAGACCCATGATTGTAGCTTCAGTTTCTCTGAGCCCCTATGAGCCCTGTTTAGTGGACTGTGTGGACCCTGTTCTTCTGGTATTCTTGAACCTCTGACTTCTACAATCCTTCCTCTCTATTTTCTGCTGAGTTCTCAAAGCTTCACATAATGTTTGGCTATGGGTCTCTGTATCTACTCCCATCAGCAGCTAGAGTAAGCCTCCCTGATGATGATTTGGGGTAGGCTCCAATCTATGAGTATAGTGGGATATCACACCTACTGATATGAGGGCCCCAACAGGCATACAGTAGAGGACTTCCTGGTCTGTGTTCATTCATGTACCTAACCCCAGGAGACTGGAGGCCCCAGAGAGTTTAGAGGTCAGGTGGGGTGGGGGATTGGGGAATCTATGTGGAGACAGGGTGGGGTGGGGAGGATGTGGAGCTGTGGGAGGGTTGATGGGGGGGCGGAATAGAATATCTCCATATTCTATTCTATGTAAAAAATAAATTAAAAGTAAAATTAAATTTAAAAAAGAGAATCATTTCATTGACTTTTATTTTTCTCTTTTGGGCAGCTTACTTGGTTCTATCCTAGGTCTCTGAGACATTCAGCTTCTGGATCCTCGCCATCTACACAGTGTCACAGATGGGATCCATTTCTTGGTATGGGCCTCAGGTTAGATGTGTCTTTCTTTGGCTACTAAGCCAACATTTCCCCAGTGTATTTTGCAGGCAGGGCATGTGGCTCACAGATTTTGTGGTTTGGTTGGTGTCCCAGTTCCACCAATGGGAGCCTAATATGGTTATAGAAGATGGATGGTTCAGGCTCCATATCTTCCACTATTAGGAATCATAGTTAGATTTGCATATTACTAACTAAATGCCCACCTATTTCAAATCTCTCTATTTCTCTCTTTCTTTTTCTCTCTCCCCCCCTCAACTTGATCCCTCTGCTTTCCATTCCACCTGCCCACTGTCCACCCACGAAATGTGTTTTATTTCTCCTTCCCAGGAAGATCCACCTCTTATATTTGTTTCTGGTCACGCCTTTCCAGCCCTGGCTGTAGGCTCTATGTTCTTTTTCCACTTAATTGCCCTTTTTGATGTTTTGTACAAATAGAATTAAGCAGAATGTCTTTTCTATCTACCTTGTTCACTCAGAGTTAATCTTTGTGATTCAGTCAAACTGTGAATTAGTATTTCAAAGTAATGCATGATATCCTCTCTTGAACTGGTAATTAATTTTTTTCTTTTCTATTAGATATTTTCTTCTTTTACATTTCAAATGCTTTCCCTAAAGCCCTCTATATCCTCCCCCAGAGATGTTCCCCAACCCACCCACTCCCACTTCCTGGCCCTGGCATTCCCCTGTATTGGGGCATATAATCTTCATAAGACCAAGGACGTCTCATTCCATTCTTGGCCGACCAGGCCATCTTCTGCTAAATATGCAACTAGAGACACAAGCTCTGGGGAGGGGGGGATACTGGTTAGTTTATATTGATGTTCCTTCTATAGGGTTGCAGACCTCTTTAGCTCCTTGGGTACTTTCTCTATCCCATTCATTGGGGGCCCTGTGTTCCATCCAATAGATGACTGTGAGCATCCACTTCTGTATTTTCCAGGCACTGGCATAGCCTCACAAGAGACAGCTATATCAGGGTTCTGTCAGCAAAATCTTTCTGGCATATGCAATAGTGTCTGGGTTTGGTGGTTGTTTATGGGATAGATCCCCGGGTGGGGAAGTCTCTGGATGGTCCTTCCTTCCATCTCAGCTCCAAACTTTGTCTCTGTAATTCCTTCCATGGGTATTTTGTTCCCCATTCTAAAAAGGAACGAAGTATTCACATTTTGGTCTTTCTTCATCTAGAGTTTCATGTGTTTTTCAAATTGTGTCTTGGGTATTCTAAGTTTCTGTGCTAATATCTGCATATCAGTGAGTGCATATCATGTGTGTTCTTTTGGGATTGGGTTACCTCACTCTTTGATATCCTCCAGATCGATCCATTTGCCTAAGAATTTCATAAATTCATTGTTTTTAATAGCTGAGAAGTACTCCATTGTGTAAATGTACCACATTTTCTGTGTCCATTCCTCTGTTGAGGGGCATCTGGGTTCTTTCCAGCTTCTGGCTATTATAAATAAGGCTGCTATGAACATAGTGAAGCATGGGTTCTTATTACAAGATGGAACATCTTCTGAGTATATGTCCAGGAGAAGTATTGCTGGATATTCAGCTAGTACTATGTCCCAACTTTTTGAGGAACTTCCAGACTTATTTCCAGAGTGGTTGTACCAGCTTGCAATCCCACCAACAATGGAGGAGTGTTCCTCTTTCTCCACAGACTTGCAAGCATCTGCTGTCACCTTAGCTTTTGATCTTAGCCATTCTGACTGTTGTGAGGTGGAATCTCAGGGTTGTTTTGATTTGCATTTCCCTGATGATTAAGGATGTTGGACATTTTTTTCAGGTGATGCTCAGCCACTCAGCATTCCTCAGTTTAGAAGTCTTTGTCTAGCCCTGTACCCCATTTTTAATAGGGTTACTTGATTTTCAGGAGTCCAGCTTCTTGAGTTCTTTGTATCAAGGGAAAGTAATTGTTGCTTCCTGCTATTTTTGTTGTTAGAGTTGGGATTCTGTTCTTTTGGCTCTCTTCTTTTAGGTTTGTTAAAGGATTACTTTCTTACTTTTTCTAGGGTGTAATTTCCCACCTTGTGTTGGAGTTTTCCCTTTAATATCCTTTAAAAGGATGGATTTGTGGAAAGATATTGTGTGAATTTGGTTTTTTCATGTAATACTTTGGTTTCTCCATCTATGGTAATTGAGAGTTTTGCTGAGTATAGTAGCCTGGGTTGGCATTTGTGTCCTCTGAGGGTCTGTATAACCTCTGTCCAGGATCTTCTGGCTTTCATAGTCTCTGGTGAGATGTCTGGTGTAATTCAAGTAGGCCTGCCTTTATATGTTACTTGACCTTTTCCCCTTACTGCTTTTAATATTCTATCTTTATTTACTGCATTTGTTGTTCTGATTATTATGTGTCCCTAGGAATTTCTTTTCTGGTCCAGTTTATTTGGAGGTCTGTAGGCTTCTTGTATGTTCATGGGCAGCTCTTTCCTTAGGTTTGGGAAATCTTCTTCTATAATTTTGTCGACGATATTTACTGGCCCTTTAAGTTGAAAATCTTCATTCTCATCTACTCCTATTATCCGTAGGTTTGGTCTTCTCATTGTGTCCTGGATTTTCTGGATATTTTGAGTTAGGATCTTTTTGCATTTTTTATTTTCTTTGATTGTTGTGTCCATGTTTTATATGGAATCTTCTGCACCTGAGATTCTCTTTTCTATCTCGTGTATTCTGTTGCTGATGCTTTCATCTATGTTTCCTGAATCCTTTCTTAGGATTTCTATCTCCAGAGTTGTCTCCCTTTGGGTTTTCTTTGTTGTATCTACTTCCCTTTTTAGGTCTAGTATGGTTTTGTTCAATTTCATCACCTGTTTGGATGTGTTTTCCTGTAGTTCTTTAAGGGATTTTTGTGCTTCCTCTTTAAGTACTTCTACCTGTTTAGCAGTGTTCTCCTTTATTTCTTAAGTGAGTTATTAATGCCTTTCATAAACCCTCTACCAGCATCATGAGATATGAGTTTAAATCCAAATCTTGCTTTTTGGGTGTTTTGGGGGTATCTAGGACTTGTTGTGGTGGGAGTACTGGGTTCTGATGATGCCAGGTGGTCTTGGTTCCTGTTAGTAAGATTCTTATGTTTGCCTTTCACCATCTGGTAATCTCTGATGTTAGATGTTCTAGTTGTCTCTGGCTGGAGCTTTTCCTCCTGTGATTCTGTTAGCCTCTGTCAGCACTCCTGGGAATCCAACTCTCTCCTGAGTCTCAGTGGTCAGAGCACTCTCTGCAGGCAAGCTTTCTTCTGGCAGGGAAGGTGCACAAGAAGTCTGGAGCTCAGCTCTGCCTCCTGGCAGAAGATGAAGGCCTGAAGAGACCCTGTCCAAGAAGCTCTCTTGCTTTTTTGGCCCACATACTGTCCTGCGGGGACTGGTCTCTGAGAGACTTGGGATATAAGATGGTGATCTCTCCTGAGTCCTGGGGTCACTGCCCTCTCTGAAGGCTGACTCTCCTCTGGCAGGGAAGGTGTGCAGAGGTCTGGGTCTCAGCTCTGCCTCCTGGATGAGGATGAAGGCCCAAAAGACCCCTGTCCAAGAAGCTCTGTTGCTTCTGTGCCCGCATGCTCTCCTGCATGGACTGGTCTCTGAGAGACCAGGGATACAAGGTCAATTAAATTTTAAAATGCATCCATCACTAGATGGATGTTGCAGACTGTTTTTGGCTTTTAACTATTATTATTAGTGCTACTGTGAACATTACCAAACATTTACATTGGTTTGATTTTATTTCTTCTATGTAAATTCCTAGGGATAATGTGAGTTGATAACATGTTAGGTAAGTATATATGGTATGTTAGAAATGCCAACCAGATTTTGAAGTGGCTGAACTATTTTTGTGGTCTCCTCGGTGATGTATGAATATACTGCTTTCTCTACATCTCTTACAAGACATTATTTATTATAACTTTTGGTTTATAGTCACTCCTGTAATTAGATATATTCAAGATGTACAATGTGGTGATTGTGTGGCATTGTGTAGAGATTATTATAACCTAATGTGTTCTACATAGGTGCCAGGGTCCAGCCTCGACACAGGATTGGAGTTCTCAACTGGAAGCAGGGATATAGGGAAGGTGCATAATAAATATACACAGACTGCTTTTTGGGTTACAAGCTGGCAGGCAATTTTTTAAGGCTTAAAGTTCCTCTCTCATTTTCTGTTCTTTCTCTCTCGCTCATTAACTCGCAGCTTGAGGCTGCACAGTGAATTCTCTTGTGCTCTCTGATTTTCTCCTGTGTGCTTTTCTTTTCTTGAACGTTTACACTCACACACACCTCTGTGCGTTCCCCTTTCACTTTCACACACACACTTCACATATCTCTCTCACACACACCACATGCACTCTTCTTTCACTCACACACACTCTCTCTGTACAAGCCTCATTTTCTCTTCACTCATTCTTCATAGTCTCTCTTCACTCACTCTTCACATACTCTTCTCATGCCCTCTTGCCTTTTTCTTGCCCCAGTCTTTTATTGATACTCCAAAAGGGTATAAAAAGACAGTGTATAATCATTGCCAAATCAAATTTAAAAATAATAACCACGTCCCACAAAAAAATCAAGAATTATAATTGTTCCCCAAAGTTTCAAGCTTCTCTATTCCCAGGCCTATAGCCTAAATAATAATAAATGTAAACTTATCATTATTTAAATTTTAACATTATATTCCAGAGCTCAGAATGTCGAGGCCAGATACTTGCATTTTCTTGTGAAGCTCTAATGATAAATGACATGGGCAAAGCTGCCAGGCAATGGACAGAAAGAATCAAGTTAACCCTTAATAGTTCCCCTAGCTTTCTCCTTCTGCACATTGTACACAATGACTCTCCTCAGTCTCAGTGTTTTGACTTAGTTTTACTAATATGAGATTTTACATATTCTATACTTATTTATCCAGAACCAATCTCAAATGTTATGCAAAACTTATATCATAACTTTAATAATTTTTCCTTCCTTGGGGTTACAATGTTGGCTCTAATTCATTTTCTAATAATTTCTTCAAACTTTCTTTGCAAGTGAAGCATTAATTTGGAACTACCATTATGCAGTTATTGCACTGTTTCCAAGATGAGAACACACAGCATGCACCTGTGCCATTTAAACCATGCTGTGTCCCATGCCTCAATTTTTAATTGTTTAAGAATCGTTATATCAAGGAACATCTAGTTTCACAGAATTCACCAGAGCAGGGGAGAAAGAGGTAAGAAAGTCAGATATAATAGAATAATTACGCACACCAGGCCAACTGAAAAGCAGTCATGTACAAATGAAATCTATACAGCCATTGTATAGGGCTAAATGGGAACAATTGTTTTTTATAAAGAGCTGCCTTGGGCTCCTGAGATGTCTCCATCCTGACCTACTGCAGGTAGTCCCTTATTTCAGATAGCAGGTCCCCTAGAGGGATGTGTCTCCTGCTTCTCAGGGTCCCAGACTCCATCCATTTTACAAGGAGCTACCACAGACTTCTGAGAATGTCTCCATCCTGGCCTACTGTAGGCAGTCCCTGTCACTGTATGCTGTTCTAAGCACATAGGAAAAATAAAAATTTTCCTCTTGCTACAGAAACTGTATATCTTCTTTTTAGTAGCTGTCCCTCACCCTCAACTCCCAGATACTGGGAACCATCATTCCTTCTTCTGATTCTGTGATTATAACCTTTTTGGGGTCCCTGTGTGAGTGAGATAATATAGTTATACATCTGCCCCACTTAACATCATGTCATCAAAGGTCATACCTTTTCTCATACATGACATGATTTCCTTATTTTTATGGTTGAGTAATATTCAGTTAGGTACATGTAACTCATATTTTATTCACTTATTACTGTAGTCTCCTGGTTATCTTTCTGTATTGGTTATTATAAATAATGTTGCAATGAACATGGGAGAGTAGATATCTCTTTTTTAAATTGAATATTTTATTTATTTACTTTTCAAATGTTATCCCATTTCTCAATTTATCCCCCAGAAACCCTCCATCCTATCCACCCTACTCCTGCTTCTATGAGGGTGTGCAAACACCCACCCACCCACTCCCACCTCCCTGTCCTTGCATTCCCCTACACTGGGGCATTAAGCCTTCATAAGACCAAGGGCCTCTTCTCCCATTGATGCAAGACAGGGCCATCTTCTGCTACATATACACCTGGAGCCATTGGAATTGTTTGATCAGATGGGCTTTTGGTTTCTAGTCATGAGAAAACTCTATAAAGTTTTTCTCTGCAGCTACATTACTTTCCATTCTTTCCCACAGTTCATACGAGTTCCAGATTCTCTTTCTCCTTATGACATTAGTCAAGTGCTCTGTCCTTGACCTATAGTGCCATATCCATTCTTACATATCTTGAGTATTAATTTCTCATCAAGTACATAGTTTGTAAATATTTTCTCCTTTCATGGTTTGAGTTTTAATTTTGTTGATTGTTTCTTTTGCTGTTCAGCTTTAAATTTTCGTGTGTGTGTTTGAGATTTAGCCCTTTCTTTTCTTTCCTACAAATCCTCTCACAAATACCTTCATTCCCATTTTAAAATTAATGATTTTTCATTAATTGTTGTTATATAAATACATGTAGATGCACAAATATTTTAAAAATATAAGCTGATCATTCTGTATAATGTTTCAGGTCTGACCACTTTTTCTATCTATCTATCTATCTATCTATCTATCTATCTATCTATCTATCTATCTATCTATCATACACATACATATGTTTTCAGGTAGGACTAGTTGTTATTTAGTAAGGAATTGGTATGTGCTTCTCTTGAGAAAAATCATTTTTCCCACTGTGATTATTCCTTAGTTTCCTGTAGCTCTTTCAGTAGATTTGTCCACTTTGGCATGTCTATAGTTGTCCTAATGCAGCTCATGTTTAGGTTGTCATGTTGGTGGGACTTTATGAGTGTAGCTTCTGATACTGCTAGAGGATATGGTCTCACAACAAATTCTTAAAATCTTTCTTTCCCCTCCTCTACAATGCTCCCCAAGCGTTAGGTATGGGATTTGCTTTATAAATATATCCATTGAGACTAGGCTCCACAATTCTGGATTTTGATTCATTATGGTTTTCTGTAACTATCTGTCTTTTGCTATGAGAAATGTCCTTGATGAGTGTTAAGGACTTCATTTATCTGTGGATATAAGAATTTTAGGGTCCAAGAATTGCTGAAGGAAGAACTAAGACTCAACTAGTATGCAAAGGTAAAGAGTGTTTATTCTGCAGAAATTACCAGCAAGGGTGAACTATTCATCAAACTGGTAACAGACAGAGGGGCTCATAGGCCATTTTTAGGCAGGGCTGGGGGAATTTTCCAGAAGGATTAGATAACCTCTAATATGATTTGTAGGGACAAAGTATTGACATTAGTACAATTTTGATTGGCTATTATGTTAGGGTCTCTATATTTAGTGAGACCTTGAAGAATTTTGGAAACCAGCTCTGTTCTGGCCTTGTTATCTCCTACAGCTAGGTGTCCCAGGAGCTGATATGGCTCCAGACTTATCCTTCCTAAGTCAGGGTCATCACTGACTAAAGGCCCATTGTCAGTAGATTCCTCTAAGGAGCCCAGTATGCTTCCAAGGGAATTGAAAATAAGTTATTCCCAAGTTTTTTGGACTTCTCAAGACCAGATAATGAGATTGTGCAGTTTTAGTAAAGTAGTACTTGTTAATACTCCTCTGAGATCCATGAGTTCTTCAGTCCAGGTTTTTAGTGCCAGGCATGAATTACCTCTTGTTGAGTGTATATTAAATCTAATTAGAGAGCTGTTCTCTCCCTTTCTCTCTCTCCCTCTCTCTCTCTCTCTTTCTGTGTGTGTGTGTGTGTGTGTGTGTGTGTGTGTGTGTGTGTGTGTGCGTATGTGTGTATGTATAAGACCCCCAACCCTTGGTCAGTGGTACTTCAAGATGCCCTCATGTGAGAGACACCAAGATGCAGATTGATGCAAAAGCAAGAGGTTTATTTTCTGGCATGCCAGGGTCACCTTTCAATTAGTTCCTCAAGGCAAGTTACTAATGACTATTAAATAGGAGTTTTTATACTCCTGAATGACTATTAAAAGGAGTTTTTATACTTTTTAGGGGCACAGGTTACATCAGCAAGGTTACAGTTCAAACTCATTGGCTAAGCATATTGACCTTTAAATCTATTGGTTAGCAACCATGACGCGCATTTGAACTCTACCTGGAATTTTCCAGAGGGTCAGGTGACTATCAGTCAGTACATTCTGAGATTTTTTTAATCAAGAATGTTCCTGTGAGCGGAGAATGGATCTTGGCCTAGCCTTGACTCCAGGTAGGAAGGGGAAGCCGTAAGGAGGGTGTGGAACTGGAAAACTCCTTAGAGTCCCTCATGTCTACATGTACTGATCTGCTCTAGACAGTTTTGTTCTTGCTATTACAAAAACTGGAACAACAATATGAACTAACCAGTACCCCGGAGTCTTGTCTCTAGCTGCATATGTATCAAAAGATGGCCTAGTCGGCCATCACTGCAAAGAGAGGCGCATTGGACTTGTAAACTTTATATGCCCCAGTACAGGGGAACGCCAGGGCCAAAAAGGGGGAGTGGGTGGGTAGGGGATGGGGGGGTGGGTATGGGGGACCTTTGGGATAGCATTGAAAATGTAAATGAGGAAAATACCTAATTTAAAAAAAAACTCTCTGCTTGAAACAGCTCTCTCGGCTAGTAAAAATTGTAAAAGCTATCTGGATAGCTCATGGTTTGTCTAACCAACAGAAAAGCTGCTATAAAAAAATTATTAGATCTTCCACCAAGTAGAAATCCTTTTAAGAAAAAAAAAAAAAAAAAAAAAAACTCTTGAAGAGCTGTTTTCACTCTCCAGAGATCTCTAGACAGCTCAGCTCTTGCTAGAGAAAATTGGAAAATTGCTATCACTTTCTGCTTAGCTCATCTCATGCATAGCAAAAGCCCAGTCTTTAATTTACATATGAATTCAGTCATTTATTCCAGGTTCCCTTTTAATTATCCTATGAATCAGCAGTCTGTTAACCAGCTCTTTGATTCTTAGGAAACAGTAAGCACACATTTTCTTTGAACTTTGCAAAAGAATTCAGAGACCTGTGAGACTTCCTTAATTAAGCTTAGAAGATAAGATAGCTGGGTGGTGCCAATCTTGGTTGGCTCTAGATGGTTTAAGGCAGGCTAAGCAACCCAAATAGAGCAAACTAGTAAGCAGCACTCCTTCACGGCTTCTGCTGCATTTTCTATCTCCAGATTTCTGCCTTGACTTCCCTCAGTGATGGTCTGTGATGGAGCACTGTAAGTTGAAATAAATCCTTTCTCCCCAAAGTCGCTTTTGGTCATTGTTTTAGGACAGCAATAACTAAGATAGGCAGTGATGTTTAGGATCACTACAGATGTGGCCCTCATCTCTTTCTCCCACTATCTTACTAATTCATCCTGTCTACATAGCAAGTTTTGAAATCAATTATTTTAATACTCTTGTGAGTTTTATGTTTTAGTGGTTCCTATTGTGGGGGTGGTAAACTTGTTTGGTCAATCTTTCTGAAACCTGCCTTTCCATGCTTTGTATGGGTTTTAAATTATACAGACACAGTATTCTGAATGGTCACCACAAATCAGAATTTCAATTGCCTATCTTTCAGTTATTTATATTTTTGTTTAAGGACAGAAATGGTGACTTGTGACCTCAGCATGAAAGAAAAAAATCTAAGTTGTGCAAAGATTGATTTTTGAATTTTTTTACTGTAAAATGGTATTTTGCGGAAATGTTCACAACAAAATGATTTATTAGAAGGAAAACTCTACACACTTATTCAGTTCCAATAAAAAGTATAGATACTAAGATTTATTTTCTAAGTCAACTATGTTTGATCACTTATATTCCAGTAAAACTAATCACACTATTCTAGTGAGTAACATATACCTCTATAGTTGCCTATTTCCTAGGACAATAGGTATACACAACCATCAACAAAACATAACACATAGATAATTAATTACTATATCACCATAAATGACCCATGAAAGGAAATGGGAGACAAAAATGACTTGTTCTACTCAGCTCTGTCTATGGCATAGAATGGGACACTTCTCACAGAGATGAAAACAGCACAACTTCACTTAACATTATATCCACGTGATAATGAAATGCTGAAATATGAAAAATGTCATTCTTGTTGAATCTTATTGTTTTAGTGAACTGATGCCTATACAATATCACAGAGATATTAATATCTCTCATGAGACAATATGGCTAGCACTATGTATTAAGGGTACTCGGAGTGAGCACAAGTTAGCTAACTTCAGATATCCAGGGAACCCCAAGGTAAATAGCAATACAATGTGCCATATAACCATTTTTGGCCAAAAGGATTTCTTGTGTGAATTTTGCATAAATAGAGCCTTAAAGTCAGAGGCCTTTGTCATTGTACATTTACCAGCTTGCTTTAATGTGCCTGCCTATAGTTCTAGTACTTACTTCTATATGGGCTAAATTCTGGTCTGTGTGTACTTATGTGGCTGTTGTGTGCCTATGTGCTCCAGTATGTGCCTGAGTGCTTGCCAGGGCCAGTAAGTCTTATCTCTTTAAGCATTCTCATATTCTCTTAAACATTTATGTCTCCTGTGACATCTTTCCTTTCCTGGTATTGGAGTTTGTGCCTCATATGGGTTCCTGGTGTAGAAAAACTCTTAAGTACATATTCATATTGAGTCCACACGTCTGATGGTAGTTCCCTTAATTCTTTTGCCTGTTTTAAATTTCTTTCTTTTTTCTGGGTACTTTTTTTTTGGAAAGTTTCCTCATAGTTTTGTTATTTTATGATCTGTCATAAATCTACGGAATTTTTGTTGCCTTCACACTTCTCTGTTTATGAGGACAAATGTTCTGCAACTTCCTTCTAAGGGAAGATCTTAGAAAACCCATCTCTTGTTCCTATTGTGCTGCTTTAACATCCCTGGCCAGAATGTCTTCCTCTCTGTATCTTGGACAACCAATCTCATGAATTTGTCAAATGAGTCCTACAGGGATGCATCTGGTCTACCTATCAATCTGTCATTCTCTCCTTCTCCATGGATCCTGGTGGGCATACATGACAAGATGCCCTACTTTTCAGATACCTAACATTTATTCTCAGTGCTTCACTTTCCTCTGACAAGATACAGATTAAAAGGTTGAACCTCAAACAATGGGGAAAAACAGTTTCCTTAGAGTTATGGATAAAAGACACAAGCCCTTTCAACTGAATGGGCCTACTTTCCTGCCTTTCAACTACTAAGCACCATTCTTACTCACATGAGGTCCACAGCTAATGACAGCCCCCCAATATCTTCTGTGATTTTGTTCTCCTTTCTTTTTTTTTTAATTAGGTATTTTCCTCATTTACATTTTCAATGCTATCCCAAAGGTCCCCCATACCCACCACCCCCAATCCCCTACCCACCCACTCCCCCTTTTTGGCCCTGGCGTTCCCCTGTACTGGGGCATATAAAGTTTGCAAGTCCAATGGGCCTCTCTTTGCAGTGATGGCCGACTAGGCCATCTTTTGATACATATGCAGCTAAAGACAAGAGCTCCCGGGTACTGGTTAGTTCATATTGTTGTTCCACCTATAGGGTTGCAGTTCCCTATACCTCCTTGGGTGCCAAAAAAAGCCCAGGACCAGATGGGTTTAGTGCAGAGTTCTATCAGACCTTCAAAGAAGACCTAATTCCAGTTCTTCACAAACTATTCCACAAAATAGAAACGGAAGGTACTCTACCCAACTCATTCTATGAAGCCACAATTACTCTGATACCTAAACCACAGAAAGATCCAACAAAGATAGAGAACTTCAGACCAATTTCCCTTATGAATATCGATGCAAAAATCCTCAATTGTTCTCCTTTCTAAACCCTTGTTTGAAAAGTTTTCTCCATTTTATGATTCATCATGAGCCTATGATATTCTTGTTTTCTTCATAGTATTGCATTTATGAGAACAAATATTCTCCAACTTCCCTTGAAAGAAGGTTTTTGAAAATTATCTGATGTTTTTGATTGAGTGACTTTAAGACCTTCAAGAGGAACATCTGTATCTCTCTTGCTTGAGCCAGCAGTGTTATGCAAATCAAGCCCACATGTGATTTAAAAAAAAATTCTTTGGTGGGATCTCCACGACTGGAGAAAGAGGACAATAGTCATCCTTCTCTACCTCAGTTAATCTCTGTCTTTATTATTTCTGAGGAATGTCTTATTTATGTTTAGTTGGTTATTTATGTAATACAGTATTCGGCCTAGAAATAATAATTTTTACTTTTCTGATGAAGGTACTAAGATTCCCCAAAGTAGGTAGAGTCCTCAGGGTTTATGGACAATATGGGAAAGGACTCTGCCTATGTGTCTTATCCCTCCCCTCACGTATCTAGACTCTGTTCTTGCATTTTTTCTTATTACATAAGAGGATCAGGGCAGAAAAAGCAAATAGTCCTTCTTTATCTGCATCCTAGTGGTTGCTAGCCATAACTTTGGGAAAGGAAGGGCAGATAATGCTTCGTTATCCATGGAAATGGCAGCATTAACACATATGGAGTTCTTTGCTCTGTCATCCAAAAGGCGCTATAAATGATACCTGGCAACAAACACATGTCAGCACTTGATCTGGTTAATAATAATTTTTATTCAATCAAAGGAGATAGGTGTAGTGATTTTAGAGCCTATCTTGTTTATCAGGAGTTATTCTAATATTCATATTCAAATGTCCTAATCAGATTATCCAGGTGTCTAAATCTAAAAGCAACTCAGATAAATTTTATGCATCAGGATATTCATGGCATGTGGGAGTTGAAATTATTTCTGTCGTTATTGTTTTTAATTTTTAAAAATATCTCTGATTTTGATAGACTGTTCTGACAGAGATCCAAAAATAGGTTGTCCTGAAGATTATTTAACTGTTTGTGGATCACATTGCAAAACTTATGATGATATAGGGTTTTTTGCAGGTATGTGAGGTAAAAACAAAGAAGCAAGAAAATGTGACAAGATTTTCTCTCTCCAGTTACATTAAAATATCAGTGCAGCAGGAGGCCTGTCATTGGACAGGGAAAAGGGAGAAGGAGCTAAGAGTTGCAGAGACACAGAGAGTGTCTGGGGAGAAGGGAAAAGAGCCAAGATGGAGACAAAAGGGCAGGAAGAAGAGCCAGATCCAGCATGGTTTAATAGTCACAGGTAGTTATGATATCATAAAGGTTAGAATATTTGGGATAATGTGTCTAGGTGGACTGCTTTCATCATTATCAATTGGTTCTGAAATTATTGTATTGGCATATTGTGAATTGAGAATTTATTGATATATAAATCTGACTTGTGAATTACAAGCTCCAAGAGTTTTGATTTTACTGGGTAAATGGGTGCTGTGGAGGCTGACCGCAGGGTGGATGGTCTTTGCATAGGGCTGGCATGGCAGTGAAAGGAACTCCAGTCTTGCCAGAGAGACCGAGTTGAGATCATCCGGCTTGAGGCATGTGGCCTGCAGATGCACAGTAGTGGCATGGAACATGGTGGTTTCTTCTAATATTTCCTGCAACAGAAACAAAACAAACAAACAAACAAACAAACAAACAAACCAAAAACTTCATTACAAATATATAAAATTACATTTATGTCTTCATTAGAAATAAATATACATATTGTTTTTGTTGTTATTGTTTTGTTGTTTTGTTTTGTTTTGTTTTGTTTGAGACAGGGCTTCTCAGTGGTATTGCTGGCTAGACTGAAACTCACTCTGTAGACCAGGCTGATGTCTGTATCAGAGATACATCTGCCTCTGCCTCCTGAGTGATAGGATTAAAGGCATGTGCCACAACCACCCAGGTTATATCTTGTTATTTCTATTAACATCAAACATTTACATTTTTTCTAAATGTTTGTTCTGTTATGACTACAGATTATTTGGGAAAAATAAATACACAAGGATAGAATGAATCAGCATAAAATATTCTTTTACCTTTAACTTAAGCTTAACATCCATTCATTTGTTTTATCACAAATAAGCAACAAACTGTGCCCTAATTGAAAATAAAAAGAAACCGGGGGTGGGGGGACCTACCTACTAACTATTCCAGTTCAATTTTAACAACAGAACAAAACAACTTCTCTTCTTGTGGAAATGATCCAAAAATATAATTTGAGTGCAAACATGATGAAAGAAAGGACAAACAATACAAGATGAAGAAACCAAGGGAATTACATTTGGCTGAAGGTTCCCCATAATGGAGACAATCATAGGGCCAAGACAGCATATTTGAAGATCTGTCTCTCATTCCACAGATGGAGTGTCGAAAGGGATACCTTTCTAGGGAGCTGAGTGCTAGAAAATATACAGTATCTGGCTAGATGGCTAGTCAACCTCTGCAGCATATCTCATGAAGACTTGACTGAACATACAGGTCCCAAATAAAAATTGAGGCTGTTAGTGAGATATAGATAAAAGTCTGGATCAAGTCAGTAGAATGAATCAAAGTCTAGATGATGGGTAGGCAATGTCAGTTCACTGGAGTATGGAGAAGGCCAGTTCTGGCTTTACACACCAGCAGCAGGTCATGCCTGTTTTTATAGAAGCACATTGAGCTAGCATGGTCATCAGTCTACAGAAAAGAAGGTCAAGCTGCAAAGTATGGGACTGAGACAGGTCCTGCCCCTTAGGAAATGCATCCCACCATGCTTAGTTCATCACACAAAACTCTCACTTTGAGGAAAGTGAGAAACCCTGGCTGGTTTCTAGTATGAGCTGTTTCTTTTTCTTTTTCCTTTCTAGACTCAAAGATGGCCGACTTAGATTTAAACATTATTTTAAATGTTGATTCTGTGAAATGCAACAAATCCTCTTTTTCTCTCTGTTTTGTTAAAGTAATATGAGAGATTTTCATCACTTTTTTTAATACCAGAGGATATAGAAACAAACCCAATATAAGACATGATTTGCTTCTAAATTCACAAAAATAGTTATTTCTTGGTTGACTTGTTTTTAATGAATGTTTTGTTTTCAAAATACACATAATTTCCTATGCTAACAACAATTTGATAAATGAGAAAATCAAATGCAAAAATGTTATGTGTTTTGTGGATTCCCTTCCCCAGTTACTTTGAGATCCTCACATTGCTGTAAGTACTTTTTGAATACTTAAATGATTAGTTTACCACGAGGAGAATCAGCTCTTGTACAAAGCTTCTAAAAGAAGACAGATGCTAGCAAATCCCTTACACTCTCAGGAACACTGTCGTTGATTAAGGCATCAAGTGAACAAGTTCTGTAAGAACAGACTGAGTCTTCATTATCCTAAACTTCCATCTCAAGTTAAGATCAGTCATGGCAGCCAGTGAACCACATGATCTTGCTCTATTAAAGCCATGCTTCTTGCCTCCTATGGTATGCTATTCTTTTCTGAGAGATGCTACAAAGAGGAATCTTCATCTTTAAAGGCCTTTTTGCTTATTTATTTGCTTTCCTTTTCTTTCTTTTTAGGAAGAAACAGAAACTCTAAGTTTGTAAATTCTTTCAAATGCAGAGCTTTGTTTTTATTATTAGATTTTTAAAATTTACATTTCAAATGTTATCCCTTTCCTGGTTTCCCCTCTGAAAACCCCCTATCCCTGCCCCTTCCCCCTGCTAACCAACCCACCCACTCCTGCTTCCTGGCCCTGGCATTCCCCTATACTGGGGCATATAGCCTTCACAGGACCAAGGACCTCTCCTCCCATTGATGACCAACTACACCATCCTCTGTTACATGTTTTGAAAAAGAGATTTATTTATTTATTTTATGTAAGTGCACTGTAGCTCTCTTCACTAGAAGAGACACTAGCTCAGACACACTAGAAGAGGGCATCCGATATCATTGCAGATAGTTGTGAGTCACCATGTGATTGCTGGGATTTGACCTCAGGACCTCCGGAGGAGCAGTCAGTTCTCTTAACTGCTGAGTCATCTCTCCAGCCCCAAATGCAGAGCTTTTACATTTGTTGTTTTTGCTTCATTTTTTTTAGCAAAAGTGTGTAAGGCATAATTAAAAACACTTCTAATGAGAAACAGGAATTTAAAAAATAACTAAAATATGTAAACACTGTAAAATTCTTAGTCAAAAAACCCCTTTGATGAGAATAAAGAGCAGAGAGGCTGCCTAATATCTAGTTCAGAACTTTGACCCAAATGGGTTTGCTTCAGTGGAGAGATGTGCAAGAACATACATCAAATTTTACTAAGTATGTAGAACAATTAGAAACAAACCACACCTAGATTCAATCACAGACACGTTAGTGGAGGGCATTTTTCATTTTTACTCATTCACATTAATCTGTCAGTGATCTCTTATCCTTTATGTACACAGATGTCTCATAGCATAGGCTTATTCTATATCACAGTCTAGACATGAGTTCACTCGCGACTTCTAATATATTGTATATATAACTAGAAAGCATGGTCATCAAAAATGCACAAGTATTTTACGCATTGACTTTTACTTTCTTGATTTTTTTCTTGCATCAATTTACTTATTCATTCACTTTATGTCCTGATCTCAGTCCCTCTCTCCAATCTACCCTGGCACATCAAGCCACACAGGACTAGGCACAGCTTCTCTCACTGAGTCCAAACAAGGCAGCCCAATTAGTAGAATGGGATCCACAGACAGGCAACAGCTTTAGGGACAGTGCCTACTCCAGTCGTTTGGGAATCCACATGAAGACTAAGTTGCACATCTGCTGGATATGTGTGTGTGTGTGTGTGTGTGTGTGTGTGTGTGTGTGTGTGTGTGACTATGTCCATTGATATATACTCTTTGGTTGATGGTTCTCTTGGAACTCCCAAAGGTCCAGGTTAGTTGACTCTGTGATCTGTTTATAGAGTCCCTATCCTCCCTGGGTTCCTCAATCCTTTCTTCAACTCTTCCACAAGACTCTCTAAGCTCTGTCTAATGTTTGGCTGTGGCTCTCTGTACTGGTTTTGGTCTGCTGATAGATGGAGCCTCTCAGAGGACAGTTATGTTAAGCCCCTGTCTGCAAGCATAACAGAATATCATTAATAGTGTCAAGGATTGGTTTATGCCCATGGGATGGGTCTCAAGTTGGGCCAATCATTGTTTGTCCATTCCCTCATTATCTGCTCCATCTTTGTCCTTGTACATATTGTAGTCAGAAAAAAATTGAATCAAAGGTTTTGTGGGTGGTTTGGTCTCCTTATCTATCCACTGAGAGTCCTATCTGGCTACCAGAAGTGGCTACTTTAAGTTCCATATTCTGCACTGCTAGGAGTCTAAGCTAGAGTCATCCTCATAGATTCTCTGGCGCTTCCACAATCCCCAGTCTTCGGCATATCCTAGAGATACCCCTGCCCCACCATTTCCCTTCACTTGCCTGCCCCTCTCTTCTTGGTTGTCCCTACAATGCCCCATTTTCCTCCTATTTCCCCCATCCACCTGGCTCCCTCCCTTCACCACAGATGACTATTTTATTTTCCTTTCTGAATGAGATTTAAGCATCCTGCCTTTGGCCCTCCTTGTTATTTAGTTTCTTTGGATCTATGGATTGTTGTGTGGTATTCTCTAGTTTTTGGCTAATGTCCACTTATAAGTGGGTGCAACCATGCATGTCCTTTTGTTTATGGGTTACCTCACTCAGGATGAAAACTTCAGGATGTCCTTGCTATTAATAGCTGAGTAGTATCTCATTGTATAAATGAACCACATTTTTTTTCTATTCATTCTTCATTTGAGGGACATCTTGGTTTCTTCCCATTTCTGGCTATTACAAATAAAGCCTGCTGTGATCATAGGTAAGCAAGTGTCTTTGTGAAATGTTGGAGCATCTTTTGAGTATATGCTCAGGAATGGTATAGCTGGGTCTTCAGGTAGAACTATTTCCAGTTTTCTGAGACACCACCAGATTGATTTCCAGAGTCGTTTGATGAGGTTGTAATCCCACTGGCCATAGAGGAGTGTTTCCCTTTCACCACATCCTCACCAGCACATCACTTGAGCTTTTGATGTTTCCTTGCTATGACTTGGATTCCACTTAGATGGACCTAGAGTAGGTTTTCATTAATGCCTTAGTGGGTTTCCTGAGTTTTAACCTTCAATCTGCCACCTTTGTCTATCAGGACACTCTGGGCATGAAGATACCATGGTGTTAAAGACGTTAAGAGAAAAGAGAGGGTAGATACCTTTACCTTATGGATTTTCAAACTTAGATGCTGAAAATATTTCAGAGAAATGTGAATTGTGATTGGGAGGATAATGAGATACTGAGGATTAAAGTTTAAACTTTAACCTTCATAGTTTAAGTTTAACCTCATAGTTAAAGTTTAGCTACAAAAGGTAAGTTTTTAAAATTTATTTTAAGCACTTATTTTGTGTGATTGCTAAGGTTGAAGATGTTTTGATAATAATTTTAAAAATCTTTTAATTTTCATTTTGGTTCTTTATTGTTCAAAAATAATACTGGAATACATGTGTACAAATAAAATTAATAGAGACATATTTAGAAAATGAATTATAAAGTATTTACCTCTTACATTATGCTATTAACTATGTTTGTAGAGATCTGAACTCTAGTTTATTCTAATACCTTCTTAATGTAGTAGATGAAACTTACAGAGGAGAACTCAGATGAACGGAAGGTATGACACAATAAAATATGGAGAAGCAGCATATTAATTGTTAGAATCATCACTTATTCATGTCACAAGCTATGCTATGTATATATCTCTGGTGTCAAGCCTGAGATAGTGATGAAATAATAAATGTTTTCTTGATATCTCTACAACTAATAGAAACTTGAATCCTAATTGCTTAGTTCTCATGCCCTTGTCAGCTATGTTCCACCCAGTAGATATGCCTCCCTGACAGAATACCTTTCCTGTCAGGAGCATCATCTGTCCTTCTTCTAGTCCTCAAACAGGTTTCTCTTTCCTGATAGTTCTGAAATTACTAAAAAAAAAAATCATATCCACACAATTCTGCATGAAATATGGGTCATTTTCTCCATTTGTTGCTACAAAGTCTGCCTCTGACTAATACTATCTATACAATCTTGGGTGATAGCTTATTTAGTACTGTATGGGTTATAGCTTCATTTAGTACTGTATGAGAGATGGCTGAGGGATCAGGAGGAATGACAAATGGCTTTAGAATTCATGGAATGCTGCGCATCAGTTAGCACAGCCACGATGGGTTTGCCTCAGACCAGCATGACCCAGAGACAACTTGTTCTGAGAACTTCATGCTGTTGTGAACTTCTGCTCTGCTTATTGACCTCATAATCCTCTTAATCTAGGAATTGTCTATCTGTAGGTCTGTCTGTATGATTGCATGCTATGTATGTATTTGTATGTATGAAGTTATTGGAATCTGCCTTTTGCTTTATCCCCCCTCTCTCTTTGTGTGTGTGTGTGTGTGTGTGTGTGTGTGTGTGTGTGTGTGTGTGTGTGTGTATGTGTGTGAATTTTCTCTTTCCTTTTTGTTCTCACCAGTCCCTAAATGCTAAATGAGTTTTTTGGGTTTTTTGTTTGTTTGTTTGTTTGTTTGTTTTGCTGTCCCCCAGGAGTGCCAGCCCCAATGAATTAAGTTATGTTTTTTTAGAGAAAATTCTGCTGAGTAATTTCTCTAATCATACCCTCTTAGTGCTGACCTCTGACTACTGCTTTCATTATTGACCCTGATTGCCAATGCCACACCTTGCTGCCAGATCTTTGATATCACTTTTTGGTAGGAGATGTGTCTACTTATGGATCTATATGTGCTTGAACAATGTACTGATGTGAGTCTCATATTTATGGCAATGGTACTATGGTGTTCATTTTCCCTATAATCCTGGGGTATGACTTTCTTCTTTAAAAATAGAACAAAGTGGAGATGAGCATAATATAGGTTCATGATAGAAAATAATACTGTGAATATCTGGATCTATTTAGAAAAATAACTATGGAAATATTCAACATATATTTTACAAGTAATTTTTAGATTAATGTCCTTTTATTTTATGCTTCTGCATGTTTTATCTACATGTATGTCTTTCTACCATATGTGTATTTGGTGCCAGTGTAGGTCAGAAGAGTGATCTGGAACTGTAGTTACAGATAACAGCTGTCATGCAGGTGCTGGCTTGATAGCCAGCATGAGCTGCATGAGAAATCAGTGTTCTTAACATATGAGACTTCTCTCTATCCCTTTCTGCTCTTAAGTGGCAGGATCCAGGACCCCTTGAGCTAGAATTGACCTGAATGCCCTGCTAGCTTTCATGCTCCCAGGAGCCATACAAGCTTCTCACAGAGGGAATAATTGTACCAAGTTATGTTCTCTAGGAACCATATCAACAACCAGTATGGGCATAATAATTCTATGGATGCAGTAGTGGCACAAATACCTTGGTGGTAGCCTATAGCTCACTAATTGCATTCAAGACCTGCTAAACAAGAAGGATATCATACCTGGCACTGGAAATTGAGTTAACTACTCAGTGCTAGTGCAATAATAGTTATTTAATAAATAACCATTTATTTATTAAACTGGAACAATCTTCAACAATAGTTAGAAAATATTTGTCCTTTTATCCACAGATACATTTAGCTTCTCATAGAGTTTTTGTTTTCCTTTTGCAATAGACAGATAAAGACCATTTCAGAATATGATACACAGTCAAAATAGAAACATTTATAAAACACTCCTACACCTAAGACCCAGGGAACATTTCAGAGGAGTGGCAGAAAGAATGTAAGAGCCAGAGGATCAGGAAGTTTTCTTTCTGAAATTGTGTCTCTTAGTGACACAGAAGCTACACCCACATACACGTGACCACCCAGATGTAAGCTAAGCAAGGGACACCAACAAAAATGCCAAACAAGATGGGAGGAAAACACATGAGGCCTCAACTCTACACAAAGAACTATAGGCAAATGAGTAAAGCTGGGAGCAGGAGAGGTGGTTCTTTCCAGGGAAGAACACATCAACTGGTTGTCCAGTGTCAAAAGGTCAGCCCTGGAAACATACATACAATTAGCATTGTATTGACTGAACAGGTTCTATGTGGGGAAATGTGCATATATGCCCCTGTGTAGGGCAGATAGAATTCCAGCCCATCTAACTTTGTTGCTGTATCTTTTCCATGAGGGGCATACCATATGAGGCCCCCAATATTATATGTCATGTAATTGTCTACGTGTATAGTAGCAAGAGACACCTAATCTGATCTGTTGCCAACTTCTCTAGCCCACTGACTCTTGTTTACCTTTCTAAGTTTACTTTGTTCTGATTATCTTGTTCCTGAGTTACAAGGGAAGATTTTTGAAGAGAATCTTGGAGCTGGAGCCTCATAAGGAGATCTCTGGCATATTTATGTGAGTCACAACCTCCAGGATGTAAGGAAGACCTTCAAGTCAGGCCAGATAATGATATCTCCCTAAAAGTGGGAGGGGTAGTACGCTCAAGAATTTCCTGGAGAAAGGTTGGAAGAAGGCATAAATAATTCATAAGAAATTTCCCATCAACCCAATTTCCCCAAGTTGTACAAATACTGAAAACCTCCAAAGCTTGCAACAGGCAGAGATCAAGACTAAAATTTAGAGCACAATGGTGATTGTATCACATGGCTCAGCTTTGCTGGACCTTTGTCTAGGAGCTGTACTGGCTTTATGACTTTCACTGTTCTCATTAGACATGGCTGTGCCAATAGCATTACTAAATATGTCCACATGAATCACATTCAATAGACATTACCCAAATAGCTCCAAATGAAAGGCAGAGTTTGTTAAATTTTTTAATGGTAAGTGGTAAATATATGGTGTAAGAAAAGCATATGATACAAAAGTTCGAGCATCAAAATAAAGAGTTGAGGAAATATATGGATGTATCAGTAGTGAGAATGTGGCTGCAGTGATGATATTACCATCAAAGAAAGTCGGTCTCAGAACTGGGATTCACACTTGTATTGGTGCATTTAATTTGATTGCATTGCACTCATTCTCTGCCAAGCTGAAATATCATGGATGTAATATCAGGTGTATCATGTTAATGTTCTTGTAAAAGTATAATAATTACCTGTTTGGATGAGAGTGTTGCTGCAGTTTTATAATGTGTTATGTCTAAATATTTCAATTTGATTGCAGTTTTCATATGCAAAAAGATCCCTGCAGAAGAGGCAGTAGAAAGTTTGTAAGAGACAGAAGGGATGGAAGACACCAAGGAAACCAGGTCTTCTAAACACAGCAGGAGTGATGGTGCATATGAATTCACAGAGACTGTGGCAGTATGCATAGGGCCTGAATGGGTTTGGGCTTGATTGGGTCCAAGATCTGATAGAAGAAGCAGACCCAAGCCCCCATCATAACCCAGAAGCTCTCTTCAATTGGTAACTAACTACAAATGAAAAATTAACCCTGATATAGCTGTCTCTTGTGAGACTATGCCGGGGCCTAGCAAACACAGAAGTGGATACTCGCAGTCAACTATTGGATGGATCACAGGGCCCCCAATGGAGGAGCTAGGGAAAGTACCCAAGGAGCTAAAGGGATCTGCAACCCTATAGGTGGAACAACATTGTGAACTACCCAGTACCCCTGGAGCTCGTGTCTCTAGCTGCATATGTATCAGAAGAGGGCCTAGTCGGCCATCAGTGGAAAGAGAGGCCCATTGGACTTGCAAACTTTATATGCCTCAGTAGAGGGGAACGCCAGGGCCAAGAAGTAGGAGTGGGTGGGTAGGGGAGTGGGGTGGGAGGGTATGGGGGACTTTTGGGATAGCACTGGAAATGTAAATGAAGAAAATACCTAATTAAAAAAAAAGAACTCAATAAATTAAAAATCACTATCCAAAAAAAAAAAAAAAAAACGAAAGAAAGAAAGAAAGAAAGAAAGAAAGAAAGAAAGAAAGAAAGAAAGAAAGAAAAATTAGCTATTACACACATGTAGGCTTTCAGCTGTTTTATGCCTATTTGTATTCTAGTGAGAGAAAGAAAGAAAAAGTATGGATTTCGGTGGGTAGAGAAGTGGGGAGGATCTGAGAGGAGTTGGGGGAAGAGAACCATAATCAGAATATGTTGTATTAAAATATATTTTAAATTTAAAAAGGACAAAATTAAACACTTTAACAAAACATTGAGTTTCACATATAATTAGATTCAAATTAAAACTTCCATCTCTGCTTGAAAACCAAGACTAAAAGCCATTCAGCTTTTGTTAATGTCACACAAATAAATAAACAGAACTATAAACTTAATTATTTTGGTCACTCTGCTGTTTGACCAATTGTGTTTGAACTAACCATCATGCTTTGCACAAAGAAATGTCTCTGATGAGCTCTGAGAGCTGCACTAGTCTATAGGGAGAGATAGGAATCAGATAGGAATCAGTTAACAAATATGTTCACTTAGCAAGATAATAGTAGTAGGCTTGCTCCTTTGCCAGGGAGCCTTCCATCCACAGGTTCAATCATCACTCAGGCTGGGATGGGCTTTACAGCGATGCTGCTGCCTTTGAATAATTGATAATCTGTGAATAACTGAATAAACTCAGTGGCTTGTCAGTTTTATTGTGATGGAATCTTTGGTTTGTCAGTACCATGTCCTGAATGACAGAGATTTCTTCATATTTTCCCAAGAGAAGTCATAAAATGACTATGTATCCTATACATATTGGGTGCAATACTATACAGTTGTCTATTGTGCCCTTTTGATCACTAGTATAGTTTAACTCTGAAGGTTTTGTTGTTGTTGATTGTACATTTCAATGGCCTATCTAAGAATGTGAGCTCAAATGAGTGAATGAAAGAATGAATGAGTTTAATACTGAAGTCGTAGCTTTTATTTTATGAGGCTTGTATTGGTTAGGTTGAATTGTCGACTGGTCCCAACCTAGAGTTACCTGGGAAGGACATCTTGATGAAGGATTGTCTACATTGCCTTCGTTCATGGGCATATCTGTGGGAAAGTGTCTTAACTGATGTGGCAAGACACAGCCGACTGTCCAAGTTCATTAGGGAAATTTATCTCCATTTTTCTTTTTCTTGTTATGGTTGTGTCATCATTCAGTATAAGAATTAGGAACATTTGCATAATCTTTTATGATTCCCTCATTCTTATATTTTACAACCATGTATAACCAGGACTGTATAGCCAACACTATGAAGTTATAGTTTACCCCTCAATTATTCATAGCTGTCCTTGTCTGTATAACTTGAGGACTAAATTTGTAAAATGCTCTCTTGGGCAGTTTTTTCTTTTCCCTAAGAAGTAATATCTTCAGCATTGTTCACAACAAGAGTTACACCTGTCAAATCATTTTAAAGTTTCAAACTTTGGAAACTTCATACATTGAGTTCTTGTCCTTAAGGTACCTCTCCTATTGTCTTGATCTAGACACTAATGTCTTTTTAAAATTTTTATTAAATTTTATGTGTATGGATATTTTCCCTGCATATATATTTGCATACCCTGTGTTTGCTTGGTACTCATAAAGGCCAGAGAAGGACATTGGATACCCTGTAACCGGAGATAAAGATGTTTGTGAGCTACAATGTAGATTCTAGGAATTTAACCCCAGGTCTTCTGGACAATAATCCAATGCTCCTAATAGCTGTGCTATTTTCCATCCCCAGTAATTCCTTAACAGTTGCAACGGCTTTCTCACCTGCCTTGCCTTATCTTTCAACTTACTCATTGTATTTTTCTCTCCAAATGGATTACTTTTCACAGTAAGTAATGAGAAAGAGAAGTAAGCAGTAACTATGAAATGACCAGAATAGAATTCATTTCCTTTGCCATTACTTTCCAGTTGCACCTCACTCAAATTCTCAAGACTCCGGCCAGATTCACTCAAGGACAGTCAGTGTGTCACACAATCTTGTCCTATTGAAACTCCATTTTGCTGCCTTGTGCTATAAATCCTGGAGGAACATTTATGAATCCTATAGATTTCCTGTTTTGGTGTTCAGTACATAACTTTGAATTAGTTGTCCTAAGAGCATTGTCCCCCCCTATGGTCCAGAGAACTTCATTCTTTATATTTAATCATATTCATCTTCTACCCTGATTCTTCGAGATCCTCCACTTTCGTAACCACCCAGCTTTTTTTTAATTTATTTATTTATTTATTTATTTATTTATTTATTTATTTATTAGCAATCAAATAAAGTTGGTGTTGCCAGGGTTGGAAAGATGACTCAGTGGTTAAGAGCATTTTTCTGCTCTTCCAGAGACCCGAGCTTTCAATTCCTAGCACCCACATGGCAGTTCACAACTGTCTGTAACTCCTTTTCTAGAGGATTGACACCCTCACACAGATATAAATGCAGTCAAATCACCAATGTACATAAAATAAAAGCTAAATTATTTTTAAAAGTTGGTGCTGCCTATATATTTTTATATGTGTAGCCTTCCAATGAAGTATAGTTAACCCACCATTGCCTGTATCCTGAAATGAACTGAGTTTCCTTCCTCCTGAAACAGTTGATTGCAATATTAATTAAGTTAGTTGCAAAGACCTCTCATGCACGCAGATTGTCAGGATTAATATTTTTTCAGAGACCAACCTTCTTTTAATTTTCATTTTTTATTAGATATTTTCTTCATTTACATTTCAAACGCTATTCTGAAAGTCCCCTATACTCCCCCACCCCCGCCCTGCTCCCCTACCCACCCACTTCCACTTCTTGACCCTGGCGTTCCCATGTACTGGGGCATATAAACTTTGCAATACCAAGGGGCTTCTCTTCCCAGTGATGGCCGACTAGGCCATCTTCTGCTACATGTGCAGCTAGAGACATAAGCTCTGGTTGGTTCATATTGTTGTTCCACCTATAGGGTTGCAGACCTCTTCAGCTCCTTGGATACATTCTCTAGCTCCTCTATTAGGGGCCCTGTGTTCCATCCAATAGATGACTGTGGGCATCCACTTCTGTATTTGCCAGGCACTGACATAGCCTCACATGAGACAGCTATATCAGGGTCCTTTCAGCAAATCTTGCTGGCATTTTCAATAGTGTCTGCATTTAGTGGCTGATTATGGGATGGATCCCCGGGTGGGATAGTCTCTGGATGGTCCATCCTTTCATCTTAGCTCCAAACTTTGAGACCAAACTTCTAAGTGGTATTCCAAGATATAGCCAAATAAACTTGAAAATGTATGGAAATGATTGTCCAAATATCTTGTACATTATACTTTTATTCATTCCCTCACATATCAAAATTTACCTTAACAATATTTTCTTTCTTAGAGTGGAAAGGGCCTATACTTCAAGATGTTCACTCTGTATAGACTATAATGAAGAGGTTCTCAACCTATGGCTTGTGATGTGTGTGTGTGTTAAACAACCCTTTCACACAGTGTCCATATATCAGATATCCTTCATATCAGATATTTATATCATGATTTATAGCACTAGCAAAATTATAATTATGAAGTAGCATTGAAAATAATTTTATGGTTGGGGTCACTACAGCATGATAAACTGTATAAAGGGTCATAGCATTAGGAAGGTTAAGAATCACTGCTGCATTAGAATGTCTTAATGTGACATATTTAATATTAATTTTATGTGAATATTTAGTAATGCAATCTAATTGTGCCAAATTCATTGTGCTTTGGTCACTATCTTAGTATATTTGCCATAGCAAAGACAGAAAACACATTTTTTTTTTTGCCTAAAGGTCTAGCTAAATATAAAATATGAACTTACCTCTTGCCTTAGAAAAAATTAGAAAGTTTGTAGTAAACTTAAAGTTAGAAAATGGGAATTTAAAACTTTCTTTATTTTCAAGGTATTTTACTAAATGTAGTCTGTTGGTATAAAATTATGGATGTAGTCTCTATTTCTATAAATATCATTTAGATTTTTAAATTAATTTGTCAATCATTCAGAATAAGGTATATACCTTCAAAAACAATATTATATGCCTTCCAATCCACAAATATATACTGGATGCCTTTTAATTTATTATGGCCTTGAGTAATTCTCAGTAATGATTGGTAGGTTTGAATGGACAATTCTTTTGCCTCTTCTGAAAAATATATTCTTTTAGATACTACTCTTCCTTTCTCTCTCTCTCTCTCTCTCTCTCTCTCTCTCTCTCTCTCTCTCTCTCTCTCTCTCTCTCTCTCTCTCTCGGCTTTTTAGACAGGGTCTCATTATTTAGACATGGATGTACTGAATGTCCTCTGTAGATTAGTGGTCTCACACAGAGATCTGTCACCCTCTGCCTCCCTGAGGTTGGGATTAAAGACATGCCCCACTATGCCTGGCCAGCAATTGTTTTCTTGATTTTATTTTTTAGATAGTTTATGGTACATAATGACATAACCAAATTTTATGTGTTGAATTTGTATCCTGAAACTTTTCAAAGTATAGTAATATGTTGTAGTAATTGTGTGTATGTGTAGCACTTTTTAGGATTTTCTTCATATATTATTGTATCATTTATGAACATGAGCTAATTTTATTCTTTTGTGCAATTTGGATGCCTTCTTTCATTTTTTAACTTACCTAAGTAATCCATTCAGAACTTCTGATACTACATCCAATAAAACTTGTGAAAGCCTGGTTTATTTCTGACTAGAGAGGATCAGAAAAGCTTTTACTGTTAGTAAGATTAAGTTAGCATTTGTTTTTTTGTTATTATAATGGGGAAACCATTTAATCTCATATTTTGAGTGATTTTATCATTTGAAATAATTGTAATGCCATGTGTGATGATCATGTTTTTCTTTTTTTTTTTTTTTTCTTAAGTGTATCACATTGATTTCATGCTGAACAATTGTTGTATTACAAGAACACTCTACTTGGTAATAGTGGCTAGATTTTATATTTTAAACTACATTTACTTGTTTATTTCTGTGTTTATTTGTGTGTGTGTGTGTGTGTGTATGTGTGTGTGTGTGTGTGTGTGTGTGTGTGTATGTGTATGTGTGAAATTTCATGTGTGGGGATCAAAGGAAAACTTGTATAGTTAGATTTCACCTTTCAGTCTATGGTTCCTAAAGATCAAAGCTGGGTTTTCAGGTTTGGTGGTAGCACCTTTACTTTTTGAGTCATCTCAATAGCCTCTAATCCTCTCACTATCCTGGAGAATATGGGTTCCTAGCATATCACTAAGAATTATATGAGTGAATACTTAGGAAGAATGTTGATCTGTGCTGTTTTGTAGAGGGTCTTTGTCTACCATTATCATCAGAGTAATATTGGCTTTATGGGGGGAATTATCAAGTGTTTCCCTGTTAATATTCTTTGTATGGATTTGAGAAGGATTAATGTTAATTTTCTTTTAAATGCTTGGTGTAATTCCATAGGGCAACTATATGACCTATAAGTTTTTTATTATTGTTCAGTATCTATATCTGTATCTATGTCTATCACTATCCATATATTTATATCTATATCACGTTTGTTCATTTTCCTTCTTTACTTTTTCTACTTCACTTATATCACTCAGTTTATTAATATGCACTTGCTTATCGCATTCTCTTATAAAACACCTTGTAACGCCCTGGAGTGTCATTTCATTGAGGCTTCTTTAAGTCTACCAGAGATTCCTAAAATCAGGATTCCTAAAATTAAAAAAAAAAAAAACAAAACAGACACATTATATTTTGGAGGCAACCCTGAAATTCTCATGTGTTGGCTTAGGTACTTAAGTAGAGACTTGTGTTCACAATGTTTTGAAGTTTGGGAAAGGGAGATATCAAAGACACTAATAATGTTTGGAAAAGTATACACACACAAAAATTGAGACCCCCAGAAGCTATTTTTGAACCAATTTTATTTGAAGTGAATGGAACAAGCTAAAAAATAATGTAGACTCCATTATCCATGGAGCACCATGCTTTCTTCACACTTCAACTTTCCAGGAAAGCCACTGAGAAATAATCAGAATTGTAGGTAGAATTTGAGGTTACAAATAATTTGATTCATATGAACATCTAGCATCTCCCCTCATGGTTGAGAGTCAGCTTCCCTGTACTCATCCTGAAAATACAACGAGAGAACTCAAGTCATTGCGGCACCAGTACAAAGAGAAGTGTGATTATTTGATCACTCAGGAAATCACTCAGGAAAAGTAGGCTAAGCTGCTGGGTTCTATGGTTCTCATTGACTACTCTGAGGATCTATACACTTTGCTTCTGCAACTGCTCCTCTCTGGACCTGGTGTTTTTAATCAATCATATAAGAGAATTGGTGTGTAAGATTGTCTGTAATTACAACTGCTTGCAAGGGGTGCAACACTGACAGTTAAGTAACTACTAAATTCTACATCTCTTGAAAACAGAAATATTATTATCTTGCTGAGCATTCAAGAATTCTAAAAAGTTACTTTATAACTCCTTCTTTACCAGTTGCTACATCTTAAACCTTTTTTATTGAATCATATTTATTTCTATTCTATGTATGTGTATAGTGAGGGGTGGTGGTGCAGATGTGTTCCATCACACATATACAAAGGTCAAAGTAGACACACATGCAGGAGTACCTTCTCTTCTACTATGTGGGTCCCTGGGATGGAACCAGTACTCTCAGTCTTGGAGGCAAGCACATTTACATGATGAATAACCTGCCTGTCTCACATGTTACAATTCCTAAGCAGCATAAATCATTTTATTTCTTGTAAATAGCACATAGCATCTATAGATGGTTCATATGGCTCACCAAATTTAACATTTTGTATCATTATTATTAGACTCTCATTTTTAAGCAACAACATCTACTTCAGGGATTTCCTAGTGTTTGTTCTTTGACAGTTTTATTTACAGGAATTTCTGAGTCTTTATTAATTAATTGTTTTACTTTCAAATCTTAAATCACTGTCTGGTACATGGTAGATATTAAGAAATATTTGGTAAATCCACAACTTGAAGTGGCTTTATCCTACAATAATTAGATTAATAAACACCATTCCCCAAGACTTAATTAAATATATAGTTCAACTATTATGTATCTTGGGGCTAAAGATGTGCCTCAGTGGTAAAGAGAGTTTGCTGCTCTTCTAAAGGGCCAGAGTTTGATTCCCAGGACCAACATTGTGTAGCTCATAAACCCCTTGTTAACTCCAGGTCTAGGGGATCTGGCAATCTCTTCTGGCTTTCTTTGACACTTACATACATACACATAAGCTTTTTAAAAATTAGCTATCTTTTAAATATTTAAATAGATGAACAATAGCCAAAATTTAGAGAAAACTATATAAACATAGAAAACATTATTTTCTCCTCTAACACTGAAAAGGAAAACAAAAGATTCTCACCTCTTTGCTTTCTTAAATACAAAGGGGTTTCCATCTGTTTTCCATCAGAATGGCCAACTGGTTTGTGAATGGGGTCATACTTTTTATTTCCAGTTAGGCCCTTGCTGTTCATGCTTCCAGCCTGCAAAAGACAAGGAAGATCATCAGGTAAGAATGGAATGATTAATTTGATTCAAACAACAGTAAGAAAGACATTAATTGCTCCTTTAGTATTGAGAAGCATTATTATTTTTTATTCATATTATTCCCTTAACATATCCAATACAATAAATCTATAGATCTATAGGGCTATGTGAATGTTTTGAGAGAACAATATGCTTTGACCTATTTTATAACTCTAGGTATGGAAGCATAGTGCTTTCAGATTCAGTCCTTACACAGGAATGCATCAACTATCTAATCAGTGTATATATATATCAAAGTTTGTAACACGTAAGCAGTAATTTAATTCTTTAGAGATAAATCTGAACTCTAAAAGGAAAAAAAACATGTCTGAGAGAAGCCACACTGACAAATGTAGTATTACATAGGGTTTATTAATTTTTCCTGTGTCAGTGAAAGAAAGATGTCAAAGGAATATGATTGTGCATAATTCCTTTACATAGTAGTTAAATATTTCTTTGTGTGTAAATTACTAAACATCAAAAGTCTGGTAACATAAAGTTTTGACTAGTTCATAAGAACAGACATTACTAAAAATGGTGAGATACTTTTTGTCTAAAGTTTATAGACTTCTTATGATGGTGATTAATTCATATATATATATGTATATAATTATTTCTTCCATTTTTAGACTCATTATAAACTTGTCAAAGTTGTATGCTATCCCGCCGACTTCAGAGACCTTCTGATGGTATCAAGATAGATGATGGCTATCTTTCTGGAAGAATAATACTTTATATCAACTAATCCATACTAAGAAGAACAAATTCCTCTGAAAGGAAGTTGAAGATAAGTCATTTGTAATAAAAAGTTAATCTTTCTTTAAAATTAGATAAAAGACATAGTTTAACAAACTAAGGTCTAAGTAAAAAAATGGCAGTCATGGTAAGTAAAAAATTCCAAGTTGTTGATAGATACAATCAGGAAATCCCTGATAAAAGAAGGCAAGAGAGGGAAAATCATAGCAGGAGCCAGAAGAGGATGCAGGAGACATGCTGGGCATAGGGATACTTAATGGTGCAACGATGACTCACAAGCATCAGTTCAATTTACTGACCAAATCAGGGAGCCAATTATTATGTCTCACTAACTGTAGACTATAAGAATATAGGTTAAGAAGAAATTATATTGGTTTCTTTTCTTAGTTACATGTTGGTGATTGAGTTAAAACTATAGATGATTAGTTATAAAAAAAACCAACATAACTTGTATGATGCAGGAAATGATGATCTGGGAAATATTAGTGAGCTCTCAAAGGACTGTGGTTTGGATGGCATGTGAACATGTCCAATTTGAAATGACATTGGATGAGAAAATCACATTCAGGAGTTGGAGTTGCATCTTCTAGTTGACTATAACCACTAAAGAATTTTGATTATCATTTCACTTGGATTATCATGTAAATTACTTCCGCGGTTACAGTTGGAATTGAAATGGGTATGAAAGTTAGTCCTGAAAGGGATGGATTCAGTTGATCGGATTCTGAATGAATGCAGCTCAGGCACAAGGGTTTGGATGGAAGGTGATAGAAAGTAATTGGAGAGAAATGGTCTAACAGAGAAAGTCCCTCAGTGATCATAAATGTGAAATTGACATTGATTTCATTTTGCTTTAGTCAGTGGCATTGCAAAGCATCATGAATTTATTGTATTCAGTTAACTATCATCAGGCTTGGGAAAACAATGACTGAGGTAAAGAAGTTTAAAGAATAAAATAGACATCAATACTAACCTGTATCCCCATTGTATTATCCTTTGAAAGGCTATCTACGTTTTTCCTTTCTTCTTGTTTATACAAAGACCTTGGTTTCCTTTGTTGGTTAGAATGTTCTGGTTTCCCTTGTTGACTAGAGGATCCTGGTTTGCCTAGTTGGCTGGAGGATCCTGGTTTGCCTTGTTGGCTAGAGGATCCTGGTTTGCCTTGTTGGCCAGAGGATCCTGGTTTGCCTTGTTGGCTAGAGGATTCTAAATTCCCTTGATAGGAAGACCCAGGCTTGCCTTTATTGCTAAGTGATGCTGGTTTCCCCTTTTGGCTAACAGAGTCTGGCTTGTCTTTAGGCAATGATGGCTTCCCTTTTTGGCTAGGAGACCCTGGCTTTCCTTGTTGACTAGACAACTCTGATTCTTCTTGCTTCCCTTTTTGATTAGCTCCCACTAGGTTCCCTTGCAAAATCAAATCACTGGGCATCCCAGGCTGGTTCAAAATTTCTGGCTTTCCTTGCTGATGACTGTTTACTGGTTTCCCTGCCTGGTTGGAATATCCTGGTTGTCTTTGCAGAATTAACATCCCTGGTTTTCCCTGTGTGAGACTACCTCCCTGTTTGTTAGATTCCTTCTCTCCTCCAGAATTAGCTTCATTTTTTGTCTCTGCAGTAAGTGCAGGCTTTTGATTCTCTTGTAGCTTGAAAATACTTGGTTTTGAGAGCTGGGCAGAAGCCACTGAAATGATAAAATAAGAAAAAGAAAAAAGTGGAATTATTTTAATAATTCAAAACAAATAATTTGCCACAAGAGTGAGTTTCTATCACATAACTTCTTGATTTAAAATCAACTCTAAAGTGGAATTTTCCTATCTTTTCTCTCATGTTGACTATCTTGTTTCCTCTGTTTTCTTTAATAAATCATAATTTTCAAAAAGCATAGCATCTAAAACGCCCAATATCAGTCATGCTGATGGTTATATGTTTTGGTCAAATTGTAAGAAGTGATATATACTACACATATTTCTTGGTATGTACCCTCTATTTCAAATTTTATTTCATTCATATATGTTCCAGTAGTACCATGTGGTTTTTTTTGTTTGGTTGGTTTTTTTGTTTGTTTGTTTTTTTACAGTGGCTCTGTCATGCAGATTTAGGTCAACAATTTTGATTCCTCCAATTCCTCTTTCTTCCTATCAATATTTTGGTATTTGGGACATAAATTTTTCATATAAATTTCAGTATTTGTGTTCTTTTTCTGTTAAGGAAGCCCTTGTAATATTAAAGTGAATTGCATTGAATTAACTTGCACAATGTATCCATTTTCATAATATTAATTCTGTCAATTTATGAACATGGATGTTATTACTATCTCCTAGAACCCTCTATATTTGTTCAGTATTTTAAAATGTTTATTGGCGAGGTCCTTTATTTCCTTTGTTAGATTTATCCTAAGGTATTGTACTTATAATTTTAAGTAAAAATATTAGAGAATTTCATATAACATATCTTGATCACATTCAGTCCCCATTCATCTTTTCTACTCCCTTATCACCTTCATATTCTTTTTTATTGGCTAAGAGGACATAAAATTTTGCATTTTAACAGTAGCTTGTGAAATTAAATTTATAGGTTAAAAGTCAGATGTGGACTTTTGATGGTAAATATGATAATTAACATATCAAATCATGCTGGACATAGTTGCATATATCTTTCAACTGAGCAGTGGGTGGCATAGTGAGGAAGATTGCATTTAAGCCTACCTTGGTTGCATATATCTTTCAACTGAGCAGTGGGTGGCATAGTGAGGAAGATTGCATTTAAGCCTACCTTGGGATAGCAGGAGTAAACCCATCTTAAAACAAAATATGCATCATATTATGTTAGGGCCACACATTTAAGCAAAATATTCATAAAGTAATTCTCATCTCATTTATTTTGGTTTAAAATTACTTTTCTCAATTTACAAATCCCAGTATGTGCTTGGCCTCTGTATCATCTCACCTCCCAAGCTCATTCCATTGCTACCTATAGTCTTAGCATGCTCTTTCTTCTGTCATCAGTATATTTAGTACATTCTGTCACCTAGAGAGACACTCAACATTCATGTCAGGAGCTTTTGTCCTAATCAGGGGTTCAGGGATGGATTTTATCTGTCCTAGCCCCCAAAGCATATATGCTTTTCTTGTTCCTCTTCTCACTCTGTTCTTCAGTTCTATTCTGATTTTCATACTTAGTTTATATATTCCCCAATTGCAACCTCCACACAGTTATGGCCCCAATCACTTTCAGTACTATCAAAAGACCTGTGTTTTGAATGGGCTGCATGTGATTGCTCTTGTCTTCAGTAAGATAACATAGCTCTGCAGTATCTGCAGTATGAAGACAACCTCTACTTCTTTTTCTACAGGTACAGCAAGCATTAAACCCTAGAAAATTTTTTGCTATTCCTTTATTCTAGGATATAAGAAAGGTCATCCAAACTTTGCAGTTTGCGAGTAAGTTATATCATTTCCCAGTTCTGGAGACTGAATTCTGAGGCACATACATGCTAAGCATGAAAACTATTACTCAACACAGTTCTTTTTAAACTTAGTACATTATGATCATTATCTTAATATATATTGAAATATCATATTAAGATAAATGTATTAAGATACTAAAATTTTCTCATTGTTTGAGAAATTAATATATCTGTGCTAGAGCTTATATTTGAAAACAACTATGTTAAAATATGGAATACAAAATACTAGTATCAGACACCTACAAAGAGATCAAATAAGGGCAACTGTTGTAATCATCTCTATAATACCTTAAGTAAAAGGAAAGTATAGTTATTTCTATTCTATAAGAGACTTAAACACCTTAAGCATGTTAGAGAAATATAAAAATTCATTATTAAAATACATTTTTAAAATTTGCTCATATGCCATTTTATCATAACATAGCACCATCGTTTTATGGGACATGAATGTAAACATTTATGTTCTCTTATAATATTTTTAGGCTGACACTATCTTTGTATTCTAAGCCTTTCTCAACCCCTTATTCTTGCTTCCTCCAACCACAAGTCTTCCACTGTTGTTACATCCAGTGACCATTTTATACATATATATCTATGTTTCTGAAATTACTTTTGATTCTGATACAGCATCAACTCCTCATTCACAAATTCTGTCGAAAAAGAAATTCTGTCTGGAAAGAAAGTTGTCAGCTGCAGCTTTCTTACCTGAGAACACAACCAGGAACATGAACGGAAGAAACATTAAGCCTCCCATAACGGAGCCAATAGATTCACACTTGGCTGTTGGGCAGCTTAAAAGTGTACTCTTCTGGAGCTCCTTTCTAAATAAGCCATGCTCACCACCACCATGTTATATATTTGAAAATCTCCCCACCCTTTTTGCTAAACACTGTTACTGTCTTGAAAAATTACACACTAAACTTTCACAAACGAAGGTGTTTCTTGAATTTGAGCTTTATATGCCAACTCCTATAAATATCCAAACTTTAATATGCGTCTATCAGATTATCCTCTCCTAGGATGAAAATGGTGAGACATACCTGGGGAAGAGAAGGGATGAATTCATTGTTCACTTCTTTATTGTTAGGGGGTGGCTTATTGTTAGTTGGTGTTGCTATTCACTCTACAGGTTTATATGTCCATGATAGAGAGAGACCTTCAAGGCATTTTCCCTCAACTGAATTATATACCTATAACTTACCTCAAATTATATATTAAAAACAAGTAAAATGCATCAAGTATTGGTCATTAGTAAGTTATGAATGCATTCAGTGGGGAATGATGACATGTAATGTGTTTTTATGAGTTAGCAAGGGACAATAGTGTTCATGTTGGAGGAATAACATTACATTGTGTCCTTTTCATCTTAGGTTATAACAGCAGACAGAAACTCATGTGAAATTTACCTTCTATCTTGGGGTAATTCTAACCGAACAAGTGAAAGATCTGTATGACAAGAACTTCAGGTCTCTCAATAAAGAAATTGAAGAAGACCTCAGAAAATGGAGAGATATCCCATGCTCATGGATTGGTAGGATTAGCATAGTAAAAATGGCCATCCTACCAAAAGCAAACTACAGATTCAACACAATCCCCATCAAAATTCCAACATAATTCTTCTTAGACATGGAAAGAACAATTCTCAATTTCATGTGGAAAACCAAAAAACCCAGGATAGTGAAAACAATTCTTAACAATTAAAGAACTTCTGGGGTGGGAGGATTCACCATCCCTGATCTCTAGCTATACTATAGAGCAATAATGCAATAATGATAAAAACCACATGGTATTCATACAGAGACAGACAGATTGATCAATGGAATAGAATCAAAGACCCAGAAATAAATCCACATATTTATGGGCACTTGATCTTTGACAAAGAAGCTGAAAATATACAGTGGAAAAAAGGAAAGCATCTTCGAGTAGTATCCAATACCTGTAGGTCAGGACACTACAATGATAGTTAAAAATCACCTGAGATTCTCTTCTGAGGTCCCAGAGTTTGCTTCAACACCACCTTATTCGGAGGTGTTGCTGCTTGCATGGGAACAGCTGTGCATCATTTCATAATAGGGGGTTTTGTGATGAGTTCCCCCCAATGTTTCAGAGAACAAGCATTTATTTTTCTTTTAATATGAATATTATATCACTATTAGAATCTCTATAATTTTTACACTTAATCACAGTTAGAATTAAGGTAAAATTTTAGATTTGAACTGGCCCAGAAAATGATCACCACTTGAATACATTGAGGAAAATGTGTATTGCATGTCTTCAAGTGCGAAGATACACCAATACTGTTCCTTTCATAGCGATTACACTTGAGTAAGAATAGTCACAGCAAGGGAGATAAGATTGAACTGGCTGTTTCTCCTCTTTTATAGCTATACCATCTTATCTGAGTTTTTATTTATCCTGTCTCCTCTTCTTCTGCCTCTTATTTCTAAAATCATGATAAAAAGTTATGATTGCACTTTTCTAGGTACTTAGCTGTGGTTTGGAAAGGAATGCCCTTTTAAATTTTATTATTGTTTCCTAAATTACTTTTTATTTATCCATCTATAAAATGAGCTAGAGATAGGATTAAAAGAGATATATTGTGGAGATGGGGAATAGAAAATACAATTCCTTGCCCAACAATCATTTTTGTAAAGGATTAGAAAACACAATTCCTTGCCATCAATCATCATTTCAAATGTTAGTTGTATGGATTGAGTTATGCTAATTTTGGTCACACTTGTAATCCACCTGCATGAGTGCACATATCTGCTCAGTGGGTGAAATGGGGCAAAGCTGGAGCTGGAGGGAACAATGATTGATGCCACTGCATCTGAGATACTCATAGTGTTTCCCTGGCTGCTTCAAAAGTACTTTGCAGGGAAAAAGACAAAATAGGTTTTCAGTAATTTACTGGCCAAGGTTTCTGCTGTGGGCTGCCCATATCCATCTTACTTGATTGATTATCAAGCCATTTGCCACACACCCAGTAGCGGAGAAGTTATGAACTCTCTAATAATTTTCCTTTTCTTTTAAATTTTTACTCATGTGGTTTTTTCCTCAGAGAGAGAGAGAGAGAGAGAGAGAGAGAGAGAGAAACTCTCCAGATTAGTCCCTGTGACTGTGAGAATAGTTCTAGAGTTTGAACACAAAAAAAGAAGAAAATACTCAATTATGTTCCTTAGATTATTCTGACAGACAGTATGTTTAGCTGAGTCCAGCCAGATAGATAGAATCCTTAGTTTTGTCTTTGAAGTATAATTCATATTTTATGAGACACAATTTCTGTTAATTTTAGTATCTTATTGTTCAAGTTATCAGAGTATTACTCACAAGTTAGTTAACCAGTCTCATTAACTACCTTATAATATCCAGAACAGCTAAAAGCTATTCTCTAAATAATCCTTCTGTAACTTAAGGACCTTTGTCATTCCTTACTTAACTCATTGATTAATAAATTTACACAACTTCCCATTTTACACAAGGTATAGTTTAAGTGTGCTGAGCTTTGAAAGGGATGATAAAGACCTTGCTTCAGTATCTTCTCTGTTGTGGGCGTTGATTCTTCAGTCATTATATGAAGTTTCAATGTGAATGGAAAATCAGTTGCACTTAATTTCATCATTATTTATTGGGGTCACACATTTGTCTGGCACACACCCATGTTACCATAGTGTTAGCCATTGTTATTTTGTTGACATGAGTATTGGAGGAATGTAGACACATGATACTGCTGACTTCATTTTAGGTGGACCCATGTGAAATGAGTAGATACCAATAAAATACAAAATAGAGTATAATTACATAGTTATGAAGTAAGCTGGTTATAATAGACATTTATTGACTTATTCCCAAGACTGCTATGATGTAGAGATATTTTAGTGTGTATGTCTATAAATTCTAGGGATACAAAATGAAGTTTAGGTTTTTTTCTAAGCCATTAATTAATCTCCATTTACTGCCGCTGTAAGAAAAACTCTGATTTGGCTTTATTTTTATCTTTATATCAATGAGAAATTAAATCATACCATTATTAGGTGGTTCTTTTGTGACTTGTTACTTAAGACTTGATTCTTGTCAGATTCCATATAATATCTACTCTTATTAGATTTATATTTTGAAGAAAGAACACAGTTTTAGGATAGCATCACAAAGATCAGCATCAACACATCCTTATATGTCTCTTTATTTTTCTACAGAATTCGAGTTCATTTCTCCCTTCCTTCAATTTGAGATGTGGTACTTTCCTTGGAATAAGAGGCAGTGGGAATAGAGGAATGATAGGTTTGTGTCTAAGCCTTATGAAGCCAGGAAGTATTAGATGAAATGAAATATGTTCAACTATAAGCTAAAGTAGCAGTCATATGACTGAAGCCATCCTGAAACCAGGTTGAACTCCTCGTAATGACAATAGCATATGGAGAGAAACAGCCCCTTCCTCATACATTCAACAGAATGTGAGGAAGTGAATGAAAGATGCTTGTAAGCTACTAAGCTTCATGTGCCATTGATTGACTGACTGTTTACCCTGGACCAAGATCACATGATAGCTGTACAATAGAATTTACAGTGATGATTTTTATTTAATTTTTTGAGAACTTCATTCATGAGCACCGGATTTCTATCACTCTACCCATTCCGACCTTATCCAGTTGCATCCATATCCAATTCCCAAATTAACTCTCTCTTAATTATTATTGTTACATGTATATAAACATTAAATATTATTTCAACACTCAAGTTCATAGATTCCATCATATTTTCAAAATATCTATGGCAAAAAGTTTAAAAAGGCAGAAGACCAACATAACCTAAATTAGAGATTTACTCTAATCTTGTATGACCAAGATAGTGTGGTGCTGACAGGAAATAAAGGAAGTCATGAAACAGAATATAGAAACACTCACACGTTTTCACATAATTCAAAAAGAATGAGAGATGTAAATGTAAAACTATAAAAGTCTTAGAGAATAAGACACAGGAAATCTTTTATTTTTGTTTTGCTTTGTTTGAGACAGGGTTTCTTTATGTAGCCACGGATGTCCTGGAACTTGCTCTGTAGATCTGGTTGTCCTCAAACTCAGAGATCTGCCTACTTCTACCCACTCAATACAGGAAATCTTCATAGCCTAGGATTCCTGGTGGTTATATTGAGTTGCTTGAAGATCCACTTTGAAGATGCTCTAGTTTGAATCTGGAAGCGTCTGAGAAGCCTGTCTTGTTTGGTCTCCCCATTGTGGTATCATTTAGTAGGTGGTGGAACCTTAAACAGGTAGAGCTAAGAGGACCAAGCAGGCAGGGCAGTCTTATGACATGGAGGAAATGGTCGATAGGACAGTGGGTTTGCTCTCTCTCTCTGTCTCTCTGTCTCTGTCTCTGTCTCTGTCTCTGTCTCTCTCTCTCTCTGTATCTCTGTCTGTCTGTCTGTCTGTCTGTCTGTCTGTCTGTCTCTGAATGCAACTGTGGACCAAGTATTCAAATATCCAAGACTATGGGGGAACATTCCTCATTCAAGACACCCCAAGGAAAAATTAGTAAAAACCAGAGTATCAGGAAGAGTGCTGTGAAGTGATGTGTTCCGGACATTACATGGCTCTCACATTTATGAACCCACAGTACTGTGGTTACATGCACAAGGTCAAACCAGAGAAAATTCCAGCATAATTATGAGAGTTTCTATCCTGGTCACATCCTTTAAAGAGGAACTATTGGTACCTGATAGCCAGAGCAGGAAGAACTATTTTTTTAAATTGATGTTCCTATTAGTAGTTTTCCCATGATGCAGTGGGTGGCCCAACACTTATGTATATATGGGCAGAACTGATGCAATTTTTGGGAAGAAAAGGAAAAGGAAAGAAAGACATGAAGTTGGGAAGGGAACATACTGTAGAGGGGATGCTGGAGGAAGCAATTAAATGGATATGATAGTATTTCATTGTTTAAAATTCTCAATAAAATATAATAAAAAGATTATAAATTTAAGATAAAACTACATTAATTTGACCAGTACACATATTTCAATATATTCATGCATATTAATGATGACTAGTCAATTTTTTAATTAAGGAGAAGATAAGAAAGATTGGATGGAAAGAGAAAGTAAGCAAAATAATGACCAATGTAAAAGAAAAAGGAGAAAACCTGATTTTAAAGTTCTTTAAAAGATAAGTAAAGAAATCAGTCTGGCGGTTCCTCAGAAAATTGGACATAGTACTACCGGAGGATCCAGCAATACCTCTCCTGGGCATATATCCAGAAGATGTCCCAACTGGTAAGAAGGACACATGCTCCACTATGTTCATAGCAGCCTTATTTATAATAGCCAGAAGCTGGAAAGAACCCAGATGCCCCTCAACAGAGGAATGGATACAGAAAATGTGGTACATTTACACAATGGAGTACTACTCAGCTATTAAAAAGAATGAATTTATGAAATTCCTAGGCAAATGGATGGACCTGGAGGGCATCATCCTGAGTGAGGTAACACATTCACAAAGGAACTCACACAATATGTACTCACTGATAAGTGGATATTAGCCCAAGACAATATTTGAAAGGAGAGATGTGGACAGAGGAAATGCTACAGGAAGCAAGCAATGGGGTGGATATTGAATGAGTACCTAGAAAAAAACAAGGAATACAACTTTATGATCTGCATTCAGAAAGTAGAAGCGAGGATGAGGCTGATCTGGTGGCTTTGTTAAGCAATCTAGAGAAAGGGATCAAGGTCAACCAGTTGCTGTATATTAAAGAATACATATCATTATGCAACCAGCTTTTCTCATAGCTATAGTTTCTAGAAATCAAGACTTTTACAAATCTTAAATACTGATATCTAATTGAATGTAAGAAAATGTGCACACATGTATTTCTATGTACATGTGTATGCATGCATGTATGTATATTTGTAGTATGTTGACTAAAGAAACATCTCTGAAGTCGGGTGGTGGTGGTGCATGCCTTTAATCTCAGCACTTGGGAGGCAGAGGCAGGTAGATTTCTGAGTTCAAGGCCAGCCTGGTCTACAGAGTAAGTACCAGGACAGCCAGGGCTAAACAGAGAAACCCTGTCTCGGAAAAAAAAAAAAAAAAGAAAGAAAGAAAGAAAGAAAGAAAGAAAGAAAGAAAGAAAGAAAGAAAGAAAGAAAGAAAGAAAGAAACATCGCTGAACCACTTCTGACTTGTTTGTTTTGCGGTAAAAATTTCTCCTTTAAAAGCATTGTGATTAGCTGTGTGACAGTGAAGTATTCTGTCCAAGTTTGCATATTATTAATACACTTACTCAATTTTAGACCTCAAAGTATCCTTTCTCTCTTCAAAACCTTTTCTCATTCTTAACTCATCACTAACATTAGGCTCAGGCACTAAGATCAACAATCAATAAATGAGACCTCATAAAACTGAAAATCTCCTATAAGGCAAAGGACAATAGGCAATTTGACAAAATGGCAGTCTACAAAATGGGAAAAGATCTTCACTAACCCTGCATCCTGCAGAGAGATAATATCCAAAATATACAAAGCACTCAAGAAGTTAGACTCCAACAAACCAAACAACCCAATTAAATAATGAGGTACAGAGTTAATCATTTATATTTATTAATTAAATTATATTTATATTTATTTATAAATAATGTGCAGAGCTCTGGGAATCTTGTGAAAGAATGGGAAGAAGTATTGAGAAGTATTGAGAGGGTTTAAGGACACCACAAAAAAATCTGCAAAGTCAACTAACCTGAGCCCATGGGGGCTCACAGAGACTGAACTACCAAACAAAGAACAAGTAAGGGCTGGACGTACCCCCTCACCCCCCATATTATCAGATGTGCAACTTAAGTCTCCACAAATGTCCCCTAACAAATGGAATTCAGGCTGACTATGACTCTGTTATGTCATTTTAGATCCCTTTCCCCTCACTGGGATGCCTTGTCTGGACTCAGTGGAAGAGGATGTGCCTAGTACTATTGAGGCTTGATGTACCACGGCTGGTTGGAACTCATGCAGTGATTTACCCTCTCAGAGGAAAAAGGGAGGGAAATGGGAAAGGCAGATGTGAGGGTAAGACTTGGAGGAGAGGAGGAAGTGGGATGAACTTCAATTGGGATGTAGAGTGAATAAAGAAATTAATTAATTAAGGGGAGGGGGAAGAAAACTACATCTGTCCTCACCCACAAATCCACCAAAAGCCAACAATCATGGAGAATTATATTTTGGCACCATTATCACAATTTTAGAGTTCCCTTCAATGGCTTTTTGTATAGGATGCTACTCCTTTTGAGGTGGGGTGTGGTGGGAGTAGGGGTTGTGACAGAAGCCTTCTATATCTCTCTTTCTCAACTATGACTCTGCCGTGATTGATACCACTTCAAAAAGCTCCTTTGGGTGGCATGTGGTACATGATGTCACAATGATAAACTAGAGATAAGTAATATGGAGGCTTCAACTGTTCCAGACATACTAAGAAGTAACAAGTATTTTGTCCATCTTTTATTGATTTCTGACCTTAAACAACTCAAAACACCCTTTAGGAAAAACAACTATTCCAACATATTGTATCCGGTACATATGTTTACTTCAGAGCATCCTATTTTACTTCCTTCAGACCCTCTGCATAGCTACTGAAGAACTGCTCACAGATAGGGCATTTCTGGGTCAGGTAAGTGTGGTAGTAGCCTGCTTAGTTTTCAAATTTCTCCTTTCATATTGAAGAGTGTAACAGTCTACGTAAGTAAATTAATTAGATGTGCTTTCATTACATTAAACAAAGCATTGGTGTGACTGGCATAGCTTTATTTATTTTGTTTTATGCGTAATAATTGGTGGGAAGCACACTGCTGTGGAAACTGGGTAATAAGGAATACATGTCTTAGTGTAAAAAGCAAAGCAAAGGCACACCCAGTATTGTGATGTTCGAGAATCAGCATTTCCCTTCATGTTTGAAACCAAGTTTCCCCAAACTTCTTTCCCTGAAAGAAAAGAAAAGGTGTTTAGACACGAACGTCAGTAGAAATGGCTTCATTCTGGACTAAGTCAAGTGGGCAAAGATTGGTTTTCTAAGTTTTAAAAAGGGTGATAATAATATTAGTTAATTTCATATAAACTAAATTTAATAGACTAGTAGACTATTAATAAACTACTCATGGACACCTACTCCACTGGACCCAACTAAGAACATCTTGCTATTAGCAGCGTTTATTGGCTTACATGGCTGTTTGGCAGAATGCACAGCGGTTTTGGTAGGTTTTTCCATCAGTGCCACACACAGGTTTGTGGGTCTTTGGGCATGATTTTCCATCTGGGGCCAGTGTCTTCTCATAGTTGCTGCAAAAAGCCTGTCAATTAAATAATGTACTTTTAGATTATTTTGTATGGAATGGAAAAATAGCATTACATACTTCAAAATTCCTTCAAGAACATTAATTTTAATTATGCAAATTATATGTTAAAAAGAACAACCCCCTTAAAATTGCAGTAGTTCTTGTTAGCAGTTAATTGTCTTCCTTTCACCTGTTTTCTGGGTCTATGTGCATGTGCACAATAGTAAAGTGAATATGCACGGCACATTTCTTCTTTTTTGCTTCCATTTCTGCACTATTGAGTACATTCTTATAGCAGTATGTTCTGCTGCATAATACTGTACTACAAACGTGACACGGCTCTCTTCACTAATACACAATAAAAAATTTACATTCAACTCAGCAAAACATCCAGTAAGCAATAATTTATTTATTGGATTGGTGCTACATAGGTGCTCTGTATGTCAAATGCTTGGTGGTATACACAACAGGGATGATGATCTCCTAAGACAAGAGAGGAGTATCCACAGAAGCATGTGCACAGAGATCTTAGATAAAAGAGGGACTTTGCCTGCTGTTTTGACTGAGATAGAAGCTGTTTGTGATGATCTCTTCATTATCTCTATGTCTATGCCTATCTCTATCTCCATCTCTATCTCTATCTCTATCTCTATCTCTATCTCTATCTCTATCTCTATCTCTATCTCTCCAAATATTATCTTAAGTTGTCAAAATTTGTGGCACACACCTACAGGCAAGTGGATCTCCATGATTTTGAAGCCAGCCTGGTCTACATAAGAGTTCCAGAGTAGCTGGAAATACTTAGTGAGACCTTACCACAAAACTTACATTAATTTACCCCACATTCCCATGACACTGTACTATTATTATTACAGGGGCTTGAGCTGGGCAAATATTCATACTGAGGATCTGTGACATCTGTCTGAAGAAAGTAGGAAGTAACTTTCAGGATTTTGTCTAATTGTTACAAAAGCACATCTGCAGTGATGATTTTATTGGTGTAGAAAACATGTCATGCTTTCTTACAACCTTCTCAGAAAGCTCACTCTGGGAGCTCAGAAGGCATCTGTGAAAGGGCCCCAGTGCTTAAGTTGGAAGGGACACCACTGTGGTGTGGCTTGCTGGGACAGAAATGGCTTGAGAAAGATGAGAGGTACATACATACCTGAAAGCCTCCTTGGCTCACAGCATCTACAGTGAAAGAATAGACAGCAATTAATCACATGTCAGAATTGTAGTCCTTTCCAGTTGCAGCTAACCACAATGGGGTTCTGCTGCGTCTGTTTTGCTTTGTAGATAGATAACTACATGGAAATACAGAGTATTAACCACATGGAATGCTGAGAGGCAGGCTGCATTATCCAAGGCTAGGATAGCATTAGTTTCACAATGCTTGCAGACAACATTGTTGTCATTGTGTTTGCCCTTTGTGTGCTCTTATGCAATTATGTTTTCCAATTTATGAGTTATTGCATAACAAGCCTTTGAAGGTAAAGTTTAGAGCAGTTCTTTGTTGAACAGGTATATATTTATTAGAAATGTATATAAAATCTTCAATTAAAAAGCTTTTTGTTATAGTGATATAACAAAAAATACAAAAGACATTTTAAATAATTCCAATGTGAATCTTTGATTTTAAAGTTTTTGTTATAGTGATATAACAAAAAATACAAAAGACATTTTAAATTCCAATTGACATTTAAATTCCAATATGAATCAATGTGATTTATCACATCTCCATTAAACATATCCTCCTTCTACTGTGGTAATATACATTTAATTGTTGTGTTATATCTTATGTATATCAACTCATATAACAACCCTATTTTTAAAGCTGAAGAAGGCTATTCATGATTGTGCATGATTATAATTCTAGTACACAGATGTTGAAGCAGGCAGATCACTGAAAGTCAACAGAAATCCTGGTCTACCTAACAATTTCCAGGCCAGCAAGTCCTGCATAGTTAGATCCCATCTCAAGAAAACAAAACACAATAAATACAAACCCAAATAAGAACAAAAAGCCCCAAATTAAAGAACAAAACAAAACAAACAACAATAACAGCAAAGCCAATCAACTAATAAGCTAAGGAAACTGATTACCTAGACAAGTATTTAGATAAGTGTTAATAATTATATGCTATAAATGGCAGTTAAGAATACAATCTAGACTTGATAGACGCTAAAGCTTTGGCAGTACTTTTTGTTGAAGGAAACAGTGCACAAGTTTCCTATGCACCATTAATATCGTTCAAATATTAGGCAGAACACCGGGTAAACTTGTTCAATAAGATTGGGGGAGGGGGCCAGGCAGAAGAATGAGCATTGGAGGCAAGCCTTGGAGTGCCAGCCCTGGGCTCCCTCTACTCCACTACATCACCACAATCTTTGATGTCTCTCTCTCTCTACCCTTGCCCCTTTCTCTTTCCCTTCCCCAGTTAGCTCTTTGTTAACCTAGAGGTTGACAATGAATGACTAAGATTTTTATGTGCATCTCTAAAGAATTCTGACAGCTGAAGCCCATTGAATAAGAATTTTTAAAGAAGACATTTTAGTAGATTTTTCTCATTTCTATAACAAACAGTTTCCCTAAAGTCTGAAGCATAATTCTAACTGTGTGCTTCCTGTGGTGGCCCACAGACAGCAATGCAAATGGCTAACAATTCCTATATTAGATGTGCTATGAGGTATAAAACCAGTCTTCTCATCCTACATAGCATGAAACCGATTTTGGAGTTGAATAAAAGTGCTTTAAGCAGAGCACTGTAGTATAAATTAAAATTGCTCGTTTGTATACTAAAATTCCATGGAAATGAAAAGTGTTGGGGCATCACTCATCATTGTTCTCATCATCGTAAAAAAGCAGAATCATAATCCAGCTGCTGACATTAGCCAGCCTGGTCCAGAATTCCACTGCATAGTTTTTCACTCACCTACAGAGAGGAACAAACAGGCCAGGCTGATCAAAAGCAGAAAGGCACCTGCTGGCTTCATGGCGCTGAGAATCTTGAGGTCTGAGAACACAGAAATGTTAGGGGCGTTGAACATGCAGGATGGTGTTCTCTGGACTGTATTTATAAGTGAATCTATATGTCTGAATCCAAGTACCTATACATTTGTCACTCTACTACAACCTCCACCCTTATTGTGCAATTGATTTCTCTAAAGAATAGACACTAGACACCAAAGAAACTCATTTCAGGCCCTTTCCAGTCAAGAACAATAGTAAAAAAAAAACCCTGATGTTTAGACATAATTAAGTATGTTATAAATAGCGCTTCCCAAATTTCTCCTGTGCACCAGACAGTGATAATTGCAATCAAATTCTTACCTGGCAGTTTATACTCTTTGAACTTGTCTGTAATAGAGCCTTAGGGCTACTGAGCTAATAACTGGAACCTGAAATACAGTCTGAATAATTTGTGTATAATATTAATAGGGTTTGGCACCATGTCTATGAGGAAATGAAAAATGTTGATGCAAGGGATTGTGAGGTCAAGGAATTTATTAAATAAAATAGGAGCACAGCCTGAGTGGTCATAGAGACAGAAATGATAGACATTGGAAGTGAATAGTATTTATACGCTTTTTCTTTCAGGTCATAGATTTGACTCAGTATCTACATGATAGCTGCCGTTTAGTACTTTTTTTACTTAAATGAATATTTGATATGTCAGTTTTAGGCATTAGACATATATGATAGCCATAGTTATCTTTTCTCTTCTTCAAACACACTACACACTAATTATTTTAGTTTTGTTAGTTTTATTTTTCTACAAGAAATATTTCTGGGTTAGGAACTTGAATAGCTCATTCTGCTTTTTGTATTTTGAAAATAATATAATAAAATCTTACTAACATGGTCACCAAATCATGAGCTGCACAAGGACAATATTACACAAAAAAGTGGGTAAGGGAAACACCATGAGGCCTCTATCCTCACAAAGAGCTACATGGTAACTCAGGAATGCTGGGAGCATGAGAAATAGTCTTCCCCACTGGAGAGCACATCAATTAGTTATGCAATAGAAATTGGTCAGCCTTGAAAACACATAAACATAAGTAATATGATACAAGTTGTGCAAGTTGAATTTAGGAATAGTATGCATATATACTTTCTGGCAAACACATGTACATAGATATAACTTACCATTGAAAAACAAATATTCTGTAATTCTTCCAAAATAATAACCAGGCACTAATAAGTCCAGATATATTTAAATGCTGAAAATTAAATAGTACAAAGACATATTTGTAGAACTTAAATCCTACAGTCTTTTCTCAAATATTTGAATTTGAAATCTATGAATGTGAGGAAGCTGTGTTCTGAAAATTTATAAATGAGAAGAAGTTCCCATGTAACATTAAAAATAACAAAACAATTAAAGTTATATATGGATAGGTAGGGGAGCACTGAAGAGGATATTCATTGTAAATGGTAAGTATGAGTTTTGGGCAAGATAGGAATGACTAGATTCTTAAAAGTCTTGGTCTTGGCAGTTATTGTTGTTCTTGAGGATTATAGATGAATACTCAGGAGTGTGATAACAGGAGTTAATATGAGAAAATAATAAAAAATTAATGTGTAATTTTGTAGATAATTTTTTGGTGCTGGGACTTTGTACCTAGGAACAAGCACATAGCGGTCAAATGCTTTTCCACCAAAATCCATCACAGATGAAGGGGCCATCTTGGAAATGAGAGCAATTAAGGGTTAGACTGAAATGTAGAGAGAGAACTGAAGGTAAATAGTGTTATTGGATATTTTCTGTTTCTTTTTGTCCCTGGAGGCCATTAAATTTGCTGTTAAATCTGTTTTTCTCTTTGGAAATATATTTTATATTTTGTATCTATCTTCCTTGTAAATCATTAAGGTTTCATTCTTCTTATAACTTCTCAAGTATATAGAATAATTGACCTAATAATCTTGTTTATATGTTACACAACATGAGCCTCTTATGCTACATTACTACTAGGTGATAGTGTTCAAATAAGAAACTATTTTTTTCCCTTTTACTTGGAAAACAGAGATTGTGAATGTTATTTTGATAGAAGTTTGATAGTTTTGCTTTTGTATAAAGAATTTTCACTTCTCCAGTCAAATTGTTTGAAAGTAGTTTTCATTTTCTATGATCTCCTTTAAAACTTTCTTAGATGCTTTGATCCAAAGCCGGTGTTGTTGTACCACAGGGATGATGGGTCTTAAGTTCTAGGCTAGATGTTATTATTATTATTATTATTATTATTATTATTATTATTATCCTCATTATCATCAGGTGTTTGATGCATGTGCGTGTGCATGTAGAGGTCAGGGAATAGCTTTGAGGAGTCAACTCTTTCCTTTCACCTTTGTGTGGAATTTGGTGATAGAACTCCAGTAACCAGACTTGGGTGGAATGTGCATTTATAAGCTAATCCAACAATCCAGCTCTATTACTAGACTTTCTTAATATATACATGGTGACCACCAGTTAACTGAGGATGGAGAGTATATCTCTGAAGACCTCCTGAGTGCTATACTCTGCCCTGGAGACTACAGATGCTTTGTTTTCCCTCACAGAAACTATAGGCTACTACTAGGGCCTCTTTCCTGATGCTGTAACCTGGAAACTCTATAGGAAGTAAATTGGTTCACTTTAGATTATGGTATGAAAGGCATGCTATATATTTTGTATGGTACATTAATATTTAACAACTACCATCAGTATCTTTAATACTCCAGTCTTATTTTTTTAAAGCATTGTTATTGCTTACAAAAAGCTTTTACCTTTTATGTAAATTGATTTTTTTTTTTGATGCAAAATCAAGAGGTTTATATTCCTGCTCGTTGGGTCTACCTTCAATTAGTCCCTCAAGGCAGATGACTGGAAGGTGACCCCAAATGGCTATTACAAGCAGTTTATATACTTTTTAGGGGCACAGGTTGCATCAGCAAGATTACAATTCAAACTTATTGGCTAAGCATATTGACCTTTAAATCTATTGGCTAGCAAGCATGACAAACATTTGAACTCTACCTGAGACTTTCCAAAGGGTCAGGTAACTATCAGTCAGTACAGTCTGAGATTGTTTTACTCAAGAATGTTCCTGTGGGTGGAGAATGGAACTTGGCGTAGCCTTGGCCCCAGGTGGGAGGAGGAAGCTGTAAGGAGGGTGTTGGACTTGAAAACCCCTCAGAGTCCCTTATTCCCCCCCCCCCCTTTCCTTGGAAAGCTCCAATTCTGGAGCTACACTCTTGGGCAACTAACTCATATTCTTCAGGTCCTGTCTTCAGGGTCTCATACTGTTGGCTGCACTGTTCCTATTCTCTCTTTTATGAAGGCATAAAATATGCAGGGTCCAAACGTCAACAATAGCAGGAGAATAATTAGCGTCCTAACAAGGAGGATAGGAGGGTGGTTAGTCAAGGGGAGAAGCTAAACCCAGACTGGACCCTGCCCTGACTCTGTTCTCTATCTTTCCTCCACTTGCCTAGCCCTTCTTTCTCCTTGGCTAGTGAATCCTTAACTACCGTAGAATGGTCTCCAGTATGTGTTTCCCAATGTTTCACACCCCAGGTAGCACAGAAAAAGTGGTTGTCCCTCCCCAACACGGATGAACCTGCTGTTGGCTTCTCCCATCTTGGGGCACACATATATGGGGAGGGGTTCAAGCAGGATATTCCTCAACTTCGGTGTCTGCACCCTAAGCCTCACCCTTCAAGGCTGCTCCTGGGACACTGTTTAGATTCACAAGTCCCTAGTCTCCCACATTCGGGTAATCCCTGCTGCTGTGTCTATAGGATGGGGATACCCCAGGAGTCAAGGCCTACTGCTAACTCACAGAGATCAAAGATAAGATCCAGCTACCAGATATAAGGTATGTGTTCTTTTGTTTTTTTTTTTAACTTGTTAATTTATTTTTATTAGATATTTTCTTTATTTACATTTCAAATGTTATCGTCTTTCCTAGCTTCTCCTCCGAAAACCCCCTATCCTCTCCCCACTCCCCCTGTTCACCAACCCACCCACTTCCACTTCCTGGGCCTGGCATTCCCCTATACTGGGGCATATAACCTTCAAAGGACCAGGGGCCTCTCTTCCCATTGAGGACCGAATAGGCTATCCTCTGCTACATATGCAGCTGGAGCCATGAGTTCCACCATGTGTGCTCTTTGGTTGGTGGTTTAATCCCAGGGAGCTCTGAAGGTACTAGTTAGTTCATATTGCTGTTCCTCCTAAGGGGCTGCAAACCCCTTCAGCTCCTTGTGTACTTTCTCTAGCTCCTTCATTGGAGACTCTGTACTCCGTCCATGGGATGGCTGTGAGCATCCACTTCTGCATTTGTCAGGCACTGTCAGAGCCTCTCAGGAGACAGCTATATCAGGCTCCTGTCAGCATGCTCTTGTTGGCATCCACAATAGTGTCTGGTTTTGGTGATTGTTTATGGGATGGATTCCCAGGTGGGGCAGTCTCTGGATTGTCATTCCTTCAGTCTCTGCTTCACACTTTGTCTCTGTAACTCATTCCATGAGCACTGAAGGATCCAGCAATACCACTCCTTGGCATATACCCAGAAGATGCTCCAACATGTAATAAGGACACATGCTCCATTATATTTGCAGCCTTATTTATAATAGCCAGAAGCTGGAAAGAAACCAGATGTCCCTCAACTAAGGAATGGATACAGAATATGTGGTACATTTACTCAGCTATTAAAAACAATGAATTTATGATATTCTTAGACAAAGGGATGTATCTGGAGGATATCATCCTGAGTGAGGTAACCCAATCATGAAAGAATACACATGATATGCACTCACTGATAAGTGGCTGTTCCTTTGTAATGGACCAAGCTACATAACCAGTGGCTGAGACTACTTGCCAAGTCACTTTGGTACGGTTGTGGGGGTTGCTGAGGTTCAACACTGGAAGATACACCATAGCCATCTCATGGTTTCTCTGGCCTTGCAGAATGGGGTTGCTCAGGGGTCTGGACTAAGGGATGGCCTTGCTTAAAATATAAGGAAGAAGAAAGGACTCAGATTGCTATCTATCCTACCAATTATTACCTAGAGAAAGAAGGACAATAGTGCACACAAGAAAGGAGAACTATCCTCCCCAGAATTCAAGCAAAAGACTTACTAGGCCAAATGCAGAGATGGACTCATTTAGGGGATAAAAAGCTTGTCCAAGAGGTTAAGGGGTCTAAAGTATATATAATGGACCTCAGGTTTTGGGCCAGAGAGAAAATGTAAGGTATACCAGCAAGTGAATGCTTATGTGACCAAGAGTAAACAGAGAAAAAGACCCAAGGAAGATTGGCCTGGAATATATTGGTAGGTCAATTTTACAGAAGTTAAGCCAGGAAAATATTGTTACAAATACCTTCTAGTGTTTGTGGATACTTTCTCTGGATGGGTTGGGGCTTTCCCCACCAAGTAGGAAACGGCTACCATGGCAGCCAAAAAGATACTGGAAGAAAATTTTCAGCGGTTCGGAGTGATTGGACAATGGTCCTGCTTTTGTCTCTAAGGTACTAGAGAGGTTCCACATGACTATCAAGTTGGAGACTGGGTATGTGTTAAGAGACATTGTGCTGAAAATTTGGAAACCAAGTGGAAAGGGCTATTCCTGGTGCTCTTGACCACCTATACCTCCATTAAAGTGGATGGAGTAAATGTCTAGGTCCACGTAACTCATGTCAGACCAGCACCTGCACCTGGCACCAACTGGATAGCAGCCAGACACTCAAGCAACCCCTTCTTCAAGGCCAGAGAAACCATGAGATGACTATGGTGTAAAATGATTCTTTCTGGTTTGAAAGTGTAATTCAGTAGTAGAGTAGGGGCTAAGCTGACAAGACACCTTGGATTTGATTCTAACATTTAAAATAAAATCAAGACGTTATTTTAGTATTTGTATTTAATTTATTCAAGTTAGGGAATTATACATTGGCACAGATCTTAAGACTGGTCAAGGATGCCACTGCATTAGTTCTCTTGCACTGAAATTGGCAGAGAAATGCTTAGAGACACGATACATCTACTATTTTACATGGGGAAAATATACACATCTGACATGAGTAGAACTGGGATCTCACATTAACTTTGAAATTAAAACCATATATAACCTCTCTCTCTGTCTCTCTCTCTGTCTCTGTCTGTCTGTCTGTCTCTCTCTCTCTCTCTCTCTCACACACATATATATACACACACATACATACATATGTGATAACCATCACATATATTTGTAAGTGTGCTGTTTTAGGGAAAAGATTAATTGATTTTGCTGTAAAATGCTTATAACAATACAGTTTAAAAATATACTTTAGCCGGGCGTGGTGGCGCATGACTTTAATCCGAGCACTTAGGAGGCAGAGGCAGGCAGATCTCTGAGTTAGAGGCCAACCTGGTCTACAGAGTGAGTTCCAGGACAGCCAGGGCTGCACAGAGAAACCCTGTCTCAAAATCCAATATATATGAAATGACTCATTAAATGTTGATTAAGTAAATAGAATAAGGTAAGAGCCTCTATTTATGAAGGTTGAGCATTTTTCTGGAATTCTAGGGAAAAAAGTGAAAAACAGACTGTTAAATATATTTGTATTGTCTGAAAAAGCAAAATAAACATAACATCTTGGTGCTTTGGTTTCTAATAATTATAATAGTGAAGTATTGCAATTATATAACAAAACATATAAAAACTGCAAAGAGACACGTGCTTACTTCTCTCATTTACTTGAAGTTATAACCATGTAAATATTTTATTATGTTTTTAAGTAAATTGTCCATTTCTTTAAGATTCTGAAGGAAATGTGGCAAATTAAAATGCTGAGAAGTCAAAAAAATGCCACAGCAGTCATGTGGAGCTAGAGGCCAGTTTATGGATCCAGCATTTCCTTCTTTCAACCACGTGGGTGCCGGGCATTGAGCACAGGTCATCTGGAGTGGCAATGAGAATCATCATATGCCGAGCCACCTTCCCACCTGGAGATGAGAGATTCCAAACTGTCAGCCCTGAAAATATGCTGTGCAGACTGAGCTGGTTCTATTTGAGAATATATATGTTTATATGTCTACAGATATGCATATAACACCCATGGATGAAAAAAAATGGCAACAAATTTGAAAGAGAGTAGAGGGGGTGTATGGGAGGGTTCGAAGAGAAAAGGGGGGAAGGGAGAAATGTTGTAATCACACTTCCATCTCCAAGGATGTGTGCTCTATGGTTCCACCTACAGGACATCTGGGAAAGGCAATGTGATAGACAATAAAGGAAACTAGTTGTTCCCAGAAGTTCAGAAAGAGGAGGAGAGAAAGGAACAAACACAGGAGAAGGAGAATGGCATCATTTTCATGAATTTATAGGAAATCATGTTTAGACATTTCTCAGCTTCCAGAAGAAACTGCAAAGAGACATGATTGCTGCAAACCATTGTATTTAGTCACTAATGCCATGTGATGAAAGGCAACTGTGATGAGTGCATTTTTTAGTGGACACAGGATGGAAGAGGCTGAGTAGAATTCTCAGATGGCCAAATGTGAGAAATCTGACATCCCCACTTAATTTTATATTATTCTTGAATTTCTTTGAAGTGCTTTATTTAGTATCTAGATGATAGAAGCACAAATGTGGGGAAATAACAGAAAATTCCGATTGTTAATTTGGTCAATGCATGCTGAATCTTCTTGAGTTAAATTCTAAAAGTTTACGTGTAAAATTAATGCACACTGGCAAGAAACTGAATTAAAAATTTGAGTAAAATAATTCAAAAAACAAACATGATACTTCAGTAGACACATGTTCTGAACAGCAGCTGAGCACATCTCAGGACTGTGTCTCATGTGGAAGTTATCTCCTCCATATCTATCATTAGAAGCCTGTTTTCATGTAGTCACACAAACTGTACTTCAATGTATGTGTAGAGACTTTTTTTCCCTAAAACTAAATTAGTGATGTTTAATTATTATTATTATATTTCACATTATACCATATTATATTGAGAATTATTAAATTCTGTTTTAACTCTTCATTCCCATTAGAACCCAAATAAAGGCATCTTCTAACACAACACCCAACTCCGTCCACAGACTCTAGAGAAAGTAGAATGGCAGACTGGCTATAGTACAGATTTGTATATTGAACATTCCCTCGAGAGGAGATTAATTTACACCATAGAAGAATATTAGGACTTCAGTGAGAACAAGTGAACACTGCCTTGTGTAAGATTTAAAAAATATTTCTTTTTATGAGATTAAGATATAGTTACATTATTTTCGCCCTTCTTCTTTCCAAACCCTCACACTCCTACTCTCCTACAAATGCACAGAATTTTCTCTCATTTGCTGTTGTTGCGTAGATGTTTTGTTATTCTTGGTCATCTGGGCCACACCTTACTATCCCTCATTGTAGTTTTGCAATGTGATATTCTCATAAGGAACAGAGCGTAATTGTTTCTGGCAAAGCAGGGAGG